>NC_140580.1:532377406-533577406 GCF_964204655.1 Triturus cristatus | reverse complement strand
TTTTAAGAGCGCGCATCCCCATCATGTGATTGACAACATCCCGTGTGGCGAAATGGTTCGTATGCGGAGAAATTGTAGTACTATTGAAACTTTTGATAGGAATATCAATGAGACTAAACATCGTTTCCTCGCAAGGGGCTTCAGTAAAAACATTGTGGAGAAGGCCCACAAAAGGATTAATAAAACACCTAGGGGAAATACCCTTAGGTCCAACCTTGCAAAACAAAACAGAAAAGCCCATGTGTCTTTTTACACACAGTACAACGATTGTAGCATTGTGGCATCTACTGCTGGAAATTCCTACTCTCAAAGAATCTGTGTCCCCTAGGCCAAGGGTCACATATAGAAGAGGACAGAACTTGAGGAATAGCCTATACCCAAGTTATGTAACCACGCCAAAGACAGTCTCTTGGTTGCCCCACAACATCAAAGGTTTCTACATTTGTGGGGACTGCAACGTCTGTAAATTGGGGAGAAATAAGACCAACATTTTTAGCTTCAATACCAACCACACACATAACATCAGTCACATGATTAATTGTAAGTCCAGGTATGTGGGCAGCACTATAAGGCCACTTTAAACTCGAATCCAGGAGCACCTAAGGGCCATACGCAATGGTGACCATAGATATTCATTAACTTACCATATGCAGGAAAACCATAGAACTGATGAAGAATGCTGGTTCATAGGAATTGACCATGTCCCAATCACCCCGAGGGGGAGATAGGGAATTATCATTGAGAAAAAATGAAGCCGGCTGGATATGCAAACTTCGATGTATAGTAATGGGCTACAATAGTGATGATGAGATGCACTATTTTCTATAGAGATCGGATACTGTTATAAATGACCTAGAGGAACATTTCTAATTATGATATGCTGATCTGTTTGTTACTGTAAATTAATACACCATTGATTTCACATAAAATAATTTTCCCTCCCTGCACCGGCCCGGGTTTGCATACTGGTAGGCTGCGTTGCTTGGAGATCTTCTAAATGATATAATACTGTAAATAGCTGTATGCAAAATATGTATGTATTATTATGATTACTCTCGTTGAACTCTCGTTGAATATGAAACACTACTCTTATGCTTTAAATGTGTTTCCTCTTTGGTCACCTTTGACCACCTTTCTTTCTCTCATCCCACTTTTTGTCATTTTTTTAATTGCATTATTATAGATTGCCTTCACCAAAACTCAAGGTTATCTTCTATCCAATGAAGTTTGTTAGCCAGGGTTTCCACCTTTTATTTTTATTATTTATTTCACCACCTGGGTTAGAGCCATCCTCATGGATTAAAATTGCCCGTTCTGGGCGATAGAAGGCATCCTGATCACAAACTAACCACATTAATTACATGTAATTCTTGTTACACGCTTGACCTTTCATGATAGATGGAATTCCCCCATACTTTGTCTCTGTAAGTTGCGTTAAAATAGTGTCGCTGAGATCATGGTTTCTCCATAGTCTGATCTTCATGACATGGACTGGCCGGTCTTTCTCTCGTTTTTGCTTGCTCTTGATATCTTCTCCCATAAAAAATATAAGATGTACCATCACAAGATGGTGGCCGCCATAGCTTTTGGCACTTTGCGATGAACCTGATCGATCTATTTTCTTTATAGTTCATGGTCGGCATTTTCGGTTAAACAATGAATGTTTTTCTTGAATGCAGAACCTATTGCGATTTGGCAAAATCATGTGTCTTGGTCTTCTTAAGGAATGTTTTATATTTTTTCTTGACACCCATCCAACCGTTATTTTTATTTTTCTGTTTCTATATGGATACTTGAATATTAAGTAATGTTTAAACACCATGTATTTTATTTAGTATTTTTTCATTGGGTTTTAGCCGTTAGAAACAGCGACTTGTTTATTTCCGTGTCTATCGCCATATGGGATACACCACTCAAAGATGGCGGCTGCTATAGACCTCAAAAACTCCGGAAGCAGCTCGGTTCACTCAGCTGTTTTCGATTAACAGGGATTAGCTCGGGTATAAAAAGTTATTTTAAAATACGACTTTGTACCCGTTTGGACTTCAACTTATAAAGAATACTCCAGCTGAATCTGGTAAGTCTAATATGCTGGAAGTGAAACGGTTCGACCGGCTTTTGAATTATTACGCTTTGTATGGTTGTTTACATAACAATATTATTGTGTACCTTGGGGGTTCTCTATTGTATTATGACAGCAACATGGCTTTGTGAGTAACCCACTATGTCGCATTATCATTTGCAAATAGTAATGGGTTATCTTCTGATGCTGATTGTATTTCTTGAGAATCTTTTGGCGGGCACTGCCTTTTGTATAATGTTTGGGGATATTCATAGTGTTATTGTTTAGGGTGATGTGCGTTCGTTGCTTCGTGGGGAGTGCTGCCCTTAACTTAATATACTTACTTTAGTGATGCTCCAGACAAAACTGGTTACTCATTGATTATCTATTCTTTGCTATCATTGTCGGCACGAAGCGTTATAGCATTGTATAGACAAGTTTTCTATTCAGGCTGTGTGTCTCTAAGGCATGAGATTGTAAAGGCCCAAGTGGGGATCTTGCCCTTGATTAATATGGTATGATGTTAATGCACCATGAGCGGTAGCTCTCTCTATCTCAAGGTCTCTCTCTTTCTCACTTTTGTTTGGATAATGTGATGCAACCTTTGAATAGGTTATACTTACCTATTTTTATTTTACGGAATTTGGCAGCTTAATCGTTATACTATTCTAAGGTTTCGTAAATAACCACGATCCCCCTTGTGCTCTAGTACACTATTTTCGATAGGTGCCTTTATGGTAACTAAACATACATATTTTTGTATATCTCCTGCAATATTTTAAATTGAGATCACTCTTTTGAGTAAATTATTATGTGGTGCACGGCCATACAATGTATTATTTTAGTATGACCGCAAACATCTCTCTGGATCTAGGCCTACTGTTGCAATTGTGCAATCAATGACATATATCACCTATTCCCTGACCTGGGACCTTGGATTGGGAGTTATCACATATCCATTCGTCCTTCTTCTTTCAGACTAAGGTGCTAATCAAAGCTTAAACTTCGTAAGTATTGGGCTATATTTTCAAGCTTATAAGCATAGCCGTCTTATTATTATCACTCTTGGGATTATTAATATAATCTTCTTTCTAAATATAGACACATTCAGGACGGAAGCAAGTGTCTACTCCAATTTGGCTAATTATGCGGCTCAGTTCATTATACTAGCAGTAATAAGACTCATCTTGGTGGGTATTACATTATGAAAAGTACGCTCACACTTTGGGAATATGGCTCTACTCACTCTCATTATAGATTTTGCAATCTTACTTCGATATTTCACTGCCCTGGTTTCTCTCTCGCTTGGAATTGCGCAATCACTCAATATTATCACTCTTGACCGACTCTTAAACTCCCTCTATTGATCCTCAATTTTCTCTCTCCTTAGCAATCTACTATGGATTGAAATTTGAACATTGTGATGTATACATTTTCACCATGAATAACTGTTGGAAACAGTCAGTGATGTTTTAAAATGTTTTGTCCTATGTCCATTGGTGTATATATGTTTGTTGTACCAACAGCCCTGAAGAATTCCTTTTGATAAGGACGAAACGCATCGGCTGTGTCTTGATCATCCAGATCCTGTTTTAAAAAACTTCATTGAAATAAAAGAAGAATGTTGGAAGAATTCTTTTGGGCGTGGATTTTATCAAATTCTCTGTCTAAGTTTCTTTGTGGTGCACCTGTGCTGTTGTTTTTTTAAATTGTTATATTCCTGTATTGGAATTACACTGTGACAGTGGGTGTTTGTCAGTGTGCACACACATCTCTGGGTAGTTCCAGATCATATCTACATAAGTTAGGGATAGCAAGTTAGGTGCTGAGGCATGTGGGGTTCCACTGTCTAGTATCTCTTGACTTTTCAAATATTACTTTACATTAAAAAAACTAGAAATTCCCTGAAAAAAAACAAAGGTTAAGGTAACGTTATAGTTAGATGGCCATGTCAGTGACAACATTAACATTTTGAACTAAAGAAAACACAAACATTCACCAGTTAAAGTTAGTAGAGTTCTATGACATCATTTGTAACTTCACTATTAATATTTCAAATACCAACTTTAATGACATCTTCCAAATTTCTTTTGCACACATTGTTCTATAAACTATTATGGAAATAGTGGCCAAAAGTAAGTACAAAATAGCTCAGAACAATATGGAGCATAAGTACTGCCATTGATAGACCTGTCAGCCTAGGGTGGTCTTCCGCCGAACTTTTCACCTCCTTCCTCCATTTTTTCTGATATCTTTTTTGCAGGCCTTAGGATTCTGCCCACTTTACGACTTCTATCCAGTGATAAAGTGCATGTGCTCACTCCTTAAAATCATGTTAACATTGGCTTATCCCCAATTGACATATTTAATTTACGTGTAATACTCTAGTAAAGTGGCCCACATGTGCCCAAGGCATGTAAATTAAATGCTACTAGTGGGCCTGCAGCACTGATTGTGTGTCAAGGCTATGTAATTTTCGGGATAGCACAGTAGCAGAACGATGCCTGTTCCCAACTCTCCTCTCAGTACGCTCCTGTTAAGCTTTACTTTAATTCTCCACAGGTAAGTACCAAGGGGGGAAAGGGGAATGGGATAGAGAAGAGACTGCCCGTAGTTCTTCAGTTAGTTCTCTGTCTCGTCTTCTTCTATATTCTTTTTAGACTGTAGATAAATACATTTCTATCATATTTTTTCTTCATCATTAAACTACAATATGTATAAATGTAATTACTTGTCTTACCAGGAACCTTCTGTGGGCCTTGCCTCTCTTCTAACTTCTCTTATGTTGATTTGGATATTCTTTGATGAGAAGTCTTTTATTTAATGTTTTTTCTTTCTATTTACAGGTGATGTCAGGATTCTTCTTAACTGTTTCTTAACAAAATAAATAACAAGGTAAGTGTTCGTTCTTTAGGGGATTTTAACTCTTGGTCTAATTTCTTTAGCTTCCTCTGACTTACTTGAGAAGAGTCCTAGCTATCTTCGAATGTTATCTTCCTTCTGCAGCTCACTCTAGGAACTGGTATGAATAACAACTCAGAACTGACTCAGAACTAGTTTAAAAGAAAATGGTTCTTAATAGTGGCACCAAATCTAGTCGTATTTTCAATAACCTCCTAGCTATCCTTGGAGTTGAATGCAGGTGTGTGTGATAACAGCTCACACCAACTTCTATAATTGCTAAATTCTTTATGCGTTTCAACTGCCGGGAAAACAACTACGTCATGTGATAACAGCTCACACGCTCTTCTGTAATGACTGAATACAGGGGTCGTGCCTCAAACAATCGTGGAGTATCTCAGAACCCCGGAGTGTACTAATGCGTAAAAGGAAGGCTTCTTCGTCCCTTCACTAAGCTCTGTTATGTTTACTGGTGGTAGAACTCGTCTTGGAAACGAGACACTAATTCCTCTGACTTGCGCACTGCCCTCTCTACTCTTCTCTGGGCATGCGCTAACTAAATTTACTAACCTTGTGTTTCTTGTTTTTTTTGGGAACGCGACGCCGATGAACCGACACCCAGAATGACTCCTGACTAACTTCTCCACGACGCGATGAAATACAGGTCTGTAATCGGGAAAGCTCACAGTGAAGTGCGCCATAGAACGTTCGCGCGCGCTTCACCTGAGCTTCTCCTGTTGTGGAAAGAAAACTAGGCTGTTAAACTGCGGGTATGCCGCGGCCATCTTAGATGGCCACCGTCACCAGCATACTCACCAACTCAAGGAGCAACGAGGTTCAAAAGCAGAACGTTGTATGGAAGGGGCAGAAATAATGGCCATTATAGGGTCTCGAGGAGGAAACCTCCCGTGAACCCTAACATTGTGCCACCCACTTAGGTAACACTTTAAACATGCCTTAGGCCTGCCATTGTAGCATGTGTGTTCAATTTTAAACTGCCATGTTGACCTGGCAAAGTAACCCTTTGCCAGGCCCAAACCGTGATTGTTATTGCATATAAGTCACCCCTAGGGTAGTCCCTGGGCAGCCAAATGGGCATGGTGTGATGTATTTAAAAAGTAGGACATGTACTTTAGATTTTGCCTGTCCTGGTAGTGAAAAACTCTTACATTTGTTTTTCACTACTGCAAGGAGTACCTCTTCCTTAGACTAACATTGGAGTTATCTGTCAGAACTAGGGCGGTGCGCGGTCTAGGGCCCGCCTCACCTCCCTCAGGTGTTGCTGTTCTTAGTAAACACCAACAACAAAAAAGACCTATGCCTTTTTGTGCTAAGAAGCGTTGTGGACGTGCACATGGCGCTGTTCATACGACTCATTGGTGGTCTTGGTGTCATTACCTTGTGTAAATAAGACTGTGCTTTTGGTGATTTTGTGCACGTAATGTTATTACATTGAATCTTTGTTATTAAGGACTTCTTTTAATGTGCTGCAAGCAACGTACATTTTTGTTGTTGCCTGTGCTTGTTTCTTTTCTTTGCAGGTCTTGAAGCATCATTGGGAATACAAATCCCAAGTTGCCAGGTACGTGTATGGATGCGCTGACGTGAACGTCGGTAGACACGCCCTTCCTTCCGTGCTCACTATTCAGTGTACTCGCGCACGGAAGGATCGTTGTTTCCTAAGCTCCTTTTGAAGGTTGGTGAAAAAATGGGGCTTTTGGTGAGTCTTCCTGATATTCCTATGGTTGGGGCCTCTTTGTTTTATTCCTGATTAAGGCTGCTTTGTAGAAAAGAGGCTTTGGTGTCCTCTCTTTCGTTCCCCTCGTGCAGCCACGCCTCTTTTTATTCCGGTCAGCTGTTCTTTCGTTTTGCGGTCTTCGGAGTAGCCGCTTTCAAGAAGAAAGTCATCATTCTAGCTTTGGGAGATTTAATTTGAGATAAAAAATATTAGAACAATGAAAAGTTTGCTTAGTTGAACATTTTAATGAAGTCATAGCTACTGTCTATGTTTAAGGTGAATCATCAAAACCTGAAAGTACAAAGTTCTTCAAGGCGCAAATGTTTTCTTTACAAATGTACGTTATGATTCATGTGTTTTAATGCTTGGATATTTTTAAAAGACTATAGTATTGAACATAATGAGTATCTTTAAACATCGTAACGAAGTATATGCGATTTCTTTTATTTTCTTTGAATGCATGAGTAGGAACGTGTTAAAATACCCTTGAATGTGAATGAATGGTTTTATGTTTATTTTTTGGCATTTTGGCAAAGATTGTTGCGTAAACATTCTCCATAACAATGGGAGGCGCATTGTGATTCTTGATTCATATTGTAAAGGCAACCTGATTAGGTATTAGAATGTTGTTTTTGTTCTAATCTTTTTTCTTTCAGATCTCCCTCCCTCCAGTCCCCTACCTAAATTCCTTCCCCCCACTTGATCACATCAATCCTCAGTTACACTTAAGGTCGGAGTTGGTGGTATCGAGAGGTGGGCCCTTTTGTTCATCGCCTGCAGATTCCGAGGAAGCCGCTACTCTTGAGAGAATAGTGAGCCCACGAATTATTTTCCTCCCGATCTGCACGTGAGAGCACAATGGCCACCTTGGATGATCTTTTGAAGGTCATTACTCAAATGCAAAGAGATTTATTAGAAACTAAGAATGCCACAGCAGCGTTAGCTACTAAGGTAGACAAAATGCAAAATCCTCAAGGTGTTAGTGGGGTCTTTCAACAACCCACCACGGCAAGATCAGAGTCTCAACCTTCCACAAATATCGCTGTAACAATACCAACACAAATTCCGTTAGCCCCTCCAGAACGTTTTTCTGGAGATCCCTCCAAGGTACAAGTCTTTCTAACACAAGTTGAATTACATTTCACATGTAGACCAGCAGCGTTCCCCGACTAGAATTGCCTCTTTGATTTCATATTTGATTGGAGACGCAGCTACATGGGCAGTTCTATTGGTAAGACAAGACAGCCCGTTACTATACAATTGGCGACGCTTTGTAGAAGAATTTGAAAAGGTGTTTGACCGACGAGCAGTCACCTTGTCAGCAGATAAAGAATTATTGGAATTAAAGCAGGGGAACAGAGACTTAATCACTTATCTATCTCATTTTAATCGTTTAATCACGGAGACCTCATGGCCTGAAGAAGAAAGATCACCTTTATTTTATCAAGGTTTAAAAGATGATCTTAAGGACGTTCTTGCTCAAATAGACCCTCAACCCACTTCTTGTCCTGAGTTAATCAATCTCACACTTCGTTTGGACCATCGTTTGTCAGAAAGAAAACATGATAAAAAAAGGGGTATTGAGAAAGTAAATTTGCGCCCCGAAAAATATAAGAGTCAGTTTACAAATCCAGAACATACTGTCGAACCAATGGAAATCGTAACAATCCGACAGCCATTAAGTAAAGAAGAAAAAGAATCAAGGCGTAAAAACGGTCAATGCTTGTACTGTGGAAGAAAAGGACACTTTGTTAAGGAGTGTCCAACTAAACCTAAAGGGAAGACTACAATAACCAAGCCATTGGTTGCATCAATGCAAACATCGATGGAAAACTAAAGTGCCCAAGATGTGTTGAAGGGGATCTCTTGGGTGTTCTTGCTTTCCCTTCCATCAATTTCTGTGTAACAAATTACAAAGCCCATCTTCGTTTAAGAGTGTACATTAAGGTGCAAGAAGATACAGTCCACCAGTTGTTGGTATTAATAGATTCAGGGGCAACAGGTAATTTTGTTGATGCAGTCACTGCACAAAAATTACACATAGCTTGTGAAAAGAAAGCGACACCAGCGATAGTGCAGGCTGTTGATGGAAAGATATTATCTGGAGGTCCCGTAACATTACAGACTGTGGAAATCGCTATGGAGTATTCGGATGCCAAAAAGCAAAAACATTCTGAAAAGCTTTAATTTGATGTCATTCAAGCTCCACATTATGGGTTTATATTAGGCATGCCCTGGTTGTGTTTACACAACCCAAGAATTGACTGGCAACTAGGAACTTTGTATTTTGACTCTACATATTGTTTCACTCATTGCCTTTCTAATTCTGACTCAAAGGTCGAGAATAAGAGTAGAGCTCAAATAGCTACAGCAGAAGAGAATGATATAACCTTACCAGAGCAGTATTTGCAATTCAAAGACGTCTTTAGTGAGGTCAAGGCAGCAACTCTTCCTCCTCATCGGTCTTATGACTGCCAAATTGATTTAACACCTGGTGCTTGTGTCCCGAATTGCCGTATCTATGCCTTATCTGAACCAGAAAACCAATATTTATGGCAATATCTAGATCAGTATTTAGAGAATGGATTTATCCGTCCCTCTCGATCACCAGCAGCTTCTCCACTTTTTTTTTTATCTCTAAAGCCAATGGAGAGTTACGAACGTGCATTGTTTATAGGGCATTGAACAAAATTACAATTAAGAACAAATACCCTCTACCACTCATTCCTGTCTTGTAGGATCCGGTGAAATTAGTGGTAATTTATACCAAACTTGATCTTAGAGGGGCATACCATTTAGTTCGCATCAGAAATGGTGATGAGTGGAAGACTGCATTCAAAACTAGGTATGGTTTATTTGAATATTTAGTCATGCCTTTTGGATTATGCAACGCACCAGCAGCATTCCAATTTTTTTTTAATGATGTGTTGCGAGAGTTTTGGGATATATTTGTCATAGTCTATATTGATGACATACTTATATATTCCAATTCTGAGGACATACATCAAACCCATGTAACCAAGGTCTTAACTACCTTGCGAACACATCATTTGTTTTGTAAATTGTCTAAATGTGAATTCCATGATAACCAAGTGGAATTTTTAGGAGTCATCTTAACACCAGAAGGAATGCGAATGACCGATAAAAAGATACAAGTTGTGACAGATTGGCCTATACCCAAAACTGTAAGAGTTGTCCAATGTTTTTTGGGTTTCGCTAATTTTTATCGACGATTCATTGATCATTTTTCTTTGGTAGTAGCTCCTATTACCAAGTTATTGCGAAAAAAGGTAACATTTGAATGGACTTCAGAGGCTGATTCAGCCTTCCAGTCATTGAAGAACGCTTTTACAGCCGCTCCAATTTTGATGCATCCTGATGTCAATAAACCATTTATTGTAGAGGCTGATGCATCAGATATTGCAATCGGTGCAATTTTATCACAAAGACATAATAGTACCGGACAGTTACATCCTGTAGCGTATATGTCAAGAAAACTTAACACTGCAGAGCAAAACTATACAATTGCAGAGAAAGAACTTCTTGCTATTCATGATGCCTTTAAAGAATGGCGGCATTACCTATTGGGAGCACGTTTTACTGTGACGGTATTTACAGATCACAGGAATTTACAATTCATGAGTAATGCAAGAGTATTAACTCCTCGGCAATTACGTTGGATGTTATTTTTTGCTGAGTATGATTTCTTGGTAACATATCGTCCAGGAACAGAGAAGAAAAAAGCTGATGCTCTTTCCAGAAAAGACTCTTCGTTACAAATACATGTGGAATCACCTCAATCTAAAGTACTATGTGTACTATCTGCGGAACAATTTCTAGATCATATCCGAGATCATTTCCCACCGCCATGTTGGTCAGCTTGGATAAATAATGACAAGAAACAAACAGTGAAACAAGGAATACCATTAAAGGACAATAAGGTGTATTTATCTACCACAGAATTACAAGAAACAGTATTCTCATGGTTGCATTCACTTCCATTAGCCGGACATCCTGGAGTAAAAAAAACTATTGAAAAAATACAAACAAATTTTTGGTGGCCAACCATGGTTAAAGACATAACTACCATGGTACAAGAATGTGAAGTATGTGCCAGGAATAAATCCGATCATACCAAACCAAAAGGATTGTTGCAAGTATTACCTACTCCTACAGTACCATGGGAACATGTATCATTGGATTTTATTACAGGTTTACCTTTGGTGCAACAACATTCTGTTTTTTTAGTGGTGATAGACAGTTTGACTAAATATGCCCATTTTATTGCCTGTAAGAAATTACCCACTTCCAGCCAACTTGCTCAGCTCTTTCTTCAAAACATTGTGCGATTACATGGATTGCCAGCTGTCATTTTATCTGATCAAGGATCCCAATTTTCATCGACATTTTGGCAACAGTGGTGTCGCACTTTATCTATCATTTCTAACATGTCCACGAGTTACCATCCACAAACTGATGGCCAAACTGAGCGACTAAATCAAACTTTAAAACAGTACTTACGTTGTTACGTCTCAGAAACTAAAATCTCTTAGCTAGATCTATTATGGATGGCAGAATTTGCTTATAATTCATCTCCACATTCTTCCACAGATACAACACCATTTATGGGACTATATGGTTATAATCATATGACCATACCGTTGACATTGCCCTCTACAACCCAAGATACTCCAGCGGTGCGAGATTCTGTATTACACATGCAGCAAATTCATCGTCGCATTCAAAAGAGCCTTATCAATGCAAAAGAAAAGTACAAAAAACAATATGATAAACATCTTAGAGTCGGTCCCATTTATCAACCTGGAGACACAGTCTGGCTGTCAACCAAAAACTTTGTTTTTAGACTTAAAAGTTTGTTTCATCCAAAATTTATTGGTCCCTATAAAGTGATACGTCAAATTAATCCTGTCACTTACAAGTTGCAATTGCCTAAATCTTTACGGATTCATCCAGTCTTCCATACCTCTCTTTTGAAACAAGCTCTTGATTCTTGTTATGAGCAACCAGCACCTTTGTTGGTTAATGGTCATTGGGAGTATGAAGTACGGGACGTTTTGGATTCACGGTTGCAGGGTTCCAAGCTCTGGTATTTAGTTTCCTGGAAGGGCTATGGTCCTGAAAATGACTCTTGGGAACCAGCGAGAAATGTTCATGCGCCTCGTTTGGTGCAACGTTTCCACCTCTGAAATCCTCAAAAGCCGGGCCCTAGACCACGCTTGGGAGGGAGGAATACTGTCAGAACTAGGGCGGTGCGCGGTCTAGGGCCCACCTCACCTCCCTCAGGTGTTGCTATTCTTAGTAAACAACAGCGACAAAAAAGACCTATGCCTTTTTGTGCTAAGAAGCGTTGTGGACGTGCACATGGCGCTGTTCATTCGACTCATTGGTGGTCTTGGTGTCATTACCGTGTGTAAATAAGACTGTGCTTTTGGTGATTTTGTGCACGTAATGTTAATACATTGAATCTTTGTTATTAAGGACTTCTTTTAATGTGCTGCAATGCAACGTATATTTTTGTTGTTGCCTGTGCTTGTTTCTTTTCTTTGCAGGTCTTGAAGCATCATTGGGAATACAAATCCGAAGTTGCCAGGTACGTGTATGGACGCGCTGACGTGAACATCAGTAGACACGCCCTTCCTTCCGTGCTCACTATTCAGTGTACTCGCGCACGGAAGGATCGTTGTTTCCTAAGCTCCTTTTGAAGGTTGGTGAAAAAACGGGGCTTTTGGTAGTCTTCCTGATATTCTTATGGTTGGGGCCTCTTTGTTTTATTCCTGATTAAGGCCGCTTTGTAGAAAAGAGGCTTTGGTATCCTCTCCTTTGTTCCGCTCGTGCGGCCACGCCCCTTTTTATTCCAGTCAGCTGTTCTTTCGTTTTGCGGTCTTCGGAGTAGCCGCTTTCAAGAAGAAAGTCATCATTCTAGCTTTGGGAGATTTAATTCGAGATAAAAAATATTAGAACAATGAAAAGTTTGCTTAGTTGAACATTTTATTGAAGTCATAGCTACTGTCTGTGTTTAAGGTGAATCATCAAAACCTGAAAGTACAAAGTTCTTCAAGGCGCAAATGTTCTCTTTACAAATGTACGTTATGATTCATGTGTTTTAATGCTTGGATATTTTTAAAAGACTATAGTATTTAACATAAGGAGTATCTTTAAACATCGGAATGAAGTATATGCGATTTCTTTTATTTTCTTTGAATGCATGAGTAGGAACGGGTTAAAATACCCTTGAATGTGAATGAATGGTTTTATGTTTATTTTTTGGCAAAGATTGTTGCGTAAACATTCTCCATAACAATGCGAGGTGCATTGTGATTCTTGATTCATATTGTAAAGGCAACCTGATTAGGTATTTGAATGTTGTTTTTGTTCTAATCTTTTTTCTTTCAGATCTCCCTCCCTCCAGTCCCCTACCTAAATTCTTTCCCCCCGCTTGATCACATCAATCCTCCGTTACACTTAAGGTCGGAGTTGGTGGTATCGAGAGGTGGGCCCTTTTGTTCATCGCCTGCAGATTCCGAGGAAGCCGCTACTCTTGACATTATCATATTCAATAAGCTGTCATTTTTAAACGAGAGTAGGTACCCAGTACGTTTGGTGTCTTTGGAATTGGCAATGAAAAAACCTAATGAAATTTGGATTTTAAATAAAATTTTGGGAAAAATTACACTTTTAGAAGGTTGGCATTTTTGTGCCTTAGCCATTTCGTGCCTGTAGCCTGTACCTGGGTCACATGACTGGATGTAGCTGACAGTTGAGCTTTGTATATTTCTTCAAGACAGCCACACACAATAGCAAGCTTAAGACTGCCTGGATGGGCCATTATTGGTCGGATGAACACAGCTCCACTTACACTTGAATAGGCTGTGTCCTGCCTCCACATATAGGGTTGCATACCCCTGTAGGTATTCTGGAGCCAGGACAGGGAAGGCAGAATGTCTGAGGATTTCAAAGGGAAACCTCTAGAAGCTTTTCCCCCACTTCATAAGCCCAACTAGGTATAACTACTGGACGAAAGATTCCACCAATTCAGTACACTTCTGGACCTGTGGATAGTCTGACAGGAAGCAGGACTGCCACTCTGCCAGACTGCTGCCATGCTGGATGACTGCATTGTTGCGCTGCTGCCTTGCTGTGCTGACCTGCTGCCCTTTTGGCTGGGTGAGAAGGACTGGACATGCAGCTCTTGAATCCAGAACTGCAGTGGGATTGCAAGGGCTCGTTGGCTGGTCTCCTGACTTGAGCCTCATGGACAGAAGGATCGAACAACCTTGCTCCTGCACTTGGACTCTGCCATCTGTGAGTCTATCCCGCCAAATGGTGCTAACTGACTCCTGGACCCTTGGAAGTGGGCCTAAGGATCTATGCTAGGCTCTGTGGATCCAGCAGAACTGACATTTCATCTCTGCTCTTTGGTGAAACCCCAAGCAGAACAAACACATTGCAGCTGCTGCGTGGATTGGAACCTTCACAAAGACCCAAATCACATTGCAGCCCATCAATGCATCGGAACTGCCACTGTGTGACACTTCTTCAGGGCAAGTCCTCGCATCCCTCATTGACGACAGCCTCAACGATGATGACGGACTCCGCATCGTAGCCTCGCAGCTCTACTGAACCAATGCATCGCCCCAACTGTGCAACGCATCCTTGACTCTGGGCTTCGCATCACAAGCCCTTGTCGATGAGATCTTTGACGTTGATGCATCAGGACCTCACACCGCAGCCATGCTGCATCTCAGAACTGACATTTTACTTTAACTATGCGACTCATCTTCGACGCGGATTCTCACAATACTCCGTAAATAATGATTTGAAGTTGTGAGAAGTTGGCCTGGTATATGATGCTCACTAGTTAAAGTGATCACCTTGTACCATGCCAAGCAACCCTTATGGTGTGGTTGTAAGTCAACCTTTTCGGACTAGCTGCCCTAGTGGTAGCGTAGGCTAAGCAGTCTTTGAGGCTAAACTCGTGAAGCGTGTTAAGCAGGCTGTTTTACCAATAGCAACCCCCTTTTATACCAATGAAAGGACACCACACAGATATATATTCAAAATATATATGTATTTATTTCTCAAAGTAACCCCTAGTCTCTTTATGAGCACAGGAGCACAAATCGTCAAACAAGATTATCACAGAATACACAGAAGTTGCACTTTATATGGATAGGCCCTGGTGGCCACTCGAACCATATACTAAAATAGTGGTATAAGTACCACGAACAGAAAAGGGAAAAGGCCTAGGGCCTCTAGAATCGCTGGGCCTACACGGAGCTAACTTCAGTTAGTGACCAGGAGGTCCACGGGTTGCGTGTGCAGAGCAAATAGTCACACGCGGGCTCCCATAGGTTTCAATGGGTGCGTAAAAAGTACAAAGTTACTGCAAAAGGAATCTTCCGGATGACCTAGGAACTTAAGATTTGGAACACAGGCACTAGAGATGTATTACTACACATGGGCACCGGAGTACCAGCTTTACCTCACCCACAGGAAGCGGGTGCATAGGCCTCGAAGTGCGTCGGGTTTCTTCTATCTGTTCCGTGGGGCCTGTAGACAAAAGTGCTGCAGGCGGTCGGTCGGGAAGAGATGCAGTGGATCCAAGAGTGGATCGGAGATGTTGAAGACCTGTAAGCAGAGGGGACAGTGTTCACAGTCACTAGCCAGTGACCAGCGTGGCACCAGGTGGGTACCAGGCGATGTCGGGTGCAAACAGGTGATGAGGGGTAGCTTGTCTCCGCAGCCACGTGGTCCCTGAAGGTCGACGACGTCCAGGAGTCGGCTCACGAGCTGTCCCACGCAGGCTCTCGCTGTCGGCGGTGTCGGCGACTTGATCGAAGCAAACAAGCCTTGGCAAAAGCAATTGCAGGAGGATTCGGAAATCAGCTGTTGGTTCTGACCAGCAAGGTCAGAGGGATTGCTCCTTTGGAGGGGAGCAAGGGCCAGTCTGGAGCAACCAGACCAGCGGTGTTTGTCGTAGATTTCGTCGCCAAGATGGCCACTAGCCAGCGGGCCAGCAACCGGTTAGGCGCGTCGAGTGGCAAAATGCAGAAGGGCCCCACGCAGATCGTGGAGATGCTGGAGGGCTCACCTTTGGTGCAGATGCTGCTCGAGGGTTGGGCTTCTCAGGACCCAAAGCACAACTTGGAGGGAGCCTCGGTTGTTGCACTTGTCAGCTTGTCGTAGTCGTTCCAAGATGGCTGGCTCCACGTGTCTCGGTGCCTCCACGGGTCTCCTCTTTGCAGGGACTGTGGATCGGGCGGTGAGAGGTCTGGAGGTCCAGGTCTTGTCAGTCTCTGGGCTCGGGCTCCGGCGGGAGGCGGCGGCAAAGCAGACGTTGATTCGCTGGATGGTGCTTGCGTTAGCAAGGTGGTCACTCCCTGACCACAGGGGAGATTTTCTTCAGTCTTCTGTGCAGCAGAATGTCGAAGTTCCCGTCTTCTTCTTAGTTTCAAGTTGATTCCAGGATGTCTGAAGTCTTAGGACACAGCTCCTACCTTTATTCGGATTCTAGGGGCCGGACTACCTGCTAGGTCCCTCCCTATGGGTGGGACCAGGAAGGGGGGTGGTTACACCCCCAATCCTTTGTCCAGCTCGCCCCAGGCCCGGGACTGGTGTGCCCCAGGACCGGTTTGAACTGGCATATGCCCCGAGGCTCCTTGTGAGCCACAGGCATGTCTGGTTTCTTTCAAGCCCTACCTGACCAATACACAAAATCCTGTCTGGGGTGGTGCTCGCACCTCCCCTGGCAGGAAACCCTTTGTCCACACCTCCCAAGCTGGAAGGACTCCCAGCAGCAGGAGGGCAGACTTGTGTCTGTGGTGGCAGCATCCATTTTGTGGAGCTGAGGCTATGTCTGATTTTACCCGGGTTTCAGGCACTGTACATGTCGTGTCCCTCTAGAAGGGTGGAATGCTAACCCCGTCGCCAGAATTGGCGAGGGGTTAGTATTCCAATTCGTATGACACCTTACTCGACATGTTTTGATAAAGCCAAACCAAAGATAGCATTTAACCGCGAGGTTCATAATGCACTTAAGAGTATATGGTATGACGATATCTGGAAACAGTAGAAGGAAGTTGTTCCGACCACTGCAGACAGGCTCAGCTCATGCCAGAGCACCATCTCACATGGAACCAAGCACTCTGCCTTCAGGATTGTTAAGGCCTGCCATAGGAGTGACTCATAGGTTACCAGGTGTCCCATTTAAGGTTAGGTATAGGTATACTACACCTAAGTAAGAGGTGATTACACCAACTTACCCCAGCTGAGTGATCAGCCAGTTGTGTCAGATTGTTAGGCCAAGCCTGGGGTGGCATAATACATGCTGCAGCCCCTGGCAGGCCTTGGGTACACCAATGCCCTGGGTACCTAGTGTACACTGGTACAGGGGCTGACAGGGTGATCCACTTCCAATTGGTTATGCACCTAGGGTGCATAGTTTTAATTTAGTAGAGAGAACAGCAGGCTGGGGGTCTGATTGGCAGGCCCACAGCCTCAATATGTCAAAAACCAGTGAAGCAAAAAGCAAAAATTTGGGGTGACCATAGGATAGCAGACCCTACTCTCCTACACAACCCCCCCCCCAAACGCTGGGACATTAAACTAGCCTTGACCAGTCTCGTCTTCATGTCCTAAGTGGAAGTACCTGGAGAGACCATCTGCATTCCCATGGTCAGTACCTGGCCGGTGCTCCACTGTAAAGTCCATCCCCTGTAGGGAAATGGACCACCTAAGCAGTTTGGGGTTTTCACCCTTCATCTGATTTAGCCACAAGAGGGGCTTATGGTCGGTCTGAATCTTGAAGTGAGTGCCAAACAAGTATGGCCTCAGCTTCTTCAGGGCCCACACCACAGCAAAGGCCTCCCTCTCAATAGCTGACCAATTCTTCTCTCTGGGGGTCAACCTTCTGCTAATAAAAGCAATGGGTTGGTCTTGACCATCTACATTAAGTTGTGACAGCACAGCTCCCACACCCAACTCAGAAGCATCTGTTTGGACAATAAACTCTTTGGAGTAGTCAGGACTTTTCAGGATAGGTGCAGAGCACATGGCCTCCTTCAGGTCATCAAATGCCTTTTGACAGCTTACTGTCCACTGAACCTTTTTGGGCATCTTCTTGGATGTCAGATCATTAAGAGGAGTCACAATGGACCCATAGTTCTTAACAAACTTCCTGTAATACCCAGTCAAGCCCAAGAAAGCTCGAACTTGAGTCTGGGTGGTTGGAGGGGACCAATCCTTGATGGACTGTATCTTACTCTCCAGTGGTTGAACTTGGCCCCCACCTACAAGGTGGCCCAAATACACAACCTTACTCTGCCCTATCTGGCACTTAGTAGCCTTGATAGTGAGGCCTGCCCTCTGCAGGGCCTCAAGAGCCTTCTTCAGGTGGATCAGGTGATCCTCCCAGGTGGAGCTAAAGACAGCAATGTCATCCAGATATGCTGCACAAAAGTCATCCAACCCAGTAAGGACTTGGTTCACCAGCCTTTGGAAGGTGGCAGGTGCATTCTTCAGACCAAAGGGCATCACCACAAACTGATAATGCCCACCTGGGGTTGAGAATGCTGTTTTGGCCTTAGACTCCTCAGCTAATCTGATTTGCCAATAGCCAGCTGTCAAGTCAAATGTGCTCAAAAACTTTGCAGAAGCTAGTTTGTCTATGAGCTCATCTGCCCTTGGAATAGGGTGTGCATCTGTCCTGGTGACAGCATTGAGTCCTCTGTAGTCCACACAGAACCTCATCTCTCTCTTGCCATCTTTGGTGTGAGGTTTGGGGACCAGAACCACTGGGCTAGCCCAGGGGCTCTCTGAGGGTTCAATGACACCTAATTCCAGCATTTTATGTACCTCAGCCTTTATACAGTCCCTGACGTGGTCAGGTTGTCTGTAAAGTTTGTTCTTTACAGGCAGACTGTCACCAGTGTCCACAACATGGGTACACCAGTCAGTTTGACTAGGTATCAAGGAAAACATATGTGAAAATGATTGTAGAACCTGTCTACATTCAGTCTGCTGATGGGCAGTGAGGTTGCCTCCAAGGGTCACTCCTTCAACTGAGCCATCTTCAGGGTTCTGAGACAACAGGTCTGGGAGAGGGTCACTCTCTTCCTCCTGTCCCTCATCTGTAGCCATGAGCAAGCCCATGTCTGCCCTGTCAACATATGCTTTAAGCCTGTTAACATGGAGTACCCTGTGGGGACTCCTGGGAGTTCCTAGGTCCACCAAGTAGGTGACCTCTCCCTTCTTTTCCAGGATTGTATGGGGTCCAGACCATTTGTCTTGGAGTGCTGCTGGGGCCACTGGCTCCAACACCCATACCTTCTGTCCTGGCTGATACTCAACCAAGACAGCCTTTTGGTCATGCCAAGCTTTCTGTAAGGCCTGGCTTGCCTCAAGGTTTTTAGATGCCTTCTCCATATACTCAGCCATCCTGGAGCGGAGACCAAGTACATAGTCCACTATGTCTAGCTTAGGCTTTTTGAGAGGTAACTCCCAGCCTTCTGTGGTAAATAAAATAAATATTACCGGACTGAATTTCATGCGGAATCTTAAATTAAAGTAAATAGCTCAAAATAACAAGAGGCAGAATCCGTGGTATAAGAGGTTTCTAATGGGCTTTATTCCATTCAAAATGGCCGACTCGAGTCGCGGCCCTCAGGTTCCGTCACCACGAAGGTTCAGGAAGTGAAGTACAATAATTTATTAACAGACATGTATTTTTATAATAAGTACATTACAATGAAACGAATGTAGAAGGCGTAACATTTGATAAGAAAAGTGACGTGACAGTGACATAATCGAAACTAGGCGTAATAAGGAATAAAAGAAACATGATTGGTTTGCATTATCAGACATAGGTGGATCTATAAGATAATACTTGGCATAGATGCGCGCGCGGCAGCATGACGTGTAATTGACGTGCAACTAGGGGGTGAAGGGGACTTGACATTTAGCTCTACATGTGGAGACGAGAAGTCTGGGGTCAAGTCAACCTAATCCCAAATCATATCTAACATCCTATGTTTAAAGAACTATGTTATCCACAAGGAAGGACTCTCGGACAGAATCTATTCTATACTGACTGTGTGCGTGTACAAGCGTCTAAGTGTCTATATGAGATGCGAGGGGCAGAAAACTTTCCATGGCAACAGGGCTATGAATCACTTGCAGGAGGACGGAAAGGCTGAGTCCTTTGCTTGTGAGCTAAAGGAAATGTTTACCTAAATCACTGGACAGGAATGCATCGGCTGAAGAGCAAAATAGATAATTCGAAGGTGAAATACAACTTCTTGGCAGACAGGCGAAAACTGGCCGAGGCAGGCACCGTTAGCTGCACAGGGAGTAGGACAAAGTTCATGGATACAGATGCGAGCTCAAGCTGAAGCTGTCAGAGACAGAGAGCAGGGAAAGGCTTTGAGGACAGAATCGGGCCTACTCGCCTGAACTGTAAAAATGGAGTAACTTAGCCATATAAAGTCGGTGGCCTTTCATACTTAGGAATCGAATATCCAGCCCATTGATGGCGGATCTGACAGAGAACATGTTGACGGTAGACACACATATGTTTGCGTCTTAGAAACTGGAACTGGAGGGAACATACATGTACTTGTAACATGCATATAGAACCGTTGGGGTCCAAGATAGGGGACATAACTGATCAGGAAAATCCACATTTCCACATTCCCTCCTTGTCCCCTTCTTGCCCTTCACGAGACATCAATCTTCATTATTCCATCGATTTGCTCATGGAGCATCATTTCTTCTTCCTTCCGGCATTTTGAACGAGAACTGTGATGTGGAATGCATGATGTGGCACACAGACCACAAATCGCTGGTCCACATTGTAGGCATAAACAACAACTGAAGAGCATAAGAAGGCCAATACCTAGGAAGGATAGAACTCTCCATCCCCAGGCTGATATCACACTCCAAAACCACCCGGACCACGTCCAAGTGCCTGGATTCTCGTGTATCTGGCTTACAATCTTATGAAGGCGTGTTATAGCTTTATATACAGATGGCGAATTTTCTGGTATGAATATACAGCAGCTGGATCCGATGACCCTACAAGCTCCGCCCCTATCGGCCAGGATGACGTCAAGGACAAGACGATTCTGGAGAACAACAATTCTCATCACTGATTGTTCCTCTGTCAGATTGCCTAGGGCGGCTATAGTCTCGTTTACTACAGCTTCAAGAGTCTTGGTGAGTCTGCGTATCAGCTTACTATTTGATATTGTACCTATATAGGGAAAGATACCTTTATTGAAATCTACATACTTGTCCCATGCTGTCTCAGTATAATCGACAACTGGGAGATCTCTCCGCTCTCTATTGTGTACTAAATGAACATTTCGATAATAATCAGGGGGAGCTAGGAAAACAGGTGGCAAAAGGAATGCGATGTAACAGGTACCATCCCAATCTAGAGGCAGACGCATATATGCCGTCTGACCACATATGAAGTAAGAATGGCGAGAAGCTCTAAATGAAGATTTACCTTGGTCCCTATATTCTACTGTAGTAATGCATTGGCTATGGCCCATATGTATGGAACCAACTTTTCTTACACATAATTCACCCTTAACTGGAAATACTGACATAGTGGGCAGAATTAGTTCAACTTCGGATTTGACATTCAAAATCATAAGATTAGGCGTAAAATTACCTAATTTATACACTTCATTTTCTAAATCAGTTCCTGTTCTACTGAGGTGACCCTCCTTATTAGGGTGACAGACTTTGAATAAAACTAGATTCAGATTTCCCCATATCCAATGTTGTTGATAAACTGCTGTGTCTGGGTCTATGGAATTTAATAAACTAAACCATGCTCCACAGGAGCCATTGTGTGTGAATGGATGTGGAAAGAAAGGCAGAACTCCTTTGTTATTCTGATAGGGAGGGAGTCGGCCACACACCCAACAATTGGTCGCATTACTAGTCTGATGAGAATGATGTAACATACTAATGAATGTGTTATTGCGCAGCGCAAGTCTATAAGATAATTCATGTGGCGGTAGGTCACTAAAAGAATGTTCATCAGTTATATTGAAAACACGTTTAGAAACAGGATAATACATATGCAACAATATACTTGCAGTAACTATTAAAAAACTCAAGGAAAACAAAATTAATAAAGTCACAATACAGTGGTTACGCAGTAATTTACAATAAGCATGTCGTTTCATTATGATTCTGGACTCTACATGATTCAGACCTAAGGGATACATGTCGGGACAGATTCAACCGCTTCACCTTGGAGAGGACTTAAACAATCAAATCGTCCGACAGTTTAGATCTGGACCTGAGTTTCTGTTTATAGCACTGAGAGTCATTCTGTTCAACAAAAGGAAGTTTTGAATCAGTCTGTGAGGGAGTGCAGGGCACAGTGTCTATATCTGAAGGTAGTCCATGAAATTTTTTTACGTGACTGGAATGAATCCACCCTTTTCGTCCCTCGATCTTCACGGCTGTTCTTGTGGTCAACAGGACCAACTTGGGTGCTTTCCACCTGGGCTCCAATTGACTCTTCCTGTCGAAATTTCTCACAAAGACAAGATTACCCGGAACAACGTCATGGGGTTTCGCCTCAGTGTTGTCGGGAAAGGCTGCAGCTACCTGTGAACGAGAAGATTGTAGTGCAGACATCAAGGAAGCCAGGTAATCTGTCAGCATATTACAGTCAACATCAGTTATTTTACGTGGTATAGGCGTCCCCCACATATTCGGTGGTCTACCAAAGATCACCTCATACGGGGATAGCCCTGTTCTAGAGTGTGCTACCATTCTCATGTAAAAGAGTGCAACTGGTAATGCTACTATCCAGTCGACACCTTTCTCTCTACATATTTTGGACAGTCTGATTTTCAGTGTCTGGTTATGTCTTTCTACGAGACCTGCTGCCTCGGGGTGTCGGACACAGTGGAATTTCCACTGATATCCCAACAAAAGTGAGACATGTTTCATTAATTCGGATGAGAAAGGCTGACCGTTATCTGAATATACAACACGTGGTAAACCGTACCGTGGGAAGAATTCTCGAACTAGCTGCTTGGCAGTAGTCGGGGCAGTGTAATCTGATACGGGATACGCCTCTGTCCAACGGGAGAGAGCGCAGACAACTACGAGAACATATTTGAATCCTCGACAACGTTCCATCTGAATATAATCCATCTGGAGGACTTCAAAAGGATGGTCAGGAGGCTGAAATCCACCCTGCTCTACGGGAACACTCTTTCCTGGATTAAACTGGCAACATATCATACAGGTACGAACTTTTTGTTTAGCTGCTGCTCGTAAATGTTTGTTGAACCAAATGTGCTGAATGCTGTCTAGCATAGCCTTCTCTCCTAAATGTGCTGGACTGTGAACTGTAGCTATAATGGCTTGAACCATGGAATCAGGGAGAAACCATACAGATTTCTCCTTCGTCATCCATCCTTGATCTGTCTGGATCCCTCCTAGTTCAGTCCATTTCTTTATTTCTTCTGCTGTGGCATGTGTCTGTATGTCAATTACGTCAAGTGTGGGATCCTTAATTGTCATACACTGTGTTGGGGTCTGAACTATTGGCTTTGTCATGTCTAATGTGCGATTCTGAGCAGTCTGTTTAGCTGTTCTGTCAGCTAAATCATTGCCTTGAGAAATGGTATCAGTAACCTTCGTGTGTGCTTTACATTTCATAATTGATATAGCAGTGGGTAGATGTATTGCGTCTAACAAGGCATGAATGAGGGGTCCGTGCTGAATGTGGGCACCATGGGACGTTAGATAACCTCTCTCTCGCCACAGCACACCGAAGTCGTGTACAACTCCGAATGCATAACGTGAATCAGTGTATATATTAACTTTCTTATTTGTGGCTTGAATACAGGCTTGTGTTAGAGCAATAAGTTCTGCTGCTTGGGCTGACAGAGTATCTATACAATGTGTCTCAATAACTTCAGTGTCTGTTGTGACTGCATACGCGGCCACTAAATCTCCTGTACTTGCTCTCATGCATGATCCGTCTACATACAACGTCAGGTCTGGATCTAACAATGGAACGTCTGTCAAGTCTTGTCTAGGTTTCGTCTTTATTTCAATGATTTCAACACAATCATGAGCTAGTGGGTCTGTTCCAATTACAGGTAATAGTGTAGCAGGATTCAATGTATTACATCGTCGGATCTCTATGTGTGGTTGAAACAATGTCAGTTCATAACCGGTAAGTCTTGCTATGGTCAAGTGTTGTGTTTGTGTTCGGTTCACAAGAACCTCTACTGCATGTGGTACTTGTACTGTCAATGGGTGTCCTAATACTATGGCATCGCTTTGTCTGATTGCTAAAGCTGTCGCTGCCACTGATTTCAGGCATGCAGGCAAAGCCTGAGCTACGGGATCTAATGTACTGGAAAAATAAGCACATGGCTTGCGTGATCCTGCTTGATCCTGAGTGAGTACTGACAAGGCAGTACCTTCGCGTTCTGTAACAAAGAGTGTAAAAGGTTTGCTATAACATGGTGTTGCTAAAACAGGTGCTTGACATAAAGCTTCCTTTAGGCTTTCAAAAGCTTGTGTATGTTCCTGAGTCCAAGGGAGAACAGTCGATGTGGCTGCCTCCTGTGTGGTTAACTGAATGAGTGGTTTTGCTAGAAATGCGTACTGAGGGATCCACTGCCTACAATATGAAGTGAGGCCTATAAAAGCCCGCACCTCCTTCTGTGTCTGGGGTATTGACATGTTAGCAATTAACTGGATACGATCTGGTGTAAGCTGCCTTCCCTCCTTGGACAGCGAGTGACCAAGATAAATAACTCGCTGAACACAGAATTGCAGCTTAGAAGGGGACACCTTGTGCCCCTTGTCGGCTAGGAAATGTAAAACTGTCAGAGAAGCTTTTTCACATTCTGGCTCGCTTCTCGCGGTGATCAGCAGATCATCGACATATTGAAGCAGTGCAGTATTGACTGGCATGTGGATACTGTCAAGTTCTCGTTTTAGTGCTTGGCTGTAGATGCTGGGGCTTTCTGTAAATCCTTGGGGAGCGCGTGAGAATTTAAAGCTGCGCCCATTTAAACTGAATCCGAACAAGTATTGGCTTTCCGGATCTATTGGGACGCTGAAAAAGGCATTCTTGAGATCAATTACAGTAAAGAATGTTGCTTCGGAATCAATTGCTGTCAACAATGATGATATATCAGGGACCACAGGGAATTGTGGTACAATACACTTGTTTAGTTCACGCAAATCAATAACCAATCGGTACACTGGTGGGGCAGTAGGATCAGTTCGTTTAAGAATCGGAATTATCGGTGAATTACATACATTGGAGTCTGTTTCTACAACTACTCCCTGGGCAATTAGCTCATCAATGATTTTCAACAAAGCCACTACAGCATCATGCGGTAACTTGTATTGTCGCATTCGTGGTAGTACCACTCCTGCTTTCAATGTAACTCGATAGGGTGTAATGTTCATGCAGCCAACATCCGTAGGGCCTTGTGCCCATAGATGTACTGGTAAAATCTGTAGTCGGGGATCCATGTCTCTAGACACATAGTGACCTTTAAAATCACGCAAAAACAACCTTACTCCTTCCGGAGAACAACATATTATGGCTCCTAGTGCTTTCAGAGTTTTAATTCCTAACAAATTTTCTGGGCATGATTTAGTAAGCAATAAATCTGTAGTTCGTGTCAAAGGTCCTATCGTAAGTGGTAGAGGCTGTGATACTTCATTAACAATAGGTTTTCCTGAAAAACCAAGGGAAACATTTTGAGAGCCTGAGAGGGGTGCCCCTGGAACTTCACTACGTTTTATGGTTGTTCGACTTGCCCCTGTATCGAGTAAGAATTTTCTATCTTGACCTAATAATTCACTATGTACATAAGGTCCTTCTTGATCTACCGGAATCTCGATAAGCGGTAAGTCAACTTCCCTCTCTAGGCTGGTTCATGCGTAACGCTGATACTCAGGGTATTCATACTGTGCAGTCTGATACATTTGTTGTGTTGTGGTTTGTGTGGCAGTAGCAGGCAACGGTGGTGCAGCTGGCACAAACTGTATGGGTTGCTGTGAGGCTGGCATAGACTGTTGCTGAACTGGCACGGACTGTCCATGCTGCATAGCTCCTTTTTCATTCTGATCTTGTCTAACTAATCGTGGTCTCTCTTTTGCAATACCTGTAGCTATATTTCGTTTCAGGACTTGACAATCATGTACATAATGGCCTAGTTGTTTACAGTAATTGCAGGTTCCTTTTACAGGAACTGCAGAATCACCAGAATGTGTCACACCCTTTTTGTGACCATCTGCTGGTACTGTCTGAGAAACTAGCATTTTCATTTTTGTATCCTTCATGCGTCTATGCTCGTGTTCTTGTTCATCCCTAATTCTATTGTGATGATACTGTAACATTTGTAGCATTTGCGACGGAGTGTTACTTTGCCAGGTACTCTCGAATTTTAATATTCTATTCTTCACTGGAGGCAATGCATTTTCCACTAATTTTGTCACAAATAGATGTGGATATGAGTCACTACTTGCTTTTATACCACTATTTATACCAAAACATTTTTCAAATCGAGCATAATAATCGCTTGTGTCTTCATCTTGCTTTTGTTTACAGGCTGTGATTGCACCCCAATCTTCCTTCTTTGTAGTTAATAAACGTGGCAGTACCTGTACTAGTAAACCTGGTAATAGTTTAACTTTATCCCCGAGCCCTGAACCTGCAGCTCGGCCTCTTTCTTCCTCTGCTAATGCTGTCCAGTCTATCTTTTGGTCTCCCACTTCCCACTCTTTTTCTTTCAGTTTTTCATAAATGCCAGCAGGCAAAAGCACCTTTAATATCGTCATAATATCAGGAAAGGTGTACTCTCCCATCAGTAACATGTCTTTAATTTCTCGGTGGAAACCCGCTGGGTCTTTGTCATGACTAGGTACTACTTTTTTCATTTCTAATAATTCCATTTTTGATATGGGTGTGTAAACAAATACACGGTGAAACTCATTGTCTTCGCCTTTTATTGGGTGCACTTCCCGTAAAGGATTTTGTCTATCCATGTAGTACGGTGTTCTTTCTCTGGGGGGCAGGGAGAGAGAATCTGGATTTACAAAAAGGACGTACTGCTTACGTGACACTAATATCTCTTTAATTAGCTTGTTACTAGAACCTCTCCATCTGTACGTAAGTAGTTCCGTTAATATATCAGGTAAAGGACCAGGGTCAGCATGTTGGCTCTTATATAATATGAGGAGTTGCTGAATCATATAGATTCCAGCTAAACGTTGTTCATCTGTACTGAGGTTGAGAAACGTGTGTGCTACGGTCTCATCACCGTATTTTTCAGGACTAACAATCCAATGAACGGCTGATCTGGCTAATTCTTGCTCATCCATGGAATCGAGGAGGTGGTAACCTCTTCGTTCTCGTAGTATTTTATCTGCGGCTTGAAACGAATGTTCAGGAGATTTCAGATTTATTACAGGCGTCGGATACGTTCTGCTATTATTTGGACATACAGAGTGTATTGGATCAGAAAAACATCTAGTATTTTCACAAGATCTTCCTCTGCCTACATAGGCTATGGTCTCTGACTGTCTTGCAGAATTCCCTGATTCGGACACTTCGTCTTGCTCAAACTCGTCTGTTCCCAATCTCTCTTCATGAATACGCTCTATTTCTTTACGTATTTTCCGGCACATGGCTATTATACAATTTTGCTTATCGTGTCTCCCTTCTGATATATTCTGACTCCATCTTGTAAGAATAAGCATTGCATTCCGGTCTACCCCCGGACGATCTTGATTTCTGATCACACAGTTTATGAGGAAACGTAACAGTTCCCCCTGTATCTCTACTTTCTGGAATTCCATAGCTCTGTTAATACATCCTGGATCTCGTCCTGTTTGAACAAAATGGTATATGTTATCTAGATGCGTAGTCATTCCTGGTAACCTTGCTAAATACTCTGCGGCTCGTCTGATACGTAATGATGCCAGGACCATTTCGTCCTCTTTACCGACCACGGGGTCATATCTACAATTTACAAGGAGTTCCTTAAGCGTACGTTCATTTACGAACTTAGGTGTACGTGAATGTGCTGACTCTTGAAAAACAAGTTTATTTATTCTAGGTGGTGTAAAAATACTGCTAGCACCTCCCGTGGCCCCATCTGGGGCGTCGGGCGTGAATGGGTTCGTCGAACGTGACACCGCAACTATGGGTGTCGATACCCCTGTAGAGTCAACTGCGGAGACAGATGCGGAAACAGATGTGCTTGCCGAAGCTTGTATCGGGACTTGCTGTTGCACGGGGACAGATACCTGATCCTGACGTTGAATCCCTCCGCCAGACGGTCTATGTGGTGTGGCGTTAGCATACTCGGGAGCTGCATCGTCTAGATATGAGGAAAGAAAAACATCTTCTGCGGTTCTGGGATGCCCTTTTGGATGTACCTTAATTGGAAATAATGGGGGTGGCAAGTCTTTTGGCACCTCCGTAACAGCCTTAGGTAGTCCTTCGGCTAGAAGGGGATACATACCATTCATAAGAGCATTTCTTTGTCTATTTACTTGTTCTGATTTCACTCGGATACCTTCCTCAATTAATAGATTTTCTTGAACTTTATTTGAACTTTCTTTACTCCTCTCTTCTTGTCTACGTGCTTTTTCTGTTCGTCTATGAGATTCTTTACGCCATAACTCAACAGCGTCTTTCTGTGACTGTCTGACCTTTCTTTTCCATAACTCTTCCTCCACTTTCATGATGCACTCTGCATCCCAGGTTCCCGCTATGGGCCACCTTTGACTTTCCGGTAATCCTTTGGTATAATCTACCCATAGATCAAGAAACAATATGGCATCTAAGCCATGTTTATGGTACATGAAATGTCCTGGAGTGTCTCTAGGAGGAATAGGAACTGCTTCTTCAAGCACCCCTTTTCTGGTAGTAATCTGTCTTAACTTCGAGAAGAGCGGCATATTGACAACTGACCTGATACTTACTCTTGAACTTACTTAATACGAGAAACACAATAATGAACAGTGAACAATGAACAGTCATTCATACCACAATATGCAAGACATTTCTGAATACTTTAAACATTAAACATTGAACATTATAACAATGATCGACAATGATGACAGTCTGCCTAACTAATCACCACGCTGACTTCTTGACAATAACTGAATACTTCGGAATACTTGATATATTGCTAAACAGTACATATACACTGCTAAACAGTGCAGACCGGATTTGTGTACCCAAATCCGTCTTGACCGGCACAACCTATGTGCGCGTCAACACGCCTCCTCGGCGATGGTACTCACCGAGTAGCTCCTTGAAACGGAAGGCCTCAGAGAATGGACAGGACTCGATAACTGCGGACATCGGACCTTCTGGACGTCGGAATTTCGGAAAACCTGGTGGGCCTCTGTATACCTCGGATCTTGCTCTCTCAGCTAGGCTCTGGTCGGGATACTTCGCACTTCTCACCGCCTCGTCTGGGTTGATTGCAGCCTCAGTCGCCCCCGCTTGACCGGAGGGAGCTTACAGGAAATCCTGCTGGTACGCGTTTATGGTCCGTCCAGCTGTGGCAGGAGACCGGGCCTGCAACGCACCGCCGGCGCGTGAGATGAGAAAGTGTCCCTATTCGGGCGCCATTATGTGGTAAATAAAATAAATATTACCGGACTGAATTTCATGCGGAATCTTAAATTAAAGTAAATAGCTCAAAATAACAAGAGGCAGAATCCGTGGTATAAGAGGTTTCTAATGGGCTTTATTCCATTCAAAATGGCCGACTCGAGTCGCGGCCCTCAGGTTCCGTCACCACGAAGGTTCAGGAAGTGAAGTACAATAATTTATTAACAGACATGTATTTTTATAATAAGTACATTACAATGAAACGAATGTAGAAGGCGTAACATTTGATAAGAAAAGTGACGTGACAGTGACATAATCGAAACTAGGCGTAATAAGGAATAAAAGAAACATGATTGGTTTGCATTATCAGACATAGGTGGATCTATAAGATAATACTTGGCATAGATGCGCGCGCGGCAGCATGACGTGTAATTGACGTGCAACTAGGGGGTGAAGGGGACTTGACATTTAGCTCTACATGTGGAGACGAGAAGTCTGGGGTCAAGTCAACCTAATCCCAAATCATATCTAACATCCTATGTTTAAAGAACTATGTTATCCACAAGGAAGGACTCTCGGACAGAATCTATTCTATACTGACTGTGTGCGTGTACAAGCGTCTAAGTGTCTATATGAGATGCGAGGGGCAGAAAACTTTCCATGGCAACAGGGCTATGAATCACTTGCAGGAGGACGGAAAGGCTGAGTCCTTTGCTTGTGAGCTAAAGGAAATGTTTACCTAAATCACTGGACAGGAATGCATCGGCTGAAGAGCAAAATAGATAATTCGAAGGTGAAATACAACTTCTTGGCAGACAGGCGAAAACTGGCCGAGGCAGGCACCGTTAGCTGCACAGGGAGTAGGACAAAGTTCATGGATACAGATGCGAGCTCAAGCTGAAGCTGTCAGAGACAGAGAGCAGGGAAAGGCTTTGAGGACAGAATCGGGCCTACTCGCCTGAACTGTAAAAATGGAGTAACTTAGCCATATAAAGTCGGTGGCCTTTCATACTTAGGAATCGAATATCCAGCCCATTGATGGCGGATCTGACAGAGAACATGTTGACGGTAGACACACATATGTTTGCGTCTTAGAAACTGGAACTGGAGGGAACATACATGTACTTGTAACATGCATATAGAACCGTTGGGGTCCAAGATAGGGGACATAACTGATCAGGAAAATCCACATTTCCACACTTCCTTCACCAAACACAGTGGGCCTCTCACAGGGTGCCCAAACAACAATTCAAAGGGGCTGTAGCCAACTCCTTTTTGTGGGACCTCTCTGTAAGCAAACAGAAGGCAGGGTAGAAGGATGTCCCATCTTCGCCTGAGCTTTTCAGGTAATCCTTTGATCATACCCTTTAGGGTCTTGTTGAATCTCTCAACAAGCCCATTGCATTGTGGGTGATAAGGGGTGGTGAACTTGTAGTTGACACCACATTCCTTCCACATAGCTGTTAAGTATCCTGACATAAAGTTGGTACCTCTGTCAGATACTACCTCCTTAGGAAACCCCACTCTGGAGAATACTCCCAGCAGGGCCCTGGCCACAACAGGAGCTGTAGTGGTCCTAAGGGGAATTGGCTCTGGATACCTGGTGGCATGATCCACTACCACCAGTATAAATCTGTGCCCAGATGCAGTGGGAGGATCCATGGGACCCACTATGTCTATTCCCACTCTTTCAAAGGGAACCCCCACCACAGGTAGTGGTATCAGGGGGGCCTTTGTTGTGCCACCTGATTTGCCACTGGCTTGGCAGGTAACACAGGAGCGACAAAACTCCTTTGTATCTTCATTCATATGAGGCCAGTGAAAGTGAGGGACAAGTCTGTCCCAGGTCTTGTTCTGGCCTAGGTGTCCTGCTAAAGGAATATCATGGGCCAAGGTAAGAAGGAAGCCCCTAAATTGCAGAGGTATAACCAACCTCCTGGTTGCACCAGGCTTGGGGTCTCTAGCCTCTGAATAAAGGAGCCCTTCATCCCAATACACTTTATGGGTACCTTGAGCATTCCCAGCAGCCTCAGCAGCAGCCAGCTGTCTGAGGGGTTCAAGAGAGGGACAGGATAACTGAGCCTGCCTCAAGTCAGCCCTTGAAGGTCCCCCTGTCCCCAGAAACTCAACCTGGTCAGGTTCAAGCTCTTCAGGGACAGTTCCTTCAGGGTCCTCTAGATCAGCTTCCTGGGAAGGCTGATCATCACTCTGAGGCAGGGGGGAAGGCACAGCCTTGACCCTCCTGTTCTTCTTCTTGGTAGGTGCTTGGTCCATTGTTCCAGGATCCAAGACCTGTGGTTCAGTGAGGCACTTTTTGGCCTGTGACCTGGTCACAGCAAGGACATGTGATGATATACCTAACATCTCTGCATGAGTCCTGTACTCCACTTCTGACCATAGAGAACTCTCTAGGTCATTGCCCAACAAACATTCTACTGGGAGGTCTGCACTAACCACAACCCTTTTGAGGCCAGTTACCCCTCCCCATGAGAAGTTAACAACTGCCACACTATGTGAAGTAGTGGCATTGCTGGCATTGGTCACCAGGTAGTTCTCACCTGGTATGTACTGTCCAGGATCCACAAAGCCTGGTGTCACCATAGTGACACTGGCACATGTGTCCCTGTAGGCTTGAGCCACTTGGTCATTAATTAAAGGAGTCTGTCTGTACTTGCCCAGGTTACTGGGGCTCACAGTCAGGGACAAATCAATGTCCCCATCACAGATCAAGACTGCCTGTGTAAGGGTTCTGTCTAAGTCAGAATCTCCTTCAGTTCCCATAGTGATTCCCACTACACCCTTTGTCTGGGGACCAACACTGCTAACAGTAGTACTGGGAGCAGGTGCCTTAGGGGCAACAGTGTTGGGGGCTCCACCCTTTTTGCAATCACTAGTCCAGTGAGTTGTATTTTTACAATGATTGCACCAGGGTTTCTTCTGACCTTCTTTCTTCTTCTTGGACTGTTGGGACCCACCCTCCTTAGCAGTAGTTTGGGGCCCTGTTGAAGACTTCTGGTCTTTAGGTTTCTGATCTCCACCCTTTTGGTCTGTTTTCTTCTGATCACCCCCTTGGCCCTGGTTCTGGTTCTTTTGCTTAACCCTGGTTCTGACCCATTTGTCTGCCTTCTTTCCCAATTCTTGGGGAGTGGTCAGATCAGAGTCAACCAAGTGTTGATGCAGTTGCTGGTTTTGACAGTTATTTAAAATCTGTTCTCTCATCATCAAATTATACAATCCTGTAAAATCAGATACCTTACTTCCCAGCAACCAACCCTCCAAAGCCTTAGTGGCACATTCAATGTATTCAGACCAGTCCTGAGTCTGTGTCTTTTGGGTGTCTCTGAACATTAACCTGTACTGCTCAGTGGTTAAGCCTAACCCATCAACTAGAACACTCTTCAGGACTCTGTAGTTTCTGACATCCTCTTCTCTAACAGTGAGGAGTCTGTCTCTGCCTCTTCCTTCAAAGGAGAGCCAGAGGATTGCTGCCCACTGATCTTCAGGAACCTGCTGTACTTTGCAGGCTCTCTCAAGAGCAGTTATCCACTTGTGGATGTCATCCCCACTTTTGTAGGGGGGCACAACCTTAGACAGGTTTCTATTGTCGAAAACCCTATCTTTGTCCTTAGGGACAATGCTGCCACCAGTGGGTATAGACCCACTCTCTTTATGCTGTCTAGCCTTGCTAAGTTTCTCTTCCATCAGGGCTACTTCTAGCTCCTGCTTCCTGATCCTCAGCTGGGCCTCTTGCATCTTGGCCTCATGTTCCCTCCTCTGAGGGGTGGTCATCCTTCTCCTGGAGTGACCTTGAGAGCCTCTAGAGCCATGGGAAGCATTGGAGTCACCTGAGCGATTCCTTTGTCTTCCCAGCCCGGTGTTAAGTCCACTGGGGAGATCCAGTGGGTTGAACCCACTGTCAGTCCCCAATAGCCTTGGTTTAGCTGGGCCAAGTATAACACTTGGCACTGGGCTAGTTCTCCCTTCATCCTCACTACTGTCAGTATCCTTTTCACTCTCATCCTCTGTGGTAGGCATCCCATCTAAGGGGTGACTATTGGGAAGGGGTACTTCAGTGGCATCTTTAGAAGGGGGGCCTCCTGTTCCTGTCCCTAAGGGGGCTAACTGGGAAGCTTTCTTGAGTGCTCTCTGATTCTCATCATTCTGTAAGAGCTCTCTGAGCTCAGCAGAGTTTGGGTTCTTGGGCTGTTTAAGGCCTCTAAGAGTTGCCAAATGCCTGAGCTCATTCTGATTAAGGGTAGCAAAGCTGGATGGTGCCCTCTGGGGGTCACTCTCAACAGAGATGGGTACAGTGGACCCCTCTGCCCCGGCCATTGCTCTTAAGTGTGGGTGGATGTGTTGCAATCTACCTACACTTGGGTTTACCTACTAAACCTATCTAGTAGTTGTAGTCAGGGTGTGCTACTCCCTTTGCTCTACAACAACTAAGTTCAGTAGAACTTATGTATATCTAATCTTGTTTTATATGTACCTACAGGTACCTATGTGATCTTTCAATTGGTAACCAAGAGATTACAATGGTAAAACACAGCAAGCTCAAATCCAACCGCTGCTCACCAATGTGAGAAGTTGGCCTGGTATATGATGCTCACTAGTTAAAGTGATCACCTTGTACCATGCCAAGCAACCCTTATGGTGTGGTTGTAAGTCAACCTTTTCGGACTAGCTGCCCTAGTGGTAGCGTAGGCTAAGCAGTCTTTGAGGCTAAACTCGTGAAGCGTGTTAAGCAGGCTGTTTTACCAATAGCAACCCCCTTTTATACCAATGAAAGGACACCACACAGATATATATTCAAAATATATATGTATTTATTTCTCAAAGTAACCCCTAGTCTCTTTATGAGCACAGGAGCACAAATCGTCAAACAAGATTATCACAGAATACACAGAAGTTGCACTTTATATGGATAGGCCCTGGTGGCCACTCGAACCATATACTAAAATAGTGGTATAAGTACCACGAACAGAAAAGGGAAAAGGCCTAGGGCCTCTAGAATCGCTGGGCCTACACGGAGCTAACTTCAGTTAGTGACCAGGAGGTCCACGGGTTGCGTGTGCAGAGCAAATAGTCACACGCGGGCTCCCATAGGTTTCAATGGGTGCGTAAAAAGTACAAAGTTACTGCAAAAGGAATCTTCCGGATGACCTAGGAACTTAAGATTTGGAACACAGGCACTAGAGATGTATTACTACACATGGGCACCGGAGTACCAGCTTTACCTCACCCACAGGAAGCGGGTGCATAGGCCTCGAAGTGCGTCGGGTTTCTTCTATCTGTTCCGTGGGGCCTGTAGACAAAAGTGCTGCAGGCGGTCGGTCGGGAAGAGATGCAGTGGATCCAAGAGTGGATCGGAGATGTTGAAGACCTGTAAGCAGAGGGGACAGTGTTCACAGTCACTAGCCAGTGACCAGCGTGGCACCAGGTGGGTACCAGGCGATGTCGGGTGCAAACAGGTGATGAGGGGTAGCTTGTCTCCGCAGCCACGTGGTCCCTGAAGGTCGACGACGTCCAGGAGTCGGCTCACGAGCTGTCCCACGCAGGCTCTCGCTGTCGGCGGTGTCGGCGACTTGATCGAAGCAAACAAGCCTTGGCAAAAGCAATTGCAGGAGGATTCGGAAATCAGCTGTTGGTTCTGACCAGCAAGGTCAGAGGGATTGCTCCTTTGGAGGGGAGCAAGGGCCAGTCTGGAGCAACCAGACCAGCGGTGTTTGTCGTAGATTTCGTCGCCAAGATGGCCACTAGCCAGCGGGCCAGCAACCGGTTAGGCGCGTCGAGTGGCAAAATGCAGAAGGGCCCCACGCAGATCGTGGAGATGCTGGAGGGCTCACCTTTGGTGCAGATGCTGCTCGAGGGTTGGGCTTCTCAGGACCCAAAGCACAACTTGGAGGGAGCCTCGGTTGTTGCACTTGTCAGCTTGTCGTAGTCGTTCCAAGATGGCTGGCTCCACGTGTCTCGGTGCCTCCACGGGTCTCCTCTTTGCAGGGACTGTGGATCGGGCGGTGAGAGGTCTGGAGGTCCAGGTCTTGTCAGTCTCTGGGCTCGGGCTCCGGCGGGAGGCGGCGGCAAAGCAGACGTTGATTCGCTGGATGGTGCTTGCGTTAGCAAGGTGGTCACTCCCTGACCACAGGGGAGATTTTCTTCAGTCTTCTGTGCAGCAGAATGTCGAAGTTCCCGTCTTCTTCTTAGTTTCAAGTTGATTCCAGGATGTCTGAAGTCTTAGGACACAGCTCCTACCTTTATTCGGATTCTAGGGGCCGGACTACCTGCTAGGTCCCTCCCTATGGGTGGGACCAGGAAGGGGGGTGGTTACACCCCCAATCCTTTGTCCAGCTCGCCCCAGGCCCGGGACTGGTGTGCCCCAGGACCGGTTTGAACTGGCATATGCCCCGAGGCTCCTTGTGAGCCACAGGCATGTCTGGTTTCTTTCAAGCCCTACCTGACCAATACACAAAATCCTGTCTGGGGTGGTGCTCGCACCTCCCCTGGCAGGAAACCCTTTGTCCACACCTCCCAAGCTGGAAGGACTCCCAGCAGCAGGAGGGCAGACTTGTGTCTGTGGTGGCAGCATCCATTTTGTGGAGCTGAGGCTATGTCTGATTTTACCCGGGTTTCAGGCACTGTACATGTCGTGTCCCTCTAGAAGGGTGGAATGCTAACCCCGTCGCCAGAATTGGCGAGGGGTTAGTATTCCAATTCGTATGACACCTTACTCGACATGTTTTGATAAAGCCAAACCAAAGATAGCATTTAACCGCGAGGTTCATAATGCACTTAAGAGTATATGGTATGACGATATCTGGAAACAGTAGAAGGAAGTTGTTCCGACCACTGCAGACAGGCTCAGCTCATGCCAGAGCACCATCTCACATGGAACCAAGCACTCTGCCTTCAGGATTGTTAAGGCCTGCCATAGGAGTGACTCATAGGTTACCAGGTGTCCCATTTAAGGTTAGGTATAGGTATACTACACCTAAGTAAGAGGTGATTACACCAACTTACCCCAGCTGAGTGATCAGCCAGTTGTGTCAGATTGTTAGGCCAAGCCTGGGGTGGCATAATACATGCTGCAGCCCCTGGCAGGCCTTGGGTACACCAATGCCCTGGGTACCTAGTGTACACTGGTACAGGGGCTGACAGGGTGATCCACTTCCAATTGGTTATGCACCTAGGGTGCATAGTTTTAATTTAGTAGAGAGAACAGCAGGCTGGGGGTCTGATTGGCAGGCCCACAGCCTCAATATGTCAAAAACCAGTGAAGCAAAAAGCAAAAATTTGGGGTGACCATAGGATAGCAGACCCTACTCTCCTACAGAAGTACTCTGTACAGTGGACGTAACTGGGTCCCTGTAGCTGGTCTGCACTCCATCGTGGTCAGCCTGAACTTGTGACTTTTTCCCAGTCCGACATGGACCAGATATCCACAGTTGGAACTTTACGCCTTTTGGCACTGTTTGTACTCAAATCTTAAAATCTGAATATTTCTGGTTTTACTAATTGGATTATTGTTGGCTTCTTTTTGTTATTTATGAAAGATTACTCAATTTTTCTAAATCTGCTGAGGACTCCTTTTATGGTGTGTTTGCACTGTGTTACTCTTTGATGTTTTGCACAAATACTTTCCAAATTGCCTATATGTTAATCCTGACTGCTCTGTGCCAAGATACCTAAGGGCTGAGCAGTTTAATTTATGGTTTGCTTGTGATTTCACCCTGGGAAGAATAGTCGTTGCTGCTTGGGAATCAATAACTAATAATCGAATTTCTAACAGCCATTACAGATGCAAATCCCTTAGGTGTACCAAGTTTGTGCTATATGCAGCATTGACCCTATACCATACCATATACTTCATGGATAGCTGAACTCACATTAACAATCACGCACAGGTAGACCCCCTACTGCAGATGGTGTTCAATCTGTATACAAGTGTTCAGAGAAAACCACGTTTGTCCAGATACACAACTTCTGTTCATATTCAATGCTCTTCTACAGAGAGCCTTTATCCATACTAAACCCTTCACCAAACCCAAAGTGCAAAATGATGCTGATATGAGTAGAAAAGTGGGTACTCTAAACAGTGTTTACTCTATGGATAAAGTTTACTCTGTACCACACTGTTTGCAGACAGTGAAACTCTTGTGAGAAATACTCCACCGAGTATTAAAAGTAGCTACTAAGAACAATGTTTACTTTATGCCAAACTTGTCCAAAGAGACACTATTCATTCAAAAATACCCACGATGTTAAAGGTCATACTACCTGCAGTCTTCATTTACATGTGTTACTACGTAATGCACACAGTCTATGCTATGTTGAAATTGACATGCTATGATGATTCTCTTTATCAACTCTATGCTACTTACATAACATAGGGGCATACTTACGAGAATTGTGGAACAGGGCAGTGCAGCAAGTTACCTTGCTGCACTACATCACAGGAAAAGGACCCAAATGAGCCATATTTATCAAATAAAGCGCATTGCTGTCCTTTATCCCAGTGCTGATGCCATTTAGAAACCGAAACCGGCCCTAGGATGATTCTTTCCGGTCCAGGGAGGACCTGGCTTGACAGTTGGGGCTGGACTGTTCCCATGAGGCACAGGGTCAAGACTGATTTGCATATGGCCAGGTCTAAACTGGGGTGGCATGGTGAGCAAAAGAATGATGGATTTAACCCAGATCTCTTGACTGGGGTTGAATGTTTTGATTTGTTCTGCATTCCGTCCATCAATTTGTGTGTCTTTTGCTTTCTCGCCCTAAGTGCGCCAGGTATGCCCAGACGTGCGTCCTGGGCTCACTGTGCCACTGGAATCAAGCTATCCGGGCTGAAGAGGGGTGAAACCCCAAAACCGGTCCCAGGATGCCTGTTTCCGGTCCAGGGAGGACCTGGCTTGGCAGTTCGGGCTGGACTGTTCACATGAGGCACAGGGTCAAGACTGATTTGCATATGGCCAGGTCTAAACTGGGGTGGCATGGTGAGCAAAAGAATGATGGATTTAACCCAGATCTCTTGACTGGGGGTGAATGTTTTGATTTGTTTTGCATTCCGTCCACCAATTTGTGTGTCTTTTGCTTTCTTGCCCTAAGTGCGCCAGGTATGCCCAGACATGGGTCCTGGGCTCACTGTGCCACTGGAATCAAGCTATCCGGGCTGCAGAGGGGTGCAACCCCAAAACCGGTCCTAAGATGCTTGTTTCTGGTCCAGGGAGGACCTGGCTTGGCAGTTCGGGCTGGACTGTTCGCATGAGACACAGGGTCAGGACTGATTTGCATATGGCCTGGTCTAAACTGGGGTGGAATGATGAGCAAAATAATGATGGATTTAACCCAAATCTCTTGACTGGGGGTGAATGTTTTGATTTGTTCTGCATTCTGTCCATCAATTTGTGTGTCTTTTGATGCCATTTAGACAGCCTAACGCCAATGCAGGCACCCTTGCAACATGGTGCAAGTGTGCCTGTGTTGTAGGCAGGATTGTTTTGGTTCAGGAAGGGGCATCTTCGTGCATAAACACAACCATGGAGGCGTTTTCCTCTTCCTGTATGTGCTGCAGAAAGATGAAAAGACAAGGAGAACATATTTCATCTTGTTACGCCTCACCTGGGGAGCATATCTTTTTGGCGTGTTTCCAAGTTTGGTAAATCTGGGAATGCATGCATCAAAAACCATGGGATTTACATGGGAAAATCCACTACAACACCCATGGAACGCCTCCCTTGAGCAGAATAATGCAACCCAGAGATTTGCGCTGCATTGCATTACTACATATTTTTTAAGCCATCCAAAGCCAGGCCAAGTGGCTTGGCGTGGCTTCATAAATATGACATAGAGGTTTGCGTCAGCATGTTCCACATTGTGTGGTACAAGCATGATGCAAGACTCTCATAAATATGCCCTTAAGTATCTACTACGGAGAATCTTTGCCCTGCAGGCAACTTTTTCTGCTGAACAGAAAAACCTGGGTGGAACATACTGAAAGCCATCAACTGTCATCTGCATAGAGAGTTACTTTTCAGTATAATAATTTTTAAATGCACTCAATACCGCTACACACCTATGATGGAGCAGAGGATCCGTGGAGCCAACAGATCTCAAGATGAGATCTGACTGACTGGCACCATGTTGCAAGAGTGCCTGTGTTGGAAGCAGGATTATTTTTGTGCAGGAGGGGACAACTTCCTGCACAAAAACCATTCTCTGAGGCATTTTCTTATTTCTATGTGGGCTGCATAATGCAGCCCACATAGAAAGATGAAAAAATAAGGAGAAAGAACGGTATTTGTAATCATTATGTCTCACTTGGAGATGCTTAGCATTTTGACACTTTCCCAGATCTATCAGTAATGGTAAATCTGGGAATGCACCAAAATCAATGGGTGGATACATGGTAACACTCACACTCTACCCATGGAATGCCTCCATGGGACAGAGTAACAAAATGCGCTGTGTTGCATTACTCTAGATTTACCAAGGCACTCAGGACCATGCAAGGTGGCCTTACATGGCTTGCTAAATCTAACTCGAGTTCCATCACTCTTGAGCCCTGTTGCGTGGTGCAAGGGTGACACAACTCTTTAATAAATATGCCCCTTTGTGCTTTACAGCGGGCACTTTAACCTACATTACTATTTTATGATGACTGTGACTAAACAATACACAGATCTCTCTAGCAAATGCATTATCCAACGGAGATGGTACTAAACAATATTAGAAACCCTCATTGTGGAAACAAGTGGATACCGCAACATATATAATGGCCATATACGGCCCTGGAGACTACCACCTTGTGGGGCCAGTCCATGCATATCAAAGGAGGGGGCCCCCTCCTGGAACCAATAATGACCCTGAAGACCTCCACAGCCGGGCCGCCTTCTATTATGTCCCCTGGTGCCCACCCCAGGGCATAGCTGTTTGCTCTGACTTGGCAGGAGCTTTGACTGCTCCCACCATTTCAGAGCAAACACGAACTCTGATCTCAACAAGTGAGAGCTGCAAAAACCCTCCCGCTTGCTGAGAGTGGAGTTTTCGTCTGTTTCCCCGCCTGCAGTCAAGCGGGCAGGGATAAAGACAAAAGTATTGTTCTTACAGACAGGGAGTTGCATGTTTAGCAGCTCTCTATCTGTGAGAACAATGCCTGCTCCTGCAGAAGGCGGGGAGCTGGCTGGGACTGTGGTGGCCTTGAGGCTCCCCCCGCAGCGCCAAGGGCAAAAGTGGAGAAAGAAGCAAAATAAAGGTAATAAACAAGAAGAAGTATGCAGAATAAAGGTCAGAAATCAGCAGAAAGAGGCAGAATAAAGGTCAGCAATGAGCAGAAAGCGGCAAAATGAAGGTGAGAAATGTGCAGAAAAAGGTGAGAAATTAGCAGAAAAAGGCAGAATAAAGGTGTGAAACAAGCATAAAGAGGCAAAATAAAGGTGAGAAACAAGCAGAAAGACGCAGAATAGAGGTCAGAAATGAGCAGAAAGAGGCAGAATAAATGTCAGCAACAAGCAGAAAGAGGCAAGATGAAGGTGAGAAACCAGCAATTCACCAAAATAACCAAGGATAACAGGGAAGTTAAAGTTAGGAAATAGAATTAAAAAAATTCATATAAATTCACTTAAAACACCAAAGGTTACAAGGATGTTATAGTTAGGAAATATACTTTTTTTTTTTTAAATCCTTAGAAATTCTCTGAAAAAAACCAAAGGTTGCAGGGATGTTATAGTTAGCCTCAGATTTCACTCGTACAAAACCATAGACATTCAGAAAATATAGTCACCTGAGCTAACTATAACTTACGCCCCTGCAATACTCTGCTTATGACCTCACATACTACATCACTCATGACATGGTCAGTGACATCACTGATAACATTAATAATTATGTATTAGACATTTGAAAATGTAATTCCTGTGCATCATCTGGAAATACACCAAGATAAAGGGAGGCCGTATTTATATAGCATTTGTAGATTTAAGAGCAGCATTCAATCTATTCACCAGAGGTCTACTTTTGGACTCACTGCAAAAGCAAAAAGTCCCTGCAGACTTGCCAGATCAGATAGGAAGGTTACATCATGATAACTATGCAAGAGTTCGATGGAGTATGAATGGCGAGCTTACTGAACCAGTCCCGATAGCCAGAGGAGTGAGACAGGGATTCGTTCTGGAGCCCACCCTGTTCTCTCTCTATTTTAATGATGTGGTTGATTATATAGAAAAATCAAAAAATGATTCCCCAAAGCTCAGTGGGAACTTGATCCTAGCACTATTATTTGCAGATGGCACTATCCTGATTGTGCATATGCCGAAAAGGTTTGCAAAAAGGATTGGATGATTTTAACATGTACTGCAATCTAAAAGGCCTAGAAATAAATATTGGGAAAACAAAGTATATGGCTCTAAACCCCCACAAGGACTTCAGAACCAATCTTAGGGTGAATAATCGGAAATTAGAGCATGTCCCAAACTTCACCTATTTGGGTATACTACTTGATTCAAAGTTGGCATGGAAATCACAGATAAATCACTCGGGGCTATTCTTAAGAAGTATAGCCTATCCTCAAGTAAACCAACGACACCAGCACTAGAGATTTACAAATGTAAAGTACAGGCAGCTGCACTATATGGATCAGAACTTTAGGGTAATGGCGATATTAAGCACATAACAAATGGGGAGAAAAAGTTTTTGAGGAGAATCTTGGGGCTACCCCTGGCAACACCACTTACCCGAAATGTTTCACGATTTAAATGTAAAACATATAGGGCAAGTTGTACCTCTACACCCGCTGCTTTACTGGATTAGGCTATGGCCAATGCCAGAACTAGTGGTCTATTGCGAAGGCCTCGAAGAACTCCTAGATGCCTAACTTTTCCCTAGCTTAGATTTGTTAAGAAATGGTTTACAGAACGTGGTCTCTGCTCATACTGAACTGAGCCACACAAGTTAGCACAAAGCTGTAAGAATACGCTGGAACAAACATACTGGGCGCATGCCGTAAATGTACTTCATCAAGACCCTAATTTGGGCAGAGAACACTGCAATTTCTTAATGTTAAATCTAACCCATGTTCTGAAGATTTCCTTGACAATTTCCAGACACATCTGGTGAGAATCTTGTACTTGAAATTAATGTACGACAAACCCCAGAAGCTATACCGCAATTTGGGGAACTCAGGGAGAACAAACTTGCACTTTGTGCACTTTAGGCCTTACTGAAAACACTGTGCATATCCTCTTCTTTGCCCAGCATATGCTAGAGCAAGGAAGAAATGGATCCGTCCCTTGTGCAATAGGCTGGGATTTAGGAAGCATCAAGAGGCCTTAAGGGTTTTGAAATATAACACAGAACCGTATGTAATATTTGCTACATCTAAATACCTGCTCCCCCTAGGATTTATAAGAAGAAAGAAGGGGCTAAAGCTGTGATGTTGCAGTGAACAATGCATTCCCTTGTTTGAAATTTGTACTATGAAGGATGTTACATTTATTGTAAATACTCTATATCATTTTATACTGTTTTTAACGATCTTACATAACAAGCAGGATGGAGTCTAGATTGTAACATTGTAATGAATAGCGCGCTCTCTCCCCACCATGGATTTGTACTGAGACCGATGATAGTTTTATCGTGATACTGTATATATGGTTCAACTGATTTTAGATGCTATTGATTTTAAATTGTCCACTTTTACTGACCGGAAATTATGGCTTTCTAATGACTTATTGATAAATTCAAGACCTGAGATTTCCTTCGCTGGTTCGACACTTTAGGGCGGAAACCTGAACAGTATTTCCACACATTACGTTCTATGATGACATTTAATCTCTATTTACTGCAACATCGATTAAAATGACATTAGCCATAATAGCTCTTTTTGGTTGGCATCATGTTTTAGTAATTGGAATATACATTTCTCTAGGTGACAACTATACAGGTTTCGACCTTGGATATAATCATATGATGATTACTTATTTGCTTTAGGTATCGACCTGTTGTGTGACTTGCCCTTGGTCTCCGTATCTGGAACATACCTCGAAAATTGTCTTTAATGGATGGATCTTACCAATTTCACACTACCGTTTTGAATATGATTTCAACTATTGTCTGGTGTGAGTATTTCATACCCCCGCACATGCCTCTTTGTTATTTTTAAACACACCACTTAGTTATAGCTGAGCTAACTGGATGTATATTTTATTCATTTACTTTCAGGACTTACTTTTTTTTTTAGGGATGACATGTCCACTCCCAACTATTTGTGATAAAATGTGGGTACCTTTGTTACCACATGAATGAACACTTCGCACATTGTGGGTACTACTTAGCCTGCTTCTGTACTCACTCCATCTGGCCTGATGGGGTTAGTGTCTACAGCACCGGGCTACTCAATATCAATTTCTTATTTTTGTCACAATTTATTCTCCTTGTTCTCTTCTCTATGGGCTTTTTAAATAGGGTCCCTAACTATCCTTATCTAGCCATCACGATCTTTTCTGTGCCTGATCTGCTCCTTCTTATATGAAACTATACTGTTTGCACATATTGCGCTCTTTTGACTGTGCCTCACTACTTATGAGGACTCTACAGAAATCATGGTTTTAAATGCTTGAGAAGGATTTCGAAAATATTTAATACGGTTTCTTGCACCTCTTGTACGTTGTCAGGATGTTTCTTGTGTGTATTTTCTGTATCTTGTCTTGATGGGTTGCTCATGTCTAAAGTTAATTGGACTTTATACCACATTTAAGAAGGGTTTTAACTAAAATATGGATATATGTGTCATCATGATACATGGGGATGTGCCTTGTTATGTTGTCAGTCATATTGTTTAAATGTATTTATATATGTGTATATCTGTCACTCTACAGCCCTGAAGAAGTCTATTGTACTGGACGAAACGCGTTGGATGATTTTCACTACATAACACATGTCTCGTCTGAATCATTTGCGAATAAAAAAGAAGATTTGGAAAACACGTCTCTGAAATAGATTTTGATCTTTGTTCACTCCTGTTTAATATTTAAATACCTATTGGTGCACCGGTTGACTCTTGTTCCAAAGTATTTCCACGCCTGTTTATAATATAGTTGATTGTGGACTATTTGAAAATCTTGTTTTATTGTGAAACCTTAAAATAAAGTATTTAAATGACTTAAAAATGAATTGGGTTGAAATGTATTTAACAATGAATCCTTATGAGATACAAGATGGAGTGTTATGGAATTGCACCATTCATGTGTGTATACTGCGCACAGGGACTTAATCGCAACAGTGAAAACTGACTGAAGTTGAAACTGGTGGCGTGTAGTACGTTTTTAATGAAAAATGAATTTATGGCAGTTTTTAGCTCCATTTAGAAAATATTTATTTATATATGTATTTAACAATGAAATAGGTTTTAGAATTTTTACAAATGCATTTAAAATGTATTTATTGTGGATTTGTAGGATCGAAACACATCGATGTAGAAGGGTATGTTGTACCCAGACAAAATAGGTAAAATCTAGTGTCACTTTCTATGATTCAGGAAGTAACGAGTACTTTAAATACTTAAAGAAAACATGGCGCCTTTGCTTGTGAGCAAGGCTGCATGGCAGCTGAAACGCATCAGCAGGAGCACGAGAGCACTTTAAAATAAAGTAATTCTGAGCAATACTCTCTTGTTGTCTGCAGTCTGATGCAAAGCACGCAAGAAAGACAGAAGGGGTGCAGTACGGAGATTGCTGACTCCTTTACTGAGCTGACAAACCCTTCAATAAGAAGCACAGCGGATATGTGTATATATATATATATATTCGCAAGCACTCTTACACTCCGCGATTCTGCCACCAGCCACGCAAAAAGAGCACGGACCACAATCCTTTAAGATCGATAGTTTTTTAATGTCCTTAGGTTACATCCACAGAGTAGCAGCCATTACGCGTTTCGTCCCTGCTAGGGGACTTGATCACATATATATATATATATATATATTATCTACTGGCGGTCGCCAGTAGATAGTTATAGTTAGGACTGTGTTTCCATAGGAAATCTGCAACATTCTATTTGGAATAACTTTTGCGTCGATTGACGAATCCGCGCGAAATTTTCAAAATAGGTGGGGCGCTCCGCTCCGCTCCTTCCCTGAAAGTCTTGGGGGGATTCGTCAAGCGGGGGCTGAGAAAAAGGGGGGTCCCAAAACGCGTTTTCCCCATGCATTTTCCCATAGGACCTTTAGTCCGCGCTACAGCCCGTACGGCTGAACAGAAAACCTTGAAATTTGGCAGAGAGGTAGTCCCCAGGTCAGGGATGTGCCTTTTGCAGGTCTGGTGTAAATCTGTTCAGTATTTTCTGAGAAAATAGCATTTAAAAGCATATATATATCTATAGGCGCGCACCGTGCGCGTACGGTAAGCGCACCCTGCCGTGCACGAGCGCAATTCTGATTGGTTGTTAGATCTTAGTAAACATTCGAATCGGTCGAAACCAGGAAGTGTCGGCCGCCATTTTGTCTCTCGCAGTCCGAGGGAGGTGAAAAATAAAGGTGGAGAACATGAAAAGGGGGCAGGGTGGACAGTTCCTGAACCCCTAGCCATTGTCAGGGGGTCCCCAAAGGACCCCCAAGGGCCATAAATGTTTTTAATATTTTTACGAAAAATCGCGGAGTGCGCTTACCGTGCGCGCACGGTAGAAACGTGAAAATTACGCGAACGGCGTAAAGGGGGCGCGCGGTGCGCAAAGCGCACCGCGCGCCCACAGAGCGCGCAAGGTGCGCGAAGCGCACGGTACGCGATATTACATCACTGATGATATATGTGTCTTTCTGTAAAATAAATATTTATTAAATATGTATAGCTAAAGGTTAAAGGAAAGAAAAATGGGTAAATAAGTGAATAAATACAGTGATGTAATATCTGACGTCATCAGCAGTGGATTGCGGTCGCGTGAGTTATAGTTCCCTTTACTAACTATAACGGGGGAATTTCATTGGTTTTTTACGAGGGAAATGTCCAGCTAACTATTACATGTGTGAAACCTATGGTTTTTTAAGTGAATATATATATAGTTTTGTATCATTGAGTGGAAAACTAATCAAGTACCGACTCACTGTTGAACATAAAAGGTTTGTGGGCAAGGTTTTGTTTCATTTGGCACCGTCACTGACATCTCTCCTTGCCACCACTATTAGTTACCCTGTATGTAGCCTGAGCTTTTTGTGCATAGTTTTGATGAGGGATTATGTCTGAAACAGTTGTGGGTGTGTCCAAAGTTTGTTTATTTATGGATATGTGTATTTTTCGTTTATGCAAAGCTTGTGATTTATATTTTTATTTTAAATCCAAGTAAGGTTGAATTTCATTTTTTGGCATTGTTCCTTTGTTCTTTGGGTTGGGTGTTTTTCACGTTTTAGATGAAAAAGTTTCAGTTTCCTTGCATCTAAGTTATCTACTTGCTTAGATCTATTCGTCAATCTTTTGGAGTTTTAGGTTATATGGGTTTATTCTATTTTAATTAGGGGAGGGGGGGGCTAAGCTTACACCAGACAAGGAGGAGGATAGCACGTGAATCTCGAGTGAGTTTACCGACCTTGATGCGGGTTGTGTGTCCTTCTATATAGGAAATGAGGATTCAGCACAGCAGATAATCGCCATTGTAGAAGGGGAAAGAATTGGCGGTTGCTAAGCTAGAATGAATGCTCTGGTGCAGATGGAAGGAGCAACAGAGTGAAGAGCAGCAGGAGGAGACGGACTAGTAACACTGGTTTCTAGTGTGCAACAAAGTCGGCCACTTTCAGTGTGAACCACTATTTTAGAAACTGCTGAACAAATCATTTCTGATTGGCTTAATTTAAGTGCATGGGCAGACTCCAATTGATACAAGTGTGTCTCTAACCATTGCTATGGCAAATTAGCCTTCATTTAATGATGATATGGTAGTGGGAATTGGTTACACAACTGTCAAAGAACACACTGACATGCATTGATATTCGGGTCCTCTCAAAAGGGCTGTTCTTCTGCTACAACCAGACATGACAGTTTTTGAAACAGAATGGAATTCCATTAATTCTTCTCCATAATTCTGCATTGCAATGTGCTTGACTACAGAGATACGCTTCATTTTCAAATATGGGATGATACAGACTACAGACATGATCCACATTTGTCCCTCCTCCTCACACCGTTCCAGCAGAGGTTGTTTCTTTTGAGGAAGATGTTCTCAAGAATGTTGACTGTGGAACAAGTGTAGAAAACACATTTCATGATAACACATATAGGGAGAAATGAGCTGCCATCGTTTTAGTCAAGTTTTGAAGTACAGGCGCAAGCCCTATGAAAAATAATGGTGGGACTAATTATCATATCCAATTCACAAACCACGACGGTGATGTCACAAGTAGTGATGCTGTGCCCTCATAATAATCCTTACTTAAAAGGTCGGGGGTCTATTTCACAGAAACAGCAAATTAACACAATCACAAAGAAATATGAAAAGGACGTTTATTTTGCTTTTACCCTTTACAAATCACATGTATTTTTCCACACGTCGAAGGTTTAAGAGCTTGGAAATGGCTGGAAGTGACGATGTTTTAAAAAGATATGAACTCACATTTTTTCAACTGCTTTTATTGAGCAAACCTAATGTCATATTTTGCAGTGTGAATTTTTTTCAACATTAAGGTGCCGATTCCGATCCTGTAAAACCCGGGTACAAATGGTCGTAAGGAGCCTTTTCTCCGTCCGACTCGTACCCGGGAAAAACACCTTACAAACTCGCAAGTACGATTCACACAGAAATACCATTTCCGTACGAGTCGTACAAAAGACCGACCGGCAAAAAAATACATACTAATCTGAATCTGGATGGCGCATACGTGATGTCCGGACGGAGTCAGGCAGCGTTTTACAGACCAGCAAGTACGATTCGTGCCTACGTCACTCCGCACGTAGCATTTTTTACGGGAGCCAAAAACTGCTGGGAAATTGAGGACGACGCGAACAAGGAGCACCGGTACGCGACGGACAGCGATGGACTCCAACCTACGCGTCATCCCGGCCCTCATAGCCTACGACCTTGTGTTCAGAAACCGACGCAGACGCCGCAGAAGGTCAGAACAACCCCCAGGGGCAAAGGGGGGGGTGCAAGGGGCAGGAAGCATAACCCACACCCCACAAAAAACAAGTATATCCTGCACATTAATTGCAGAGGAATACCAGCAGTGGACAGGGACATGTGAGGGGTGGGTGCCCATCACTCCCAGCAGTGGACAGAGACATGGGGTGGGTGCAGAGGAATACCAGCAGTGGACAGAGACATGGGGGTGGGTGCAGAGGAATACCAGCAGTGGACAGGGACATGTGAGGGGTGGGTGCCCATCACTCCCAGCAGTGTACAGAGACATGGGGGTGGGTGCAGAGGACTCCCAGCAGTGGACAGAGACATGGGGGTGGGTGCAGAGGAATACCAGCAGTGGACAGGGACATGGGGGTGGGTGCAGAGGACTCCCAGCAGTGGACAGAGACATGTGAGGGGTGGGTGCCCATCACTCCCAGCAGTGGACAGAGACATGGGGGTGGGTGCAGAGGAATACCAGCAGTGGACACAGACATGGGGTGGGTGCAGAGGAATACCAGCAGTGGACAGGGACATGTGAGGGGTGGGTGCCCATCACTCCCAGCAGTGGACAGAGACATGGGGGTGGGTGCAGAGGAATACCAGCAGTGGACACAGACATGGGGGTGGGTGCAGAGGAATACCTGCAGTGGACAGGGACATGTGAGGGGTGGGTGCCCATCACTCCCAGCAGTGGACAGAGACATGGGGGTGGGTGCAGAGGAATACCAGCAGTGGACAGGGACATGGGGGTGGGTGCAGAGGACTCCCAGCAGTGGACAGAGACATGGGGGTGGGTGCAGAGGAATACCAGCAGTAGACAGAGACATGGGGGTGGGTGCAGAGGAATACCAGCAGTGGACGGAGACATGGGGGTGGGTGCAGAGGACTACCAGCAGTGGACAGAGACATGGGGGGGTGTACATCATTATCAAATTACCACAACTCCATGGGTGTATGTACGCATCCCTAACTTTGAACTATGATGATAGTGCCATAAAAACACATCACTGACAGCAGTGTCCCACTCCCAGGAGGATGGATGTCTTTCCCCATTGCATAACACACCACATGTGCGTGTGAGGACAAATAACACATGCAAACCCACCCCTGGCAGATGCAGCACAATACACACACTGAGATCATGCCACAAGACTGTATAGTCATGTCACTGCCTACTAAACTAAGAGAGCCAAAGAGAACACACACTGTCACGCACATCCCAGGACTGATAGGAATGTCCAGGTGCTGGGCCAGCCACCAAGATGTTGTCTGTCATGGAAGGAATAGGGTGGAGCTCACACAGATACAATGCCCACAATTGTGAGTCAGGTGTTCAAATACCCAGCAGAACAAGTACCATATGTGTGCTAGACTGGGATTACACACATGCAGGGGGGGGGGGTCGGAGGGATGGGTTGCAGCGCTACTGGGGGAGGTGGTGGACAGGCTGGGGGACTCAACTCCCCTACCCGTGGAGTGCCTTGACCGTTTCCGGCCAGGTGAACTAGTGGGGCTGAGGCCCAGCCCAGCAAAGTGGGCCTCCTTCTCCGAATCTGGGGCAGGGAGCCAAGGGGAGTGACATCGGAGGGACTGGGGAGTGAGTCATGTGGACGAGGACTGTGGCTGTGTGCCTGCCTGTGTGCCCCAGACCCAGTGGGTGTGCCTGCGTCCCCCTGAGTGTGCGTGTCAGGAGGTGTGCGCTTGCCCTTACGTGGTGGTGTGCTGCTTGTGTCTGGTGGGGTGCGTGTGTGTGGATGTCTTGGTGTGCTTGGGACAGGCATGGGTGTGGGACTTGTGGATGGGGCAGGGGTAGGGGGGGACGCAGCGCTGCAGGTGACTCACTACTGCCGTCAGTGACGAGTCCAGGGACCTCAGCAACATCCGTTGGTCAGACATCGCTGATGACATGCCCTCCATGTACGACACCATCTGGGTCAGAAGTCTGGTGTGGCCATGGAGGACAGTCAGGATCGATGTCTGCCCAACTTGCAACTGCCGCTGAATGTCCACAGACTCGGCAGCGAGGGCAGCAGGGGGGACAGGGGCAGGGGGTGCGGTGCCTGGCACGAAGGAGACATGTGGTCGCCTAGCACGGACAGAAGGGACCCGAGCAAGTGGGAGGGCGGTGATGGGAATGGAGGGGGCGGTGACGGATGGAGTGCTGCTGCCAGCTGTTGGAGCAGCCTCCGCCCACTCAGGGAGTTCAGCCTCGGACCCGTCAGCCTCGTAGTCAGTGTTGGTACTGGGCAGGTATTCCGCCTCTCTCCCCTCGCCCTCCGTGCCACTAGATTCCGCCGACTCCTCAGCAGTGGTGGCACCAGTGCTCGATCCCTCCTCCACGTCCGTGCCAGTGTCTCCCTCGGTGTCCTCCGATGATGCTGTGGGCAAGGTGAAGAGACAGGAAAAAATCAGTCACCTGTATACATCTGACACATGAGTCCAAACAAAATAGGCAACAGTGCATAACAGGAAAGACATCATGAGTAACATCTAGAATACTCCCCACATACGTAAGCCCTGCACTCCCCAGTTGGTTGACCCACCATGCCACTTGCAAAAAATGAACATTAGGACACAACAGCAAATAACTTCAAATCCCAAGATCCAGAGAAGCTAGTGTCTGGGATCAGTTGAGCACAGCAAGACTATGAAGGCATGCCACCTCTTCTTCACTGTGAACCCAACTGTAATGTCGCACCCAAGGCCAAATACCACATGCCAATGCAGAAGGTGTCCCCACACTCAGAAACCTGTGAGTACTTAGGAGACCCCAAAGAAATACATTGTGATTCCTGGAGAATCACAACCCTTTACACAATGGACATGTCTAGAATGTGTGAATGTGCCACTTTGTGAACAGAACACACATGTGTCTGTATAACAGAAGTCACACAAGGAGGTGCACACCAAACTACATGTACACAGTCATTGTCTGAGCTGCCAGACTCATTCAAATAAGCCACTGTTAGCCAGAAATGGGGTATCAGTAAGTACATAGACATGGCACCACGGTGGTCTGGATGACTTGACACTCGTAAGTTGGTATCGGCAACAACCAAGGACTAACCCAAATGCAACCACACTGTGGGAACATGTATATGTATGAACTCTAAACAAGTTTTGTTGAAACTGTGCCTTACTTTAAAATGTGCCAGCGGGTCCCAGGAAAGTGTAAAGGTGGTGTCTTGTGCACTTCCTTGGGAGACATCTGTCATGCAGGCACATCATTGTCCTTCACAACAAAACAACAAGGTCAAGCATATGAAACATTGAGACATGTTGACAGGTGTAGTGAGTGCCAATGGACATTTTCTCTGAGTAACAACTTGAATAATGTCATTTGTCACATGGCTATCCGTCACCTGATCACACAGTTGGTTACACATATGACCTACTGACTGTCATCTGGAGTGGCACACATGTCCACACCCAGGACAATGCATAAGCTAATGGGCCTGCAATTGTTTAGCAAAAAAGCCTAGCTGTACTGTGGGTTCCCCCTCATGGCAAGCCAGAATGTACCCACAGATGTCAGCACACAAAGTCACAACTGTGTAGCATCTGAACCACACACAGGTGCCAAAAATGTACAAGCAGGATACATGATTGTCAAAAACTGACACAGGCTATGAAGCACGAACATTAAGCACTGGCCAACATCACGGGGGCACTGCACGATGACTTTCTGTACTGCGAATCATCACACACAAGTCAGAACAGGCAATGAAACATCAAGGTTGAACATGTACGTCCCTCCCACACACACCCACCCATACCTGAGTCAATGTGACTGATAACGATCAAGAAGTGACACCTCTTATTCAGGGTTACAATAACTGTGCTTGAAAACTAGCTTCATTAACACGACATCACCTTGTAGGGCTGCCAAAACATATTGGTCACAAACAAACATCAACAGATTGTTGTGAATAGCCACACAGGCACTGGCCAGTGTGAGTATGCACAAGCAAACTGGTGTTTCCCTGTCCAGTGGACAAATGTATCACACATGTGAAAAATACTACCTAGGCCAGGGAACAATGCCACAGAGGCAGAGCCATGCGGAACCCACAGTGAATGTGCACAGTGTTGGATGACACACATGAGTAGGAGGGCAGGCTGTGTCAGGGGACTGTAGTGGGCACACTGCTCCATGGTCCTAGAATGAGCGGACTGTTACAGGAGCAACCATCCCGGCACTATGCACATATCCCACTCATGCACATCATGTCTGAGGCCAGAACATTGGTAATGCATGCTGCAAGTCTGTTCATTTGAACCCTCACACTCCTATGTTGAGACTCAGCATCAGTGCCAACAATTATGCACCCCAAAATGACTGAACAGGACAGGGCACAGGCAGACCACCCCCACACATGATGCTAAAAGCAGTGTGCACCTTGATAAACTGGCAGCCTAGATGACCATGTGCAATAGTGATAACACACAGACCAGGTAACACATGTCAAGGAGGGGAAGGGAGGAAGAACAGCACAGGTTGACTTGGGGGAACAAGATATGCACTGCACATATATAGCCTGGCAGTGTATCCAGGCGACTGAGCAGCTACAAAAGCTGGCGACACACAACAAACACACATGTACCTACCCCCTTCCGGCTGCTGTAACTCCTGTATCCGCCTATCCAGGTCAGGGAAGACCACCGCCAGGACACGCTTCATCTGGTGGGTCAGGCGCCGGCGCCCGCCATGCTTGCGAGGAGCCTCCTCCTTCAGCATGACCCGGGCGATCCTCCGGGTCCAGCACCGGATGTCCTGCCATCTCTTCCTCACTTGTGGCAGGCGCCGACTGCGACCCTCCACCAATTGCACGGCCTTGACGGCATCCTTCCAGATCTTCCCCTTCTGGTAGGCGGTTACCTGTGTGGATGACAAAGTGGGACAACATCACTACACCTGCACCATGTCACAGAGACACACATTTGAACATCTTTGATTTGTTGAACAGGGCATAGTATGCTGGCAAGTAATAGCACCTTAGTCATAGGGACTTATTCCACTGGGGACGCACCAATGCACCACATGGCATAGTAAGTACACAGGTTGCATGAGGGGTGCAAAACAATCCCTGATCATGGCACACACTGTGCATCCCAAGCAACACAAGGCTGATGGACAGCACCACAAAGCAGTCACATGCCCCAGGCCACTGACAAAACCTCAGCAGAGTACACAGACACACACAGGCACACATCAATCACCTGCCATTGGCAACAGTGGATGCAAACCTCACTCTGCACATGTGCCACTTGCCAGGGGGGGTCACAGGTGTGGGGCTAGCTCAGCAAGTCAGACACACAGCACGGCTTACTTCACACATGAGATGGCTTGAGCAGTTGCCTCCTCTATGCAGCTGTGGTGCAACACTCCACATAGACACTCACCCACATGACAAGAAACATTCACACAAATCAATGTCCAGGGGGTGTACACATCATTTGGACACTCTCACCTCTCTCACCACTGCTCCACTCAACTCTCACACACATCTGTGGGTGCAGTCACCTGTCACACCGGGGTGACACTGAATCACCGCAGGACAATAGAAAAAGAATGCCCAAGACGATTAGGCTGGCTGAATGTGCCATGCACTATGCAGTGAATGTCACAGTAAGCACAATGCAAGTGAGGAGTGCACACATGAACTACATCAAGCCCTGCATGAGAGACATAACCCACTCCAACCAACATTGCATGTCTGTAACACCTGGACACAATGCCAGAAGTGACAGACACAATAAAGGTGCACAGGCAAAGGTAGTGGAGTCAGCACTCACCTGCTCCCCTGGTCGACCATACAGCATGGGGTACCGTGGGAGGATCACATCCAGCAGGGCCTCGTTCTCCTCCTGGGTGAAAGGCTGGGCCCTCTCCACAGTCCTTGACATGGTGCCAGAGGGAGACAATACAGCAGCAGTGGTATCGACTGACATGTTGTGCAGGCAAGTGCCCTCTCATGGGTTCTGCCTGCCTTATATCTGCCTTGCTGGCCTATTTCATTTACAGGAGTACAGAGTGATTGGTCAGACTCATTTGCATCCTATGTTTCCTCCAATCCCTTTAAACATACACCAGTGACAGCCTTCGCATCTTTCGATTTTGCAGCATCATGTCAAGTCAACAACCACTTTGCAACAACGTATAATGTGGCCAACTGCTTTTTCCAGACCACATGATGTTAAATTTTGAACTTGAAACTCGGTATCCATGACAACCAGCATGCATTTAGGCCCTAATACTTGTCCCTCATGTGTCCCCATTGTAATTCTTAAATCCCCACACAGGTACGGCGCGTTTCACACGTACCCCTAGGGCACCATCACTACAGTGATACGGGCCGTACTCACGCGTGTACGGGCCGTACACACGTGAGTACGTGCCTATCACTATAGTTGGGGGCACCGTAGGCCCTAGTGAAACGGCACATACTCACGCGTGTACGGGCCGTACACGCGTGAGTACGTGCCTATCACTATAGTTGGGGGTACCGTAGGCCCTAGTGATACGGCACGTACTCACGCGTGTACGGGCTGTACACGCGTAATTACGTGCCTATCACTATAGTTGGGGGTACCGTAGGCCCTAGTGATACGGCACATACTCACGCGTGTACGGGCCGTACACGCGTGAGTACGTGCCTATCACTATAGTTGAGGGTACCGTAGGCCCTAGTGATACGGCACATACTCACGCGTGTACGGGCCGTACACGCGTGAGTACGTGCCTATCACTATAGTTGGGGGTACCGTAGGCCCTAGTGATACGGCACGTACTCACGTGTGTACGGGCCGTACACATGTGAGTACGTGCCTATCACTATAGTTGGGGGTGCCGTAGGCCCTAGTGATACGGCACGTACTCACGCGTGTACGGGCCGTACACGCGTGAGTACGTGCCTATCACTATAGTTGGGGGTACCGTAGGCCCTAGTGATACGGCATGTACTCACGCGTGTACGGGCCGTACACGCGTGAGTACGTGCCGTATCACTCGGACCTACAGTAACACAACTATAGTGATAGGCACATACTCACGCGTGTACGGCAGGTACTCACGCGTGAGTATGGGCCGTACACACACCCTCAGAGCGTGTGTACTGCGTTTCACAGCTTACACTGGTGATAGGAGGCGCACACGAAAGGAATGGAGGTGTCAGACTCGCACAAGGCTGGACATCAAGTCATTGTCAGTGCAGTCCTTCATGTGCAAGGCCTAGGTGTGTCAGGCAGTGATGTGGCACATGTCTCCTCATGTTGTGGCACAATAGATGTGTGATGAGCTGTTTACACATGTCATGTGTGATGGGGCACTACGTGGCACACATCCCCTTCACACTTTGCACATGTGTGCATGTGGGACACATGTGTCAAGCACTGCATCACTGGTATGGCACAGTCAGCAACACCCGCAACTGTCCCCTGATGCAAGGTACATGGATAATTACACCTGACATGTGACTAACAGCGTGCCACGATGTGACTATGTCATGTGTGTGTCATGTGTTCCCATGAGCTTTCCGTTGGTGTTCCGTCAAATCCATCTGCTGTTGCAGCATCCAACATGTGTCTGTGTGCATATGTGCATGACACACATATACGCACACCATGCCACATGTGGACTCACACGTTACATGTGTCATGATGGTTCGAAGATGACTTCCTGACATGAGGCAATATCTGCGTTCTCTCAATGTCTGGGTCATCAGTTTTTGACATGTAACCCTTCATGGAAATGTGTGTTATCTGTCCTTTTTCAGATGACATGTGACCTGTGCGTCTAAACTCCCGCCAGCTGTCTGTATGAGATGACATCCTTCAAATGCTGATATGTGGATGTCTGTCACTCATGTAATGTGTCTGGCTTGTCACTTACACTGGCCCACAGCTATTTTAATGGCATGTCACGTCAACATTGCCATGCAACTATTGTGGCTGGCTCTTCGTAGGAGTATCACCTGGCTGGCCTATGTGTCCTGGATGTATTGCACAGCCCAGACTCTGTATTAAGCAGATGTGTATTAGCTGTTGAACATGTGCTCACCTCAGTGACATTGGTGTGGTAATGTACTCACTCTTCGTTATTCCTTCCAAATCTCTGCAGGGCACCGCCTCTCCCCAGACGAATGCCAGACCTGGATGCCATGCGTGAACATGACTGCATACGCAGATACCGCTTCTCGCAAGAGTTGATAGAGGACTTGACCCGCCGGCTTGCACCACACCTCCAACCACAACACAGATATCCTACAGCTCTGACCTCCAAGATGAAGGTGATGGCAGCCCTACATTTTTTTGCCACCGGCACGTTTCAATTGACCATAGCTGATGTTGGTGGCATGTCCCAGACAATGTTCAGCCGTGTCCTGCATGATGTTTTAGAAGCCATGCTGGTGCACCTGGATGACTTCATCCATTTTCCCACTCGTGAGCAGTTGACACGTGTCAAGGGTGAGTTCTATGCCCTGGGAGGGATGCCTCACGTAATTGGGGCCATAGATGGGACACATGTGGCTTTGGTACCACCACAGGCACAGGAGGTAGCCTTTAGGAACCGCAAACATTATCACTCTATCAATGCCCTTGTGATGTGTCTTGCTAACATGCTGATTTCCCATGTCGGTGCCCGTTTTCCAGGGTCGGCACACGATGCCTACATCATGAGGCGTAGCAGGGTGCCAGAAATGATGCTGCAGCTGCACGTGGAACGAGCATGTCTTGTTGGTGGGTATACTCTGTTAGTTCTGTGTTTTGCGCTATCTTTGTATCTTACGGCATCTCCTGACCCACTTCTTCACATGATGTTTCCATGTAGGGGACTCTGGCTATCCCAACATGCCATGGCTGATGACGCCTCTCCGCAACCCCAGAACAGCCGCAGAACACCGGTACAACGACACCCATGGGCAGACGAGGCGCATGATTGAGAGGACGTTTGGACTCCTGAAGAGCAGATTCCGGTGCCTCCACAAGACCGGCGGTGCCCTCCCATATGCCCCGGTGAAGATCTGCAAAATCTTCATTGTGTGCTGCATGCTGCACAACATGGCAGTGGAGAAGGCCGTGCCACTCATCCTGGATCCCGATGAGCAGGATCATCCACCCGTGGAGGATGAAGGGCTTGGGCACGGGGCAAGTGAGGATGAGGATGAGGATGAGGACATCCGGAGTCAGCTTATCCGCAACTTCTTCTCATGATGGTGAGTCCCTGTGTCTGAGTGTGCACGCTTTGAGCCTTGTGTGGCATGTGCTGCAATGTGTGTGTCCAGCTGACTGTGTGCTAAGTGACTTGGATGTGTGTTCTGATGTGTCATTCAAGTGATGATGACATTCCACACATTTTAGCTCGGACACTAAATTTATTAAGAGCATGGTGACAACATCATTCCTGTAGAGTACATGTACATGTCTGCGGATTACTAGCTCTTCGCTGACTTGTTGTGTGTCTGTCCTCCCCAGGTTCTTGCGGCTGTCGTCTGCTCATGTCATCATTGCCCTCCTGCTATTCCTCATGAGTATTGCAACGTGTGCTGGATCAGAGTTACACGCACAGACATGGTGAAAAGTCATTTGGGGTAAGGAGTGCAGCAAGGCATTTTGTGGGTGGTACGTGTTTGTGATATGTGGGGACTGCTCCTGTGCATGTTGTGTTACCATGCATACATGTCGACTCACCATGGGCCACATGACATGTTGCATGGCTCCCATGAATTGATAGTCACCCTTCCTGACAGTCATCTGTAATGGTTTGTGGATTCTGATGAAGGCATCAATGTGTGTAAAACGTCCCTCAGGAACATAAGGGATGCTAATGGTGGACATAGTGGGGGACATCCCCATATTCGAGGTCTATGGGGAATTGCAGACTCTCCCTGTGCAGCAAGGGGTGTTAGGCTCAACCCCTTCACTTGTGTGCCAGCTCAGTAGGATTTACCACATCTGTGTGTTGAAGGGGGTGTCCAGTGTAGGTCACACATGGTCAGCCAAATGACCTGTGAGTCTGTTCCAATTGATGCATTTCCCTTAGTGTGAGGCTGAGTAATAAAGGTGTTCGTCACACTCCAAGGTGCCTCATCTCTGTAAATGCAGGTCTCTTGCCACTTTGCATGCGGCATATCTGGCATAGTTGTGGAAGGTTATGCATAGAAGTCCATGTGTAGTTTAGCAACGTGCATGCAGTTGCTCATGGATTAGGCTCCCAATTGGACATGAAGTACATGGTCGTGTATGTTTTTTTGCATGTTGGTCCACACAATGGGCCATCAACAGCTGCTGAGGGTGTGTCTCCTGTGCGCAGGTCGGCCTTCAGTTTCCTGATCTGGTGTCATGCTTCTTTGGTGATTGTGCATGCATTGTCTCTGGGTGTGCCATGTGACACTGGACACTCCTTACTTTACACACGCGCTTGTTGCAGTTGCCCTTCTGACATCCTAGTCGTTGTGTGCAAATTCTGGCATTTTGCAAGGAGATGCCGCCTGCTGCTGCGGCCCCTGCAGCAAGGGCCCACAGAGTATCCAGATTTGGCAACACACACACCTCCAAGATGCTCCTCACTTCCTCCCTCCACCCATTCATTTGGCTGTCCTCAGCTTGTCTATGCCACTGTTGCCGGCACGTGGTGCCAAAGGCTGGACCATCAGCACATGCAAGGTGCACATTGCACCACCATCCTGTCCTTGCATAACCCACATCACACTACAGTCTGATGTAGCAGCCACACTCCGAGCTATGTCCATCTGCACATCTAACGCCTGCTGTCAGACATACCCTGGGCACACACACGACACCTTTGCATGCTGAGTGTGCAACTCCAACTGCCTACACTGCGCTGCCCCACCTTCCAGGCCCTGTCACACCAACCAGGTCACGTCCCTAATACTCCCCACCGGCTCTGTAGCCCAGCAAGGGCATGGGAGTGGGACTCAAGGCTTCAGCATGTAGTATGGTGTCATCGTCTAGGACATGGCACAGGTATCATCTCTCAGCATGTCAATCTACAGAGTGTCCAGGACCCCCCTCTCCACCATCACATGCGCACAGCACCTCATCATCAGCTCGTATGCCATTGACAGCCAGGTGCTCCTCACCCTCAACAAAGACACAGACATTGGCAGTTCCATCATTCAAGTATGCATGAGATCCATTGATGAATGGCTCAACACGAGCCACCTGAGGCTGGACTTGTACAGGACTGAGGTGATCATCTGAGGATTGTCCCCTTCCAGCTGGGTCAAGTGCTTGTGTCCCACCCGCAAGAGCCCTGCACAAGCACCCAGTGGCCACACACACAAGATGGTGTGCATCATGTTTGGCTCGCTCACATTTGCCATGCTAGTCCACAGCATCTGTACCTCATGCTGCAACGCCCTCTGCATTATGCACATGATCCACAGATAGATTCACTGCAAGAAAAGACAAACCACCCCCCAAGTCCATGACAACATCCGTGTCAAATACTGGCCTGCCCTCTACGGAGCAAGTACATCCAAACTCCCAGGAAAGTTGTCCACATCCAGGGTGCATCTGCACACCTCAGCTTCAACACCCTGCGCCCCAGCCACCTCACCGTCCACCATAGATAGCTGCAATGGATCACTGTCTGCTTCAGGATGACCTCCACACTCCCCACCCACACTCAGGAGGCAGTCCACAACCCCGACCCCAAACCAACCTTGTACGTCTGTCATCCTAGATCCCGTTGGGCCATCTCCGTGCATCCAACCTTGCCCTGGCCACCGTTCTTCACATCCACCGTACTCCAGCATACAGGACATTGTTCTCCCACCTGGCCACACATACCTGGGACTCCCTCCCTGGGAACCTCCACATGAGCCATGACCTCTACGCCTTGATGATACTCTCCCAAATAGGTCTGTCCGCAGAGTTTAGCAAGCCCCCCCTCAGCAGCAAGAGGCCATCACAGGTGAGTGTTGTGCTCCATGCCTACATTGAATGATACCTTGTGACCCATGTGTGTCCTGTACCAGACTCTGATCCCAGGGTATGGATGGCTGGAGTTAGTTCAACACTCAGGCATAGTTTGACATTTCCACACACATATGTGGTTGAAAAATGCAAAATGACAGGAACGTCTCATGACCAAAGTAATATATTTATTTGCGGTGGGGTATGTGTATTGGTAGATGAAATTAGGTGCTCTACCGGGGGAATAGAATCCAAAGTTCACAGGGGGAGATGGTATCCTTGGCATTGGAAGTCATCAGAGTCCAGACCACAGTGTTGGTCATCATTGGTCAGACTGTGACCAGCAAGTCCATGTGGCAGAGAATGTCATTGGATGAGGTGCTGCTGTTGCGCCAGAGGGCCAGGTGCCAGGCCAGGTGACCTGGGAGATGTGGATGGTCCGCTGACTCGCACGGTCTTTTCCGTGGACGACCCAACTTCCTGCGGGGACCCTCAGATGCAGGCCTTGACGATGCTTGGGACGCTCCGTAAGACGAATCCTCCTCCTCCCTCCCTGGTTCTGGTGCTGGTCTACGCCTGGTGGCACAGGGAGGGTTGCCCATGCTTTGGGCGATCTGACGGAGTGATTGGCTCATGTCCCTATGTGCCACCAGGAGCTCAGCCAGTCTTGCCTCCAGCCGTCCTTGGCGTTGTTGATGACTGGCATGATGCTCGTCCTGCAGGTTCTTTATCTCATCGAGGGTCCCCTGCATTTCTGAGAGTCTGGACACGACCTGGTTGATGCCTCTGGTGTCACGCCGGTATGAGTCCAGGATGTTGCGTATGTGTGACATACCGGTGTCGTGAGCTGGCTGGTCAGGTTCGCGCCTCCGCCTGCCTCCACTGGCACCACCCCTGCCCACTTGAGCCTGGCCTGCCCTTGTGGGCACATCGGGTCTACGGGACCCCTGAGGGATGGCATTTGCAGGGTTGCCTGCCTCCTCCTGGGTGCCCGGAGAAGCTTGTCCCTCCTGGTCAGACTGGCTCTGTTGTTCAGTGCGAGCAGGGCTCCTGGGTGTGTCCTGGGATGTGGCAGGGATGGGGGTGGTGGTTGGCACAGATGTACCTGACTCAGGTGCTACAGGGGCTTGGGCACCAGAGGGTCCAGGTTGGTCGGGGTCATCCACGTGGTGAGAGTCGTCGCTGCCGGTGGGATCATCGTCACGCGGAGCCTGGGACTGTGATTCTTCCCCCCCAGTGTTGGGGGGAGATCGACGACGTTGCCCTGTGTGTGAGAGAGAGACAATGTTAATGGTGTTTCATGCGACATCTATGTTTCATACATATTCAAGTTGACACAGTTCCTCCAGGTATTTGGATGTGCCTAGCATTCCTCTCAATGTTCACTTGGGGATTGGTATGTTGCGGGGGACAGATTGGGATGTTCTCCTGAGTGTTTGACCTGTAGATTGTTGGCTATGATGCTTATTTGGCTATGGATTGGTCTTGTTGTGTCACATGTCCATTGTGGGAGTGTGTAAATCCGTTGCCTGCCCCGGGGGTGTGTGCTTGTGTTAGGGGGGGTTGTGACCGGGCCTGCTGTTGTGTTTGGTGTGAGGTGTCATTGGGTCTCCCAGGTGATGTGTCGTACTTGCGCGCTCGGACTTGTGTTTTACGATTTGCACGTAAAAATGTCCGGCTCATTCTCGTACACTTTTCCCAACGATATTCGGACGTAAAAACTATCCGACGCACTTCCGTACACTTTTCCCGATGCTATTCGTAGTTATTTTTCACGTACGAATCGTACTTGGCCGTTTGTACAGTACTTGTACGACTCGTACGTAAAAAAATACGGATACGGGTCGTACGCAAATTATTTTTAACGGATCGGAACCGGCACCTAAATGTGCTGTTAAGGCGCATTTGTTTTTTGCTGGTGCTCTTTATGTATCTCTGAAGCACAAAGTGCTTCACATTGCAGTATGTTAACCCCTTCAGTGCCCATGACGAGCTGGACTCGTCATGGGCTGCGGTGGCGCTGTGCCCATGACGAGTCCAGCTCGTCATGAACTCCGCCCGCTAATGGAAGGCGCGGCACTGGGCGGGGAAAGGGGCGGGCATGCAAGGGGTTAAACAACAAAATGGTTAATCGTGACAATGTCGCTGTTAAAACATGAACACCTACTGGGCCATTCTCACAAAAAAAGAGGATGCTGCAGATGGGATTGCGTTTTACAAACATTCTTAGGGCAGGTTACCATCTAAGGGGCCATGTTTATCAAGGTGTTGTGCCACCCTTACGCCTCGCAAAAGGGTGCAAGGGTGATGCTAAACCTAATTGAGATTTATCAAGCCACACAAGGATACCTTACATTGCCCTGATAGTTTGATAATCTAGAGTAAGGCAGGGTAGCAGAAATCGCCTGCTTGCGTTACTCGGCAGCAGAGAGGCCTGCCATGGTTGGAGAGTGGGTATTCCCACGCATCCACTCATATATTCTGACACATTCCCAGATTTACCAATATTTGTAGACCTTAGAATGCATCAGAATTGTACGCCTCCCCACCAGAGGTGCAACAAGGAGCAATATCTTTATTGCTCTTGTTGTTTCCTCTTTCTAAGTGTACAGCACTCTGTAGCACACTTAGAAAGAGAAAAATGCCTCTGAGTGTTGTTTTTGTTCAGGAAGGGATACCTTCATGCACAAAAATAATCCTGCCTGCAATGCAGGCACCCTTGCAACATGACGCAAGGGTGCCTGCATTGGCGCTAGGCAGCCAAAGTGCGGCAGTGCTAGGAAAACACACAAATGCACTGTATAATGGTAAATACGGCACATTACTGCCCTTTCTTTTTCACGCACCGCAGTGCAGCAAGGTGACTTGCTGTGTTGCATGATTTTTTCTAAATATGTCCCTTACTGTTTAGAAACGGAAGCAGTTGCAGTGCTGGAGCACAAGGTGACATCTCTCAGGTTCTTGCTAATGTGAATGGAGGCCTCTTTCTAGAAATAGTGAGGGGGACTCTGTTGTGTCCACACCTGACTTGTGCCCCGTGTGAAGCAATATAATATGAGAACTAGGGGAAACCAAGGCTCGCCAGGAAAATGGGGTAATCATGAAATTATCAAAGAACAAAGTATCCTTATATAAATCAACAATATTACTGAAAATCAGCATCAAATTTCATTAAAAAGTAGGAATGTTAATAAACAACAGGTGCAATGCAAAAGGTCTCGCATTACTCAAATTTTGAGCAATTGGCGTAGCAAATAATAATGCAACGTCAATGGGTCAAACTTTCAGTGATTCCAGACCTATTGCATTGCAAATGCTGTTGGCACAAAATTCTATTCTTCTTTTACTAGGAACATGCTTAGACTTTCTATCTGAAAACTAGAGATACCATCTCCAAGGAGGTGGCTTGTACCGAAGCAGCTCCTCTGTGAGCTCCGAATCGTCCATTCAATTTGCATTCAGCCACAAGAAAGAAAATGCTGTAACACCGTTATTTAATCTACCATGAGTCTTCAATTCAGCATCCTATGTGCCTTATTTCACTCTGAAAGCTGTGATTAAAGAAGGTTTAACTTTATCAACACAGAATGACATGCAGTGGATAAATTGAAAGCAGCCCACTTTGAAGCTCCGTGGGATCCTGTGGTACCGTAATTAAAACAAATAACACGGTGGTCAGTAAAGCATAGATAAAGGCCTAAATGCTCCCCCTTTTCAACATAAGTACATGGGTGGTGCCTCACTCCATGCACAGGGAAAGGGTGGATTGAGGGAAACGTATATGTGCTCAGAGGGTGGGGGAGGGTTGAATGTGAATCGGGAGGGTGAGATCGCTCGGTTCAGTGACTAAATATCGAGGGACATAATATAGAATGCCCAAAATATTGACGCCAAAATATAGAATGACAAAATATCGACTCCTATCTACAAACAGGTAAGTACTAAAATATCGATTCCAAAATGTAGAATGTTAAAATATAGTTAGCTAAAATATCGAATTTTTTAAATGTATTAAAAATAATATAAAAGAAATTTAATATTAAAAACAATTAAATAAAACATACATAATATAATATAAAAAAGCTTAAAATGTAAACATAATAAAAGTAATGTAACAAAAGTAGAGCTTTTGGTGGATAGTGAGAGCGTAAAAATTACTATTCCCACTCCAGTGAGTGCAACAGTAGGGAAAACGTTGGATAGCGTAGGGGTAAAAATTACTATTCCCACTCCAGTGAGTGCAACAGTAGGGAAAGTGTTGGATAGCGTAGGGGTAAAAATTACTATTCCCACTCCAGAGAGTGCAACAGTAGGGAAAGCGTTGGATAGCGGGAAGGGAAAAATTACTATTCCCACTCCAGTGACTCCAACAGTAGGGAAAGAATTGGATAGCGTAGGGGTAAAAATTACTATTCCCACTCCAGAGAGTGCAACAGTACAGAAAGCATTGGATAGCAGGAAGAAAAAAATTACTATTCCCACTCCAATGAGTGTAACAGTAGGGAAGCGTTGGATAGCGTAGGGGTAAAAATTAGTATTCCCACTCCAGTGAGTGCAACAGTAGGGAAAACGTTGGATAGCGTAGGGGTAAAAATTACTATTCCCACTCCAAAGAGTGCAACAGTAGGGAAAACGTTGGATAGCGGGAGGATTCAATTTACTATTCCCACTCCATTTATATGGAAGCTGCAGAGGTTAGGAGAAGCATGCAATGTCAAATAGTACCTGCATTGAAGCATCAAAGCGGATGGCAAATAATCGAGGGGGGAATTAATATGTAGTTGACCAAGAAAACGGAAGTCAGGCAATGGGTCGAGAACCAAATAGGAGGCTGCAAAACAGAGCAATCCAGGACTCAACCAATGGTAAGCAGCAGGCGGGATTAGAGTCCTTTTGGTGATTACAGCAGATCTTGCAGACAGCGCATGCGCACTCCCTAGGCTTGACCTAAAAACATGCTTGTGCCCTTATCTGTGCTATACACACGTGAGTAAAGTGATCAGTTCAAGTAGCATGGAAACAAGAATGTGGCCCGTTTGAACAGGCTAAAACAGTACAAATGGGAGTCTGTGCTATAAGTCAATGACGTTTCGATCCCATTATGCCATATGACCTATGCGCCCCATGCCCGCATCGTAGGCCTTATCCTTTGGTTCCAGTCATCATTGTCGGCTTCGAAGGCAGCCTTCATTGTGAAGCTCCCCACCCCCCTCCTTTGGTAAAATCTCACAAGTCATACCACTTTACCTTATCGAACGGACTTTACCAAGCTCATTGCACCCCAGTGGAACCCTGGGACAACAGAGGTATTACCCCTGATGTCATATAGTTTGAGTCCTGCTGCTAATCCTATATTGCATAATGGTATTGAAATGTTGTTGACTTATAACAAGGACCCCATTTGTACTGTTTATTTAGTCAGACGGGCCGTATTCTTGTTTCCTTGATACACACACTGATCACCTTAGTCACAGCTGTGTTTTGCACTGATAAGTGCACCAAGCACGTTTTTTCTCAATGGCACCTGGTAATTCAGTCAGTCAATTATCTTTATTCGATTATTAAAAATCATAAAAGATCGAGCAGAAATACATATCACTGTTTCATCAGATCACAAAATTTGCATACAATTATCACAAAAAAAAAACACTAAATTTTGCAATAAAACATACATAAATATTTAAAAGGGATAAAAAGAAGGGTTTGTTAAAAAAGAGGAAATTCATTTTTCAGAGATAAAGTGCCTGTACCTTATTTGATGCTTATTTAAACGTGCTCCTGCCACTAGAAAACTAGCGACAGAAAAGGCTACTTTTCTATTAGGAAGAAGTTGCAAAAACAACAGGGCTGGTTTTACCTGAAAAAAGCCCTGAGTACGTAAAATAGGGAGCAAATATCTTTTTCTAATCTCAGTATAATGACCGCAAAACATGATGAAGTGCATCGTATCCTGAATTGAAAAATGATCGCAATCGCATGGTTCAGCGTCATCAGGTCTAACCCAGGTTCCAAAATTACCCAATATAAAATGAATTGAGTCAAAACGAAATCTCGTTAAGAGAAAACGATGGTAAGGATTTGTTACCCAAAAAAGGTATGGTTCCATTCCAGGAACAGAGGAAAGCAAACAGTGTTTCCTTACCATGGTTTTTTTTAACTCTATTGCTTCCCTCTCCAGGGCATATAGATTTACCAAAGTATTTTTGACTAATTTTAAATCTTCATGAGTTATTCCATCTGGAGATGAAAAGAGCTCCGGACGGCCTGCTAGAGACAGCTGGGTTCTCACATATCTTACCCATGGGATTTTAAGTGCTCTATCCAGGGCTAAGCAATCTTTTAAAATAATGTGATTTAATGTGAGCTCCTGATTAAGCCAGGTTTTTAGCCAACCAATCACTGGGGCTAATTTTAAAATATCAGATATATAGCCCAAGCCTACCTCTGTGTGCAATACGAATGTCGGGGTTGATTGGGGAACAGAAAGGAGAGATCTCAGAAATTTATTTTCTACATTCTGTATTATAGCAGAGCTAGTATATCCCCAGATGACAGAGCCATACTGGGCGACTGACAAGCATTTTGCTTTATAAACTTTAATTATACTTTCCATGGGACGAGCGCCCAGTTTTTTAGCAAAACCCAACAACCCTGCGGCCGCTCTAGCAACAGCACTACTTTTAGCCAGAAGCTGGGGACCCCAAGTGCCCTTTTCATCAAAAGTCACACCTAAGTATGGAAAAGAAGGGACTCTCTTAACCTCCTTCCCCACACAATAAAATGTTAGCATCTTTTTTTTCCTACCTGCGGGTCCAGCGATCATTACATGTGATTTTTCTGTATTAATTTTCATGTCCAAAGATGACATAAAAGCTCCAAAAGATAAAAGGAGTTTATTCAATGCAACTCCAGAACGTGCAAGAAGAACAGCATCATCCGCGTACAGGAGGACAGGTATCTTTGTCTCACCTGCACGCGGAATATCACTATGTGATGTTGACATTACTGCCTCAAGGTCGTTAATATATAAGGTGAAGAGGAGGGGGGCAAGTATGCACCCTTGCCTAACCCCCCTCTCTGACCTAAAAAGGCAGGTGCATCTTCCTTCCCTAGTGACTCTAACTGAAGTCATGAGATCCTTATGTAGCTCAGCTAAGTAATCGACTAAAGGGGGGTCAAGGCCCATGCCCAGAAGGATTCCCCAGAGCTTCGACCTGTTAACCAGGTCAAAAGCTGAGGAGAGGTCCATAAAGGCCATGTACAATGAACCACCCCTAGCGACTACATATTTGTTTATAATTAGCTCTAGGTTTAGGCACTGATCTAAAGTTCCTCTATTGGCTCTAAAGCCATATTGTGCATTAGATAAAATACCCTTACTTTCTAAAATCAGGGACAATCTACCTAAGAGGACTCTCCCCAGGATTTTAACACTCAAATCAATAAGAGAGATTGGCCTATAACAGGCCGGGTCTGTCCTCTGTCCTTTCTTAAAGATTGGCACAATGGTCGAGATTGCCCAACTAGGAGGGAAAATAAATTCCCTTGTGGCATTAAAAATATTAGTTAAAATTTTTGAGCTAAGTTCAGGAGCGCTCTTAAAAAAGTCTGCAGGGACCCCATCTGGCCCCGGTGCCTTTTTACAGAGTGTATCTTTAATTGCATGTTTCACCTCTTCCTGAGTAAAGGGAGGGATATGGGTTAATGGTTTTGGTACAGGTGTTTCGCGATCTATAGTGGTGTGGGTTTGGCTATAAATATTACTAAAATGTAACACCCACTGTTCATCCGGGATAATACAGTCAGCTCTCTGATTATCTAATCCCACAAAATATGGGTGATTTATAACTGCCCAAAATTTAGCACTATCTTTCTGTGTCTCGGGCAGTAACAAATCATTCCAAGCCTCGTCTTTAATCTCAGATTTCCTCTTCCTAATGGCTAAATTATATTGTTTCCTCAATAACGCAATCAACACTCTGTCTCTAGGTTTACACTTTAAGGCCTTAAGAAGGGTTGAATGGGCCCTAGAACAGTTTATGTCAAACCATCTAGGGCCCATTGGTTTATTAAACTTTGCCTTTACAGTCAAATCTAAGTTGACTTGATGACAAATGACGCTAAAGGCCTCGACCATTGTGACACTCGGGTTTTTGTTATCTAAACAGATGGCAATTTCACCAGCGACTTTGGCCATTGTTTCCTGTAAAAAGATTGTTGGAATAACTTGGTCCCATTTGAGCCTCCGATTTTGATCTCTTAGCGCAAGACCTGTCACGCACAGTGTGTCAATCTTCCTATTTTCCAAGACTCCATGTGCTAGAACCTCTAAAATCACAGGATTGTGATCGCTAAAAACAGAAGTTTCTACCTTATAGACAAATATTTTAGGTAGAATTCTTAAAGAAACAAAAATATAATCAATAATTGTGCCAGAATCATGACCCACATATGTTGGTAGCCTCAATTCATTTGAGCAGGTGCAAAATTCATAAAGGTTGAGGGTAGCCAAAAGCGATTCCAAAATCTCCCCGCTTGGGGTATGTTCAAAATGCGGAGGTGAGGAATAAAAAGGAAATATCTCAGTTTCCCTCTGACAACCTGCCAGGCAGGGATGAATGTTAAAATCTCCCATAAGGATCACCTCATACTCGTAACTACTGTTCTCAATATGAGTGGATAAGAGATCCTCTATGGATAACAAATGCTCGTTAGGGAATTGACTGGTCGAAGAATTATAAAAATTAACAAGTAAAATAGGGTTACAATTTGATGAAGTCAATTCAACCATTAAACAATTTTTGGATTTAGACTGAATGTGTCTAGGTTTACCTTTAACGTCAAGTGAAATATACACAGCCAACCCGCCCCTTGCTCTTCCTGCTTTACTGGGGACTGCAGGTACAGAAAAATGAGAATAGCCGTCTAAGGCCAAACACTCTAACGTTTCCCAAGTTTCCTGGAAAGCAAGAATTCCTGATTTTGTCCAACCAGATTTTATCTTTAAATTTGGTTCTGAGCCCAGCAATGTTCCAGCTCATAATTCTGCGCGCCCTATTGCCCGCAGAGGACTGAGCTGACAAACCAGAAGCAGGATGTGATCCCTCTACATCATTAGTTTGACTTTGCAAAAGTCAATCATTTTGATCCATAAGAGATAATGGCGCAAAACGGTTAAACAGTTCCAAAGGTTGTGTAACATGGTTGAACATAAAGGGTTGATGTCGGTGGACTGGTGCATTGTTCCTTATATCTTGTCCCCATCTAGAATGAAAATCCCAATTTGTGTTCCATCCTAGGGCAGGAGTCCTTGGGATTGATACGTTCTGCTGTTCCCCATAGAAAAATTTCAAAGTGAGGGGAACCACAGTACCTTGTCTTCGTTGGGGAGGAAGGACGTTTGCAAGAATATTAGGAAGAACATGTTGATTTGAAAAGCTCACAGCCACACAGTCACCTTTAAATTTTTTTGGCCAATTTCCCAGCCAAGGAACCCTAGTTGCTGATTTAATTACACTTGCGAGATGTTGCTGTCCTCCTGGAGCTAGCCGCATATTACTAGTTAGCCAATGTAGGGCTTTGCTACACAGTGAGTTAGAACTTTCCACCGAGCCTCTTTCTAGTGGAGGGACATTTGCAAGGACTAATACCACGGGTGTGGCTTCAACAATAAATTGCAGGGGATCCGTAGTAGAAGTATGGGCTTGTACTTGTGTTTGCATGTGGGGAATATTCGCCGAGGGGGTTTGATTTGCTGGGGGGCACTGTAGCGAAGAGCCCCCAACATTAGCAGTCGAAATCAATGTCGATGGGTTCTCCCCAAGAGGCTCAGTTCCCTCTCCAACACCCAAAACACTTCCGACAGCGGCTCCCCCAGAATTATTGCCCAAAAGAGTAACTAACGTGGTTATATTTTCAATACCACTTGCAACTGTGTTTTGGTGACCACCCAGCTTCTTAACCTCTGCTTGCAATTTATCAATCTTGGATATGAGGGGTTTAACAATAGTGTTAATTTTAGTCTCAATAAGATCCGCGATTTTATCCAAAAGGGCTTCTTCAATAGAACAGATAGAAGGATCCTCAGCATGGGTCATTTGTATGCATTTTGAGGTATTGGCCCTCTTCCATTTAGCCCCAGAACGTAGACCGCCCCGCTTTAGAGGAATCTTTGTGCATTGACGCTTGGGTCTGACTTCATGACCTATAGGAGATTGGTCAAGAATAGGCACCTGGGACGTCTGAGACTGTGCATCTTGATCAGAATCAATATCATTAAAGTTATTTGCATTGCCCTCAGCAAACAAGCCATCTGAAGCCGGGGTTACATTGTCCGAGATGTCAGGTATGACGTGGGAAACAATGTCAGCAGACGTGATTGCACTAAAAACATCTTGCGTGCTAAATTCATCAGACAGAGTAGTAGCAAATGTAGGTGGGGACAAACAGAGCAAATCCGGAGATTGGCTCAGCCCCAATGACTCCCTCCTTTGCATATTTATTTTCTGTACAGTCTCAACCAAATAATTGTCAATCTTGTTGTGTTGAACTGGAACAAGTTTTTTAGGCATGGCTTATCATGTAACCACAATTAGGGAAGAACGCATGAACATAAGGTCTTATATAAGCTCAGCTTACTTGTGAAATAATGTCGAAGATGACTCCTGTAGCGTATATGGCCCTGCCTCTGCCTCCTCCTGCCGATGAGGGCCGTAGAGGGCCCGCCCTTTGCCCGGGCTTAGCCCGGCGCCGCCCGCGCGCGTCCCGCGACGCGGAGGAAGGCGTGTGTTTTTGAAGCGCCTCCGGGCGCGTTGGCGGCGTCAGCGGCCGCAGGGGTGCTTGGGGGCTGTAGTCTCCCCCCGCTCTCGGCCGCAAAGTATGGTGATGGCAGCGGCGGGGGAGACAAACAGCAAGGGATGCCCAAGAACAACGGTGGCAGCAGCGCTGGCGTAAGGATGGCGTGAGCGGCTGCGCAAGTAGCAGAGTCTATCGAGTGAGTTCCCCGCTCCTCCGGGAAAGGCGCGTGTTTTTGAAGCGCCTCCGGGCGCGTTGGCGGCGTCAGCGGCCGCAGGGGTGCTTGGGGGCTGTAGTCTCCCCCCGCTCTCGGCCGCAAAGTATGGTGATGGCGGCGGCGGGGGAGACAAACAGCAAGGGATGCCCAAGAACAACGGTGGCAGCAGCGCTGGCGTAAGGATGGCGTGAGCGGCTGCGCAAGTAGCAGAGTCTATCGAGTGAGTGGTAATTGTTATCATTCCTGTGCTTTTTCATTAAATTTGCGATTGATCATCAGTATCTCTGTGAAACAATATCATTAGTAAAGGTGCTGATAAGTGAGGTGCCATTGTGATACTAGGTTGAAACATGTACCATCAGGAACATAAAAGGCTTGTGCCTGAAGAGGATAGGCACAAATGAATTGCTGTGTACCTTGCTGCAGAGACAAAATGCCCCACCCACAATTTGGTCACAGAAGGTGATGAAAGAGGATGACTTTGTTGTGGTTCAGTCTACCTTCCCACATTCTACCCCAAATTCACCAGGAGGGGCCCCCTTCCCAATGGACCTAATTAGTCTGAGACAGGTTTGTTTTCACCCTTTATCCCAATTTTGAGATGTCTTCATGCATCGAGAGATTATGAACTAACCATCATTTTCTAAGAACATCAATCTTTATCTTCAACCGATTACAACTGGAGAATTAGAGAAGTTGAGACTTGAGACTCTACCAAATCTTGTTCACCACCCAAGGTGAAGTAGAATTTGATATCATCTGGTTGTCTGTCTTGATTAATGCACTTGACATGAAGAGTTAAAAACACTCTCTTGTTTGTAATCTTGTAGAAGACAGCCCTTAATACAGTAGTGCATTTACATACCCACACGCCTTGTTTGTTCTCTATGTGAGGATTGTATGTTTGTGGAAGATTCTCTCTGTACAGGGACATTGTGAGAAATCGTATAATTAAGAAGTGGTAGCATCACTATAGGGGGAGCCTCCGAGTAATTTGAAGAGGAGCTATGTAAACCCTGGGTTATATCACAATCATTTTCATCCCCTATAATATATGGACACACTCTTAATCTACATAAAAAGGTTCAATGGCCAAGGGAAGACCCAATGATTGAGCAATGCCTAAGACATTGAGAAGTAAACAGCTTTATCTCATGCAATTAACAAATGTAGTAGAACTGTAACCTGATTAGGTGTGTCTCATTACGGATCTATTTTCGGTAGAGAAGATACAAATATATTCTGAACATCCTCTGGGCATGTTCTGCTGTAGGGGAAGGCAATTAGATAATTGTAAAATGTATGATTTTGCTGAATCACTACTGAAGGATGTACCTCAGTGTATTTAAACTTTTCTTCTCACCTCTGTATCTGTTTTTTTTTAACAAGAACGTAGAGAACAATGGCACAGCAGAGAGATGCATTTTGCTCCCTAGTCGCACAGCAGCTATGCTAAGCACTCCATTGTCTGATGCCTTAAAACACAGTTCAGGTTTTGAGGAGTGTACCAGGACTGCTGTTATCTTACGCTACATTCTCCCATAATACGGCTCACATGTTGCTCCTGTCATTAACACTCTTCTACAAAAAAGCATGCATGATAGAGAAAATTGCGAACATTCAAGAAATGCCTCTTCTGCTTGCAACAATGGTGAAAGTGCCCCATTGTGCTGACACAGCAAGTCTAAAAAATCTTCTCCATGGTGAAATAGTCTTCCTACTCTCCAAAGCCTGCATTACTGAGAAAAATACTCACTCTATACAATCACAGTATAACTTTGTACAAAAAAGAGTGTACACAGAAACACTGCTAGCCTGGATTACCATTTGCCATAATGAACACAAATTTGATTCCTGCAAAAAATGATGGCAAAATGTCTACACCCATGATTATCATCAGGCTTGCATCAAGTATGAGTACAGTGGGAATTGTGTATTATTTATATTTTAGTCTCGATTTTTAAACTCTCCTAGATTTCCCAAGATAGTCTGTGTTTTGTGAACAATTGAGCATTGTGTTATGAATCCACTCAGCGAGGTTTTGTGGCTGAAAAACATTATACAAAATATGCCTGACATGGTAGGGGTTTTCTGCAGGTGCAACTGTGACATTTTTACTTTTTCCTTCCTGTGACAGTCATGTGTTGCATGTCAGTTGTGGCTGTGCAAGTACTTGATCCGTAGTCGCTTTCCTCCACAGATCAACTTGGGGTCAATCTGGCTTACTTTTTCCCCCTTTCCTTTTTGTTTTGGAGTCCCTCCGCCTACAAAAAGGTAAACTAAAGACAGTCGTTCCCAGTGTGAACAGGCTCAGGGATGCCTCTGGCCAGGGCCCCACAGCCAAGGGGCCCGGATTCAAGCCCATCATCCTAAGGGTGTTCTCAAATCCCTTATCGACTTGAACACCAGGGCTCAAGCTCTTATATTGTTGACTTTTCTAATGTTACCACAGTGCTTCCTGATTGTTCTATTATTTAGACATAGTACAGGAAGAAAGGGGGGAGGTCATGTGGTATGGAAAACAGGGGAGATCGTGTCCAGGGTTGGTACCTTTTGTGGAGTGTAATCAGATGTATCATGCATTTTAGGGCATGTCAGTACCCTGGAAAGCCTGACCAAACAAGATATGTTTCCGTAATCTGGTTATAAGCACACATAGAATTTACAAGACTGACTTACGAGTATATGGTAGTGAAGGACAACAAGTTCTCATGCAGAATGGTCTTGAAAGTACTTTATTACTCAGATATAAAAAACCCAAACCACAGTCATGCCAGGCATAGCTAGCAACTGAACTGCCTTATTCAAATCATGGAACCTATGCATGTCACCATGGGATGTGAGCTTGTCACTACAGCCACAGCCAGGCTGAAGCTGGCTAACTACATTAATACACATCTGCTTTTCTTGGGAACCAAATATACTTTCCATAAAAACTCAACTCACATACAGCAACACACATATTCAACACAAGAATCATATGGAACAAACAACCAGAACATATGCTTCCTGGCAAATTAAACAAGAAAACAAAACATAAAAACTACAAGACAAAACTGAACATATATGAATAAAAAACTTTACAACAAATCCAATCCAACATCCCTTTTCCCAGTAACCTTCAACACATCCTAACTGCAAACATAGTCACCCAAAACCTTTGGGGAGGTCTTGTCATTCCCACTTCCCTTTCAGCTTGGAGTATACTTATTGACTCATCTCCTTTCCCACAAATATGAACACCTGTTGTTGCCTGGGACCTGACTCCTTCCAGGCAGTTTGGAAATTCCTCGTCATTCATAATAACCAAGGAGAGCATGAACCTACAACATCGCCCAACTTCTTTTCCACTGTACCCTGTCTTTGGTATAGAGCCACCTTCCTAAGATTTCTATTATCTAATTTGACTCAATTACTACCAACAGAGTTGACTCTGTAAGTTCCCCAAAACTTGGCCAAACCTTTTCCAACTCCACTGGGCTTAACTTTGCTCCAATCTCCCACCAGAATGAACCTTTTCTGTAACTTTTCTTTCGGGCACCCTCTTTTGTTTCTTGAGGCACCTTCATGTATCCAGGATGGAACCAATGTGGTTCCTGGCTGTCTACCCTGCATCATTTCAAATGGGGTTTCCTGTACTGGCATACACCGTGATGAGATATGCCCATAGCATGTCTTTGACTGCATCCTGCCAGGTAAGCCAGCACTACACGCCAATTGCATTGTAGGCTTCATCATGTTGTTGACCCTCTCAACTAGCCCATTTTCTTGGGGATTGTACAATAAAGTACATGCATGCCTTACACCAAGGGTGTCCAAAAACAGTTTATCTCTTGGGAAGTAAGTTGTGTACCATTGTCTGTGAGTAAGACTGCGAGTATTTCCTCTCTTTTAAACAACTCACCCACGACATCAAAGGTGAAGCTAGTGGTGACACACTTAATAAAAACCACCTCTCCCCATTTTGACTTTGCATCCAACAACACAGCAGCAAATTTGTCACGTTCAGGGAGACATGTGAAAGGCCCAACAAAGTCCAAACATACCTTCTCCCACACCTCATCAGCTTCTGATATGTCCTGGTTCCCTTCTAACTTACCTATACCCACTCTCAACCTCTTTATAGAATCTTTGTATATTTTACATTTTCCTACTCAGGTTTTGGGTCTTAATATGAGTGTGGCAGTCCGATAGACTGCCAAACCCACGGTGGCGGTGTGGCTACCGCCGTAACGGTGGTCCGACTGCCCTATTACAAGTAGGGCGGTCCGACTACCATGGGAACACTGCCAAGGATCTGCGATCCCTGGCAATCTTGCCATGGTCTTAGGCCCCTAATATGCTAGTCGTGCCACTGCGGCACCCCGAGCATATTAGGAGTTTCCTCACTCCCACAGTTTTCATGGCGGTGAGCCCGTCACGAAAAGTGTGGTGTGAGGAAACAAGGAGGGTCCTATAGGGCCTCCTGTTACCTCTGCACCAGGAAATGCATGCAGGGGGGGCACATGGTGTGCCCACCTGTATGTATGCACCTTCAGTTCCTGCAGAGAACATGACTGGCCTCCACATTTTTTCCTTAACTCTCTTGGTGGTTAATGTCTGACAAAGATGCCCCTCATTTGTCAATCTAATGAGCCTAGATATGGCTGCCTCAGGTGGCACACACCTTTTCCCTTTCATCAACAACCAATCATCACAAACCGAAAGTTCCTCTATAATTTTCCAGAACAGTTTTATGCTGCCTGATATGGAACTCTCTCTCTTCGCCATTCCTCTCACCAATTTTGCAACACTTTTGAGGGCATCAATCTGCTCCATCACTCTAATCCAGTCCTCCTTAGAGACTGAGGTAACCCTTCTCTGGTATCATCTGGACTTGCCACCACTTCTTCCATTGCCAACTCAGACTGTTGCACAGATTTGAAAAACATTCTAGATAGACAGTCAGCCACTTTTTTTTCCATCCCGACACACACTCCACTCTAAACTCATATTCCTGTAACTTGATTGCCAAACCTACTAACCTGCCTGAACAATTCTTTATACATACAGGTCCCAAAACTTTGAGGAGAGGTTTGTTTAAGCCAAACTGAAATGGTACTAACATCACTGTTGGACAATATTGTCTTTGACCAATGAAAAAGCTGCTTGTTCTTGTTCACCCCATATGAACTTCTTGCCCTCCTGCAATAATGTTCTCTAAGCCTCTGTTTTATGAATGAAGTATTGCACAAATTTGGAGTAATACTCCACTAGGCCCATTAAGAACTAAGTTTATCTCTGTCATTTGGGACCTCTGCACTTACTATAGTACTCATCAAATTATGTTTGAGCTTAACCCCCACCCTTATGATAAGGTAGCCCAAATACACTACCTCATGCATGAGGAACATACAATTGTATGACGTTACTATGCCATCTATTACCCCGCAGTATGTTACAACGCAGATGTTACATCGTCCACGTTGTTACCATGCATGGCTTTACATCGCAAGTCGTTTCGACTACTTGCGCTAGATGGCATGCTGGACTTAGGAATAGTATAAATTAGTATTCCTACTCCAGTTAGCGCAACAGCAGGGAATGTGTTGGATTTAAAATGCATACAGTGATTCAATCAACTAATGATTGACGCTGCGCACTGTGCTAATTGTAATTAGGTTACTAACCATTGGTCTCAATTCACAAAAATTTACAAAAGATTATTAATCAAAAAACATCCAACACAATTACTCGTTTGAACATATATTTTCGACATATATGTAAACAACAACTTCAAAGAATAACATTGTTAATGTGTCAACATTTTTACAGTGAATGGTAGACAACTGCCAAATACAATATAATATTTAAACATGCCACATAATGTTTCATGAGATCACAACGAAATGCTTGTGATGAGCCCAATGCATTTCGGGACTTGGTTGTCCCTTCGTCAGGGGCGTTCTGTGAAAGAAATATATATTGTTATACTCAGTGCAACACATTATTACCCTATTTACACAAGAAGGATACATGGTGGCATATTTCTTAATTCACATAGTACACATAATGCAACCGTGGAACACTATTATGGTGGATCAGCTTTTCTTTTCAAAAAAACCACAAGTCTTCCCAGAAGGAATACCATCACCCAATAGTGCAAGTAAAAAAATTATAAAAATAAAAATGACCATTGGCTCCCGAGTGAAACATCTAATGAGATAAGACAGAAATGAAGTAATGAAAGAAATGCTAAGTAGTAACTCCATGCATGCGACAAATCTGCTGAATAAATAATGATGCGGGCTCACCTCAAATATTATATGGGTGTGGCCTTAATGGAAATAGAACGATGTAAGCAGGTTGACTGATGCTGAAAACCAAAAGACGTGACTCCATCAAAACGAGTGCTTGAATTCACTTTTACGCTTGTAAATAGTGTAAAACAACATGACTTACCCACCAAGACAGGCGATAATATCTATGCTAAAAAGAGTTATATGGCGTCTGAATATTTTTAATGGCGTCTAAACCAAACGAGAATGCTTCGTCTCCATGGAGACGCGCTGCAAACATAATGGTAAAAGATAAGAAATAATGTCTATTAGCTACCGCTTCTTTGGCTAGGTATAAAAAGAAATTGTAGCATGAGTTATAATTGAATGCGAAGGATTCTACTTACTATGAGACGCGACGGGGTGCAACCAGCTATAACAAATGATGTCCTCTCTTCGAGACGAGAGTTTTTCCACTAACGAAAACCGCGCCAAATTTAAACCCATGACAATAGCTAAGTCAATGAAGGGCTCATAGTCATAGAAAGGGGACTATCAAGTAGCGCCATGATATGTAACGATGAAATGTGTTTTGCTTGCCAAGAGCGAGGTGTAATAAAATACTCAAAAGTATCCTGATAAAGACATTCATTTAAAAGTTATGTATGCAAACTGTCATACAAAGAAATGAATGGCAATAAAATATATCAAAATATGTCCGCACGTCTCAATGATTTAATGTATCAACAATCATTGTATCTACCAAGCGTTCGTAATAGTAAAAAGAGGCTTCACATGTAGCCGTGTAAAAAAGAGAGGTTGTGACGTACTGTCCATGTAACGGACAAAATGAAATGAACTAGAAATGATGTGGGCGAGAACGTTCACTTTAACCAGAAATACATAAGATAATGCAGAGTGGACTGGATTTATTAGAAAAGAAGCCGGAAGCATCAACGCACAACGAACAGATAATCCGTATCAGTGAATCATCAACACCGCAGTCAATTGTGGCCACTTGAAGTGTGTCGATAAAGTTATGAAACCAGAATACAAAGTATAAACAACACAATAAAGTAAAAGAGTTGAAAAGAAAGGAGAGGAGAGCCAAAACGAACATCTGAATGGTGAGAAAAATGTAAGTGAATGTTAATTAAAGGAATATTAGTTAAAAAAATAAAGGGATTTAATGTGGTCAATAATAAAAGCAAACAAAAAGTGGTTAACACAATCCACGGGTTTTTAGAGAGTTCAGTCACAGGAATAATGAGAAATAACGTTCATGCAAATTGCAATGACATTTCTATGGCAAAGACAAATCATGATAATGCAAGAATTTCTACGCTTGACTCCAAAAGTTGCAAAAATCTATGAAAGATGTGGTTATAGAAAACATGAAAGATCTACACGATCATTGAGACCACTGGGGGCCAGTGTCTGAAGTCTCTGAATCCAAAAGAGCTCTCTACGTAAGAGTACATTTGTGATGTCCACACCAGGTTTCACATCCATGGATTCTATGATTTGAAAACGTAGTTGGGAAATCAAGTGTTTAGCTTCTAGCCAATGCATGGCTAGACTTGAGGTGCTGTGTTTGTTCCTGATTCTGGATTTATGCTCAGTGATCCGTGTTTTTATTTTCCTTTCAGTCTTACCTACATAGGCCTTGCCACAAGGGCATTTTATGCAATAAATGACATGAGTTGTGTTACAGTCGCTGTTGTGTTGCAAAGGGATGTTTAAGCCAGACATAGGATGAGTTAAAGTGTTCCCAGTGATGACATTATTGCAATGAATGCATGAATGACATTTACGGGTGCCATGATAGATAGTAGATTTGTCCGTGATTTTAGAAAATTTCAATAAGTTCCGCAGATTTTTGCCTCTTTTGTATGCAAATATCGGTTTTTCAAGATACAGTTGTTGGAAATCCTGTTCTTGTTGTAATAATTCCCACCGTGTTAGGATGATGTTTTTGATTTTGGAAGAGGATGTTGAAAAGTTGCTGACGAATACCAATCTAGTCGGAGAAATCTTAGGTTTCTGTTTGAGTAAATCTGTCCTTTAAAATGCAACACATTCCCTGGTATTGCGTGCCATCTAGCGCAAGTCGTTGAAATGACTTGTGATGTAATGCCATGCGTGGTAACAACGCGGACGATGTAACGTCCGCATTGTTATCTACCAGCGTGGTATTACCAGCGTTGTAAACGTTGTTTCCCCGGAACGAACACTTCTCTTCACTCAAGGTTAAACCTGCCCCTTCAGTTTGAGTTAACCCTGCACCCAAAACATTGTTGTGTTACTCCCCATCCGCTCCAAACACAAGAATATCGTCCTGGAAAAAGATGACCTTATTGAGACCAGATAACACTTGGGTTATCAACTGCTGAAACACACTTGAGGATATAAATGATATAGAATACTTGGAATGTGTATGGAGCTTTACTTGGTGGTTTATGCTCCTAAAGTCAAGTTTTAAGAAATATTTTCTCCCGGACAACATACGAATTAACTTGTTTATGTTGGACACGGGAAAACTATCCATTACACCATTCTTATTTAACCTGCACCGATCAACACAAAATTTGAGGGAACTCTCAAATTCCTAATGATGACCACTGGAGTTAGCCATTCAGCTACCTGTACTGTTTCTACCACTTTGTCATCCAATGTTGTTGTATTATTCCCTTTATGGTTGCTCTTACTGTGATTGGAATCATTCTGGCGATATGTTTAATAGGAACAGATCTTCTCTTTTATTTGATCTCGTGCATGTAGTCTTTTGCTTCTCACAACCTATTCTCAAAGACTCCCTCATGTCAGCATAAAATGTCTTTCAAATCACTTACATCAACCACCATTACTTGGTTGTCTGCTCTACCACAATGTAGAGGTCATATTGATGTGACCATCCCAAAATCAGAGTGCCATCAGGAGCAAAAAATGCCTTTCCTATTGTCTGCCATTCTGAAAATGTAATCGATGCAGTTATAAAACCCATGACTCCTATGTCAGCTCCCTGGTATCCCTTCAAAATGACATCCCTGGACACCAACTGCCATCCTGGCCAAGTTTCATCCTACATCCTTTTAGGTATTATGGTGTATAAAGGAACAGTATCTACCATTAGCGATAACATTTCTCCATTCACTTCAAAGTCAGCCTTGGGGCGTGTTCACCTCTTTCCAAGATCGATATTTATACCAGTACCTTCACCTTGTACCATGAGTACTCTGTGTTCTGGTTCCTTCTCATCTACAAGCACTATCTTCTTCTCTGCAACTTTACACATACGTTCAAAGTATCCTTTCTTGACACACTTGCGACACTCCTTACCCAGCACAAAACAATTCTTAGAATCTGCCCAGTGATTGTTGCTAACACACCTGTGACATAAACAAAACATAGCCTTCCCTCGTTGTATTTGATGACGAGGAACCTCTAGTTATAATGCTCTTGTTAGAGCTGCTGCTTGAAGAGAGAAATGTGTTCTTTACAACATTCACCTGGTCACTATCATCCCCATTGCTGCTACAATAGAGACTTCCTGACTTGCTTTCTTCATCTCACACATGCAATTCTCTGATTCTTCAATGACCTTTGAAATGGCTACAGCATCTTTTAAAGGGGTTGCTAGCAGACCACGACCTTTCTTGTATTATTTTGCTGTTACATTGGACAATTAATTGATCATTTATCATTTCCTCCGTCATTTGTCCGAATTGAAACTTTTCTGATAATTCTCTCAGTCTGGCCACAAAGTCGTCAATAGATTCAGCAGGATGCTGCAGCTGTGTAGAAAATATATGTCGATGCATCACCACTATTATTTGCTTTGCAAACCTGGTTTGCAGTCACAGTACTGCCTCTTAATATATATATTCCACCTTTTCTCCTTGAGGTCCACGTTGGGTGGAAGGTATTTAAACACATGTTGGCCTTCTTTCTCTAATGACCCCAATAGTAACGCTTTCTTTCTGATTGAAAAAAAAATGGCATCATCAAGAGCCAATAGATAATTTTCAAAGCAATCCATCCAGTCCTCCCACTCTATAGGTAGAGGTCCAGGTACTATCAAGAAAGTAGGAGATGTTACTATGGCACCAGTTACATCCATTGGTAATTCCTTGTATTTTGCTTGTTATGCCCTTGTGTACCACTAGGTGGCTGTGTGAGTCTGAATAGGAGTTCATTAGTAGCAATGAGACAAGACTTGATTTCCTGGAATAATACAATCTATTTGTTTTAAGCAATGATTTGTGAATGTCAACCAATCAGCGTGCAGCTGTTTCCTGACGCGTTTCCTTTTTTTAGAGCCTGAAGCAGGTGAGGCGGGTGAAGGAGCAATGCTCGTTGAGGAGTTCTAACAGTTACGGTAGGGTAACTATCAGTGTGTGCTGGTTTATTATTTGATACACAAGCAGCACACGTTGAATCTAAACAATGTCTTTGGTGAGACCGATGATCGCGCTGCACGCGGTTGTCTCCTCAAAAAATAAAGACTATTGTTTAAGGTACAGGAGTGCTTGTGCTGCATGTGCTTGAATTTACTAGGAATGAGTATCCATTGTTTAAGCCGCATGAATGCCTGCGCTGCATGCGCTTATGCTGATGAGGCCCTGATGTTCAGTTTGACTATATCTGAAGTGCCTTTGCGGCTATGCACTCACAATTGCTTTACCTCATTACTTCACGATGCCCTCTCTTGTGCCGCAAAGTCAATTTCCTTGAAAATTACTAATTAGTCCCAATCGAGGCTTTAACCCTGCTGCGGCAGTTACCTGTTAAGAAGGACTGGCACTATCAATAGTTTTTCTGCTAAAAGTATAACTCACAACTTAGCATTCTATCCCTCCAAGTGCTGCTTGAATGGGTCATGTAGAGGTTGGCTTCCAGGTAATCACACAGTTGTCAAACAGATCACAGAAAGCTCCTAATTGGAGCCAGCTGACATTATCAGCAATGATAAAGTCCATAAATTCAAGGTTGACTGTTGGTTTCTCTGCTGGTGTTCTCGCTGTTGGTTCTGTTTGGTGGTTTACCTTATCTCTGAGGCCTTTCTTGTGGCAAGCAGGATCATCGCCAAGATTGTGGTAGTGAAGGGCAAGTTCTCACGCAGGATGGTCTTGAAAGTAGTTTATTACTCCAGAGATAAAACCCCAAAACTGAAGTCATGCCAGGCACAGATAGCAACTGAGCTGTCTTATTCAAATCATGTGACCCACACATGTCACCAAGTAATGCAAACATGTCACTACAGCCTCAGACTGGCTGAAGCTAACTACATTTTAACAGAGTAGTTATGGTGAATGTCCAGGGCTTGAATACCCTTATTAAGAGACTAGTGAATGAAAGTGGCTACACAACAAGGAATATGATATTACTGTACTGAAGACACACTTATCATTTCAGGATGCACTTAAGTCTTAATAGTTTCTTTGCCAGCATCATTTCCACACACCAAACAAAACAAAGGACTCAGCAATATTGCTAAGGAAGGACTGGACATTTCAATTAGATGCCCGCTACAAGATAAGTTGGGTTGAATGATGGGCATAAGGAGCTTATTGCCTACTGTTTATGATATATGGACTCAATGAAGATAAAAATGCTTTCTGTTGGTCTCTATTCCCTTCCATAGAAGCCTTCATGCGTGGGCTGCTGATAATTGGAGGGTATTTAAGTGCTGTTGCTGATGGGACCCTGGACAGATCCATTCCAAGACAGGGCATTCATAACACACCCCAACACTGTTTGTGGGCATCAAAACTCTAGGGTTCTTTGGGAGTTGGCATGTACAGAACACAAATAAGAAGGATTATATGTTCTTCTTGCAAGTACACAGAACCCATGCGAGAACTGATTATTTTTCAGGCAAATATGTAGGCTTTGAATTGGTGTTAGAATCACAGAGATCAACACTTGCACTTTATTGGACCACTCGCCTGTGTCACTGTTCCTCGGTCTTCTGGTCCACAGGCATCCTACAGTGAGAGTGTGGAGCCTAAATGTGATAATATTTAGGGATATCATCCTTAGGGCCTTGATAGCTGACACTATCCACCATTATTTTCCTCGAGCCCACCTTAGGGGTGACTTACATGTAGTAAAAGGGAAGGTTTGGGCCTGGCATGAGGGTGCACTTGCCAGGTCAACATGGCAGTTTAAAACTGCACCCAGCAACACTGCAGTGGCAGGTCTGAGACATGGTCTTAAGGCTACTCATGTGGGTGGCAAATCAGGGCTGCAGGCCCAATAGTAGCATTTGATTTACTAACCCTGGGTACCTCTGGTGCACTTTGCTTACTAGTAAATCAAAAATGCCAATCATGGATAAACCAATCAACAATACAATTTAGACAGACAGCATAGGCACTTTAGCATTGGTTAGTAGTGATAAATTGCCCAGAGTCATAAAGCCAACTAAAAACTGGTCAGAAATATTAGGAAGAAGAAGGCACAATGGCTGGTGGATAATCCTGCAAAAAGGGTCAGGTCCAACTCCCTGGAACAACAACACACAGTGAACTGTCAAACCATTACATTTTAGACTCTGTGCAAGGCATGAGGCACAGGGGGAACTGGAGTACCTCTTATTTGGTGAAAATAAAAAATGCTATACACAGGCCAGAAGGAGGCAAGGCAGACCTTATTTAGCATTCAAATTGAAAGCACAGCAAATGTGTAATTATACACAAAAAAACTGCAGACCACTAATGGATAACTCTGTTTTGAGAGCCTTCACACATTTTTCCAATGAGTTGTATCATGACCAGGATCTAGATGCACAGGACACCTATCTAAGACTATATAATCGTCAATCCATGGATCCTGATGTCTCACAGGAATTAAAAGTATCCATTACCCCTTTAGAAGATTGGATGGCCATTCAGGGGATGCTACAGAATAAGGCTCAGGACCCAGACGGATTTACCACATAATTCTCTAAAGCATTCCAGGATATTCTGGCCAAGCCAATGTCGAAACTATTTGATTATGTAGGAGAAGCTCAATAGGTGAAGGGTACCACACTTGAAGTCATGATTAGGGTATTCCTCAAATCAGGCAAAGAACCCTTGCAGGGCAATTCCTGCAAAGATATTCATAACGACTATTTTCACAAGATTAAATTTCATCTGGCAAGAGCAGATATCTCCTTTTCAATCAGAATTCATTTGGAGATTACATACTTATGACAACACGAGGTTGACTGTGAATATTATGGATGTGGCCATTAAAAAAGAAAACCCTGATGGTCCTTCTCTCGCTTAACGCAGAGAAGGCTTCCGACAGGCTGGAGAGGCAATCATTACCAAACTGCCATTGGCCCTGCCATGCCATTGCTTATAACGGCAAACTACTTGCGCCATTCAGGAAAACAGATTTATAGCATCCAGCGTGCAAGGGAAACGAGACAGGGATGCCCCTTTTCCCCACTCATTTTTGCTCTTGACAAGAAACCCTTCGCCTATAGGATAAACAATACCAATCGATACATGGTAGGAACAGTAAAAGCAAAATGATTAAACTCATTCTCTTCAACGATGACATCTTGTGTTTCTTCACAGACCCAGCTAAGTCCATCATAGCTCTTAAGGAGGAATTGGAAGCCTTCTCAAGAGTGTCTGTTTTTTAAATTAACAATAATAAGTCCTCAAGGATTAATGTAGTGCATCCAACTAAGAATGTGAGGCAATACTTGTATAACAAAATGTTTTGCACATACAGAGGGGTCCTCACACTACTTGAGGGTTTGAATACGGGAAAATTGCACAACCTTATACACTAGCAACGTGTTCAACCCACTAGATGTCCTTTTTAAGGATCTCTAGTGATTGGTTAGGCTAGGTCTGGCTTTGATCAGCCAGATGATTAATAATGTCAAGATAAATTTCCTACCCTGTGTGCTATACATAATGCTGACTCTTCCCTCTCATTCTTTGGACAGATATTAAGGGAGATCAAGTCCCGCCTCCTGCACTTTATATCAGAGGTTAGTTCTCCTAGAACCTCTAAGGCAACTCATTTTAAGAGTAAGATGACAGGGGGCCTCTGTCTCCCTTATATCTCATGATATAAGGGCAGCCCAAATTCGACTGGCATTTGAATGGGTGAGACCAGTTAGGGCAAAACCCTGACTCTTTGTAGAAGAAGCTCTCTCCCCCAACCCACTAGAGCACCTGTTATAGCTCCCTACACATCACAGGACACACATATGTCAACTCCCACAAACCACTATCATACTACTGGAGGCCCTCGGTTTGTTGCATGTGTGTAACTACTTTCCCATCTCCCTTATTCCGCCTAACATTTAATCCAGACTTTACATCAAGACAACATGACCCACATTTTCTTAGGAGGGGGGTAGGGCCTACTAAATTAAAATGTTTTTTTTTATTCGCTGCATGTTAACTCATCATTTTTTAACAGGCCTCAACTCGGAGTAGTACCTCCCGCACATACCAGGCTCTAGACACGAGCTCTGCCTCGATGCAGCACTTCTGCCTCCAACCTCTCTTGGATGGAGCGGGGGGGAAGCAGAATTGGCAAGGAGCCTCAATGAGGACGTGTGGGAGGCCATTTGGTCAAGGGCAGCTTCCATCTGTGCAAAATATAAACAGAATGCTTACCAAACTCTAACTAGGTAGTATCTGACCCTGGGTAGATTTAAGGCCATGTTTGGGGACTCTGATGCGTGTTGGAGAGAATGTCAGATGAAGGGTACATGGGTGAAAGTGTTTTGGCCGTGTCTTAAGGTCCAGGGTTACTGGGTGTGCTCAATGCGTCTCATAAAGGACATAACGGTTACAGATATGAAGCAACACAATTTAGACTCCACCCTTACACGTTTTGAGAAATGCAATTATTTACGTGCATCTGACATTGTATACTCTTGTAAATATGGTGCAGCCCTGCATTTCTAAAGTGATGGAGCGTGTCGTTAGCCTTCTTGGCTTAATGAGGTGCTTTGCTACTTTACTAGTAAATGTGCTCTTCCAACCCCTGGCAAAACCGACAGCCAAACCCTCCCCCACGCCCCCTTATTTCTCTCTCCTCCCCCACTTATGCCTCTCCTTTTCTTGATACTGCCGGGTATTACCAGTGTCTGGTTGTTTGTTTTTATTGTTTGGCCTGTTTCTGTTTAATATGAATGAAAACTACAAAACAGGATCCATAAAGTGTGGAGAATGTAAACTCGGTCAAATGGTTGTTTTTCTCAGTTCTTGGTGAGATTTTTAACTTTCTGGTTTTCTGTGGCTAAATCATCTTCAATTATTTTACTTATTTTTCAATTTGGCGATGTAACTCGCTCGCTGTAACCTTTTACTTTTATAGAGATAAATATACTCCTTCCCACTTCAGTGTAGCATGATGTAACTTTTGGTTGGAGGGGGGTGATCTCGACGATGAGTCCTGATTTTGGAACAAACTATCTTTATAGGAGAAGCTGCCTTGAAAAACCTTTTTAGGTCTCGGGACCATCCGGTCTGCCGAAGGCAGAACCGGAGGTCGAGAGATTTAATGTTTTGGAGAAGAGGGGCTTGAACCCGCCCCTCTTCTCCCCTGTTCTCCATTGGCTGGCCTCTTCAATGCTGGCCAGCCATTGGAGAAGAGGTCCCGTCACTCCGATCAGGCCCCGTCCTTTTCGGATCGGGGGGCGTGTTTTTTGCAAGAAGTCTCATTCTCTCCTCCAGCCAATGGCTGGAGGAGAGAAAAGACAAACACGCCCCCGAATCCGAAATGGACGCTGCGTTTCTCCGAGGCATTTCTGCTCTGCCTCGGAGAAAGGCGGTGGTGTGCTCGTCCGCTCCCCCTGCCTCCGGCTGCTGCTCTGGTCTCCTCACCTCTCCTCACCCTGTCCTCTCCGGAGCTTATTGTTTACTTTAGCCTTGTTGCACAATACTTCGGACCCTGAATGTTCCCGGCTGCGACCTCGATGCAAATAGCGAACACCGACTCCTTCTGCCGAGTGTGAGTACACCCGTGTCACAAGGAAAGCATTCAGGGTTCGTGCCCTTTGTTTAGTTTTATCTCGACCCAAAGTTACTGCGCCGACGCCGAGATTCGAACCTTTTTTCCCAGTCCCAAAATCACCAATGCAGGCCCTGCCCCTAACGCCTTAAAGATCGTCGAATTATGCAAAAATATAAGCTAGCAGAAAGACAATGAAAAAAATGTGTTGATAATCTGCTGTTTCCTTTATTTAGAACAGAATAGAGAAACATTTTATTTCCGAACCTGAGCGTCATATAATTGATTCTGTTTTCTTCTGAGCGCTCTGTGGCTGACACCCTGCCAGACGTCTCACTGTGGTTTTGGGGGGGGGGGGCTGGGCACTGCTGTTCCCCGAGCCCGGGGCCTCCCATTTATCACCCCCACTTCACACCTACAAGATACGAGGTGACCATGTGTGTAAACCAAAGCGCAGAGTGTGTTGTAGACTTCATTCGGTTGCGCCGTGAACCTGGCCCTCTGCTTGGGGGGGCGGGGGGGAGGGGGGCAGGCATGATACAGCCACCACAGCCCCTTCCTGGGGGGGGGGCACGAGTGTGAAACGAAAGCGCAGACAGTGTAGTAGACTTCATCTCGCTCTGCAGTCCACCTGCCCTTCTGCTGAACCTGCCCCTCTGCAGGGGGGATGCAGCCACTCCCGGGGGTGGGCAAGAGGGGTGTCATGCCCACCCTCCTGCAGCAGTGGCATATCTTAAAAATATCCCCCGCCCCCGCAGAATGTGGTGTGAAGGCCTGAAACTCTAACATGACTCAGATATTCATAACCTTTGGGCTGCATGGGGGGCGGGGGCGCAGAGTTTGTGAATAACTAGAAGATGACACATTTACACTAAAGTGCAGTGCACCTTTGTGAATCAGGCCCCAGGGGATATGCCCAGAATCACCGGATGTTGTCCCTCCTGCAGCAGTGGCATATCCTAAAAGGAGGGATCCCTTGAAGGGTGGGGGTGAGGGGGGTGTCCTGCATTCCATTCAGGGGATCTACGTTTCACCCCTGTTCAGGGGATTTTGTACTCAGTTTGAGGCGTCTGGTTACGTTAAACGTCAGTGAAATCCATGAAAGGGTGTTCTCGGGGGGCCGTGACCTGGGGGTTGGTTGTAACACCCGAGATCCTATATAATGAAAGAGACTATGGTCCAGACTTACAAAGAGCTCAGGCAATGCAGAGCAGCGAGTCAAGTCTCTGCACTGAGTGAACGGGTGAGTGCAGTGAGTGAACGGGAGAGTGCGGAACGCGCCCTATCTACTAACACGTGTCACTTTTCTGTTCTCTGGCTGGGCTGGACCACTTTGTGCTGTTGTTAGACCTGGCATCCTTGGCGTGTTTTCCTCCAACTGTTGGGTGTCTGACCTCTTAGTTTGCTGACCTCATTGTTGCTGGCGTTAGGATTCTAGGTACCTTACCACCAGTCGTGACTCACGGGTAATTAGGCGGGGGCGGGGGGTAATTGGGGTTAAAAGAAAGAAAAACAAGCATTTACAATGCAATGGTCTCAGCATTGGTAAAGTTAGAGCTATTGGCATTGCTCATGACATTATTTTTGTTTATGTTTTTGTTTTTAAAACATTTAAAGAAACGGCATTGTCATGAGCAATGCCAATAGCTCTAACTTTACCAATGCCGAGACCATTGCATTGTAAATGCTTGTTACATTTGTAGTGTGTGTGTGCGTTTTTTAACATTGGTGAATACGGATTGCATTCCAGTCACGCACAATAAACACATTCGATTTCTTACTTTGCATTCCTCTGAAAGTTGTCAAGGGTACCACAAGCATGCATGTTTACATATTTTTTTCTCTTTTGTTACGAAAAATAATAGTACCATGAAAAAGTTACAAAAGTCCCCGTGTATCAGCGAAACGTGTTTGTGTTTCATCAAAGGGCATAGCCTGCAACTTGCTGACCATTTCCCCAGGAGTGATGTCCTAAAAAAGAATAGTTTCAGATAACACTTACTCGTGCCCATGTAAGGAGTTGACACGAGAGTTAATTAAATAAGGCTGATTTTCTCCTTTGGAGGCAGAACTATAACTGGCAGTCAATGTGCGTAATGCTCCTAAAAGCTTCTAATCTCACCGAAGATCAGCACAAAGCGGTGTAGATGTCGCCTATGAGCTGTGACAGCAGTAATACAGACCTAGCGGCTATATGCTTAATGTCACAGCTAGTTGGGCAAAGCGGATAATGCAAGTGCTTTCAAAGGCATTTGGAGAAAAATGTCTAGCTGTGTCCCCAACTCGGAAAGCGAATTTCCTATACATTCCCTGCACATGCTGCAAGCTCTGGGTGTGCCTGGTTTTCTGCCTTAGCGGTGACCCCGGATCAAGGCTCTGCCTACTGAAACTCATTCCTCCCAGAGGCTGCAGCACATCACTTTCTAGAATGGAGGGTCCCATGGGAAGCAAGGGCGCAGCCTAGTCTTCCCAGGGGAACGTTCGTGAAGAGGAATGACGTGGCAGGACAGGATAGGAGGGTATCGGGCAGGGAAAGTAGTTAGGGTTAGGTTTTATATAGGCTCAGAGAGTGGGTTAGCCTCTGTATAGCTCATACCCCTTGCGTGACAGGTGTTTTGAACTGTTGCCACTCACCCACATGGGCATTTAGGACAGGGGGTTGTTGTTTTTTCCAATGTTTGGGGCTTTCAGGGATGTCATGGTTAGGACAGGTTGCTGGGAAGGTTACAACAGAAGAGTGTGGGGGAGGTGTTGGGGGTGGGAAGTCAGATGTGGGGCTACCCACACCTCAGGGGGGGAAGGGGGAGAGGGTGTACACAGGTGAAGGATCATAGTGTGCAGGATGTCCTGGGATAGGGCAAGGAAGTTTTACAATGAAAGGATGTTTGCAAAAAGGATGGGCAAATTAGTCTAAGGACGGAAGGACATCATGGGAGTAGGAAGAGTGAAGCAACTGGATGGGCGAAAGTTCTGGGGAGGAAGAACGAAAGGGAGAGATCATTTCCGGTTATGATGTTCTATGCTGTTGAACTGTTTTGAGGCATTTTAAAATCCTGTCCTAAAAAATGGCCTCTTGCACTAGCTGGAGAGTCAAGTGTGATTACTTTACAAACAAATTTGTGAAAATATCGCAGTTTTAAACACTGCAACAACAGTTATTACCAGCTACACAGAATAAAAACAATCGGAATATCAAAGATAACAAGCATTTACAATGCAACGGTCTCGGCATTGTTAAAGTTAGAGCTATTGGCATTGCTCATGACAATGCCGTTTCTTTAAATGTTTTAAAAACAAAAACATAAACAAAAATAATGTCATGAGCAATGCCAATAGCTCTAACTTTACCAATGCCGAGACCATTGCATTGTAAATGCTTATTAGAAGAGAAATGGCCCCCAAGAGCCCGCCCAACAGTGGAAAGGATTATTACTGAGGCGAGATAAGTTTTACCTGGGCGCTCTCCGACTATGCAGAGAACTTTTATTACACATTTCTTTGATCCGAAAATCACATTAAAAAAAAGAAGTCAGCCCCGCGTGCACTTTTTGCACAGTAAGCATAATCTAGCATCTCTCTAAGAGCTGCACTTAACCGGGTTTAGCTGCCCTTACATGACAGTTATGCGGGTGTTTTTTGTTTTTTTAGGGGGGCGGGTGTAGGACAGGCCAGGGTTAAGTTTGTCATTGCTGAGGTTTCTTGGCAGCGAGTGATCCAGATTTCTTTGCCTAACCTTATATTCCGAGAGATTGTTTTTTTTAAATTGAGAAGTAAATATTAACCATTCAAAAAGATATGTTAAATATCGCAATAGTTATTTCATGCCAGAGAGTGAACTTGTGTCTGCGCGAGGATCCCGGCTGCGCCGCTGACACCCGCTGCGCTCTTGGTGCACACTGGTGAGGCGCTTGTTTTACGGTTACATTTCTCGGTTCTTGAAGCTGTTTTCTTCTAAGTATTTCTAAAAAGGAAGAGTGCAAGCCGACTCGAGAGGAGGCATAAGTCACAAGAACCCTGGCTCTGTGCCAGCAGTGAGTTGTCACTTCTGGAGTCGTGTTTCCTGGATGTTCGCACCTGTGCATGTCCGGAATCAAGGCCTGGAGCGGGTCCGACCTGCTGGACGGGATTCCAGCACGCAGCCACCGAGCCAGGGCCACGTACGTCAAACTCTGCTCCCCGGGGACCGGGGCAGAGGGTGTGTGAGAAAGTGCAACCCTGGGGCACTCACCAGTAAAGTCCTTGGTGCATATTCAGGGTTCACTAGCGTGATACAGGGCACTGCTATCTGTGGCAGAAGTGCCAAGCGCATATTCTGGCGTCTAGGCGCACTGGTCACTCTATTTATTTGCACCCCAGTCTAGATTGAACCACCAGCCCCATTTTCCGATGTGCAATCTTTCCGCACTCACCAGTGAAGGCCGTGGTGCTCACATTCAGAGTTCAGTGGCGTCTTACAGGGCACTGCTCTGTGTGGCAGGAGTTCCAAGTGCCCAATCTGGTCAATAGAATGCCCCCAAAGAGGTCTCCACGGGAGCCGACAGCAGGGGGAGAGGACAGGCACACGACTGCCTTTCTGCGAGGCTGCGTCCTTTTCGGATTCGGGGGCGTGTTTTGCTGTTGTCTCCTCCCTGAGACTTCTCGCAAAAAACACGCCCCCCGATCCGAAAAAGACGGGGCTTCAACGGAGTGACTGGACCTCTTCTCCAGTGGCTGGCCAGCATTTAAGAGGCCAGCCAATGGAGAACAGGATAGAAGAGGGGCGGGTGCAAGCCCCTCTTCTCAATAACATTAAATCTCCGGACTTCCGGTCTGCCGACCGGATGGTCCCGAGACCTAAAAATTGTAAAATATTGCAATATGAGAAGTCACATTTTAGACCGAATCTACCAATATAATGTGAAAAATCAGGCGTTGACATGCTGCAAGGGAGGGAGCCACATGCGTACGCACAAAAAGAAACTCCACTTTAAAAAGGGCGCACTGAATGATCTGTGAAGATGTGCATGGAGAAACCTTCAAGCATGAGCTCGCAAATTACACACTGACACAACAGGCATTGTAGACAAAAAGAGAAGCACTTAAAATGCCTAATATGATACTTCATCAGAAAAGACTGCATACTGAGGGCGCAATTTACCAAGGTAAGCTTAGACCTGAAGTCAAAGTTTAGACCTGAAGTTTAAGTTTACCTTTGTTAATTGGGATACATATATATATATATATTCACTGAAAAAACCATTGGTTTCAGGGACATTATAGTTAGAAATTAGCAGTTAAAAAACCTTACAAATTCACAGAAAAAAACACAGGGTTTCAGGGGCGTTATAGTTAGTTGGACATTTCACTTCTACAAAACCAGAGGAATTCGGCCGTTAAAGTTAGTTGAGCTAACTATAACTCGCGCCCCCGCAATGCACTGCTGATAACGTCACATATTACATCATTCATGACATGGTCAGCGACATCACTGATGACAACACTGTTGACATCTCAAATGAAATTTACCAACATGCAGCTCCCCTTGTCCAAAAGCAATCCTGCTTTGCTTCATGGAAGCTTCATGGAAGCTTCATGCTCTCACTTCAATAAAGTGCAGCAGAGTTTGTTATGGCAGGGCGGGAGCCGTGCTCCCGCCTTGTCATAGCAAACGGCAATGTCCCGGGGGTGGGCACCCCGGGACATTGCATAAGCCACCCCAGGGCCATGGAGGGCTCCAAGAGGGGGGCTGTATGGCCCCCATCTTAACTGAGTTTAACCCCGGGAAGGTGGTGGTCCCCGGGGCAGTGTGGGTAGGGCCAGGATCCTCCCACACTTTCTTCTTATTGAAGCCCCGGGGAGGTGGCGATCCCCTGGGCTTGGGGGTCCCGTGAGCCGCCCAAACATAATTACGGATGCCCCGAGGAGGTGGCAGTCCCCAGGGCTGCGGGGGCCGTGTGCCCCCTGTGCACAATATAACAAGCCCTGGGGATGTGGTGTTCCTCAGTGCAGTGTGGGGAGGGGCAGGAGCCCTCCCACACTTTTTTCATATTGAAGCCCCGGGAAGTTGGCGATCCCCTAAGCTTGGGGGGGCCTGTGAGGCCCCCAAACATAATTACGGATGCCCTGGGGAGGTGGCAGTCCCTGGGGCACCAGGGCGGGAGGAGCCCCACCGTGTATTTTACTATGAAAGCTCCGGGGAGGTGGTGGTCCCCGAGGATGCAGGGGCCCCCGCTACATAAATCAAGATTTTCCCCGGGACCTGGCCCACTTGGGGGCTTTAAAAAACAAAGCACGGGAGCCCGCGCTTTGTTTTTGCTTTTTCTTTTCGGACTGATGTTTAAAAAATACTTTTTTTTGCCCCTGGGGGTCTCTGTGGGACCCCTGACCAGGCCTAGTGGGTTAGGGTGTTTTTAGCATGCCCCCTTTTCTTCTTTTTTAATGTTTATCTCACCTTTTTCCTTCTCCCTCAGTACCGAGTCAGAAGATGGCTGACAACACTTCCTGGTTTGATGTGTTGGCAGCCAATCAGAGGCAAGCTCGTGCTCGGGCGCGTTCAACCAATCAGATCTCACAATTCTCAATTATCGATATCTGTAAATCTTTAAATGTCTCAAAAACTACTGAACGGATTTACACCATTTCAAAAACAGCGTGCTTTCTGGACCATGAGCCAAATTTGGTGGAATTCCGTTAAGCAGTTCAGGCTGTAGCCGTGTCTAAATATTCCTATGGAAATTAACATAGAGAAAACACGTTTTGGGACCCCCCTTTTCTCTGGGCCCCGGATTGACGAATCACACCGAAACTGTCAAGACAGGAGCTGACCTGAGTGAACAATTAGTTTTGAAAATGTTGTGACCGCCAGCAGGTAATATATATCTATCATATATTTAAAAACTGGCATCAACTGCAGTAGCGTACGCACTAAACTAAAGCGTCCAACAATTGCAAATTTTGTAGGTGTCTAATCATGGGAATTCAAGGTTTGGTGACCAAATATGCTTGGGCTACCTTTCCTTTAAAATACATTTCATCTATTTGAACTGCAATATCATATTTCTTCTTCTGAAAGGGTTGCAATAAAATATAACTAAAATAGAATGAGCCAGGAGGTCGGTGTGAGTGATTTAAGATATCTGTGAAATCCTGAGGTGAATGAAGCCCGGAGGCCAGCTCGTTATTTTTATATTTGTCGACTACAGCAGTCATTCTATATTTGAAAAAATACAAAACGTCAGAGAAATGGTTGTATGCGACACACGCCTGTGTGTCTGAACTGAATGCTGTAATATCTTAAACTATAAACTGCACTTTTATGCATTCCTGTCATACAATATTATCATATTCCAGATTTTTACTCTTCTCATCCGTTTTGGTTGAAATAATTTGTCAGGAGAAACCATCATAAATGTATTATTCCTGCACTGGTATCAGATTTTTTAAACAGTGTCAAGACAGTATCATTAGCTCAAACCACGTGTCAATATTCAAATATAGCATTAGAGCGTATGAATACCAGTTATAAAAAACAGTTCGAAAAAAATCACGTGTCTTAGAAATGTTGTTCCCTTTTAGGTCTGGATGAGCACAGTTTTAGCTCTTATTAAAAAGAAATATGCAAATCTCTGCAAGAGTGTTTTTCCCGTGCTTCTGTTGGTATTTATTCTTCAATTGCAAAATTATCAAGTAACAAAGTTCAAGGTTTTATCAATTTTCTTGCATTCAGGGTTTTATCAATTTTCTTTCTGTGTGGGGGCTTCAGCGTCTGCTGTCTGCATCCTAGAATCACAAGTGGACATTACTGTACGGGACCTTTGGGCGCTAACGTTCCACGCTGAACCACATCCTAGGGACAGTAACCCACCACAAAAAAAATGTAACCCAGTGACAAAAATATACCACACTATACTGCTGTCTCTGGAACCTAACCCACTAAATAAATCAGGGGAGAGCAGACCAAAACAGTACTCCATCCGTAGGGCAATAAGCCACCACACCCTGCAGCATCACTGAGACAACTAAAGAGGTTTTTAAAATTCTGTTGCACAGTTAGGGTTGTCACCTTTCCCATAGAAAAATACTGTCCATTTGTTCATGTTTTAAGATCCTGCAGAGGCCCAGACATAATGTTTTAATTGAACTTTATATTAATTGTCTGCATTAACTTTTAAAGTGACTTTTCTGTATTTGTTTAATTTAATTACCAGTTCAGGATCATTAGGGCAGCTCTGGAACACAGTTCAAAGTGCTTTCTTATTATATTTATTGTTTAAAGTATGCACTGATAAGGGGAAAAATACAGGCTTTAGGTGAATTTACTATTTTTTTTACCAGCTAATGAATTAAAATATTAGCCGTGACAGTCAAAAAAGGCTGGCTGCCAGTCTTATGCACAAGCCACTGGTCCGCCAGTGAATGGAGGGGGAATTGCTAGTGAAGGTTTCCTGGGAGGAGCCATGTTGAAGGCCCCATTTTGCAAATTGTTTTAGTATTGAGAAAATTCCCAGACGGTAGTCTGTTTTCTCACTTTCTCAATCGTGCTTAATCATAACACGCTGCCCTTGCATGGTGAAGTCTAATTTACATTTTACTTAGTAGTTTTATTCTGTGTATATTTCAGACCATTTTCAAAGAAGATGTAGCAGAAATGGCTGTGGGATACAACTTTCTGGTAAAATAAGCTGAAACACTTGTAACATTAAAACAAGCATTGAGATAGCCAATAGGTCTCGCCTTTGGGACCTTATAAGTATTTAGTTATGCAGCATATCTCAAAGGTGAGACCTATTGGCTATGCCAATGCTTGTTTTTTTGCTCTTCAACGTCAGCAACAAGCACCGACAAAACCTAACGGCAGGAAAGTTGAGAAATATTGGCTTTGCCAGCCTCCAGGCTTTCTTCCATTTCTTAGCTTTTCAGTTTAATGGGTTCCCTCTTTATCTTAATCCCACAGGGCATTTAGATAACACACATTTTACAATAAAACTAAACTGTTCAGTTCAATTAAAGTGAATAATGGAGAAAGTCGGATAAATATTCTAAAAATATATTTTTATTTTGGTATTTTATTCTCCTCAACACTGGATATAAGTTCACGTACATGCATGCAAGCACACGTGTATGAGAGTTTACGAGTGTGTACTGTATGAGTATGTGTGTGCCTATGAGCGGGAAAGAATGTTTTAGTCATTGTGTAAATGTGTATGTGATGTGTATTAGTCCATCTATGATTGTGTATGTGAGAATGTCAGTATGTGCATATTTGTGTTTGTATTTGTGTGTGTTATTTCTCTGTGTTAGTGTGTGTCTGTGTGTCACTGGGTCAGTGTATGTGATTGTGTCAGTGTGTGTGTGCACGCGCGTGCATTTTTGTGAGATTGGTTTTGAGTGTGCAAATGTGTCTCAGAGTATATATTTATGAGTCTGTTGGCTTGTGTGTCTGTGTACCCATGAGTGTGTCAGTGAGCTTGTGATTGTTGACTTGCGAGTGTATGCGTGAGTAAGCGCACGCTTTGCACAGGTTACCTTTCGCTTTTCTTACAGGAAATGAAAACACATGCATCATGTGTCAAAATCCCAGACTGTGAGCTTTTGTGAAGAATTCCCATTAAAAAAGGAGCAAAAACCCGTATCAGAGGATGGCTCAGGCATGAGAAAGCGAGGCAATAGTGGGGGATGTAGCCATGGCAATAGCTCAGCGGCACTCGGATGCAGCTAACATGGTGATGAAAGCCTGCCTTATCTTATGCAATCTTGAATGAAAAAGGGCTCCATCAGCCGTGCACGACAAGGAGCATCTCGCTAACCTCGGCTAGGATTAAAAAAAAAAAGGTAGTGGAAAAGAACATCTCGGAAGCTGCAATGGTGTCGCTTCTTGTGACTGGATTAACAAGCCCGGAAGTCGTGCATGCATGTGCAGTCTTCACTTTTCAAGCACTGCACTTGTGCTTGTGGCGCACCGCTGCTCGCTCCCGCAAGGTGGATGCCGCCAAAAGCACGAATGTGGTGCTTGAAAAGTGAAGACCGATGGCTAAAGGCCCTCCTAGGGCAGCGAATGCACGCTGCCTAGGCGAGACCTAAAAAGGAAAGATTTCCCTCCAGATGGTTTTGCTTCAAATGGTTTCTCTATAAAGTTCCTCTCTGGGTTGCTTTGCTCACTAGCACTCTTCAAAACTGTGTTTCATTCAAAAGTGAGACTAATTTCTGGAAAAAAAGTAATTTCGATCAGTTCACTCCGGTGCTAAAGAACTCCACTGACTTCATTTACAATCCTGTATGCATTTAAGGTGCAACCTAGTCAATGCCTTTCATACCTCACCAGTGCTCTGAAGAATTCAGTTTAAAGGAAAAGTCAGAGAAGCAGAGCCAACCCCAGGCTTGAATCCAGGAAAATCAATTCTCACCTGACTGCATCACAAGTGTTCTCAGGGGCAGTCTCAACGCTGTGGAACTCTCATTCAGGAAGAACATGCATACTTAGATGATCTACCTCAGTTTAGGAAAGATTATAAACTATTGTTTATTCGCTGCTTCGTGTAAACATGCATAACTTCCTAATTCCTGCAATGTTACATTACACATTTTTCTCTTTAACCCTCTTAATACTTAATTAGATTGAATACCTGTCCACTGCTCTACTTCAGTTTTCACTCCACCATTTCCTCCCCCCCCCCCATGAAGTTTTCTCTGTGAGGTACTTGTAAGGAGAACTAGCTTCTCTATGGTGTTTACTATCTAAAGCACACAGACGCCCATTGTGGGTAGAGATTAGCTATATAAAGAAGTTAAATAGATACATAAATAATAAATATAAAAGGCACAAATCAGTCAATGAATAAAAGAGTGCATCAGTGTATGAAGTACTACTCTTTGGAGTGAGCCCTTTAAATCATGTGGCAAACCTGGGGTAACATCACAAATACAATAAGAAAATCAAAGGACTTAGAGTATTCTCAGCACATGACTAATGAGGAAATTATATTTTTTAATAGATCAGAAGAACATAGGCGAGGAGAATTGGAAAATTAAAAAGGGTATTAATAGAAATGAGGAAATTACTAACCCAATTATTTTAAAACTCACAAGTCTTCATGTTTGTTCACTTATCTGCTTTGTCTTGTTGTTGCACTACAACCCCCTAACTTTTCAGAAAACCGAGAAAAAATATCAGACTTGGTGTAGACAAATCCATTCTCCCCCTGTCTAAACCCAATGTTTTCACTTGTCTGGATTTTTTCCAGATACACAGGGAATGCTCACTCACTGAATGATTTGTGCATAACAGCATTCCTCTCACATCCAGTTAAGACTTTGCTATCACAGGCTTCTCTGATGAGGAGCGCTAGGAAATGAAAACATTTTATCACAGATCTGTGGAGGAACGGCTAGCCTGTTTAAATGAATAATTTGACCTGAATGCCCGTGAACCCCAATTTTTTTTCAAGACCTCAGTAGTTTTGATAAAAACAACCAGTTCCAAATATGGATGAAAAATGCATGTTTTCGTTTTGGAAATATGGAAGTTTGATGAATTTATAATTTTCCAGTCAGAGAAGAATCGCAGGGACGATTGCATCTCTGGACCGGGAGGAGAATCGAAATACCGTAATCAAGTAGCCTACTCGGAGCCCTGTCATCTCCAGAGTGGAAATGGATCTCTCTATAGAAGAGGATGGAAGAGAAATGTGTGACCAGGCGTTGATTTCCTTCTGCCATAAATCCAGGAATTGCCTTTTATTCATCACTGGTCCCAGCCACACCGATTTCTGTGCTTAATGCATGCTTTTCTATTGGTTGCACGGGGAGGGGGGGGGGGGTGCGACGACGATTACCTTCACACTTCAGAGACTTTGGAAAGTCTCCAAAGCACGTTTTCGCTTTCCCATGGGTTTCGCTGATATTTAATGCCACAAGGAATACTCCCAGAACAGGAATCTCATCACTCTGGAGGAACGGTGTACCAGGCATAGTATCGCCATTGGCACCCCTCAGTCCCCCCTCCAACAAAATACATTACCCAATAATAACACACACACAGACTGTTTGATTGGGTACAAATGCTGCAAGTTTATTACCTACAGCGTTATGTAATAGGTGGGTTATCTTACAGGCGATCCAAAGGCAGGCAACCAACTGGGCCGCCTGCCTGCCTGATGAGCCGGGCAGCACTGGAACGAACCCCGCCTTTGCTGCCGTCCAAGTGATTCTCTTGCAGGATCACATGACCGTTGGTAACTTCTACTCACGCCCCTTCCCGGGGCTGAGCGTCGCATAGCAAACCCCCGGTTGTTCAGGCCCACAACCGCCCGAAGGACTAGCGAGGCGCCGACACGGCTTCCAGGACCCTCCCATGAGGCTCCTCGGATTTGGCTCTGGCACCCCCTATGGTGCCGCGCAGAGGTACCCTTGGTACCGGCCTGCTTCCAGATCGCCCTGTAACTCCGCCTGCAACGAAAAAAAGGAAACATTACAATATTCTCACCCCCACCTGCCATCACCACGCCGGGTAAGCGGTAGGAAGGGATGCGGCGTGCGAGGCGAACAAGAGGTCGCCAGCATGGTGGGGGAGGGCTATATAGCCTCCCCCCTCGCACAAAGGAGCCCCGGAAGTGATGCCCCTCGCGTAACTTCCAGGCAGGAAAGAGGAGGGGGACACCGGCCGGAGTCCCTGCCCCCCAGGAAGGGGAGGCGGGGAGGGGTGACCGGTGCCCAGGCGACACTAGGGCGCCGACTGCACTAGTGACCCCCTGTGGGGGCTGTGGTCAGCAGCATAGTATTGCCATTGGCACCCCTCAGTCCCCCCTCCAATAAAATACATTACCCAATAATAACACACACACAGACTGTTTGATTTGGTACCAATGCTGCAGGTTTATTACATACACCGTTATGTAATAGGTGGGTTATCTTACAGGCGATCCAAGGGCAGGCAACCAACTGGGCTGCCTGCCCGCCTGTTGAGCCGAGCAGCACTGGGGCGAACCCCGCCTTTGCTGCCGTCTAAGTGATTCTCTTACAGGATCACGTGACCGTTGGTAACTTCTACTCACGCCCCTTCCCGGGGCGGAGCGGCGCATAGCAAACCCCCGGTTGTTCAGGCCCCCAACCGCCCGAAGGACTAGCGGGGTACCGACACGGCTTCCAGGACCCTCCCATGAGGCTCCTCGGATTTGGCTCTGGCACCCCCTATGGTGCCACGCAGAGGTACCCTTACCTTACCTGCAACCTCTCCTATCTAGAGATTTCTGCAATCTAGATGAAAGAGAACCATTAGTGCTGGTTATAGATGGCCCCATCTATATCCCAAAGCCCTTGACGCTATCCTGGGTCAGATAGTGTCTGCTGCAACAAAAGGCCCGTTAGGCCTGAGCAGTTGTGCCAAGAACTATTCACCCCCATGCAGAAAAGTTCCACTGCTTCACTTGCCTCAGCCCCGATCCAACTCGGGCAGGGTGGGTGCCGACACCCAGGCTCACAAAGCCCCATCTCTTAGCTCATCTCACCTAGCTGCTGTCCTCCTAGCACCGAGTGTGCCTGAACACCTGCGTGCCCATCTATGGGACAGCAGCCCACTTGCTAGGTGACCACTCCCCCACCCGCCTGCCTGCTTTGGCCATTATGGCGAGAGGGATTTTATTTAACCTTTGAACGGTCCCTTTGTTTGCTAAATCCTGACGCACAGGAGTGTTCATAACTGAAAGTATGTGACCATGGGCGAGAGGGCCCTCTTGCCCTTGCCATGTATCCCTTATTCCTTATGGGAATTATGCCCGTTCAGTTCCCTCTGTGGTGAAACCCCCTAGGCATACCAGCTTAGAGAATCTGTCTGATTTAAGCAGTGCGCACTGTCTGCGGTATGGTCCAAGCATTAAGGATTGGCTAAGTCCTACTTTACCCCATCCTAGAGTGCTCCCAGATAGGAGGGTTGCCGGGTGGTACCCACCGCCAACCCAGAGCATCCCCAGCGGTGACAAATTACCTGCTCCATTGAAGTTTAGTTTTAGTTACACACTCGGCGTGTCAAATGTTCTATTGACATAGTGTCCCATTGTGTTTGACACGCTGCTACCCCAGTTATTGGGACGGAAGCACACTATGTTGGTCGACCGCATCCCCACAAAGCGAGGTACAAGTGTCGGTATCCCAGGTTCCCAGCTTCCTGCTGGCTGCAGTACACTACCAGTGGATCCGCTGGGAGATACCACAGACCGCAATGGTCATCCAAACATTAAGAAACGCCCCATTCTCACCTGGGCGTACCTCTAAATGATAGTGATTTCACACAGCTGAAAGGCCAGAGGCACGCCTCTTAAACATATTTACTGGTTTTTGCTACTTGGCACCCTTATTGTTGGAGCTCTGTGTTTGCGCAGCGCTCGTTCCCCCAGGGCACGATGTTGCTGAAGAGATGGTGTCTGTTACCCACTCGCTGATACTTATCTATCGCTAACTGCCCTTACTTGGATTGAAGGAATGATGGATGCTTCCCAAGAACTGTAGACTTCGTGGTCCCACCTAGGTTGATCCCATAGCTTGGAGGAAACCCAAGTGGTATTCAGGACCTTCATGGTACCTCCACCCCAGCGTGGACTATCAACGTCTTTGGGACACCGGAGCAGGCGATGCCCCTTCACGTCTCAGGTTCTAACCCATAGAAGGATAACCCTGGGGGCAGAAAATTATGTGGGAACCAGACTTGAACCTTCAGTGCAAATACCGGCCCTTTCCTGAATGTTGAGAATGCTGATGGTCAATGATGCCCTGTCGCCATGAAGCTCTAACGTAGTGTTTACCAAGCTTTTGAACCGCCGTACACTTGTGAGATTACAACTACACCACCCATATACCGCCCTGGCTAAAGCGCGGGTGGATAGGTCTTAACTGAAGCAACCCAAAACCTGCCTTTGGTTGCAGAGGAATGCCCACCTGTGTAAACTGGACCTGTTTCTAAATGGTGCCCGCAGATGTTCCTCATCAGGGCCTAACCCTTGGTTTTGGTGCCAAGCTCAGTGTGCTACCAGCTGGTGTTTTGCTGCTTCTTACATGGCCTCTACATATATACAGGACCACACTACCTTGCAACACGTCAGTATCAATGGCTTAACAAAGCTTGTTAGTTTTCGAAGATGACCGAAGCGACACTTCTGGCTTTGCTGCGTAGCATTTCGGAAATGCTTCCATTCTTAAATGGTGGGACTGTCGCCTATCTGTGTTGCGCATGCATTAAGTATCTCCCTTCAATGAATAGCAAACTCGCCCATGGCTCGTGCAGCAGGCACTGCGACACCATGCAACCGACGTTATCCTAAATAATGTGGCATGTGGGTAGTGCCATGTTAATGTTCTCTGCCTGACACCCCACAGAGCGCTGTGGGAACAGCATACACCGTGCAATGTTGTGCCTTCCAAAATTCCCAGCCGCATCCTGTACCAAGGGTATTCATGCAGTGCCCACTGCTCCTTACCGCGAGACCCCTCCTCGCACGCAGTGATACTTGAATCCCAGGTTAATCTAGCGTCCGGTCGATTCCGCTTAAACTAACAAAGTGTGGTAATGGGGGCCCTCCTATGAGGGGGGGGGAAATTTTTTGCCTGCACAAAACCCGTCTGTCGGGAAACATATTCCCCAGTGATGGAGCGTTGCAGGGAAATCGTAAGGCCAATCGGGTCAGCAAAGCACGGGGAGTGCAGTGCCACCTGCCCCGTGGTGCGGCCAATTCCACAGAAATTAATGTGGTAGGGGGGGATGGGGCAGCACAAAGGCACCATTCAAACCACTGAAATAACGTCGGCGAGAATAGTTCCATGAAGAAAAGCATTGAATGAATCGCTCCGCAATGTCAAAGGACAAATACCCTGTCCAGTTACCACCAAGGCAGACGTACCGCAATGCCAACTGGAGCCAGGGTAACACACAATCTCTGACCTAGAGCTATTCACGGCGAAACCTATATAGAGATCCCAAAATGCGCAAAACTAGAATCGGCATACGTGCGCGCTTCATACCCCAAGGCAGTTCTACAGAACACCTGACAGTTGTGCGACTACATGCCCAGAGTCATGTCAGGCGGCCACTTCCTTTTGCACCACACCTTGCTCCTGCCGTGCTGCCCATCATAGTAACACCACAACTAACCCTGATACTCGTGCAAGCGTGATACTTCCGCCTATTCCAAGCCCTCCAGAACTATACGACTGGCTTGGTCAGCTGGCAACAGTGATCTTACTGCCAATTGCATTGATCCATGCCTGTTGGGTCATCTCTACAATAGACAGACAGCGCCAACCCGTGGCAGACAATCCCGAGCGCCAGTGTTCAATTAACTCCCGTGCGGCGCACCGGCAACCACTTGGTCACCTTCCACCGGTAAACTTTGTGCCGTAATTTAGCCTTAGTGGGCGCTGTGTAGTGCGGCTTAGTATTTTGCCGCCATGTCATTGCATCCCTGTATTCAATACGATTGGGGCACTAAGCTACAAGTCCATCTTTTGGCTTAATCAATGCTCCTATTTGCATCAGATAATTAAGCCACAATCCTAGCTCGGTTGCGTTGCCAACCAGGAGCTAGCCACACCCCTCGGGTTGTCTCCTGAGGCGAAAAGCCGGGAGTAGACGCTGTTGCTGCTATAATTCAGACTTGCTCACCTTTTAAAACTGTATTTTTACTTTGTATAGCACTCTTGCACTTTAGGGCATCACGGAGCAGATCTAGCGCTCACGTGACCCCTTACACCGGCGTCCTTCGCCGCTGGCCACGCCCACCGCTAGGCCACGCCCCCTTCCCGCCCTACTTAAGCGCTGATTGGCGAGCGCTCGGTTGGGTTGTCTCCTGAGGCGAAAAGCCGTGAGTAGACGCTGTTGCTGCTATAATTCAGACTTGCTCACCTTTTAAAACTGTATTTTTACTTTGTATAGCACTCTTGCACTTTAGGGCATCACGGAGCAGATCTAGCGCTCACGTGACCCCTTACACCGGCGTCCTTCGCCGCTGGCCACGCCCACCGCTAGGCCACGCCCCCTTCCCGCCCTACTTAAGCGCTGATTGGCGAGCGCTCGGTTGGGTTGTCTCCTGAGGCGAAAAGCCGGGAGTAGACGCTGTTGCTGCTATAATTCAGACTTGCTCACCTTTTAAAACTGTATTTTTACTTTGTATAGCACTCTTGCACTTTAGGGCATCACGGAGCAGATCTAGCGCTCACGTGACCCCTTACACCGGTGTCCTTCGCCGCTGGCCACGCCCACCGCTAGGCCACGCCCCCTTCCCGCCCTTGAGACCTCCTATATTAAATGTGCAACTACAGAACGCGCAGCGGACGTGCGCAGCGGGCGCGCCGTTTGCGCGCCGAAGGCGCGCCTAAGGCAAGCCCGTCTGCGCCCGTCCGCGGCCGGACGGGGCTAGGGGCACGACTCCATGCCAAATTCATCTCTTACTCCTCTGAGGAGCTTACCACCCTCCAAGGCCACTGGCCACTCTCGGATTGTGTCTGTAGGCACATTATCTCATTAGGTCTTGTGCCTTCTTCCACTCCTACTCTGCCGTTTTCTTTGCCCGCCTCTCCCCCACAATGCCCTCTCCCACCCGACCCTCTCCCTCCGACTCCGTCACTATCCATTCTTTTACTTAACACCAGGTCAGCGGTCAAGCACCATCATGAGCTCTTTGTCTTGCTCGATTCTGAGAAGCCTGACTTATTGCTCTTGACCGAAACCTGGTTTTGCGACTCCTCCCTCCCCGTTCTCTTGGCTACCCTCCCCCCCTCCTATGTGGCCTTACGTGCTGATCGTTCGGCAGGCAGGGCTGGTGGCGGAGTGGCGATAATCGCTCGATCGGAACTAAAGTTTCAAACCATTCCCTCTTCCCCCATTCCTTCCACTGAATTCCTTACAGCTCGCTCCCTCGCCTTTTCCCCCCCCATCACCTGTCTCCTAATGTACCGTCCTCCCAAGCCTTCGCCCCTATTTTTGCCGGCTTTTCAAGACCTACTAGCCAACATGGTGGTCAACTATGCATCGGTCTTGGTACTAGGGGATTTCAATTACTGGCCCTCGGACCCTTCTGAGTGCACAGCCTCGAAAGAATTTACTGAGTCCCTCACATCTTTAAATTTTATGTCGCACATCTCTGTCTCCACTCACTCTCACGGTCACATACTTGACCAGGTCTGGTCCCTTAACCTTCCAGTCTCCCCGGTGACGGTTTCCCCCTGTCCTTGGTCCGATCATGCCCTTATCTCCTTCTCTATCTCTCCCAACTCGGTGCCCAAAGGTCCCCACGCCAAAAATACCTGGGCGCGAAATTGGAACAGAGTTGACTTTCCTACCCTGACGTCCCACCTTCGGAATACTATCCCATCCCTCTCTGGTCTTCCGTCCGACTCTCAAGCCAACACCATCAACACCTGGATGACTATGGGTTGTGACTCAGTGGCTCCCCTGCGTCGCATCTCCGCTCGGCGACCCAAGGAGTCTAACAGGTGGTTCAATGACCACCTAAAAGAATTAAAACTGTCCGCTCGTCAGGCAGAAAGGCACTGGAGGAAAAATTACTGTCCCTCACTTAAAACCCTTTACCTGACATCACTCGCCCACTACAAGACCGCAATCCTTGCTGCCAAAACTTCTTATTTTTCTACAAGAATTTTGTCTGCTGAAAATAAATCTAGGGAGATCTTCGGCATAGTGCAGGACCTAGCCTACTCCGATAGGGCTTCACCTCAAATCCCCCCATCCCAGCCTCTATGTAACCAACTAAACACCTACTTTCTTGATAAGATTGTTACCATTAAGGCCAACATCCCCCCCCCTCCCCTGCTTTTGTTGACCCTTCTCCTCCCACTATTCAAAACCGTCTTACTTCCATCCCTCCCCTCACTGAAGAGGTATTCCTGGAGATACTTCCCAAAGTAAAATCAGGCTCTCCGGCTGACATCTGTCTGGCGCGAGTCCTCCAACAAATCTATTCCTCTTGTCCTGAACCTCCCATCACCTTCCTTAACAGCTCCCTAGCGCAGGGAGTAGTGACCCCTACGCTCAAATCAGCCACCATAGTGCCCACTCTAAAGAAGCCTGGCGCTGACCCATCCATCTCAGCAAATTACCGCCCCATTTCCCTGCTGCCCTACCTGGGCAAGGTGCTGGAGCGCTATGTCACCGCGGTATTCAGCACCCACGTAGAGGCCAATGGGGGACTGGCTTCCCGCCAGGCTGGCTTTCGACCTAGGCACTCGACTGAATCAGTCGTGGTATCAGTCCTAGACAACCTCAGGAAGGGTATGGATAACAACAAACACCAGGTGCTGGTACTCCTCGATCTCTCCGCCGCATTTGACACGGTAGACCATACCATCTTATTGTCCCGTGTCAAGGCGGCTGGAATTGAGGGATCAGCCCTGGTGTGGCTTTCCTCCTTCCTGAGGGACCGCACCCAGGCGGTCCGACTAGGAGACTTCACAACCACCCCACTCCCCGTCACGTGTGGTGTCCCCCAGGGTTCTTCCTTGTCTCCCCTACTATTTAATCTTTATATCTTCCCCCTCATCTTTGCTCTTCAGCAGCTGGAGGTCACCGTGTATAATTACGCGGATGACCTCCAGCTCATCTTTGACCTATCCTCTTCTCCCCTCTCTGTCTCCAGCTTCCAGCACACTATGACATTCATCAGGGACTGGATGAGCCATAACCATCTCAAGTTGAACCCGGATAAAACCGAGTTGGTTCTTACCGGAGGCTCTTCCAGTCCCTGGAACTCTCTCTTCTGGCCCTCAACCCTTGGTCCCGCCCCCACCCCTTCTACCGCGGTCAAAACACTGGGGGTCAAAATGAATAATCAGCTCACCCTTCACTCTCAAATTAGTTCTGTAGTTTCCTCCTGCTTCCTCACCCTCCGTACTATTCGCACTGTCGCCCGTTTCTTTTCCCCTCAGGCACTCAAAATGATCATGGCCGCTTTAGTGATATCACGGCTGGATTATGCCAACGCTCTCTACAATGGCATACCAGCATACAGTCTTAGGAGGCTACAGTTGGTTCAAAACCAAGCCGCCCGGCTGGTCTTTGGTCTCCCTCGCTATCATCACTCCACACCCCTCCTCAGGGAGCTCCACTGGCTCCCAGTTAAGGAACGTTCTCTGTTTAAAACCGCTTGCATGGTATTCCAGGCCCGTCAAGGCACCGCCCCCGCCTTCATTTCCTCATTATTAAAAGAATATGTTCCCCTCAGAGAACTTCGTTCCTCCACCAAGTCCCTCCTTCAAATCCCACGCTTCAGATGCAAAAAGTGGGGTGGGTCCAACTTTTCCACCTTGGCCCCCACTTTTTGGAACTCCCTCCCAGACCACCTCCGTGCGGCTACCCATTATGTATCCTTCCGTAAGGATCTAAAAACGTTTCTTTTTAAACAGGCTTTCCATGCGTAATCTTCCCTTCCCGGCTCTACCACCGGTTCTCGCTTTTGTCTCTGTAGCCATTACCCTCTATTAGCGCCAAGAAACCGTTCGGTGCACGCTGCGCTTTATAAATGTTTTAAATTAGAAATTATAGCAGTCCAGGTTTCAGTTTGCTATGTTAGGTTTTTCACCATATCTGTCCAACTATGCGTGACAGTTAAAGGCCCTTGACTGACACTTTCTTGCGAGCAAAACCAAACAATGCAGATGCGGAAGACATATCGATATCAGTAATTACACAAACATACTCGTACACGGTAGTCTATAGGCCATACAATTCATGGTTCTGACTAGTTGGACAATGGTGACCGTGACTGATAGGCCTGGCTAATAGTGGCCCAAGAGACTGCGCCACTTGGCACACCCCGGGCTCCTGCCCCCCTCCCCCATGAGCCACACATGCACACAAAAGGACGAACTAGCTGTAAATTGCTCCTTTACGCGTCAATCCCATCTTAAAACCATGCTCAGATAATGGCCAACATGTGCACATTTGAGGGGCAGATTTGCAGTCTTATAGCAAACCCCTTTTGGACTGTGGGCAGCGTTCCATGTCTCAATGTTTTTTAAACGTAGTCCCATGACCGTTCAACATTAGGACTATCCCCTCTATGTTCCGCCCTGCCCGAGGACTAATGCAATTGGGAGCATGAGGCCTTAAGCAATGGGTGTTTGTATGTCAAGAAAACAATCACTCTGAAAATGACAAAAACCCTGGGTCACAGGCCCCTCCCCCTCCCCGCTGTGGTTGCTGACAGTGTCCGGCGCCATTGCCCAAAACTATGAGATTCCTACCTCTCCCTCTGAGGGTGCCGCCTGAACGGGCATCCTCAGATTCAGGAAATATGTGCTGCTGAAAACGGGCGCACTTCTTCAAACAATGTAATCCCATGAAAAACGTGCTAGCGAAAGCTCAAAGACGCTAATGCGAGATCCCGGCCAAAAACCAGACCCGTCCTACCAAGAAGACATGCGTAAATAAACCCCATACACGCTTAACAGCACGCCACTAACTGCAGGGAATCTGCTGGCTGGAACAGCCGTCAGCTCTCAAGACATAACCGACCGCATACCGACTGCCGCCTCAACTTTCGGGACCTGGTGCTCAGAAACCCCAATGTGTGGCAGCCGAATGTGTCCGGCTGAAAAGAGATGAGCCCGCTGACCCCGCGGCCGAGGGGAAACAAGGCGTCACAAACACACTTCGTAAATGTTGTGCCACATCTTCTGTTACAGAAACACATTACACCCCAGTGCCACCCATGCAGCCACCATCAACATCGCTGGTGACCGTTGTCAGGCGCTAAGACTACCAACCCAACCCAACTAAAGTGCTGTTAAATTACTGGCAAGGCCACGCAATCCCGCGTCCGCCCTCACTGCGAACTGCAAACACTAATTCCTGGGGGGAGACACTGACCCCTGCCGTTCCTATGCTACACAATGTTACATCGTCCGCAGCAGGGACATCTACAATGGCTGAGCTCGAAGGAAAAAACCCCCATGGACATAAAAGAAGGGACGTGCACCAAATGTTGAAGGCACAAATCCCACACTCCCAAAGAGCTAGCACGCAATGCCAGAAATTAAGCTTCCCCAGTTGGGATCATATCTGGGTCCGATCTCAGGCAAGGACCTTTCGCCCCTGACCACGGTTGTATGCAGGGGGCATCAAACGCTCTGTGCCGTTCCAAACGAAAAGGAACCGGGACAATGTACGAGATTAGTCAGGCGCTGTAATGCGGAAAATGATCCAAAACAGTGGCAAAGCGACCCCGACTGCCCGTGTACCGCGTCGCTCGCCCTTTAAATTGCAACCCCGGAGGGCAGGCACAAGGCTACACATTAGTCATAGGTGTGCGCCAACTGTACTCCGGTGGCAGCAGTTGGTGTCTGGACAATGAAGGCAGGCCTCGCGGCGCACCCCAACAGCTGTACCTACCGCCTGTCTGGAATGGTACTCTGTCTGTATGCATTACTAGCGCACTGCCGAAGAAGAAATGACTACCAAATAAACATTTCCCCGGGCCAAAGCCCCCAATCAATCAAATGTGCCTTTAAGTCTACCACCTCGACCTTTACCTTTCTTATCAACCAAACAGTGCCTGCCCGTGCAATGCAATGGGAAGCGCCATGCCACAACCCCATCCCGCGCACCGATAAAGAAATCAACCTGGGCCCAGTTCCCATTGACTAGCTGGTATTGTTCTGGGGGACTCAGCAAGCTGTGGCTCAGCTGTGAGGTTGTGCGCTGTACATGAGCACCGTATTATCATTACATATTCCTGCCCAAGTTGCTAGCCAAGACTCGCTGGTGTGGACGCGACCCGGGCCAAGGACCCATATCAGCGCCCTGTGAGGTCTGAATACTTTACAGGGGACATAAGAGACCGGAGAGGGAGGCAGTGGGCTCTCGGTAGAAACCAATGCCTACGCCATGAAAGGCATTTGAAAGATGCTAAAAACAGGAAGGCTGCAGCAGCGCGCGAGGCAGCGCCGGAGACAGTCCCTCTACAAGCAAAAAGCCCACAGCGACCTTATCAAGTGAGACGAAGGGAGGCGCCTGGAACAAAGAGCTCTAGCGCCGAGAAGTAAAGCACCTGACACACATCAAACAGCCAGTGCCATCCGGGCCCGTAACTTCCTGGAAGGGCCTCTGTTAATGGGCCGCAGACCCATGCGGCACACAGTGCGCGAGTCGGACCCGTGGCGCGTTACCCGAGCCCCGCCCCTGGACCGGCAACGCCCGGAAGGCTTCGCCCGTGGGGCGGTCAGCGGCAGAAGCTTCGTTCGAAAGTTGATTCCGAAACTGCCAGGTTGAATAAAGAGCAGAGCTCCACCCCTTTACTTCCAAGCTCACTGCAGTGTTTCCATACAACCCACCGATGTCAACAGTCCACCAAACAAACACGACACAAGAAAGGAAGTCGACCGGGTATTGGGCCGCAATCACGTAGTTGAAAACCCGCTCGCAGTAGCACGTGGTTATGCGTGGTTGCTAGGGACGCCACTTACGCTCTACTAATAGGAAGTAAATGAGAAAGAAAAGCAAATGAAGAACGGAGGCTGGAGATATACCCCGAAGGCTGTGCGACTTCAATATGGCCGCACCCGGTGAAAGATGTTCGGACTCCACCGGTCAGTCTCCCGTTGCCTCGGCACAGGAAACCTCTGCGGCGCCCACCCCTCAGGCCAGGCAGTACAGGACAGGGGGCGGCACACTACCCCCAGGCCCACCCGAAACCCCCGGGCAAAACTGAGGGTGGGGACGAGGCCCCACTCCCAGGATGGGGCGAGGCTGCAGGGGACACCGCATCCCAGCCGCAGGCAGGCCCGAGCGAGTCTGGCCTTGTGACCCGGCCGGAGTTGCACCCTGCTCCCCCCCTATCCCCGGCAGCCTCCAGCCGAGGCTGGACAGCCCACCCTAAATCGCCCGCAAGGGGCGATACAGCTTGGGGAGGTTTGGGGGAGCAAGGCCTGCACTCACCGCCTAACGGGTCAGCACCAGCGTCGCGTGTCCATGCGGCGTGCGAGGCGAACAAGAGGTCGCCAGCATGGTGGGGGAGGGCTATATAGCCTCCCCCCTCACACAAAGGAGCCCCGGAAGTGATGCCCCTCGCCACACTTCCGGGCAGGAAAGAAGAGGGAGACACCGGCCGGAGTCCCTGCCCCCCAGGAAGGGGAGGCGGGGAGGGGTGACCGGTGCCCAGGCAACACTAGGGCGCCGACCTCTCAAGTGGCCCCCTGTGGGGGCCGCGGTCAGCGGCATTTAGCTTGTTAGGTGGCGAACAATAGCAGGAAGCCCCTCTTTCCAAAGCATGGACTCGACTGGAGCGGAAAACGATTCGTGAACAGATTGGTGCGTTAGCAAATGAGGGAAGTTGATTTAGTGTTGGAAAGTATTTAGTGTCTGCGTTATTTTGTCATGCTAAAACTGCGAGAATGAGAAGAAAAAAAAATGTCACACCAGTGTGTCCTCGACGCCTTGACTGAATGTGCCGCATCAGTCTCTTATGTGCTTGCAGGCATATCTGCTCTGGTGACTGAAACCAGTGTGAGAGCTGAGTAAGATGAATGAGTTTATAAGTACAAGATATAAGCTGTAATGTAATAGCAAAGGTACAACACAAAACAAATAACCGAGGAATGTTATGAAGGGATTGTCTCCGGTAAAATACCAAAATGCATTGGCAAAATACACTGAAATTGTGAGGACTCGAGAAACTAGTCAAGGTTTCCAGCTGAGGTTTAGTCATGTTCCCAGTAGAAGCTCTGTCAAGCGGGGCTATATATTCAGGTGGGCTCTAACCAGTGGCGTAGCAAGGTCAGGTGGTACCCGGTGCAGAAAATTTCTTGTCACCCCCTACTTGACAAAATGGCAAAAATATGTGTTTAAAACACATATTTTTGCCATTTTGTCACCCTCCTCATTGATGACACTTGTCACTCCCGGCTTGACAAAATGGCAAACCCCCACTCAGTGATGACACCCGGGGCAGCCCGCACCCACCGCACCCCCCTTCCTTCTCCACTGACTCTAACAATGCCAGCAAAATAAGAAACAAACTACTCAAGATGCAGTTCCAGCTGTGGAGCCCGCATCCCCCAGAAGTCTGCAGTATTCTGCATGCTCCTTGGAATGACGAGTGGATGCCGCAGCATGACGCCTTCAACGGAGATCTGAAATCCGAAGAGAAACACTATATTTTTTTAACAATAGAAGGACTCAACACTGAGCTCAGGCATGACATTGTGGCACCCTGTAACAGAGTTGGAGTTTCAAATTGCCAATGCAATAGGAAGCCTGGGAAATGTAGTTCTAGAGTGGAAGTCCACCCTTGGCTCCTGAGAAGCTGTCAGTTTCAGAACCCGAGTGTAAGAATGTGCTGGATGAATAAATTGCCAGAGAAACAGCACAGCTTGGTAGTTTTTTGACTCCTGAGTGTTCATGTTATATTGTGGTCAAAGAGTGTCTTGGCTGCTGAGTTACCATTCCTGGAGGAGTTGCAGTGTGTGACATTGTCGGTGTTTTACCATGCCAATATTATGGCATTTTATACCCTAGCTCAGCCAGTTTTCCTCACATCAATGTTTGAAACTGTTAGAAATGGTGGTCTCTAGTTGGCAGAGGTTTGCACCCTGTCCAAGTATGGACCCTTATTCTAGTCAGGATAATGGGAGTGACAGCTAAGATAACCCCTACTCACCCCCTTAGTTGCTTGGCATGAGCAGTCAGGCTCATCTCAGAGGCAATGTGTAAAGCATTTGTACAAAATCCACACAGAAACACAGTGGGCACCACACCAATTAAGAAAAATAATCAATCACTTTAAAAGGTTTATAATATTTCAGTCCATAGGAAGTTATGAATGCGTCACTTTTCTGACAAAGTACTGTGGAAGCGTCAAAATCAGAGACAAAAACACGCACAGGGGAGATGAAGCGCTGCAAAACAAAGCAATGCGTCAATTCCTTACTGACGGGAGGTAACCCGTCAATTCCTTACTGACAGGGGAGGTGATTCATTTGATTACTTATTGATGGGAGGTAACATGTCAATTCCTTACTGCGAGGGGAGGTGATGCATCGGTTTCGGAGGCGCAGCCTCTGTTCCTTACTGATGGGCTACGTCGATTGAGAACTTGGTGCACAAGTGCGATGTGTCAAAAATCCGGACATGCTGGGGTTGATGCAGCAGTCCCAAAACAAGCACTGCGTCGATTTTCAAGCTGCGAGCAGGTGATGCGTTGATTTTTACAGCCGCACAGCAGAGCCTGCGTCGGAGTCAGAGTGGGTGCCTCAGACATCGGAGACACGGTGCTCAGGACTCGGTGTAAGGATTCGTAAGTTATGTTCCACAGGAGCGTCAGGAACCTGGAGATAAGTCCTCAGTCGTCCCCTACGGTCTTCCGACTCTATCAGACTCTAGAGTACCGGAAGACACGTCAGGGGAAAACAGGGAAACAAAACAAGGATAGGTGGGGAGAGAAGGCTGGTTGCGTTGGTAGACCACGTCAGGGTTAAAGGCAGGAAATCTCAGCTGTAAACAAAATCTATATTAATGGGTTTCAATATCAAGTGACATCAATGTATGAACACTCTATGTACGAAAACCTACCAATGTTATTTGTCACCACTCGATATATGAGGAACTCACAGCACGGTTGTATTTGTCTCACAACGCTAGGAATCCCTATGACGAGATACTGTGTCACTAACTAGTAATGTGCTTTGAAAAGGTGCTTTAAACAACAAATGTGTTAGGCTCACCCCTTAACTATCCAAGAGAACTGTGAGTGAGGTAAAAATCACGTCTTCTTCAAATACACTCCTAGGTGAATGGTTTACTAAAGGGGCCGAAGGGTAATGACATTCGTTGGTTAGTGGCTCATGGAGGACATTCATTAGTAACCCCACCTATATTGATAACAAGCGTTATTACCGGGTCTTCTTAAATGCTGCCTCCTAATTGTTGCGCGATGGTCCACGCTAGACAACCCCACCTTCAAACGTAATGAGGAATATAATGCAGGAAACAGAACGAGAACACCTTTCTCATTTCATGGGAGGAATAATGTCTAAGGGACGAGGAATTTGCAAGGAGAATAGTAACAGAGATTTGTTACCCACCGGCTTCTAAAGGACAGAGAAGCGCTTTAAACACAAGCTCAAATGCTATGAACTAAAGATACTAAATGCCGGTTTCTAAACAGAAGTCCAAACAAGAGAACAGCTCGTAGAGCGGAACACCAAGAAACTCAATCGGACTCGAGCAGGAATCCAGGACCTTACTTGGTAACAGGAACTCAAACGGGTAAAGTAACACCAACCAAATGGAGTGCGCGTCCAAAGTTACCGCTTGCTTAAACACGGCAATGCCACGCCAAACAAGACATCAGGAATCCGACAGCACTCATTCACTTCGAGTCGCCTTCAAAACCGGAAACAGGAAATACGGTGAAACGGAAGTCAGGCAAACACTATGGGGACGGAAATGGGGCTAGGTGCAAGAACGCTAAGCAGCGTTTACACGCGCTTACGCTCCTTATATACTACACATGTCTCGGGGGCAGGACTGCGGGGCATGACACTCAGGCTGCGACAACCTTTTCAGTCACATGGCAGGTGGTGCATTGATTCCTCAGCAGCACTGCGGCGATGCATTGATTTTTCAAAGACACGCAAGACTGAGGCAGGAAAAACAGGCACTGAATGTCAATGCATGGATGTTCAGGCTTCTTTGCAGCAAAACCACCTCCAAGGGGCCCAGAACTGGAATTGGTAGCACTTGGCAGGTCAGAACTCGCAGCAGAGTAGTTCAGGGGATGCAGGTGAAGCGTTTGATGGCCATGAGACTTCTCAACAGGAGGCAAGCACACACAAGCCCTTGGAGATCCTTGGCAAGCAAGATGAAGAAAGCAAAGTCCAGTCCTTTCATTGTCCAAGCAAGCAGCACGCCAGCCCAACACAGCAACAAGCAGAGTGGCAATTCCCTCCTACAGCTTCTCCAGCTCTTCGTGGTAGAGTCTCCTCTTAGTCCAGAAGTGTTCTGAAGTTATAGTGTCACAGCTCCAGTACTTATACCAGTTTCTGCCTTTGAAGTAGGGAAGCTTCAAAGGAAAGTCGTTGTAGTGCACAAGACCCTGCCTTTCCCTGAGCTGGCTTCAGACACATTAGAGGGGGTGGAGACAGTTTTGTGTGAGAACAGGCACAGCCCTGTCCAGGCATCACTGATGACTCTGCCCACCACTCTAACTGACAAAGTCCCACTAACTTTGTGATGGGCCATCAGGATATGCAGGGCGCACCTCAGCTCCTTTTGTGTGACTGTCTACACTGAATGCACAAACAGCCCAACTGTCAGTCTAAACCAGGCGTGAATTCCATAGGCAGGCAGAGGCACAGAATGGTAAAGCAAGAAAATGCCCATTTTCTAAAAGTGGCATTTTCAAACATGTAATTTCAAACCAACTTCAGTAAATGTATTATTAAATTGCGAGTTCAGGGAGCCCAAACTCTAAATCTCTATCTCTTCCCAACTGGAAGTCACACTTTAAAAAATATATATATCTTTATTAACATTTGCATCACCATTACAAAATGAATTTGTATGTTCTCATGAATACATATGAAGAGCATCAAAACTTAATAAACATAAAATGAGCAGTTTAGTTACATCACATATTTATATTCTAATCCAATCATAATAAAAGAACGCTCCATTGGCATACATATTCCTTTGTCCCATTCCAGCCCCCACGAGTTGTCCCGCGTGGTCCAAATTGTTTGAGTATTAGGGGCCAGCCAGTGTCTGTGTAATCCCGCCACCAACAAATCCCACCCTCAACTGTAAACCCCCTCCCCCACCGAGTCTAGTATGTTCCCTTTCAGTATAACTACTTGTCTCTTAACCGTACAGTCCATGTCTATTCACTATCCAATAGGTCCCTAAAGGGCTGACATCCCTGTCTCCTGGGTACCTGCTGGTCCGTTTCCTGCCTGCGCATTCCTGCCATCCTCCTCATTTATTTCACTGACTGCTCTGTCATTTGCCAGCTCACCCAACATCACCCTCCATTCCCGCACATTATCCTCCACCTTTTCATCCCTCCTAGTCTGTTGCATTCTGAGCATCACGGCCGTCGCCCATACCGCAATGTCTTGTTTCCATTGCATCATTTTAGGCGGTTGGCGGTTCAGCCCTAATATGGCAGTCTGCCTTTTCGCCAACACCAGTCCCAGGAGGACGAATCTCCTACTCAGGCCTTTATTCTTGGGTCTTGGCAGCAAGCCTAGCAGCACCACCACACGGTCACTCCTCGCAGCGTGGTCAGGATGTCTGTCCAGAAGCCTTGCAATTCCAGGCAAGATCAGACCATATGGATGAATACCGCGTCTGCTCCTCCGCATCTGGGGCACTGCCCCCAACGCTCCGGATAAATCTTATGTAGCATCTTGGGTGTCAAATATACCTGGTGTATGTAATTATAGTGGATTCATTCAAACCTCACATTCGCACTCACCTGCTTCACCCCTTCATATATTTTAACCCAGTCTTTCTCAGCGATGGGGTTTCCCATCAGTACCTCCCACCTCGCCTGTTCTGGCAATGCCCTGACCACCCCGTCCTCTTGGATCACCCGATAAAGATGCAAGATCAATCTACGCCCTTGGGCCATCATTATCAGGGTCTGTAACACCTTAGAAACAGGAGGCTCATCCGGAAAAATAGGCCACAGCTCCCTTGCCACTTGTGCTATTTTCTCATATTGTAGGAACTGTCCTGGGCCTAATGCAAAGGTTTCCATTACCTGCGCACATGTAATGTACTGATTATTATCATAAAGATCCCCCATGTTCAGGCAGCCCCCCTCCCGACACTTCTGTACTGACATGGTAACAGATACCTGCTGAAAGCATCGGATGACCCACAATGGCATGTCCGGGGCATACGGGGATCTCTTTACCACTTTATGGACTATTAATTCCCATATCCCCACCATGCGTCGTACAATATAAGGACTAGTCACGGGCGCCCTTGCCCCCAGCATTAATAGCTCAGGCAATTCTCTGCCGCCAAGAGTCCCTTCCAGAAGAGTCATCAATTGGAAGTTACACTTGTAAGAAGTTACAGGGCATTTCCAACGATAACCTATGGGATAGATAGTCCTTGCAATACTGAAAAACGAATTTAGGAGTATTTCACTATTAGGACATTGAAAACGTACCAGTATATGTCCTACCTTTCAAATACGCTTCACCCTGCCCATGGGGCTTCCTTGGGCGTTCCTTACATGTAGTAAAAGGGAAGGTTTGGGCATGGCAAGTGGGTGCAATTGCCAGGTTGACATGGCAGGTTAAAACTGCTACCCATGTGTGTGGCACGATAAGTGATACAGGTCCACTAGTAGCATTTGAATTACAGGCCCAGGGCACAGACAATTCACTTTACTAGGGACTTACCAGTAAATCAAATATGGCAATCATATTCACAATTTACATTGGGAGCACTTGCACTTTAGCACTGATTGGCAGTGGTAAAGTGCCCAGAGTGTTAAAACTAGGAAAAACGAAACGCAGCATACAGTCAAAACAAGGAGATCAGAAGCAAAAAAGACAGGGAAAAAACACCCCAAAGATGCCAGGTCTAACAGAAACGTATCCAGAAAAGGATTCTTACCTGATTCTGGTTGCAAAGAATCCACACAGACCAGCAGAAAAACAACGTAAGCGTTACTACTTACTGCCTGTTGCTTGTATTCTGATCCAAAATAGCCAGCAGTCTTTAGTTATAGAAGTGTCAGAGGGACCTATGTTGGGTACTAAATTGAGTTCTATATTTTTTCCCACTTCAGGAATCGACAGATCCCTCATGCAACTACCATATAAATTTGCGGAGGATCTGCGAATCTTGACGCACTTTGGAAACAGAAAAAACACTTATAGACCCAATCAGACACCCACACCATTACTTTCATACCCCTTTACAGACCCACACAGGCAGTCATGCACTCGCTCACACATCTATGCAGCCACTCACACACCCACTTACAGACCCATGCAGGCACTGACAGACCCATTAACAGACCTACACAGGCACTCACAGACCCATGCAGGTACTCACACACCCATTCACAGACTCATTTAGGCACTCAGAGAGCCACTCACACACCAACATAGATACTCAAACACCCACTTACTGACCCACACAGCCACTTACACACTCACAGACTCACACATGAACTCTCATACCCACTGACAGAACCACACATGCACTCATAGACCCACTCAGGCACTCACAAACCCGCACATAAATCTATGCAGGCACTGACAGACCTACTCACACATTCATATAGGTACCCACAGACCCACCCACAGACCTATGCAGGTACTCACACACCCACTGAAAGACCCATACATTCATGTACACATCCACTTTCAGACCTACAGAGGCACTCTCACACCCACTCATACACTGACACATGCACTCACAGACCCACACAGGTACTAGCACACCCACTCACAGACCTACTCAGACAATCAGACACCCACTCACAGACCCACATAGACACTCAAACACCCACTCACAGACCCACACAGTCACTCACACACCCACTCAAAGACCAACTAGGGCACTCACACAACAACGTAATGTCCACATTATGCAAACCCAAGTCCCTGTCAATGCCACTCTTTCTAGCACACTCTCTGGCCCAAAACACAAAGCCATGGAACACAATTAACCCCTTGTATGCATCCGACGCATGGGAGCCATCCGACGTATAAGTTATAATGTGCATCGGAGGGCTCTCACACATCCGACGCCATTGCAGATGAAATCTCTCTGGTGAAGGCACCAGAGGGATTTCTTTTCCCCCCCAAAGCCTCGGGAGCTGGGGAAGAGCTTCCCAAGCTCCCGAGGCCCCCCTGTTTCTGTGAAATGATGATCAGCGCGCACGTCGCGCTGACGTCATTTCACAGAAACCGAGACTGAAATGAGCATATAGTTTCACTTTCTATGTGCTCAGGGGGCTGAGGTACAAAGAGAGGTATCATTGGAAAGGGGAGAATCTCCCCTTTCCAATGGTACCCCTCCCCCGTGGATCCCCAAGCAGGGATCCACCCACTAGACACCATGGAGGGGGGAGCGGCCCCTTGGGCAAGGGCCTTTGCTTCCCCAATCCAATTTGGCTAAATTCAGTCTTTCTGCCCACGGGGGTGGGGGGCAGAAAGCTCACTAAATGCCAGGGATTTTGTTTGTGCACTTATTTTTAGGGTGAGGGCTGCCCAAAACAGGCATTCCAATTCCCCCACCCCACCACAATAACAGCCTTTCTGCCCCCGTGAGGGGAAGATGGGGGCAGTAGTCCCCAATCAGCCCCCCCCGGGGGGGCAGAAAGCTCACTAGATATCAGGGATTTTTTTGGGAAATTTTAATTATGGTGGGAGCTGCCAAAAACGGGCATGCCAATGCCCCCACCCCCCCCCCTGCCACAATTACAGCCTTTCTGCCACCCCTGGGGTAAGGTGGAGGCAGTAGCCCCCAATCTGACCCCCAGAGGGCAGAATGCCCACCAGACGCCAGGGATTTATTTTGGGCCAATTTGATTAGGGTGGGGGCTGCTCAAAACGGGCATGACAAAGCCCCCACCCCTGCCACAATTACAGAATTACTGCCCCGGGGGGCAAAAAGCCCACTAGACACCAGGGATTTTTTGGGGGGCAATTTGAATTAGGGTGGGGGATGCCCAAAATGGGCATGCCAATGCCCCCACCCCCACAACAATTACAGTTTTTCTACCCCCCTGGTGAGCAGATGGGACAGTAGCCCCCAATCTGCACTCCCAGGGGGGCGAAAAGGCCACTAGATGCCAGGGATTATTTGGTGGCAATTTTAATTAGGGTGGGGGCTGCCCAAAACAGGCATGCCAATGCCCCCACCCCACAACAATTACAGTCTTTCTAAGCCCCCCCCCCCCGGGGAGCTGATGGGGCAGTAGCCTCCAATCTGCACCCCCAGGGGGGCAAAAAGCCCACTAGATGCCAGGGATTTTTTTGCCAATTTGAACCAGGGTTGGGGGCTGCCCAAAACGGGCATGCCAATGCTCCCACACCCGACCACAAAAAGTCCAGTGTTTCTGTCCCCCCTGGATGGCATATGGGGGCAATAGCCCCCAAATCTGCCCCCCAGGGGCAGAACGCTCACTAGATTTTTCTTTTATTCATGTAGGGGTGGGGGCTGCCCACAATGGGCATAATACCCCACCCCCCCTAGAGAAATTCCAGTCTTTCTGCCTCCACGGGGGAGTGGCCCATGATCTGCCCCCGGGGGGCTGAAAGCCCACAAGGCGCCAGCGATCACGCTGGCTTTTTTTAAGCGTGGGGGTGGGGGCTGCCCAGAATGGGTATATCAATACCCCCACAAAAAATAGTCACAGTCTTTCTGCCCCCCTCGGGGGCATATCGGGGCAAACCCCCCCTGATTCCTGCCCCAGGGCAGCAGAAAGCCCACTAGGCACGACTTTTTTTAGCAATGTGCCTACCTGTCAATTTTGGGCCCTAGAGCAGCTGGCACATATTGAGATGTAGCAAACCTGTATATTTTTTAAAACTAGACACCACGGGCAATAAAGATGGGGTGACTTGTCTGACTCTCACGAGGTTCTGTTACCCTGAATCTCTTGCAAACTTCAAACTTTGTAATAAAAAAACATATTTTCCTCACATTTATGTGGAGGAAAGTTCTGGAACCTGCATGAATCCACAAAATTCTACCCACCCCGCATACCCCAAAGTCTTCTGAGAATAATGGTACCTCACATGTGTGGGTAGGCCTAGTGCCCATGGCAGGAAACGGGTCAAAACGCAATGTGGACACACCACATTTTCACAGTGAAAACTGACCCTTTTTTTGCAAAGTGCCTAGCTGTAGAATTTGAACCCCAGCTCTGCCGGCACATAGGGAAACCTAGCAAACCTATACATTTTTGAAAACCAGACACCCATGGGAATCCAGGATGGAGTGACTTGCTCGGCTCTCACCAGGTTTTTTTACCCAGAATCCCTTAAAAACCTCCAAATTTGTAAATCAAAAAAACACATTTTCCGCACATTTCTGTGGTGAAAAGTTCTGGAATCAGTGTTGATCCACAAAATTCCACCCACCCCGCATTCCCCAAAGTCTTCCAAGAAAAATGGTACCTCCCTTGTGTGGGTGGGTAAAGTACCCACGACAGGCAAGAGCCCAAAACCTATTGAGGCAACATCAAAATTACCTATCACTAAACAACCTAGTTTTGCAAGGGGGGTCCCATGAGTTTTTGGCCCTGGGCTCAGTGGCCATCTAGGGAATCCTACCAAACCCACACATTTCTGAAAACTACACACCCCTGGGAGTACAGCAAGGTATGGCTTGCGTGGGACCCCCACATTTCCCTACCCAGAATTCCCTGCAACCCTCAAATTGTGTTGAAAATATCAATTTGTCTCACATTTTTGTGTGAGAAAGTTGTAGGATCACCGGACTGACACAAATTTCCTACTACCCAGATTTCCTGTAGGTCTCCCGATAAAAATGGTACCTCACATGTGTGGGTAGGCATAGTGGCTGTAACAGGAAATGGCCCAAATCGTACTGGGGAGACTTCAAAATTACCTATAAAAAAACTACCTGGTTTTGGGGGGGGCACCTGGTTTTTTGGCCCCGGGCTCACGGCTATATACGGAAACCTACCAAACTCACACATTTCTGAAAACTAGATACCCGGGGGAGTCCAATGAGGTATGGCTTGCATGGATCCCCCAATGTTTCCCTACCCAGAATCCTCTGCAAACCTCAAATTTAGCTGAAAAAAACACATTTTCCACATATTGTGTGGAATCACTGTGCCGGCACATATGTCCTACCCCACAGCATTCTCCTTAGTGTCCTGAGTACAATGATACCTCACTTGTGTGGGTGTCCAATGCAGTATTGGCTAAAAAGGCATTTTTTTTAAAATGTAGAGCTTAGAATTGTCGTTGCTATACCCTAAATCCCTATGTTTTGGGCCCTTCCCAGTCACAGGTCCTTGCCCCACCCACACAAGTGAGGTATCATTTTACTCGGGAGACTGAGAGGAACGCTGTAGGGTAGGACATTTGTGCCGGCATGGTGATTCCACTGATAAATATGTGGAAAATTTCTTTTTTTCAGCTAATTTTTAGCTTTGCAGGGCATTCTGGGTAGGGAAACATTGGGTGATCCACGCAAGCTATACCTGACTGTACTCCCCCGGGTGTCTAGTTTTCAGAAATGTGTAAATTTGGTAGTTTCTTAAGATGGCTGCCGGTCCTGGGGATCCCCTCTTGCAAAACCAGGTTGTTTTGTGATAGGTCATTTTGATGTATCCTCAAAAACGTTTTGGGCCCTTGCCTGTCGCGGGTACTAGACCCATCCACACGAATGAGGTATCATTTTTATTGGGAGACCTGGGGGAATGCTGGTTGGTAGGAAATTTGTGGATCCACATAGATTCCAGAACTTTCTCAGACAGAAATTTGAGAAAAAAGTGCTTTTTTTCATTTAAATTTGAGGTTTGCAGGGGATTCTGGGTAGGAAAACATTGGGGGACCCATGCAAGCCATACCTCGATGGACTCCCACGGGAGTCTAATTTTCAGAAATGTGTGGGTTTGGTAGTTTCCCAAGATGGCCGCCGAGCTCGGGGCTAAAGAAGACCCAGGGGACCCCGCCTTGCAAAACCAGGTTGTTTTGTTATAGGTCATTATGATGTCTCCTCAATACGTTTTGGGCCCTCGTCTGTCACGGGTACTTGACCCACCGACACGAGTGACGTATAATTTTTATTGGGGGACCTGGGGGAACGCTGGGTGGTAGGATATTTCTGGATCCACATAGATTCCAGAACCTTCCCAGACAGAAATTTGAGAAAAGAGTGATTTTTCGAGCTAAATTTGAGGTTTGCAGGGGATTTTGGGTAGGAAAACTTTGGGGGACCCATGCAAGCCATACCTCATTGGACTCCCCCAGGTGTCTAGTTTTGAGAAATGTATGGGTTGGATAACGCATCAGCGTTTTTGGTACCGGGGTCCGCAGCCATCTAGGGAAACCTACCAAAACCACACATTTCTGAAAACTAGACACCCGGGGAGTCCAGAAAGATATGGCTTGCATGGATCCTCAAACGTTTTTCTACCAGAATGCCCTGAAACCCTTAAATTTAACTGAAAAAATGCATTTTCCACATATATATGGGTGGAATCACCATGCCGGCACAAATATCCTACTGCACAGCGTTCCTCTCAGTCTCCCGAGTAAAATGATACCTCACTTGTGTGGGTAGGGCAAGGGCCTTTGACGAGCCCAAAACATAGGGATTTAGGGTATAGCACCGACAATTCTAAGCTCTACCTTTTTTTAAAAATTCGTTTTTAGCCAATTCTGCATTAGATACCCACACACGTAAGGCATCATTTTACTCAGGACACTAAGGAGAATGCTGTGGGGTAGGACATTTGTGCCAGCACTGTGATTCCACACAACAATAAGTGGACTATGTTTTTTTTCCAGCTAAATGTGAGGATTGCAGGGGATTCTGGGTAGGGAAACGTTGGGGAATCCACCCAAGCCATACCTCGTTGGAATACCCCTGGTGTCTAGTGTTCAGAAATGTGTGGGTTTGGTAGGTTTCCGTAGATGTCCGCCGAGCCCGGGGCAAAAAACTCATGGGACCCCCGTGCAACACCAGGTTGTTTTGTGACAGGTAATTTTGATGTTGCCTTAATAGGTTTTGGGCCCTTGCCTGTCGCGGGTACCTGAACCACCAACATGCATGAAGTACCATTTTTCTCAGAAGGCTTTGGGGAATGTGGGGTGGGTGGAATTTTGTTGATTCACACAGATTCCAGAAATGTGAGGAAAATGTGTTTTTTTAAAAACAAATTTTGAGGTTTTCAAGGGATTCTGGGTAACAGGACCTGGTGAGAGCTGAGCAAGTCACCCCATCCTGGATTCCCCTGGGTCTCTAGTTTCTAAAAATGTATAGGTTTGCCAGGTTTCCCTATGTGCCGGCAGAGCTAGGGTTCAAAATCTACAGCTAGGCACTTTGCAAAAAAAGGGGCTGGTTTTCACTGTGAAAATGTAGTGTGTCTACATTGCGTTTTGGGCCGTTTCCTATCAGGGGGACTAGGCCTACCCACACAAGTGAGCTACCATTGTTCTCGGAAGACTTAGGGGAACGCGGGATGGGTGGAATTCTGTGGATCCACGTAGATTCCATAACTTTCCACTACAGAAATATGAGGAAAATTTGTTTTTTGGGACAAATATCTAGGTGTGCAAGGGATTCTGGGTAACAGAACCTGGTGGGAGCCAGTCAAGTCACCGCAACCTGGATTCCCCTGGGTGTCTAGTTTTCGTAAATGTATAGGTTTGCTAGGTTTCCCTAGGTACTAGCAGAGTTAGGGTTCAAAATCTACAGCTAGGTGCTTTGCAAAAAAGGGTCCGTTTTCACTGTGTAAATGTGGTGTCCACGTTGCGTTTGGGGCCGTTTTCTGCTGGGGTCACCCAGCCTACGTACACAAGTGAGGTGCCATTTTTCTCGGAAGAATTTGGGGAACGCGTGGTGCATGGAATTTTGTGGGTCTATGCAGATTCCATAACTTTCCACTACAGAAATGTGAGGTTTGTTTTACAGATTTTTAGGTTTGCAAGGGATTCTGGGTAACAGAACCTAGCGAGAGCCAGTTAAGTCACCCAATCCAGGATTCCCCTGGGTGTCTAGTTTAAAAAAATGTATAGGTTTGCTAGGTTTCCCTAGGTGCTGGCAGAGTTAGGGTGTAAAATCTACAGCTAGGCACTTTGCAAAAAAAGGGTCAGTTTTCACTGTAAAAATAAAGTGTGTCTACGTTGCGTTTTAGGCCGTTTTCTTTCACGGGCACAAGGCCTACCCACGCAAGTGAGCTGCCATTTTTATCAGGAGACTTAGGGTAACACAGAATTGTAGCGCAACTGTTATTACCTATTGACTTTCAATGCATTTCTGCCTTCCAAATGAAAGACAATGTGTAAAAAAGAAGTCGTTTGGAAAAATGACCTATAATTCTCATACTAGTATGGGTACTCACAATTTCAGAAATGTGCAAATATCTACTGTTTATAAACTCTATATTTTGTTCCAATTTCAGAAATACATAGGTGTCTCTCATACCAATGTTCCTATGTATATATTTTCCCAAATGAATTGCTATATACCCAGTACATAATAAAAAACCATTGCAAGAAGCTGCTCAGTTATTGGCTCTGGGTTCGTCGGGTCCTTGGTGAACCTACAAGTCCTATATATCCCCACAACCAGAAAGGTCCAGTTGATGTAACAGTATATTGCTTTCAAACAGCTGTCATAATTAGAAGAAGTTACAGGTGAAAACATTGACACAAATGGCTGTTTTTTTTTCAACGAAGTTTCAATTTTTCCTATATTCAACGGTTAGTTTGTTTAAAGAAACCTTGAATGATTTACAATAATGACCCCTTGCTGAATTCAGAATTTTGTCTACTTTTCTAAAATGTATAGATTTCCAGGATCCAATTTTGCTTTCATACCCATTTCTATCATTATCTGGACGGAGGTTTAAAGCACAAAAAATAGGCTATGTCCCAGAAAAATGCCAAAACTGTGTAAAATATGTTGGTTTTCTGACAAAAGTTTGCTTGTCCCTGAAACCTGGGACCTGGGAAGATGGTGATTTCAGCACCACAACCCTTTTTTTATTCCATTTGCAGGGGAAAAGACAGATGCTTTCATCTGTAGCCCTTTTTCCCATTTTAAAGAAAAAACACAAAATGTAGCTGTATTTTGGCTAATTTCCGGGTCCCCTCCAGGGGAATCCACAAACCCTTTGTGCCTTTAGAATCCCCATGATGTTGGAAAAAAAGGACGCACATTTGGTGTGGATACCTTATGTGGTCAAAAAGTTACAGGGGCCTAAGCACGAACTACGCCGAATAGCCAAAATAAGGCATAGCACGGGGGAAAAGGCCTAGCAGCGAAGGGGTTAACACTCTAACCATTTTGAAGGCAAGGAGTAGCACTCAAGAGAATGCTGGAATTGAATGAGGCAGTTTTCAAAATGAAAGACAGTTAAAATAGAGGACAGGACTTATTTAAAAAAATAGATATTTGAGTGGATGGTGTAAATATGCAGCTAGCTAAAATTAGATAGTGATTTTCTGCAGAAAGTGAGTAGATCTGTCATTAGCTCTGGGAAAAAGTTAAATATGTTATGCATTTTTGGATGTGCTTATATTTCTCAAAAGTCAATCTCACCTGCTACAGTTGAACTTGAAGCTATTATGCTGCTCACTGAAAGTGTTGTGAACGTTTGACCTGTTGTTACAAGAGAGTGTTCCAAAGGCGGTTGCTATGAAAACTGAGCTAAAACATAGTGGGGGAAATGGTTCTAAAGAGGCTGTACCTTCAAAGGTAAAATGAGAGTGGTTTAGGCACATTGCTAATTATAGAGGACTTATTCTCTAAATCAGTACTATATTATAAAGTAAAATGTAGATGCAAAGTCATAGTAGTACAGTGTTAAATGCTTTAACAGAGTCCCATATGGAAAAACAAATCCCCTGCGAAGTTACATGGGGGGCCGAGCTGGGCGCCAGGGCGAATCTGTGAATCAGCCCTAAACCCCAACCAAATTGGGCTTTCTTTAAAGGAGTGTTAGAAAGGCTTAACTATACTGGCCATTCATAAGTGGTATACCATAAGTCAAATATGAAAGGAAGGTTGTGATTTGTTTTCTGCCTGAGGAACTCTGAAAGCAAAGTTGAAAAGGTTGCCATTAATGGTTGCTTTGTATGTGAGTGGTATACTATTCTTATGCTAAGATTTGACATTTTCAGTGAGTAGAGATTCTAACTGGTGCTAAGAAAAAAAAATGACAGATCAACAACATCATTTAACAGGTATGTGAATTAGGGTGTAGTTTAGAAAAGATTTATTTGAAAAGGGATGTGTTAACATAAGGTGGATGAAACTGTCTATGATGTATACAAAAGTAAAAGAGAATATAAAATAGGGTGTACATGAAGATAATAAGGAAAAGTACAGTGACCAGCAAACAAGGTGGAACAATTTGTAAACAGTGTCAAAAGTTATTTTATCAAGGTGCTAAAAAAAGTATGTGTATTGGAAGTAGATTTAGATAACTGGCTACAGTAAATAAATGTAAGTATATGTTTTGTTTAGAGAGAGAAACACAAGTAGGTAGTTATACACCAAATTTCAGTTTTACAGAATGTATTATTATTAGCATACTAGTATAGCTAGACAGTAAGTGACATACTGTAGTAAAATTGTTTGTGAGACCCCCATACAGACATTGTGTGATTCTATGATTGAGATATCAAGCCATTTCTAAATGCAGAAATAACTCTGTTACATAGAGTTGTGGAGAAGCATACAGCCAAGTGTAAAACTACTCAATGACTAGTTTAGCTACTGATATACCTTTTTTAAACTATACACCCCTTTACACTGGCTGTCAGATGATGACAGAGAGATTTGTCACATATACTCTGATATAAAGACAGCAGCTATGTACACAAAACAAATAGAGCCACTTTGCACACTATTACATATGCCAACTATCACTAATACAGCCAGTGACCATTCCATAGTGGTCCTTACATACCCATTTAGCGACCCATACAGTTACTAAGACAGGCAGTCATACACTGAGATTGTTACATACAAATCCAGTGAGATAACCACAGAGACAGTCACTGAGATATGTACTCAAGTACAGATACACCTAGTAACTTATCCATAAAGTAATTCATAAGCATATCAATAAATTCAAAGTGATAGAGTTATAGTGCATGTTTGCACACCGTATAATGGCTGCACTTATACACCCAGTTATAGTGCCAGAAAACCGCTTATGAACGCAAAAGTGGTATAGCTACACAATAACTGTCACAGTGAGAAAGGCACTAAGAAAAGTATTTCCACTAACATACTCACTGGCACTAATACAGCAACATACACACCCAGGCACACATTGATCCCTTCACTGAGACAACCAAGCATACACAGATGCACACACTATCACAACCAGGCTCACATTGATCCATACAGTGACACACCCAGGCACACACTGATGCATACACTAACAAACCCAGGCACATACTAATGCATCCATAGAGTCACCCAGGCACACAGTGATGCATACTGTGATATGCCCAGGCATACACTGATGCCTACACTGACATACCCAGACAAACTCTAATACACACAGGAACACACTGATGCATATACTAATACACCGAAGCACACATTCATGCAAACACTAACACACCCAGGTACACACTAATGCAGATATTAGTACATCCAGGAACACACTTATGCATACCCTGGCACACTTATGCACACACTGACACACTCAGGCACATACTTATGACACAGCCAGACACACACTGATCCATACACGAAGACACCCAAGCACACACTGATCCATGCATCGATACACCCAGGCAGACAGTAATGCATACACTGACACACCTAGATAGACTTTGATACATACAGTAGCACGCCAAAACACACACTGATATGTACACTAAGACATAGAAGAGGACACTGATGGATACACTGACACACCCAGGCACACACTGATGCATATGCTGAAACATCCAGGCACACACTTTTGCATACAGTGATACTCCCAGGCACACACTTATGCATAGAGTGATACACCCGAGGAACACACTGATTTAAACAAGGAAAGTTGCAGACTCAGGGGGTCATTAGCATGGCGGGCATGGCAAGTGGATCGCCACCGCCGGCTCGGCACCGCCATCCATATTATGATACTGGGTATCACAGGCCTTTCAAATCAGCCATGGAAAGGCTGGTGGGGAATTTCTTTGGGGGCCTGTTGTGGGCCCCTGGGGGGCAGGAGGGTGGGGGGCTGCACTTGGGGGTACCTATGGTACCCCCCTCATTGCCATGCACAAGGTGGCAGACACCGCGCGGTGCCTGCCACGTTGTGCGTGACAATGCACAACATGCCTCTTTAGCATTGCAGCGGGTGCTGCTTACAGCAGCACCCACCGCAATGTCAAAGATGCGGAATGCGACCACCAGGGTGGCGGTCGCATCCTAATTGGCAGTGCGGGACCGCCGCACCGCTGGTTGCCGGTCCCAACACCGCCATCCTAATGGGCCCCTTAGAGTAGCTAAAACATAGCGACATAACTGTTTATGTAGGTACTAAAATGCTTAAATTATGTAATGTAATAGTATATTAAGAAAAATGAAATATGTTGATTTGTTTTTGCTTTCCAGACATCTACTTTTTCTTAAAAACAGAGAATTATCATGCTGAGAAAAAACAGAAAGGAGAAAGAAACAGAAGAAAGGACACTATCCCTTTACAACTGAGAAGGAAAAGGGACTTAATGCAGAGAATGTAGGTAAAGAGAAAAGAGCTGCTGATAAGAAACTAAGATGTTTCTTAAAATAGTATGTGAAAAAATACAAAGGGCCTTATGTAGGTGGGCTGGCATTTACCACTTCATAAATACCGAATCATACCGATTCGGTATTTATGAAGTGGTAAATGCAATGTAGGTAATGAGTCGGTAAACATTACCGAATCGGAGAAATTCGGTAATTACCGAATCGGTATTTACCGATTCGGTAATGAGGCATACCTTCCCATTGATGGGAAGGTATGCCTCATTACCGAATCGGTAAATACCGATTCGGTAATGGGGGAGCACATGCAAGGGTGGCAGGGTGTCACATTGACACCCTGTTGCACCCCTGATTCGGCCATGTGTGCACATGTGGCGCACATACATGCCCTAAGGGCATGTATGTCTGCCACATTGCACACTTAAACGTGCACAAAAATGCTTTTTTTCACCTATTCGTCATTTACCACCAACCTTTAGTTGGTGGTAAATAACGAATCCCCACACCCACCACACACTCCCCCTACATCTCATTTCATGATTCGGTATTTACCGAATCGGTAAATTTACCGAATCGGTAATCCGATTCGGTAATTTTACCGATTCGGTAAATACCGAATCATGAAATTCTCCCCCTACATCTCAAAAGCCAAAATACCGGTCGGTAACGGTATAATTACCGAAAATCGGCCTTTAGCGACCGGTATTTGGCTTCCTACATGAGGCCCTAAGTGAGCAAAAGCAGGCAAAGAAAAAACAAGGTTTCAAATCAGCTAGGAAAGGAGATAAACTACGTGACATTAAGCGTAAATACTCTTATAAGAAAAGACAGAAGCAATTTAAGGAGATAAGAGTCAAAATGTTTCGTAGTAGGTAACACAGAATTTGGCATGAACTATGAGGCAGTATAAAAGGAGATGAGAAGCAATCTAACAAAAATAACATATTGAGACCGTAGTTGGTAAGACATTTGCCCTGAAGAGGGAACTATTTAGTTTGATACTGAACAGAATGAGAACACTGGATAAAACAGAGTAGAAGTAATTTTTGAAACTTTTTCAGAGGAGAATGGAAGCATACATCCAGTACTGAGCCTTTCGTTAATGAAGAAAACTACTTCCAAGAGAACATATTAGTTCATACAGTTGTAACAAGTGGTCTATGTTATGACTTTGAAGATGGTATTCCCACTGCGAAAGAGGAGTTAGTTCCTAGGAATGTAGAGGAAGTGATAGCTGAATAGGTACAAGGAAGACGTAGACAGGCCCCTGTCTACAAATGGAACTGTAGCAGTATTTGCAGTGTTGACCAGGAATCAATTGATATATTGAGACTTTCCTGTGTAAATTTCCATGCAGAAGTCTGAAACAGAAAATTTGAATTTTGCAACAATTAAATCCATGCAAAGTAAGGAAGTATATACATTTATAGGGACATTCACTGGCATGTCTATCGAAGAAATTGTGCAGAAGCACCTTTCATCACTTCAGAATGTTAGCTGTTCACCACTCTAAAATGCAATCTTTAGTGAAAAGTCCTGCCTTATGTTAAGGATAAATGAATAGAGCTCTATTGCATGGTACAGTAGCAAAGGTAGAAAATGTTGTGAAGATGGTAAGTTTTGATTCTTTGGTCATGAACCTGAATGTAGAGAAAATGTGGAGTTGGTATGTGCAGGTGTAGACAAACAAGACATAGGTATTAGTGTTGATAACCTTACAGAAGATATTGCAAAGTTTACCACTGTTTTTTCAGAGAAACCAACCTGTCTTCATATTTGTTATTGATGCACTCATTATAAAAGCCAAACTCGACAATAGAATAGAGATATGTAGTAGGAATTTGCTGTATATTTATTTGTAGAAGACTGCTTTGCTGTGTCAACATGACAAATTATATGTAAGTATTGCTATGATAAGTTAGAGGATAACAAAATGCCTGAAAGGGCAATACATATCAAGTTAGAATTGGTTTCAATTCTAGAAGAACTTAGAAAATTAAATATTTATGAATAATTCCAGATTTGTAAAGCCTATTACCCCTATGGGTATCCAGGTGCTGGGGGCTGTCAGGGAGATTAAGTGAGCTATTGCTCAGAGTCACATGGTGCTGTGCTGAGCTGAGCTGCTAACTGAGCTGGGGATCGAGCCGTGAGCCCCATGCTCCGAAGTCAGCTGCTCTGACCACTGCGCCAAACCTCTCCCCCTGAATGAATGAATCAATTATCATGCAATCTATACACTCTTTTCAAGCAATAGTTAGTTTGGAACCAAATATTGGGAAACTACCACAGACAGAGCTACAGAAATTGCCTTAAAGGAAGAGTTGTCTACTTAAATTTAGACTTTAAACAGACTATTGAAACTGTGGGTTTAGAAAGAGAGGTTGATGAACCACTTAATATTCTTGTAAATGTTGTCCCTATCAAAAACAAAAAAGTCTGGCAAGAGCTAGTACGTTAATAAAGTTAAAAAAGCTAAATTATGCCTGAAACAAAATTATATTCATTATAAAAGTGTCTATGTTGTTGAAGATGGAAGCTGTATGGAGGATAAAATATTACCATCAAGAGGACACATTCAAAAAGTGGATAGGATCAAATCAGAAGAAATATATGAGCACTATAGTATCCATCTACTGCCATCCAAATAAGTTATTGGTGATGCTATTGATCTGTTTCAAATGAAACAAGCAAAAGGAGCTCCAATGAGTGTGTGGGAGAAAAGTTTAGAGGCTTTCAGTTTCCACAACTACTTCCTACAGGAATAGGTGGCCGATATGATGAGCACCCTGTATAAATACCAGCAGCCGAGAACTGGTCACCCATATTTTATTTAGAGGACCCTAGATTTCGGCAATGTATTCCTTACATTTTCCATCTATTTTTTGAGAGTGACTTGTCTGAACTATCATATGCTGTAAACCATATATTGAAGACAGGAGTTAATCTACAAAATCTCTCTGCAAAAGAGTTTGTTGACAAAGTTCATAGTAAGGATGAAAAGTTGGAATACAATATGATTAATTTGATGGCATGCCAATGTGGGACCAATGAGGATTGGTATTGACGTCATAGTGAACTAAAATGTATGTTGCGAAACGTAGGTGCACTTTCTTGGTTTGTTACACTCAGTTATGCAGAGTACGCCTAAGATGACTTACTTGAGTGTTGAGAGAAGCAAACTCAAACTTCAAGAACATCAATTTCAGGAGAACTTTGCTCTTTGAATCCTGCTAATGTTTGTAGATATTTTAACCACAGGTTTCAAGCCATTCAATCTTTTATCAGCAACAAAATATATCCTCCTCTTGGCAAAGTTACTGATTTCTTTTGGCGTAAAGAGTACCAAGCAAGAGGTGCTTCTGATATTCACATGCTGTTATGGATAAAAGATGCACCACAATTTGGACCAGACATTGATGACTAATAATAATAATAAGCAAATTTATAAAGCGCATGGTTACACTAGGCTAGTGTGTCCCCGCACTGAAACTCTAATTCATAGAACAGTATGTGACATGTGCAATTCCAAAAGACAGTGATGAAAAAAACCTGAGACAGCAAAATTCTGCACTTTCAAACACATAGATGTGGCAAGTACTGTCATCGAAAATGCAGCGCAAAATCAACATTTTACACAAAGTGTTGTTTTGGATTTCCAAGACATTTAATTTTCAAAGGAAGAGTGAACAATTTTGTATCTGCAGTCAGACATACACTGACTTGAAAATCACTGAAAAACACATATCAAATCATAAGAACAGAGGCCTCTAAGTATATTAATGACAATGATCCTGTGATTCTCAAAACGTGGAATGCCAACATGGATAAACAATTTGTGGCAGCCAGCTCCATCACTGTTGCTTGTTATGTGTCTTCCTACATAACAAAATCAGCGAAGACGTAGATGAAGGAGATATGGGAGGAGCTTTCTTCTGATAAGTCTCTAACCAAGAAATTGTAAAGCTTCAGTTTTAAGATGCTTTCTCATAGGGAAATTGGTTCCTATGAATGCTGTGATCAGTGGCGCTCAGCCAGTTTGTACTCAAAGTCAAGGGAAATTATTTTGGTAAGTCTAGGTCTGGCAAGCACATGAAATAGTGTAATGAAGTATTTTCTGTATTTTCAAGACCTAGCAGAGTTTGACCCAGAAAGTACATACATTTTGAAAACAAATATGTTGGATACTTATTATTCAAGAAGTAATCCACATCTAGAAAACTACCGATATAGAAACAATGTAACACAGAACGAAGATAAAGGGAAATATGCAGTAGTTGGCTGCAATGGTTGTTTTGTTCCACACACAAAAGGAAGTCTAATTATTCACAGAAAACGGAATTCCTAAACTCCTGATAAAAGAGAGTTTTTCTCTTTGGCACTTCTACATCTTTTCAAGCCATGGCATTGTGATTCAGAATTACTTAGCGAATTTGACTGCTAAGAACATTCATTCAACGATGTGAAAGACAGTATTCATTGGTCAGTGGTTCCAACATATTTGCAAATGTTAAATAATGAGATTGAACAGGGAGAAACAATTGCTAATGAGAGTTCACAAAGCAGCCAAAGTTCAGGTCTTGGGAGGCAAGATCCTCTTGGACAACCAATGAATGACGAGCAAAAAGAAATCTATATGGAGGTAAAACAGATAATAGAGCATGGATTCCTTTATGAGAAGAAACAGTGTTCAACATTTAAGCCAACACTATCATATGTCAGCTGTCAAGCTGGAACCGAGAAAAGATTCTTAATTGAAGTTCTACTGTTTTCCTACAGAGGACTACAGACTCTAATCTGTTGTGTGCAGTAACAGCACCCACTGTATTAGCTGCACACAACATTAAAGGAATTACTTTATATTGACTACTCACGCTGTCTGTGGAACTTGACAACTAACGGAAGTACCACAAGTTATCCAGTGAAGCTTGTCATGAAGTCTCAAGAGTACTGAAGAAGTTGAAACTTTTAATCATTGATGGGGTGAGCATGGTCTCAAACTTTATTTTAGTCTATATACTCTTATGAATGCAAAAAATTCTAAAAACAGACTATGAAGTCCTGTTTGGAGTAACTGATTATATAACTTTGGCTGCCTGCATCAGCACTAGTTGTAGGCAGCCCTAGTCTACCGTATCAAGTGCCTTCTCAAAATCAATAAAAATCAAGACTAAGTCAAGAGGCAGAAGATGACGATGGGTCAGAGCCACATTAAGGCATTGGAGGTAATGTCTTGTGCTACGGGCCAGCATAAAGCCACATTGCTCTGGATGTATCAGTGTGTGTAGGACTTGTTTGAGATGGATGGCCAGCCGTGTGGAACAAATTTTAACTTTCCCGTTGATAAGGTATATTGGACAGTAATTGGTACATGCTGTGGATGGATGGTGCATTTTGGAAATCACCACGATTGTGGGGGTGTCTATCTCTGGGGGAAAGGTTTCTGTCTGACCAACTTCCTTATATAGGGCAAGGAGTTCAGGGGTTAGGATTTTGCTAAATTTAGTGTAGTACTCTGCAGGAAAGCCATTGGGCTGGGAGTTTTCCCAGGAGCCACATCTGACAACTATGCAGCCCGTGTCCTGTTGGCAGTGAGGTAGTCTATTTGCAGGTGTGGAATGAGTGCAGTCGCACTGCCGTTAAAAGCATGGCTGGGCGCCCATGCGACTCACCACCTGTAGCAGGAATATCAAAGATGGCTCTCCAGCTCTGCACTCACCCCCACGGACCGAGGTCCCGGCAACTGTGGCTGTCTAGCGCATCACAGGGCCATAAGCACCAGAGGCTTCCAGAGCTCACGGTGGGGAGAGAGATCCGTGATTGTAGCTGGAGGGCAACAATTGAGTTCAAGCAGTCGTGCTTCTCAGCGGGAATGTTGAGGTCTCCGTCTCTACCCACTGCAAGGTATGGTTTGAGAGATTGTGTCACAGCATCTCTGTCCCAGTAGGCGTGGATATTAGGTCGAACCACATCTCACTTTGCCACTGGATTCAAGCAAGCCTGGCTGAAGACGGCTGAAATGCCAGAAACCGGTCCTAGGAAGTTTGTTTTTGGTCCAGGGAAGGCATGGCTTGGCAGTTCGGGCTGGACTGTTCCCATGAGGCACAGGGTCAGACTGATTTGCATATGGCCATGTCTGAACTGGGGTGGCAGAGTGGGCTAAAGAACGGTGATGGATCAAACCCAGATCTGCTGACTGGGTGTGAGTGTTTGATTGGTTCTGCTGCTCTGTCCATCACCACCCCCTTTTGTACTGCTTAGTTCGCCATAAGTTGGCAGGGTATGCTCAGACGTGAGTCCCTTGCTCACTTTGCCACTGGATTCAAGCAAGCCTGGCTGAAGACGGCTGAAATGCCAGAAACCGGTCCTAGGAAGCTTGTTTTCGGTCCAGGGAAGGCATGGCTTGGCAGTTCGGGCTGGACTGTTCCCATGAGGCACAGGGTCAGACTGATTTGCATATGGCCATGTCTGATCTGGAGTGGCAGAGTGGGCTAAAGAACGGCGATGGATCAAACCCAGATCTGCTGACTGGGTGTGAGTGTTTGATTGGGTCTGATGCTCCGTCCATCACCACCCCCTTTTGTACTGCTTTGCTCGCCATAAGTTGGCAGGGTATGCTCAGACGTGAGTCCCTTGCTCACTTTGCCACTGGATTCAAGCAAGCCTGGCTGAAGACGGCTGAAATGCCAGAAACCGGTTCTAGGAAGTTTGTTTTCGGTCCAGGGAAGGCATGGCTTGGCAGTTTGGGCTGGACTGTTCCCATGAGGCACAGGGTCAGACTGATTTGCATATGGCCATGTCTGAACTGGGGTGGCAGAGTGGGCTAAAGAACGGTGATGGATCAAACCCAGATCTGCTGACTGGGTGTGAGTGTTTGATTGGTTCTGATGCTCCGTCCATCACCACCCCCTTTTGTACTGCTTTGTTCGCCATAAGTTGGCCGGGTATGCTCAGACGTGAGTCCCTTGCTCACTTTGCCACTGGATTCAAGCAAGCCTGGCTGAAGACGGCTGAAATGCCAGAAACCAGTCCTAGGAAGCTTGTTTTCGGTCCAGGGAAGGCATGGCTTGGCAGTTCGGGCTGGACTGTTCCCATGAGGCACAGGGTCAGACTGATTTGCATATGGCCATGTCTGAACTGGGGTGGCAGAGTGGGCTAAAGAACGGTGATGGATCATACCCAGATCTGCTGACTGGGTGTGAGTGTTTGATTGGTTCTGATGCTCCGTCCATCACCACCCCCTTTTGTACTGCTTTGTTCACCATAAGATGGCAGGGTATGCTCAGACGTGAGTCCCTTGCTCACTTTGCCACTGGATTCAAGCAAGCCTGGCTGAAGACGGCTGAAATGCCAGGAACCGGTCCTAGGAAGCTTGTTTTCGGTCCAGGGAAGGCATGGCTTGGCAGTTCGGGCTGGACTGTTCCCATGAGGCACAGGGTCAGACTGATTTGCATATGGCCATGTCTGAACTGGGGTGGCAGAGTGGGCTAAAGAACGGTGATGGATCAAACCCAGATCTGCTGACTGAGTGTGAGTGTTTGAGTGGTTCTGATGCTCCGTCCATCACCACCCCCTTTTGTACTGCTTTGTTCGCCATAAGTTGGCAGGGTATGCTCAGACGTGAGTCCCTTGCTCACTTTGCCACTGGATTCAAGCAAGCCTGGCTGAAGACGGCTGAAATGCCAGAAACCGGTCCTAGGAAGCTTGTTTTCGGTCCAGGGAAGGCATGGCTTGGCAGTTCGGGCTGGACTGTTCCCATGAGGCACAGGGTCAGACTGATTTGCATGTCTGAACTGGGGTGGCAGAGTGGGCTAAAGAACGGTGATGGATCAAACCCAGATCTGCTGACTGGGTGTGAGTGTTTGATTGGTTCTGATGCTCCGTCCATCACCACGCCCTTTCGAACCACATCTCTAAACAGGCTCTGGCGCCTGCAATGGTAAGATGGTGCCGCGCCCTCCCCCGGGCATGCCCTGGCAGCGCTTACACTTCAGAGTTTCGGCAGGTCTCCCCTGCTAGGGCTGAGTCGCTGTCAGTGCGGCAGTGAGGGGGAGCATAGAATGGACAAGTCCCATGGAGCACTGGTGCCGACCCCACATCCCATACTTTAAGGATGCACCGGCCAGTGGCAACAACGACAGTCAGATCACCTCCTCCGTAAGATCCCGATGCAGGGTGGATAGGGGGGAGAACGGCATATGTAGCACTCCACATGGCCCAGGCACAGCCAAAGGCATGCAAAGTAAAGGATCAGTGTCGGAGCAACATCTCCCCCATGGCTGGCGTGGCTTGGCAGCGCTGCATCTTGTAGGCAGATTTCCAGGGTGCTCCTGCAGCCTGGATCATGGTGTAGACCACAGGGACCTTCTTAATTCAACGGCTAATAGCAGGTAGTACACTGGATAAATGCCGAATTAGAGGGGTTGAACATGGAGCTCCGCCGTGTTGGCCTCTCAAGCTACACCCTGCTGCTCATTATTTTAACATGGAGATTGATGTTTACTTCTCATTCTCTGTCTGCAAAGTGAGGGTATTTTGTAAAAGAAACTATGTAACAATATTGTTGGGATACACTGCTGGCCTCTGTCAATACCTGTAAATGAACTGTACAAATTATTCAAAATATATCTGCATTTGTAATTCTACAGTATCATTAAGGCAAGGATTTGAATATGATCCAAACAAATCAAGGCACTTTACTTGGTGATGGGCAAAAGATAAATATTTGTGAAACCTTATTTTCACACATTATTATGTGGGTGCAATATAATTTTATCAGTAAAACTGCATGTCTGTGCAAATTTAGTGCCCATTTCAATGGTAAATATGCTGTCTGTAAATGACTGTACCCTACCACACCATGATTTATGACTATATGTGTGACAGCATGTACAAAGTGCACCACCAGCTGTGTACCACACCCTTACCATTCTCCAGCTGGATGGACGTGGCTCATTTGTTACACTTGTTCTTCGTGTGATGCTTGAAATTTTGACAATTCCTATGTCGTCAGTGACATAACTTGATAGCAGCCTCTCCACTCTGAAAATTGTTGCAGCACCACTGGGTCTACGCCTTGGCGTAAGTCATATGGAGGAGAAGGGGCTGGTCTCAAGGAGCACTTCACAGGTTCAGATAGACGTGTGCAGGTCGTGTGAGTGCTACTACTGGTCCCAGGGGAAACCAACGCAAACACTCCCACACAAGTCCATCTCGTAACCCAACATTGGATTTTTAGGGTGGGGGTTGACCCCTCAAACACCTCTGAAGATACGCTCCAACATTCGTACCTTATAGCCTTCACCATGCATAACACTTACACACACTCTGGAAAGAGCTATGTTCTATGTGAAAGAGTCCCTTAATGTGCATCCATGGGCTAGTTTAGTTCTACTATAGCTCCTAAATCACCCATTTATAATACGTCCTGCAAATGTCCCCTCCCAGCACCACTACAATCCTGCAGCGCCGCTCGCCCTGCCCGCGTGCTTTCCAATCAATAGATTGCTTTCCTGCACGCACGTGAATTTTAACAATTTTGTTCCTTACGCTTCACCAAAAATTTGATTTTTCCTGATGTGTAATGAACCTAGGATTTATGCCATTAGTGCGCAGATTGCAGACTGCAACACTCGTCAGAGTTAATATGCTCTGATGGATTCCATTGTGAATGGAAATGTGAATTATTATTTTCTCTCTGGGATAGAAATGTGGCGTCTGGTTTCATGCGACAACGGCAGACAGTTCCCAACAGGCTAAAAGGCACAACACATGGTATAATCGATTTTTTCATTTGTGTAGGAGTGCGACACCTGCGATTGGATGTTCTACTGTAGATTATGTTCATATAGCTCAACATACTCCAAGTTACAGGAATTGATTTGAAATAAAACCGTAGATGAAAACTGAATGCGAAGTATTTCTACACTATGGCATCTGTCCTACGAGGTTCAGGCCTGGGTATTCATCCAAGAGTCTGGAAGTGCCTGGCGGTGAGAGGCACTTCTCCGCAAGAGGGAAGGGGTTAGTTATGTATTCTAAACTCATTTCAGGGTATTAAATAGACTATGAGTTCTTCATCTTCCAACTGGCACAGAACGTTGCTTTCTTCTGCATTATACTTCATATTAGATTGTACTTTGCACTGCGTTGCATTCAAGGAACCACATGGCATTAGGAAATAAACATTATTGAAGCCAATGGGTCTCGCCTTTGTCTGACCTATTTGGCTTTGCCAATGCTTTTTGCTAGTGCTGTACAACATCCGCAAACAAAAAAAAAGAAAAAAGGTGCAACGATGCGACTCCTACTGGTGGATGCATTATTCCGTATGTGCATGCGTTTGAGATGATGCGTGCGAGCATAAGCATGATGATGTATGTGGCGCAAACTTCACCAAGCATGAATGCGCATGTGGAATGACCCGGGCTCTATTCTCTTGAATCAGTAAATTAATAAATGAAATTTTACTTGCGTGAAACTTTTTTTAATGCAGATAATATGGCAGCAAATGGAACAGGTGAGGCACTCCCAAAAAATACAATTAAAAATATTTTATATAAAGGACTGCGAGGGGTGGGAGATTCATGGAGGAGTTGGCTGGGGGGAGCACGGACAGCAGGTTTGGGGGCAAGGAGAGTGGGCTGGGGCGATGGAGCTACAAAATCACTTGAGACTGGGTTTAGGGGAACAAAAATAAATTAAAAACGTAAAGCCAGGGAGGTGTGCGAAAAGCGAATTAGCTGATGGCGGGAGGAGTGAGAGAGAAAGATGGAGACCCACAGGGTGCCTGGTTTTTCGGCAGGAATCAGCAAGCGATGGAGAGAGCTGGAAAACATGCTCACTCTCATAAAATCCTGAAAGAAAAAGAAAAAAAATAGTTTCATGAATGTGAGCAGTGGAAGCATACAAAACATCCAAGCAAAAGAATGGTAAAGAAGCTATACTTCAAGGGAGGGATACACATGAGAGAGGAAAGCCATTGAATAAGAAGTGATCAAACATGTGTGGTAAATAAAATACCGGACTGAATTTTATGCGGAATCTTAAAATAAAGTAAAATAGCTCAAAATAACAAGAGGCAGAATCCGTGGTATAAGAGGTTTCTGAATGGGCTTTATTCCAAAATGGCCTACTCGAGTAGCGGCCTTCAGGTTCCGTCACCAAGAAGGTTCAGGAAGTGAAGTACAATAACTTATTAACAGACATACATTTTTATAATAAGTGCATTACAATGAAACGAATGTAGAAGGCGTAACATTTGATAAGAAAAGTAACGTAACAGTGACATAATCGAAACTAGGCGTAATAAGGAATAAAAGAAACATGATTGGTTAGAATTATCAGACATAGGTGGATCTATAAGATAATACTTGGCATAGATGCGCGCGCGGCAGCATGACGTGTAATTGACGTGTAACTAGGGGGTGAAGGGAACTTGACATTTAGCTCTACATGTGGAGACGAGAAGTCTGGGGTCAAGTCATCCTAATCCCAAATCATATCTAACATCCTATGTTTAAAGAACTATGTTATCCACAAGGAAGAGACTCTCGGACAGAATCTATTCTATACTGACTATGTGCGTGTACAAGCGTCTAAGTGTCTATATGAGATGCGAGGGATAGAAACTTTCCATGGCAACAGGGCTATGAATCACTTGCATGAAGACAGAGAAGCCGGGCCTTTTGCTTGGTAACTGGAAGAATGTTTATTTAAGCTACTAGGCAGGAATGCATCGGCTGAAGAGCAGAATAGATAATTCGAAGGTGAAATACAACTTCTTGGCAGACAGGCGAAAACTGGCCGAGGCAGGCACCGTTAGCTGCACAGGGAGTAGGACAAAGTTCATGGATACAGATGCGAGCTCAAGCTGAAGCTGTCAGAGACAGAGAGCAGGGAAAGGCTTTGAGGACAGAATCGGGCCTACTCGCCTGAACTGTAAAAATGGAGTAACTTAGCCATATAAAGTCGGTGGCCTTTTATACTTAGGAATCGAATATCCAGCCCATTGATGGCGGATCTGACAGAGAACATGTTGACGGTAGACACACATATGTTTGCGTCTTAGAAACTGGAACTGGAGGGAACATATATGTACTTGTAACATGCATATAGAACCTTTGGGGTCCAAGATAGGGGACATAACTGACCAGGAAAATCCACATTTCCACATTCCCTCCTTGTCCCCTTCTTGCCCTTCACGAGACATCAATCTTCATCATTCCATCGATTTGCTCATGGAGCATCATTTCTTCTTCCTTCTTCTTCCGGGATTTTGAGCGAAAACCTTGATGTGGAATACACGATGTGGCACACAGACCACAAATCGCTGGTCCACATTGCAGACATGTGCAACAACTGAAAAGCATAAGAAGGCCAATACCTAGGAAGGATAGAACTCTCCATCCCCAGGCTGATATCACATTCCAAAACCACCCGGACCACGTCCAAGTGCCTGGATTCTCGTGTATCTGGCTTACAATCTTATGAAGGCGTGTTATAGCTTTATATACAGATGGCGAATTTTCTGGTATGAAAATGCAGCAGCTGGATCCGATGACCCTACAGGCTCCGCCCCTATCGGCCAGGATGACGTCAAGGACAAGACGATTCTGGAGAACAACAATTCTCATCACTGATTGTTCCTCTGTCAGATTGCCTAGGGCGGCTATAGTCTCGTTTACTACAGCTTCAAGAGTCTTGGTGAGTCTGCGTATCAGCTTACTATTTGATATAGTACCTATATAGGGAAAGATACCTTTATTGAAATCTACATACTTGTCCCATGCCGTTTCAGTATAATCGACAACTGGGAGATCTCTTCGCTCTCTATTGTGTACTAAATGAACATTTCGATAATAATCAGGGGGAGCTAGAAAAACAGGTGGCAGAAGGAATGCTATGTAACAGGTACCATCCCAATCTAGAGGTAGACGCATATATGCAGTCTGACCACATATGAAGTAGGAATGGCGAGAAGCTCTAAATGAAGATTTACCTTGATCACTATATTCTACTGTAGTAACGCATTGGCTATGGCCCATGTGTATGGAACCAACTTTTCTTACACATAATTCACCCTTAACTGGAAATACTGACATAGTGGGCAGAATTAGCTCGACTTCGGATTTGACATTCAGAATCATGAGATTAGGTGTAAAATTACCTAATTTATACACTTCATTTTCTAAATCAGTTCCTGTTCTACTGGGGTGACCCTCCTTATTAGGGTGACAGACTTTGAATAAAACTAGATTCAGATTTCCCCATATCCAATGTTGTTGATAAACTGCTGTGTCTGGGTCTATGGAATTTAATAAACTGAACCATGCTCCACAGGAGCCATTGTGTGTGAACGGATGTGGAAAGAATGGCATAACTCCTTTGTTATTCTGATAGGGAGGGAGTCGGCCACACACCCAACAATTGGTCGCATTACTAGTCTGATGGGAATGATGTAACATACTAATGAATGTGTTATTGCGCAGCGCAAGTCTATAGGACAACTCATGTGGCGGTAGGTCACTAAAAGAATGTTCATCAGTTATATTGAGAACACGTTTAGAAACAGGATAATACATATGCAACAATATACTTGCAATAACTATTAAAAAACTCAAGGAAAACAAAATTAATAAAGTCACAATACAGTGGTTACGCAGTGATTTACAATACGCCTGTCGTTTCATTATGATTCGGGACTCTACATGATTCAGATCTAAGGGATACATGTCGGGACAGATTCAACCGCTTCACCTTGGAGAGGACTTAAACAATCAAATCGTCCGACAGTTTAGATCTGGACCTGAGTTTCTGTTTATAGCACTGAGAGTCATTTTGTTCAACAAAAGGAAGGTTTGAATCAGTCTGTGAGGGAGTGCAGGGCACAGTGTCTATATCTGAAGGTAGTCCATGAAATTTTTTTATATGGGTGGAATGCACCCATCCTTTCCGTCCTTCGATCTTCACAGCTGTTCTGGTCGTCAGCAGGACCTGCTTAGGCAACTTCCACCTAGGATCCAATTGGCTTTTCCTATCAAAATTCCGAACCAGGACAAAGTCCCCAGGGACCACGTCATGGGGTTTCACCTCAGTGTTGTCAGGAAAGGCTGCAGCTACCTGTGAACGAGAAGATTGTAGTGCAGACATCAAGGAAGCCAGGTAATCTGTCAGCATATTACAGTCAACATCAGTTATTTTACGTGGTATAGGCGTCCCCCACATATTCGGTGGTCTACCAAAGATCACCTCATACGGGGATAGCCCTGTTCTAGAGTGTGCTACCATTCTCATGTAAAAGAGTGCAACTGGTAATGCTACTATCCAGTCGACACCTTTCTCTCTACATATTTTGGACAGTTTGATTTTCAGTGTCTGGTTATGTCTTTCTACGAGACCTGCTGCCTCGGGGTGTCGGACACAGTGGAATTTCCACTGATATCCCAACAAGAGTGAGACATGTTTCATTAATTCGGATGAGAAAGGCTGGCCGTTATCTGAATATACAACACGTGGTAAACCGTACCGTGGGAAGAATTCTCGAACTAGCTGCTTGGCAGTAGTCGGGGCAGTGTAATCTGATACGGGATACGCCTCTGTCCAACGGGAGAGAGCGCAGACAACTACGAGGACATATTTGAATCCTCGACAACGTTCCATCTGAATATAATCCATCTGGAGGACTTCAAAAGGATGGTCAGGAGGCTGAAATCCACCCTGCTCTACGGGAACACTCTTTCCTGGATTAAACTGACAACATATCATACAGGTACGAACTTTTTGTTTAGCTGCTGCTCGTAAATGTTTGTTAAACCAAATGTGCTGAATGCTGTCTAGCATAGCCTTCTCTCCTAAATGTGCTGGACTGTGAACTGTAGCTATAATCGCTTGAACCATGGAATCAGGGAGAAACCATACAGATTTCTCCTTCGTCATCCATCCTTGATCTGTCTGGATCCCTCCTAGTTCAGTCCACTTCTTTATTTCTTCTGCTGTGGCATGTGTCTGTATGTCAATTACGTCAAGTGTGGGATCCTTAATCGTCATACACTGTGTTGGTGTCTGAACTATTGGCTTTGTCATGTCTAATGTGCGATTCTGAGCAGTCTGTTTAGCTGTTCTGTCAGCTAAATCATTGCCTTGAGAAATGGTATCAGTAACCTTCGTGTGTGCTTTACATTTCATAATCGATATAGCAGTGGGTAGATGTATTGCGTCTAACAAAGCATGAATGAGGGGTCCGTGCTGAATGTGGGCACCATGGGAAGTTAAATAACCTCTCTCTCGCCACAGCACGCCGAAGTCGTGTACAACTCCGAATGCATAACGTGAGTCAGTGTATACATTAACTTTCTTATTTGTGGCTTGAATACAGGCTTGTGTTAGAGCAATAAGTTCTGCTGCTTGGGCTGACAAAGTATCTATACAATTTGTCTCAATAACTTCAGTGTCTGTTGTGACTGCATACGCGGCCACTAAATCTCCTGTATTTGTTCTCATGCACGATCCGTCTACATACAACGTCAGGTCTGGATCTAACAATGGAACGTCTGTCAAGTCTTGTCTAGGTTTCGTCTTTATTTCAATGATTTTAACACAATCATGAGCTAGTGGGTCTGTTCCAATTACAGGTAATAGTGTAGCAGGATTCAATGTATTACACCGTCGGATCTCTATGTGTGGTTGAAACAATGTCAGTTCATAACCAGTAAGTCTTGCTATGGTCAAGTGTTGTGTTTGTGTTCGGTTCACAAGAACCTCTACTGCATGTGGTACTTGTACTGTCAATGGGTGTCCTAAAACTATGGCATCGCTTTGTCTGATTGCTAAAGCTGTTGCTGCCACTGATTTCAGACATGCAGGCAAAGCCTGAGCTACGGGATCTAATGTACTGGAAAAATAAGCACATGGCTTGCGTGATCCTGCTTGATCCTGAGTGAGTACTGATAAGGCAGTACCTTCGCGTTCTGTAACAAAGAGTGTAAAATGTTTGCTATAACATGGTGTTGCTAAAACAGGTGCTTGACATAAAGCTTCCTTTAGGCTTTCAAAAGCTTGTGTATGTTCCTGAGTCCAAGGGAGAACAGTCGATGTGGCTGCCTCCTGTGTGGTTAACTGAATGAGTGGTTTTGCTAGAAATGCGTACTGAGGGATCCATTGCCTACAATATGAAGTGAGGCCTATGAAAGCTCGCACCTCCTTTTGTGTCTTGGGTATTGACATGTTAGCAATTAACTGGATGCGATCTGGTGTAAGCTGCCTTCCCTCCTTGGACAGCGAGTGACCAAGATAAATAACTCGCTGAACACAGAATTGCAGCTTAGAAGGGGACACCTTGTGCCCCTTGTCGGCTAGGAAATGTAAAACTGTCAGAGAAGCTTTTTCACATTCTGGCTCGCTTCTCGCGGTGATCAGCAGATCATCGACATATTGAAGCAGTGCTGTATTGACTGGCATGTGGATACTGTCAAGTTCTCGTTTCAGTGCTTGGCTGTAGATGCTGGGGCTTTCTGTAAATCCTTGGGGAGCGCGTGAGAATTTAAAACTGCGCCCATTTAAACTGAATCCGAACAAGTATTGGCTTTCCGGATCTATTGGGACGCTGAAAAAGGCATTCTTGAGATCAATTACAGTAAAAAATGTTGCTTCGGAATCAATTGCTGTTAACAATGATGATATATCAGGGACCACAGGGAATTGTGGTACAATACACTTGTTTAGTTCACGTAAATCAATAACCAATCGGTACACTGGCGGAGCAGTAGGATCAGTTCGTTTAAGAATCGGAATTATCGGTGAATTACATACATTGGAGTCTGTTTCTACAACTACTCCCTGGGCAATTAGCTCATCAATGATTTTCAACAAAGCCACTACAGCATCATGCGGTAACTTGTATTGTCGCATTCGTGGTAGTACCACTCCTGCTTTCAATGTAACTCGATAGGGTGTAATGTTCATGCAGCCAACATCCGTAGGGCCTTGTGCCCATAGATGTACTGGTAAAGTCTGTAGTCGGGGATCCATGTCTCTAGACACATAGTGACCTTTAAAATCACGTAAAAACAATCTTACTCCTTCCGGAGAACAACATATTATGGCTCCTAGTGCTTTCAGAGTTTTAATTCCTAACAGATTTTCTGGGCATGATTTAGTAAGCAATAAGTCTGTAGTTCGTGTCAAGGGTCCTATCGTAAGTGGTAGAGGCTGTGATACTTCATTAACAATAGGTTTTCCTGAAAAACCAAGGGAAACATTTTGAGAGCCTGAGAGGGGTGCCCCTGGAACTTCACTACGTTTTATGGTTGTTCGACTTGCCCCTGTATCGAGTAAGAATTTTCTATCTTGACCTAATAATTCACTATGTACATAAGGTCCTTCTTGATCTACCGGAATCTCGATAAGCGGTAAGTCAACTTCCCTCTCTAGGCTGGTTCATGCGTAACGCTGATACTCAGGGTATTCATACTGTGCAGTCTGATACATTTGTCGTGAAGTTACTTGTGTGGCAGTAGCAGGCAACGGTGGTGCAGCTGGCACGAACTGTATGGACTGTTGTGCGGCTGGCCTAGACTGTTGCTGAACTGGCACGGACTGTCCATGCAGCATAGCTCCTTGTTCATTCTGATCTTGTCTAACTAATCGTGGTCTCTCTTTTGTAATGCCTGTAGCTATATTACGTTTCAGGACTGGACAATCGTGTACATGATGGCCCAGTTGTTTACAGTAATTGCAGGTTCCTTTTACAGGAACTGCAGAATCACCAGAATGTGTCACACCCTTTTTGTGACCATCTGCTGGTACTGTCTGAGAAACTAGCATCTTCATTTTTGTATCCTTCATGCGTCTATGCTCGTGTTCTTGTTCATCCCTAATTCTATTGTGATGATACTGTAACATTTGTAGCATTTGCGACGGAGTGTTACTTTGCCAGGTACTCTCAAATTTCAATATTCTATTCTTTACTGGAGGTAATGCATTTTCCACTAATTTTGTCACAAATAAATGTGGATATGAGTCACTACTTGCTTTTATACCACTATTTATACCAAAACATTTTTCAAATCGAGCATAATAATCGCTTGTGTCTTCATCTTGCTTTTGTTTGCAGGCTGTGATTGCACCCCAATCTTCCTTTTTTGTAGTTAATAAACGTGGCAGTACCTGTACTAGTAAACCTGGTAACAGTTTAACTTTATCCCCGAGCCCCGAACCTGCAGTTCGGCCCCTTTCTTCCTCTGCTAATGCTGTCCAGTCTATCTTTTGATCACCCACTTCCCACTCTTTTTCTTTCAGTTTTTCATAAATGCCAGCAGGCAAAAGCACCTTTAATATCGTCATAATATCAGGAAAGGTGTACTCTCCCATCAGTAACATGTCTTTAATTTCTCGGTGGAAACCCGCTGGGTCTTTGTCATGGCTAGGTACTACTTTCTTCATTTCTAATAATTCCATTTTTGATATGGGTGTGTAAACAAATACACGGTGAAACTCATTGTCTTCGCCTTTTATTGGGTGCACTTCTCGTAAAGGATTTTGTCTATCCATATAGTACGATACTCTTTCTCTGCGGGGCAGGGAGAGAGAATCTGGATTTACAAAAAGGACATACTGTTTACGTGACACTAATATCTCTTTAATTAATTTGTTACTAGAACCTCTCCATCTGTTCGTGAGTAGTTCCGTTAATATATCAGGTAAAGGACCAGGATCAGCATGTTGGCTCTTATATAATATGAGGAGTTGCTGAATCATATAGATTCCAGCTAAACGTTGTTCATCTGTACTGAGATTGAGAAACGTGTGTGCTACGGTCTCATCACCGTATTTTTCAGGACTAACGATCCAGTGAACGGCTGATCTGGCTAATTCTTGCTCATCCATGGAATCGAGGAGGTGGTAACCCCTTCGTTCTCGTAGTATTTTATCTGCGGCTTGAAACGAATGTTCGGGAGATTTCATATTTATTATTGTTGGACGCGTAGAGTGTATCGGATCAGAAAAACATCTAGTATTTTCACAGGATCTTCCTCTGCCTACATAGGCTATGGTTTCTGACTGTCTTGCGGAATTCTCTGATTCGGACACTTCATCTTGCTCAAACTCGTCTGTTCCCAATCTCTCTTCATGAATACGCTCTATTTCTTTACGTATTTTTCGGCACATGGCTATTATACAATTTTGCTTATCGTGTCTCCCTTCTGATATATTCTGACTCCATCTTGTAAGAGTAAGCATTGCATTCGGGTCTACCCCCGGACGATCTTGATTTCTGATTACACAGTTTATGAGGAAACGTAACAGTTCCCCCTGTATTTCTACTTTCTGGAATTCCATAGCTCTGTTAATACATCCTGGATCTCGTCCTGTTTGAACAAAATGATATATGTTATCTAGATGCGTAATCATCCCTGGTAACCTTGCTAAATACTCTGCGGCTCGCCTGATACGTAATGATGCCAGGACCATTTCATCCTCTTTACCAACCACCGGGTCATATCTACAATTTACAAGGAGTTCCTTAAGCGTACGTTCACTTACGAATTTTGGTGTACGTGAATGCGCTGACTCTTGGAAAACAAGTTTATTTATTCTAGGTGGTGTGAAAGTACTGCTAGCACCTCCCGTGGCCCCATCTGGGGCGTCGGGTGTGAATGGATTCGTTGAACGTGACACAGCAACTATGGGTGTCGATACCCCTGTAGAGTCGACTGCGGAGACAGATGCGGAAACAGATGTGCTTGCCGAAGCTGGTGTCGGGACTTGCTGTTGCACGGGGACAGATACCTGATCCTGACGTTGAACCCCTACACCAGACGGTCTGTGTGGTGTGGCGTTAGCATACTCGGGAGCTGCGTCGTCTAGATATGAGGAAAGAAAAACGTCTTCTGCGGTTCTGGGATGCCCCTTTGGATGTACCTTAATTGGAAATAATGGGGGTGGCAAGTCTTTTGGCACCTCCGTAACAGCCTTAGGTAGTCCTTCGGCTAGAAGGGGATACATACCATTCATAAGAGCATTTCTTTGTCTATTCACTTGTTCTGATTTCACTCGGATACCTTCCTCAATTAATAGATTTTCTTGAACTTTATTTGAACTTTCTTTACTCCTCTCTTCTTGTCTACGTGCTTTTTCTGTTCGTCTATGAGATTCTTTACGCCATAACTCAACGGCGTCTTTCTGTGACTGTCTGACCTTTCTTTTCCATAACTCTTCCTCCACTTTCATGATGCACTCTGCATCCCAGGTTCCCGTTGCGGGCCACCTTTGACTTTCCGGTAATCCCTTGGTATAATCTACCCATAGATCAAGAAACAATATGGCATCTATGCCATGTCTATGGTACATGAAATGTCCTGGAGTGTCCCTAGGAGGAATAGGAACTGCTTCTTCAAGCACCCCTTTTCTGGTGGTAATCTGTCTTAACTTCGAGAAGAGCGGCATATTTACAACTGGTCTGATACTTACTCTTGAACTTACTTAATACGAGAAACACAATAATGAACAGTGAACAATGAACAGTCATTCATACCACAATATGCAAGACATTTTCTGAATACTTTAAACATTAAACATTAAACATTTAATAATGGACGACAATGATGACAGTCTACTTAACTAATCACCACGCTGAATTCTTGACAATAACTGAATACTTCGGAATACTTGATATACTGCTAAACAGTACATATACACTGCTAAACAGTGCAGACCGGATTTGTGTACCCAAATCCGTCTTGACCGGCACAACCTATGTGCGCGTCAACACGCCTCCCCGGCGATGGTACTCACCGAGTAGCTCCTTGAAACGGAAGGCCTCAGAGAAGGGACAGGACTCGATAACTGCGGACAGCGGACCCTCTGGACGTCGGGCTTTCGGAAAACCTGGTGGGCCTCTGTATACCTCGGATCTTGCTCTCTCAGCTAGGCTCTGGTCGGGATACTTCGCACTTCTCACCGCCTCGTCTGGGTTGATCGCAGCCTCAGTCGCCCCCGCTTGACCGGAGGGAGCTTACAGGAAATCCTGCTGGTACGCGTTTATGGTCCGTCCAGCTGTGGCAGGAGACCGGGCCTGCAACGCACCGCCGGCGCGTGAGATGAGAAAGTGTCCCTGTTCGGGCGCCATTATGTGGTAAATAAAATACCGGACTGAATTTTATGCGGAATCTTAAAATAAAGTAAAATAGCTCAAAATAACAAGAGGCAGAATCCGTGGTATAAGAGGTTTCTGAATGGGCTTTATTCCAAAATGGCCTACTCGAGTAGCGGCCTTCAGGTTCCGTCACCAAGAAGGTTCAGGAAGTGAAGTACAATAACTTATTAACAGACATACATTTTTATAATAAGTGCATTACAATGAAACGAATGTAGAAGGCGTAACATTTGATAAGAAAAGTAACGTAACAGTGACATAATCGAAACTAGGCGTAATAAGGAATAAAAGAAACATGATTGGTTAGAATTATCAGACATAGGTGGATCTATAAGATAATACTTGGCATAGATGCGCGCGCGGCAGCATGACGTGTAATTGACGTGTAACTAGGGGGTGAAGGGAACTTGACATTTAGCTCTACATGTGGAGACGAGAAGTCTGGGGTCAAGTCATCCTAATCCCAAATCATATCTAACATCCTATGTTTAAAGAACTATGTTATCCACAAGGAAGAGACTCTCGGACAGAATCTATTCTATACTGACTATGTGCGTGTACAAGCGTCTAAGTGTCTATATGAGATGCGAGGGATAGAAACTTTCCATGGCAACAGGGCTATGAATCACTTGCATGAAGACAGAGAAGCCGGGCCTTTTGCTTGGTAACTGGAAGAATGTTTATTTAAGCTACTAGGCAGGAATGCATCGGCTGAAGAGCAGAATAGATAATTCGAAGGTGAAATACAACTTCTTGGCAGACAGGCGAAAACTGGCCGAGGCAGGCACCGTTAGCTGCACAGGGAGTAGGACAAAGTTCATGGATACAGATGCGAGCTCAAGCTGAAGCTGTCAGAGACAGAGAGCAGGGAAAGGCTTTGAGGACAGAATCGGGCCTACTCGCCTGAACTGTAAAAATGGAGTAACTTAGCCATATAAAGTCGGTGGCCTTTTATACTTAGGAATCGAATATCCAGCCCATTGATGGCGGATCTGACAGAGAACATGTTGACGGTAGACACACATATGTTTGCGTCTTAGAAACTGGAACTGGAGGGAACATATATGTACTTGTAACATGCATATAGAACCGTTGGGGTCCAAGATAGGGGACATAACTGACCAGGAAAATCCACATTTCCACACATGAGCAACAAGAGATCCAACCAATGGGAGGAAGGAGGCTGGCTGTAAACCCATTATAGGGTTTTTGTACAGTCCACAAGAAGTCTTTCTCAAACAGAGAGTGTTTAGACCAAAAAACAAGAAACACGTTTTTTTCTATTTATAAATTAGGTTGAATTGAAAAGAACTGTTTCTCGGTTGGTCAAATAATGAGTATTGTGAGTCCAACAAGTTCAGAGCAGTTTGTTTATAAATTGCTACTGTTAAGACTAATGATCGAATAGAGTCTAGCTGGTGAGCAGAGGAGGGAAAGCTCCCTTTAAGAACAAACTTTTCAATCCTCCGTGGACTATCATGTGGATTAAATGTGGAGAAGGGTGACAGGGTGCGCGACAGAGGCGGTGACTGCATATCTAGATAAACTTGCTAGAGTCTAGAAGCCTGCTGGAAGGAACAGACATTAGGTAGAGTGAAAGGGAGGGTGCACTGTCGGATGAATGCATTGGTTTAGGGGTGGGTCTTGCAGATGGTTGGTTGGCAGGATAGTTGGATTGATAGATGGCGGGATGAGTACATAGGCAGATGATGGATCGATTGGTTAGTGGATGCAAGGATGGGTGAATTGATGCACAGAATAATGAATGGATGGATGGGTTGAAGGGAGGGTGGTTTCTCTCCTTGGGTGGATTAGTTTAAGGGTGGTGGTGATGAGCGTAGATGGCTTAATGGATTGGTTTGAGGGTGGATGAAAGGATGGATAGTTTGAACGTGAGTGATGCCTTTGGGTGGATAGATAGATGGATTAGTTTGAGGGCATGTGGTATTTGTGGATTGATGAAATGGTTCAAGTGTGGGTGGTGTTCATGGATGGATGGATACATTCATAGAGGAAGGAAAATAATTGCTGAATCTGTGTACATATAGGTACATATATAGAAGAGTTTATGCCTGCTACAAAAACTCTAAGAAATGTCATGATGACATTTGCAGACTTAGCCACAAGACAACTGTGCACTTCATAACATATCAAATATTACTGCTACTGTGCACATATGGGCATTTATATAGAGGGACTCCCTCTAGTCAATACAACCTTAACAAGTGTCATGTGCATATATGTATTGTCAGAACCCCTTTCAGAGTGCCAAGGAGAACGCAGGGGCTACTGGGCCCCACTGTAGTGGTTGAGGCCTTTTACTGCTGATGTCTCAGGGCCAAACCTACTGTGGATCCTGAGCAACTGGGCCAAGTACCATCTTCACTTGACTCTCAGTGATAGCTGTGGACGAGCAGTCAAATACTACCTCGGTGGAAGGGGTGTAGATACAGGTGAGTGAACACAACTCATAACTGAAAGGGCACACAGTACTATCAGTAAATAACTATCTAGTCAAATACTTACTTTCATAAGAAAAATAAGTAATTTATTTCTAACTCTACATGTTCACAGGAGTAATGACGTCCATATATAATACTACAATCCCTGTCCTGCCCTCTTTCTTGTAAAATGGTTGGGGTTATTCTACTTTGGCTGGTGTCCGCATCCAGGGAATGCTCATTAGTAGGCCATACTCAAGAGTTCCCCTTTGACTCTTTAACAAATAGTCAAAAGTGTCTATGGTGCCACAGCACCTTCAGCAGCGTGTCAGATGGGGCCCCACAGGCCCAGTTCAAGTCTTACCTGCTCCTGCTATTATGGAAGCTTTCAGAGGTGCCATCTCTGCAGGTGCTCACAAGTCCTGATCTTCTTTGGAGAAGCCAGGCTGCTTGTGGTTTACGCAACTGTATCTGGCAGGTGCAGGCTCTCTCGAGCGGCACTGCCTCCGTTTCCAGGCGATTGGATTCGCGAAGATGAGGTAAGTCACTCTTCTGCACACTGGTGGGGGGGATATTCGATCCACCAGCCCCATGAACAGAGCCCAATAAGGATGTGACGTCTCCTGTGGCGTCCTTCATGGTCTTTGGGGGATTAGTCAGGGGCAGGTCTTGACTCACCGGTTACAGTGGCAATTTTCTTTCAAGGCAACAAACTGAACTTCTGGCAATGTTGGTACCAGCAGCCTCTTCCAGCATATGGGGTTGCCACTGTACTTCCCAGCCTAGATGCAGACTCCTCCTGTGCAATTGCCCACACCATGATAGCCACTCCTGGCATGTAGGGTCATTTATTGAGGTAGATGCAAGTCTCAATGATCTGACAACAATAAATTGAACAGTGCTGCTCAATTCACCACGCCCCTTGCCTGGCGTACGGGGATTGCCAGATTGCTCCTGTAAACAGGCAACAACCCAATCGATGCACAGGTATTTCCTCACATCTTGCTCAGAGAGCCCTCTTGGTAGGGATCCCCAATGGACCTTGCTCCCTCCGTGCTCTCCTCTTCATCACAGAACACACTGCTCTTGGAAAGAAGTTAGGTGCAGGGCAGGTGAGTTTGCTTTTCCCTGGGTGATGTCCCCTCACCCAGCAGTGAGACTATCAGGCCCCTCTCCCCAGCCATGATCACAGGGAAAAGTCTTTCATAACTTCCCCTTCTCACACAGCTTGTCTGGCTGCTTGGCAGATTACAAAGGTTGGGGTCTCAACCCCCCCTTCTTATAGTCCATTTCCAGACAATAAATGTGATTTAGGGTTTGAGGTTTTGAAGTTTTATGTTGGGGTTCTGCTTCTTTTGAAGTGTGCACTTCCTTGTTCTTCTTTCCTCTTGAAAGGCTGTCTATCACAGCAGGCAAGGCTCAGAAGCTGATTGTCCCACAACACAGGCCATAGGAGTGACTAAAGTTCACACCTAAATGTCAGCCACAGTGATATGTGCATCAAAGCGTTGATCCCGGGCACCCAACTCCACTCTTTATGATTCCCTTTTCAGCCCCCATCTCCTTCATGGGATGTGTCCAGGCCCCTTCCTTGTGATTTATCACTGATTTGAAGAGCAGCCTTTTGAAGTGTAAATTAGGAGTCTCTATCTCCATTCCTCCAATGTATATCCCATCCAGCTTACAGGAATGCAGAAATACACAAATCTGTCTGGGGGGATTCTTCTATTCCTATCTCTTAACCATGCAGACCTGGGCTTCCCAAAATGGAACCCAAGGTCCTCCATGTAATGTACCATTGCAGGCACACTTGCACTAAGTGTACTTGCACTATACACATAGGCCCTTATTTACAAGGATTTGGGTTAGGGCAGCACAGCAGGTCACCTTGCTACACTTCCCTACGCCAAAGTGAAAGGGCAGGAAGGCACCATATTTATTAACCCTGGGCGTAGTGGGCGTAGTGGGGCTACGTGGCGCATCGCGTAGTGTGGTCAAATCTACGCACACTCGCGTGCTCCACATAGCCCCACTACGCGCCGCCCGCCTCACACCCGACCTCCTTTTAAAATAAGTTAAACTATGATAAAGAAATAAGAGAAAATGCCTTACCTGCAGTGCGGCGTCCCTGGGCTCCCTCTTCCTCTTTGCCGGCAACTTCTTTTCACAATTGCGCATGCATGGACGCCCGCGCATGCGCATTTCTCGCCCTGGCGTGTGCGTAGCGCTGCCTGCTACGCCTACTTCGTAAACCGCGAAGCAGGCAGTGCTATGTACACTCCGTGGGCGAAGCGGAGTACTACGTCCGGGGTTAATATTTATGCAATAGACTGCACACCTGTCCTTTCTCCCTGCACTGGTGCCGTTTCGGCTGCCTAGCACCAACGCAGGCACCCTTGAGACATGGTGCAAGAGGGCCTGTGTTGTCGGCAGGATTGTTTTTGTGCACAAAAACAATCCTAAGAAGCGTTTTCCTCTTTCTAAGTGTGCTGCGGAATTCAGCGCAGATAGAAATGGAAAAGAACAAGAATGCCTCACCTCTGGAGGTGTAAGGACATGGCACCTCCCCAGATTACATGATCTTGTAAATCGGGGGCAGCATCAAAATCCATGGGTGTAGCATGGGGAAACAAGCAAGGCCCATGGAATGCCTCCCTGGCACAGAGTAAGACGAGGCAGTGATTTGCACTGCCCCTTGCCTTACTACATGTCTATGGTGGCCGCTGCGGGGGAGCGCTAGTGAGAACTTTGACCCTGGTCTCAGGCCTACTCTCTCCCCGCAGCTCCGCTCAGCTTGCCTCGCCGCTGGTCCCTCCTGCCCCCTCCAAGGAGGTGTTTGAGATCACTACCAGCACACACCTCTGTGTGTGCTCTGCCTGATTCCGCCTGTCACCGGTGGTACTGCCTGTGCCTTTTGATTTTATTCGGTGCATCAGTGTTAAGCCCATTGTCATTGTTGGTACTTCTGTGTCCTTTTGATTTTTTGTATTTTATTTAGTTCCTCTGTGTCAGCCCTGGTCATTGCTAGCCCTTTCCCTGTGCCCACCTCTCCCTGCTCCCTTCCCACCTGCTGCTGCCCCTGTGGCCCCGCCTCCTGCACAAGCCCCCTCCCCGCCTCCCAGCTGCTGTCCCTCCCCCTCCCCTAGTTAATGGCAGCTGCTGCGCGGTCGTGCAGCTTGCCTAAGGCAAGCCTGTTTGCCAGTCTGCGACCCGACCGCGACCAGCGCCAGGAACCTGGGTTCTACCATCATCCGCCACTACGACCCTGCCGCACTCCGCGCACTCAACCCCGGGACGCACAGAAAATGCCAACAGCGCCTCACCGAACACGACCCATGGCCAGTTCTCCTGCCTCGACTGCCATTGGACATTCATTACCACCCCACGCCCCTACGCAAGCAACACCAGCACCGACCACACCCTCAACTGCATCCTCCTCAACGTTTGCTCCATACACAAACACGCCACAGAAATCTGGGACCTACTCGACTCTCTCACGCCCGACATCGCTTTCTTCATTGATACATGGACCAACACCTCCTCCGCCCTGACATTAGCACTGCCACCCCGATGGATGCAAAATCCAGAGGAAGGACCACCCCAACAACCCGGGAAGGGGCCTCGCCATCGTCCACAAGAGCGCCCTCGGCCTCACCACCTCCAGCGAAACCTTCCCCTCCACAGAACACATGCACTTCCAGATCCAGACCAGCCCCAACACCACACTCCGAGGTACCCTCATCTACAGACCGCCCGGCACCCGGACTCCCTTCACCACCACCATCACTGACTTCACAACACCCCACACCATCGAATCTATGAACTACATACTCATGGGAGACCCCAACTTCCACCTTGACAACCCCAGCGACCCCAACTCCACCACCCTTCACAACAACCTCTCCAAAATTGGACTCAACCAACTCGTCACTAGACCGAGGCACAGAGCAGGACGCACCCTCGACCCCATCTTCGCTGCAGGCAATAGCGTCCACTTCAGCCACACAACACAACCACCATGGACCGACCACCACTGCGTCCACTTCACCATCGACAGACCCAAGGTGTCAAAACCAGGCCCTCGCCCTCCATGAAGGAACTGGAGCAAGGTTACCGATGAACAACTAAACACCACCCTCACCCGATATAACCACCTCAGGGCATCCGACGCAAACACCGCAGCCAGAGACCTCAACACCTGGATCTCCAACTGTGCTGACAAGCTCGCCCCGCTATGCAACCCCGGCAAACAGCGCCCCAGGAAAGCGGCCTCGTTCACCACCGATTTCCAAGAAGCCAGGCCCAACTGTAGACGACTCGAGAAGAACTGGAGGAAGTCCAAGGCAACCGACAATGACTCCACCTACAAGGACACCATGATCGACTACCACTACCAAATCAGAACTACCAAAATGAACTTCATCCACAACAAAATCCTCGCCAACTCCACCAGCTCCAAGGAACTCTTCAGTGTCATCCAGGAATTCACCAACCCACGCAGTGAAGCCACAGACATCACCCCGTCTCAAGACCTCTGTGACAAGCAGGGAACCTACTTCCACCTCTAGAACAGAACTCCCTACGATAACTTCACCGACCACCCACAAGACGCCACAGCCGCCCCCCTGCCTGAAACTCCAGTCAGCCCACCATCCCCAACTGGACACAGATCACAACAGAAGACACTGTCTTGACCATGAAAGGCATCCATTCATGGGCCCCCACGACCCCTGCCCCCGCACATCTACCACAAAGCCGTAGACGCCATTGCACCTGAACTGCAACACACCATCAACACTACCTTCACAACAGGCACCTTCCCAGACAACTGGAAATGCGCAGAAGTCAGACCTCTACTCAAGAAGCCCACGGCCGACCCCACCGAACTCAAGAACTACCGGCCCATCTCGCTCCTCCCCTTCGCTGCCAAAGTGGCAGAGAAAACGGTCAACAGGGAACTGAAGCAATTCCTCGAAGAGAACGACGTCCTCGACCCGTCCCAGTCTGGATTCCACAGCAACCAATGCACAGAGACCACCCTACTAGCCACCATAGACGATATCTGCTCCCTTCTGGACCAAGGCCACTCCGCAGCCCTCATCCTACTCGACCTATCCGCAGACTTCGACACCGTCTCTCACCGCACACTAATCGCCAGACTGCATGACTCTGGCATACAAGGAACAGCCCTGGACTCGATCCGATCATTCCTCACTGGAAGAAGCCAAAGGATCAGACTACCACCCTTCCTCTCCGCCCGCACAGATATAATCTGCGGAGTCCCACAGGGGTCATCTCTGAGCCTGACCCTCTTCAACATCTACATGGCCCCCCTCGCAGCCATCGTCCGGCAACACGGCCTCAACATCCTATCCTATGCCGACGACACCCAACTCATCCTCTCCCTCACCAGAGACCCCACCACCGCAAACTCAACTTCCAGAAAGGAATGCAAGATGTGGCAGTCTGGATAACCAACAGCTGCCTAAAACTCAAAACAGAGAAGACAGAAGTCCTCGTCCTTGGAACCACCTCCTCAGCATGGGACAACACCTGGTGGCCCACCACCCTCAGAAACCCAGCTTCCCCCTTCGACCACGCCAAAAACCTTGGCATCGTACTCGACTCAACTCTTGCCATAAACAGACAGGTTAACTCCATCACATCCAGCTGCTTCAACATCCTCCGCACCCTTCGTAATACCTTCAAATGGATCCCCGCCCGAATCAGGAAAAACAGTCACCTAAGCACTCATCACCAGCAGACTGGACTATGGAAACACTCTCTACGCCGGCATAAACAAGTCCCTACTCTGCAAACTCCAAACAATACAGAACACCGCGGCCAGACTCATCCTAGGCATCCCCCGGCACGAACACATCAGCCAACTACTGCAGAGAATCCACTGGCTCCCCGTGGTGAAGAGAGTCACCTTCAAAATCCTCATCCACGCCTACAAATGCCTACACAACAGCGGACCCAAATACCTCAACGACAGAATACATTTCCACACACCCAAAAGAAACCTCCGATCTTCCAACCTCACACTGGCTGAAACCCCACGCATCCAAAGAGCCAGAGGAGGCGGAAGAGCGTTCTCCCACATTGCAGCCAAGACCTGGAACAAGCTACCGGTAGACATCAGACGTGCCCCCTCCCTGAACACCTTTAGGAAGACTCTCAAGACCTGGCTCTTCAGTTGAACGGATCTGCTACCCCCCCCCCCCCCTCCCCCAGCACCTTGAGACACTCACGGGTGAGTAGTGTGCTTACAATTCCCTGATTGATTGATTGAGGCCACCCAAAGCACATATAGTAGCTATGCGTGGCCTCATATATATGATTTAGTAATCTGCACAGCTGAACCGTCACAAAAAGTGACGATCCGGGGGCGCAGGGTTCTCTTAAATAAACCCCATACTCTCTAGTACTGTTACCTCCAAGCATTGTGCCACTGCAGACACATATATTCAGCACAAACATTCAGTCCATAGGCACTACTCAGTGATGTTGCTTTTCTGTATTATACCGGGGTGTGCTATTTGCAATCACACACACTGCCAGCACACACTCACCATGTGCGCACTGCACATTTCACCCTTCATGTATTGTACTTCTCACAATCACACGTACACACAGAACAGCACAGCACAACAGCTCTAATTTAATGTATTCTTCACAGGAATACATAGACTCAGTACATGCACTAACCTTTCATATACTACACAGTAGTGCTCTACCTGTGTCAGTGGCGGTGCGTCCATTGGGGGCGTTGGGGCGTCGCCCCCCCCGTAGCTGCGTCGCCCCCCCCGTAGCTCCCGCCCGTAGCTCCCGCGGCGTTTCTAAACTTAAGTACACTTAAGTTCAAAGACGCAGAGAGAACCAACTGACAATCATGTCAGTCAGCATGACGTTGGACCACCCACCCCCTTCAGAGTCTGAAGGGGGTGGGCGGTCCGGCGTCATGTTGACTGACATGATTGTCAGACCAGGGGCAACAGGCAGCGCAGCAGCACAAGTGCGCATGAGTGGGGATGGTGAGCGAATTTTCACCCGTGCCCAGTCATGCGCACTTGTGTTTGCACTGGCTTGCGCATGCCCATTAGGAGCCCCTCGGTCTCCTAATGGGCAGGCAGCGGGCGTAGCGTAAGCTGTGCCGTCAGCCAATCCTGGCGCTGCTGGCAGCGCCAGGATTGGCTGAGAGGGGTTGGCAGGCCCCTCCAGTGCCGTTCGTGAAAGGCGCGCAGTCCAGGGGAGCAGAGGTCTGAGAGGTGGCGTGCCGTGGACCCGGGACCGGCTGTGAGGTAGGTTTTTCGTTTAATATTTCATAGCCCCCCCCCGTGCGCGACTCCCCCCCCCCCGCGCGAGCCGCGACTGGAGCTAGATTATCTGTTGTGATTTGCTGTACACGTCTTGTTCAACGTGGCAGGCAGTGCTTTTTTTTTTTTTAGCTCGTTTGCATGTGTTTGTGTTTCAGAGTTATGGGGGAGAGGGGGTGCCTGCGTCATCCCAACACCCGCTACAATGCGGCGTGATTACCACTGTCTGCTTGAAGTTGACGGCCCAAGAATGAATGGCATTTGTAAGGGCCTTTATTACTATGCTAGTACGTTAACAGTATGCAGGCTTAAAGTACCACGAGCACTAGCACATGATTGCATGGCATGCTAAGATGCCTGCGTGCCCGGTCTGTAAGGATGGGGGTCCCACTCAAAGCACACAGTCCTGTTGAGAAATACTGTTACTATCCTCAAGAGGTAAATTTCCAATCTGTTTTGAAATGGTTAGTGGAGTCGCAGGTGCGACGTGAAAAGGTGAAGTGGCTGTCTATTCGGACTGCAAGCAACATGTGCAGATCTCGGTATGTCAGAGCCACACCAGTTTCAGGGGTTGCACTTTTCAAGCTGCCCGTGCCTATGAAAAACCTCATGTTGCCGAATTTGTGTTTTACATGCATATATCAGAAACTGCATGCACACAGTTGGGTTGAGGTAGTTCAGACAGTGGTCACATGCAGCCCCTGACTTGATTATTCTGGAAACTCACTGATTTATTGTATTTTACACACATTGCGTGAAAGCTGCATCTTGACTCAATTAAAGATGAGATTGAAAATGGTGAATATGGGAAATAATGTAAGCAGACACTTAGTACATGCCAGTGCTCATGTGGAAGGGATGGTTGCTGTCCCCTTGATCTAACATAATGCAAAGTTCGGCTTTCGCCATGTTTCTTAGTGCAGTCACTTCGCTTTAAAAAATGAAGCCCATCTCGGTCTCACTGTAACCATTTCAGAAATTAAACATAGCTTCTTGGAGTAGTAATATGGCACTTTTTTGTAGCTTTAATTTAAATACAATCAGGTTTACCCATCTATATGCAATGCTGAAGGGTTATGTCCTTTGTAATTAAATTAGCAGACTTCTGCTGTGTGCTGTATTTTTGCTCTGCATAATGAATAGTACCAGCTCTGAGAGTTTGGCACTGTGCATTGTCCTTACCTTGATATGTAGCGCATTGAATTAGCTTATTGAAGTCTTGCACAGAGATCCACTACTAACCTGTCTGAGCTATAGGTCTTTAGTCAAAGTTCTAACAAAAACAGTTGAGACTTGCTTTGGACAATGAAACTTGTTCTCTCTCTCTGTTTCATGTTATGGTAAATGGCAGTGTTAACCAGAGGAGACGTAAGCCATGCAAGCCATGTCTGAGTTTTGTTTTATGTAATGAGCGGTCACAAATGACGTGGATTTTCCCTTAACAGGCCATTGAACATCTCTGAGCCTCATTGACCAAACTTATCCCACCATGTAAATCATGCAAAATTAAGAAGGGCTGCTTTTCCCTGTAGCATTATATGTGCGCATATTGTCAGGTAAAGACTATGGGCCTCATGTAGGTAAATACATTTTACCGGTTCTTAAATACCGAGCCGTACCGAATCGGTAAATTAGAATCGGTAAGTTATATGTAGGTAAAAATTCGGTAACAGTTACCGATTCGGTAACATTCGGTAAATACGAATCGGAATTCACCGAATCGGTAAATACCGAGGTGATAATTACCGATTCGGAAAATACCGAGGTGGTATCTACCGAATCGGAAAATACCGAGGTGGTATCTACCGAATCGGAAAATACCGAATCGGTACGTACGGATTCGGTAAATAACATCACATGACTTGACGAAACAGCTAATCCTGTGCAACGACAGCCCACCCAACCAGGAACTGCCCACACCCAGGCAGGTGTACACAATTAGCGGAAGTGGCCACACCCAGGCAGGTGTACATAATTAGCCGACCCTGGAGAGGCTCGGAGTGCAGAGGAGAGGCAGGGAGCAGTTGCATGTGCGAGCGGGAAACGAACAGCATGTCCAGCCAGAGCACACAGAAAGACGGAGGGGAAAGGAGGAGGAAGCTCAAATTCAGCCCCAAGGAACTCCAGGTGCTGGTGGAGGAGGTGGTGAAGCAGCACCAGAAGCTGTTTGGGAGGCAATCCCTGCAAGTGCCTGAGGCCGAAAAGCGCAACATATGGCTGGCCATCCAGGCGCAGGTCAATGCTGTGGGAGTGACCCACAGGGAAATTGAGGTCCTCAAAAAGCGCTGGTATGACCTGAGGATTGTGACCAAGAGGAAGATGGGCGACATCCAGAAGGAGGCCAGCCAGACCGGAGGTGGAACCAACAGGGCACCTGCCCTCACCGAACTGGAGGAGCTGGTGGCGGCCACACTCGAGCAAGAGAGCGTCGTGGGTCTTGGGGACGCCGACAGCTCTGCCAGAGCCGCAACACACCAAGGTAAGACGAAAGCACAGCAATGTAGCCGCCCCTACCCCTATCCCACATCCCCCATTGTGAAACGAGAATCACACTGCAGTCCACACGTGTCAGTGCAGACAGGCAATGCATTCCGGGAGATGTAGTCAGGGCCACACTAACCATGACGTAAATGTCACAGGGCAACAAGGCATGTCACGCACTCGAGGCACAAGGAGACAGAGGACAGAATGGAATGTGAAATGATTTATTGTGACGCTTGCAATGCAGCCCTTCGGGGACACTGAGCCAATGTTGTTTTTCTGTCCACAGATGTGACATCATGCAGTACAGGGCATGCTGCAGGGGAGACGGCACACCGGCCACAAAAATCACCTCTAGCCACCACGAGTTCAGACCAGGGAGCAGGCCCACTTTCAGCCGCACCACCTACGCAGCCAGCCGCGCCGCACACAGAGCCACCATCACCTCACCGAGAGCCAGCATCACCACCACCAGAGCCAGCATCGCCACTCATGTTCGATTCACCGGCCACATCTCCGCTTGCAGGTGTGAGAATGAGGAGGCGTCCAGCAGCCAGGCTACGAGCCTTCGACACCTCGTCAGACGACAGCATGGGCCCAGAAGACCGCACCGGGCCCCAGGAAGGGAGCCATCCCACTGTGCCCCACACCTCACAGGCAGCACAGACGGGAGCAAGAGGGCGCCGCAGGTCGCGTGTCCAGAGTCCACCAGCACCCACTGACGGCCATGGTGTCTTCTTGGGGCTCGAGGGCCAAATGTTGAAGCAACAGCGCCTGCAATCAAAGGCAGTAATGTCAGTCCAGAGGCACATGCGGGTGATGAGGACAAGCTTAGTCAACATGGACACAAACATTGGCGGCATGGCTGCGGGCATTCGGGACATGTCCCAGTCAATCCAGCAGTTGTGCAGCAAATTAGATGCTGACATCGAAGCACGGCGCCGGGAACGCCAGAGAAGGGACACTACCAGCAGGGCACTCAACCGTCTGGCAACTGCGACTTCCCTACTTTGCCGGCGCTCTGTGACGATGCAGGAGGGCCTAACACAGTGCTGCAGCGACCTGTCACGGGGGATGGTGCAGGTGACAAGTGCACTAGGGGTGCTATTGACAAGTCAGGCGTCGACAACTGCTGCAGGGGATGCTGCGGAGAGCATCGACACCAGCAGCAGCATCACACCCCCCGTCCCAGAAGCACGCAGGAGCAGCAGGCGGCTTGGGGTTGGCTCTAGTGAGGATGCACAGGCCGTGCAATCCACCACTGCAGCGCGTATGCGCAAACATTGATGTGGCCCTGCTTATCCACTTGCCATTGGGTGACGTAACCCTGGACATACTCATTGTATAGATGGCATATTGCCAGATTGGCCTGTTCATGTGTTCATGGCGTGGTGCCACATTAAACTACGTCATGACTTCTCACGACTCGCTGTGTCCCCTCACTTACTCAGAAATAGTTGCATGTGATCTCTGCCCGTCTCTCTCTCCCATCGATTGCAGTTGGCACTCTAGCTGCGCTGCCCTCTGGCTGGCCTGACTCATCCTCGTTGTCCTCAAAATATGTTAGTTCCACATCTGTACCTTTTTTCGTGGCAAGGTTGTGCAGCATTGCACAAGTGGCAATTATCTTGCAGCAGGTGATGGGTTTGTACTGGCGTGCGCCTCCGCTCTTGTGGAGGCAGCGGAACCTGCTCTTCAGCAGTCCAAACGTGCGCTCCACCACATTGCGTGTAGATTTGTGGGCCACGTTGTATCGTCTCTCACTCTGGGTTGCTGGGTGTAGGTAGGGAGTGAGGATGAATGAACGGCATGCATATGCACTGTCGCCTGGATGAGTAAAAGGGAACCATCAGTTACATGCCTCTATACACTCTGATTTGCAGGTTTCAAGGGGCGTCACTGTTACTTACCCAGCAGGTATCCCTCTCCGAATTCTCCGGCTCTCAGTCGTGTGTAGATCCCACTATTCTGGAAGATGTAAGAGTCGTGGGTGCTCCCAGGAAACTTTGCAACAATATCTGTGATGATGTTCCCTGCATCACAGATGACCTGCACATTGATGGAGTGGGTGGACTTCCTGTTCCTGTAGATGTGCTCTGTGTCAGCTGGAGGACAGATTGGGATGTGTGTACCATCAATACAGCCGATGACATGGGGGAACTGTGCCATGTGATAAAAGTCTGTTTTTGTTTTCTGCAGTGCAGCCTGTGTGTTTGGGAAGCTTATGTAGTGGTGCATTCTCTGCATCATGGCATCCAGGAACTTCCTGAAGAAACGTGACAGGCAACTCTGGGATACCCCACCCACCGCAGCTATCACCACCTGATAACTGCCGGATGCCAACAGATGTAGGCTGCAGAGCACCTGCACATGTGGTGGTATGGCGTGCGCCCTTCTTGTTGGCTGGTCCAGGAGTGGGTGCAGGTCCCTTATCAGGTCCATGATGGTTTCGGGGTGTAGCCTGTACCTCTCATGTATCTCTGCATCAGTCAGCTGTAATAGTGTGATGCGCTGTCTGTAGATTTGTTCCTCCCGTCGCCACACCCTCAGTCCTGCTGCCTGTAGACGTAGGCGCCTTGCAATGACGTACATGGCGGCCATGTTGTCCACGCAGTTGCATTTTGGGATTGCTTATGTGCATTGTTGATGGTTACCACCTGCTTTCCATCCGTGTTAATTACCGACTCTTATTTACCGATTTTCCTGGATTTCTTAATTACCGACTGCTCCTACATGTCATTTTAAATTTTTACCACTTCATATTTACCACTTCATATTTACCGATTCGTTAATAATGTATTCGGTAAATATGAATCGGTATTTTAGAATTCGGTAACTATGAATCGGTATTTACCGCCTCATATTTACCGAAAAGTGGTTTTTGGACTCCTACATCTCACTTGTCTGAATACCGGTCGGTAACGGGATATTTACCGAATTTCGGCCGTTACCGACCGGTATTTGGCTACCTACATGAGGCCCTTGATCTGTAGACGCAGTTTTAGAAGGGTTTGTGTTATTGTTTGTGTTTAAGGTTTTTAATGTATTCCGACTACAGTGAGATGTTCTGTTAGTAAGATGCCTAGGGTCTGACAGTGGGAAGCATTATCTGAGTGTCGAGGCTGAGACCTCAGGATGCAGGCAATAAGAAAGGCTTGAGAGCGGCCTGTGCTGTGTGCCACACATTATATTTTCGCCGGTGCAATGCTCATTGGTTTGTTGTGTGGGGTGCTGTTTGTGTGTTGTGATGCACAATGTTGTCTCCCAATAACAGTTTGCTATGTTTGCCAAACAAAGCAGTGTAATGTCCAAAAGACTATCAAACCCTGCCCAACTCAAACCATGCGCAGCCTTTTGTTTCGTTTATTAGGGTACAACATTTTTCGCGCCGCACCACTTTCAAAATCCACCAGCCGCCACTGACCTGTGTACTGTACCCGTTCCACGCACACATACATCCAGAGCATAGTCACTACTTCTGTGTTGCGCAGCACTCTACATCTATCTGATGTAGGCCAAGGGTATGTTAAACACATCAGTGGAACTTTAAAAAGGTGAGTGAGTCAGTGGGACTTACTTCCGTGACACAGGGTAAAAAGGAGTTGTTCACTCCTACTGATCACTACACGGTATGCTACCTCTACTTCACTTGTGCTGCTTAACTCTTGGTGAAGGCAGTAGGGCTTTGGGCACCCCTCCTGGTTCAACAAGATCACAAACTGTGTGAGACAGGCCTATGTCATGGTGAACATGCATGATCAGTGGTTGCCTATGATAAATAATCAGCATTATGGATGCAGACAACAGTACGGTTGGGCACTCAGGACATGGGTTCACGTCTCTTACAATGTAGAGAACTTTTCAATCCCAACATGCATATGTGAGTTAATTTCAGGTTTTTTTATTAGAAAAAAAACAATTCCTCCTTGCAACCTTTGTCCCATCCCTTCTCTCTCTAACCCATCCTAAATGTTTCTGACTACTATGAACCCCCAAACTTACTTTTCAAAGTTCCTCTCCTTTTTTTTACCTATGACACCCAACTAACAATCATTATATACAAAAACAGCTTTCGACTTCCTTTTCCAAATCCATCCCTACTATTATAACAATATTCTAAGCTCTACAAATCAAGTGCACAACCCTAGTACAACTAATAAACAAACGAATGAAAAACAATTACTAATTTACTAACCAATAACCTATATTCTTGGGCTCTGAAATAGCGTGCTTCTTGCCATAAAGCACTCCAACGCCTTGTCGGGGGTAGTAAGTGCTATATAAATACAATTTACAATTGCAATTACATAGCACCTGCAAGTCTAATCACTGAACTAAATATCAAATTCTGAAATAAAGAAACCCAATAAAAAGTGCCCTCCTTCAATGTTGCCCTTCACCAAAGCTGCTCAGCTGCTCCAGCGCCCTTGATTTGTGGATCTGTTCATGTTCCTCGTGCTGTTCTTGGAAGAGGCAGCAGCAGAAGCGTTTGATCCCAGATGCCTGACACGTTGTGGAGACAACGCTATCGCTCACGCAGTCAAGTGTTTATTGTAATCTACTGTAAAGATGAAGAGCGTCATAAACACGGAAAGATGAAAGGAAGGAAAGCAAGGGAGGAGGGAGGGAGTTGAGGGAAGGCAACAGGGGAAGGGAGGAAGGGGCTGAAATCAAGGAAGTGGGGAATGAGAATGCTAGAGAAGGAGGAAAGACTGAAGTATATTGACGACAAGGCAAGGACAACAGGAAGGAAGGGATGGAGGAATAGAAGCAAGAAACCGATAATCAGAGGGAGAAGAAGACAAATGGAAGTGTGGGATGTGAAAGAGAGGGGAGAAAGACAAGTGTGATCAGCAGAGAAAATTAGGGCATTTCGAAAAGAGTAAGGTAAGATAGGAGATAAAGTTGCAAAAAGAGACAATTGAAGGAACTATGGGGCATATCAACAACAACCGGCGATAATTATCGCTAAGCGCACTTAGCGCTAGGATAATTATCGCCGGCTAGCGTGGATTTTTATCGCTGAGATAGCGTGCTATTAGCAACGCTTATCTCAATAGCGATAAAAATCCTCACGCTAAGTGGCTAACGTGAGATTATCGCTGGAAACCCAGCGATAATCTCATGTTAGATTGTTGATAGGGACAGACAAACTTAGCCATGATATCCTCCTTCCATAGGATATCATGGCTAAGTCAGAAAAATACCAGACGTAAAAAAGCAGCGTTAACCGAGGTTAGCGCTGCTTTTTTTGTCTCTAACAGGGTTAGCGATATTCTTGATAATAAGAGAAATGTCGCTTAGCAACATTTCTCCTATTATTTTACTCTGGAATGCCTCCTTTGCATCTCATTAGAGATGCAAGGGGAAGCGTAGAGTAAAAAGGGTGCTAACATGCCAATTTGCATGTTAGCACCCTGTTGTTGATAGGGTGCTAGTTTTATCTCTGCTTTTTTGTCTTTTAAAGCCAAAAAAGCAGAGATAAAGCCTTGTTGATATGCCCCAATAAGAGGAACAGAAGGGAAGGCAAGGGAAAGAGAACAGAAGGGAAAGGGGTGTGAAGGGGAAGGGGAAGTGGAGAGAAGGGGAGGGAAATGTGAACACAAAAGCAGACGTTCACACTTACCGAAAGGCACATATGGATGAGAAATAAAATATTAGCATATGTTTTTTTTCATGAGGTTTGCAATTTGACTTGTTAAACCTGGCTTGATAGTGCAGCTGTCTTCAAGACCTAAATTACCTAATGTTACCAATTCTTTAAAATATACATAGGGTGGGCCCTGGCTCCGACCAAAGTAGCATTTCCGACTTCCTTCATGCTACTATTGGCTATCTGGTGCATCATTCTACCTCCTATGGAGTACTTGGATTATCTTTAACATCTGCGTCATTCCACATCTTTATGTCCCTTTGTTTATCTCCTGTGTTTAGCCAACTACTGTTTTCTTCATTTGTGTCTTATCCATTATGCTTCCTCCTTTGTTTTCATGTATAAAAAAAGCTTTGCTAAAGCCAACAGGTTTGCCTTTATTTAGCTAACACGCACTCTAACATATGCAAGTACAGCCATGCACAAATTCTGTAGTCATTAAGGCTAGAACTGTTGGCTTTGCCCAAGCTTATTTTGATTTTTTTTTTTTAAGGGTTGCCATATATTCCCGACATTAACACTTTGGTGTAGTTTTTACCGGAAAAAAGTTCAGTCTGTTTTTTTCGTTCTAAGCAATTTTAAAAACAATAAGGCATTCGAGGAGGAAAGAAAGACAGAAAAGTAGGAAAGGGAATAAATGAAGGCAAAACGTTTGAGGGAAAATCGAAGGGAGACTATGGGTAAAGGAAGGAGTGAGGAAATATGTAAAGATTGCATCAAAGAAGAAAAAGAAGGAAGATGGAACAGAGCAAATGAAGGTAAAATATGGGAGAAGGAATAGAAAAAAAGTGGTAAGTCTGAAAAAAGTGGAACCACGAGCTTGGTGTGAGATGATGGAAGAAGGAAAGAACAACCGGTCCAATCAATAGCAAGGAAGCAATAATCTACCGAGGAAAATGATGAATTAGCAGCACACAAGAAGTCAAGCCAGAAGAATAAAAGCAGAGTAGAATGGGGAAATTGACGTTTGAAACAGTGGAAGAAGGGAAGAAAGAAAAATAAATAATAATTAACATAAAGAGGCCAATCAATAGCATAAGGAAGAAACCATTATCGCATAGTGTTTGGATCATGTTCACGCAGGCAGTAAAAGCCTCTGATATAAGCATAATATAAATGCATAACTTGTGCAATACTTATCCCTTTAGTGTTGTAGCAGCTGCGGGCTATTTACTTGAAACAACCGAAACATAAAGTGTGGTGACCTCTCCCAAAGTGTTCAGATCTGTCATTTGCTAGGCCGTAATGTTCCCTCCATCTCCGCCCCTCTGCATCCGACCTGCAAGCTAAGTAGCTACATAGACTCGTCCAGTCCTGTTCTGACTGCAGATTGCACATGATAATGTTAAAGTTTCTCTCAGCAACATCCCGGGATAGATCTAGGCATAGGCAGTGTGGGCTTCACAGAGGTGGGTCGTAGCAGTAAGACTTAGGGAAGGGGGTCCTTTTTATGTCACAGTGCTGTGAGGCTCACCCTATTAAGCTCATAGTTCACTGCCAAGCCCTTTTAGCACTAGGCAATGGCCGTGAGGTCCAGGAGAGGGGACCCTCTTCCACTGGGTTTCTCAGCACTAAGCCATTATTGGAGGTCACCCTCTCCTAGGTGCTGGAACATAGCTGCGAGGTGCAGGGAATAGGGGCTCTTATCCTGTGGGCCTCACAGCACTAGGGCATGGCTGTGAGGCCCTTGGAGAGAGCCCTGCTTCCCTGATCCCCGCAGAGTTGGCCCTGGGCCTAACAGCGCTGGTTCATAGCTGAGAGATCCAGGGAAAAGGGTTCTGTTCTAGACCCTAAAGTGCTATTCCCTGACAGTAACAGCCAGGTCAAGGAACCTCCCTCCCTGGGCCTCACAGCACTAAACTATGGCTTGGAGGCCATGTCCCCTGGGCCTTGGAGTGCTGGGTCATAGATGTGAGTCCATGAAAAAGGAGCGCCCCTCCCCTGGACCTTGCTTGTGCTGGACCATGAGTGTGAGCCCCAGGGAATGGCCCTTCCTCCCCTGCACCTCACAGACATGGTCAATGTTAGACCTGGGACCATTGGCATGGGTCTCCCCTGCATTTTTGCCTTAGCCTCCTGTGTGTTTGCTGTGTATTGGACTCCGATTTGCTGGTCTAGATGCTTTGGGCCCTTTGCCACTGCTGTTCAGTGCCAAAGTGCAGGTGCTCCCTTTGTAAATTGTTGTTATGGATTAGTGATTCCATCCATGATTGGCATATTTGATTTACTGGTCAGACCCTAGTATAGTGCACTGTGTGTGCCTAGGACCTGTAAATCAAATGCTGCTAGTGGGCTGCAGCACTGATTGTGCCACCCACAGAAGCTGCCTGTAAAATGTAACTCTGGCCTGCCATTGCAGAGGCTGTGCGCAGTCTGGACTGCCATGTAAACTTGGCAAGTGCACACACTTGCCAGTCCCTAAACCTTCCTTTTTCTACATATTAGTCACCCCTAAGGTAGGCCCAAGGTACCCATGTGAAAGATAGGACATGCCCTGATATATGTGGCATGTCCTGATAGTGAAATACTGCCAATATCGTTTTTCACTATTGCAAGGCTACCTGTTCATATAGGACAGAATGGGGAATGTGTTTATAACATCTTATAAACATAACTGGCCCTGGGAACAAAGTAGAAAAATAAGGTTTAGTATGCCTGAACTCAGGATTTTAAAATGCATCTTTCAGTGAGGGTGATTTTGACATTCTTTGTTTGAAAATACCACTTTTAGAAAGTATGTATTTTCTTGCCTAACCATCCAGTGTGCCTCTGCTAGGTTTGTGTTTTGCATGTCTGACTTTTGGATGACAGGGGCTGGAGAGGGGCAGCGGCTCTAGAAGTCTGATGAGTCAGGGCTGGGCTGAATAGACCTGAGCTTCATTTAGAGAAGAGGGAGGAGATTTCCTTTCACCTGAATGGGCCTGGTCTGCCTTCAACAATGCAGTTTCCACCTCCTGCCAAGAAGCTGCGCCAGTGAGAACAGAGCTGTTTGTAGATGGGTACAGAAACTCTCTGTCTTCAGAGAACAAATGATTTTGGTGTATAAAAAGAGAGGGAACAGACCCCAGACTTTTATATCACTTCTGGGAAATCAAGAGAACCGTTTGCCAAGGAGAAGAGCAGGAGAAGCTGAGGAGGAATACTGCCCCTGTGCTGTTTGCTGTCTGGGGTTGGCCTGCAGTGGCTACTTGCTGCCAAGAAAAGGAGAAAAGGACTTTGCTGTCTGCTTTGTCACTTGCCTGAAAGAAGATATTCAAGGGCTTGAAACTGAGCTTGCTTCCTGTTCTGAAGTCTCAGGGACACAAAGATTTCACCACCAGCTCCCCTGAATTTCTTTGCTGGAAATTCTAACATGCGGAGAGGTGCCTGCTGCAGTTCTGGACCTCTAGAGATTGTGTGCCACTAGGAGCTGGTAAAGCAACGCAACATCGAAGAAGCGAGATGCATCCGCACCTGTTTCTGATCCATCGCCGAATAAACCATTGCAGTGCCTGCTGTGGCTCGAGAAATCGGCGCACGCTGCATCAAGTGCACCGATCTCCGAAGTCCGAGATCATTGCACTGAGTTCGACGCAAGGCCTGCTGTGCGGCTGCCTGAGTTCACGCATCGTCACCGGATCGTCCCATTGCATCGAGGCAGCAAGTCTGTCGCATCGTTGGGGGATGCTGAAAGAAACTGACGCATCACCTCCCCATGCAGTAAGAAACCGACGCATCACCTCCTCTTAGGTAAGGAACCGACACATCACCTCCCCTGCACTGCAGTAAGGAACCAACGTATCACCTCCCCCAAAGCAAGGAACCGACGCATCACCTCCCCCAAAGCAAGGAACCAACGCATCACATTTCCTGAGTGTAAGTAACTGACGCATCACCTTCCCTGCAGCCCGTTTTGTTTGTTTGCCTGATGCATCCCAGGTACTTTGTGAGAAAAGTGTTGCAGCTTCAATTTGCTTGAACTGAACTATTTTCTACCATCTGAAAGTCATATTTTTATTACTGTATTGTGGACTTTTGTCGTTTGGTCTTGTTTTGGTTTAGAGAAAGATTATTTAATTCAGTCAGTCAGTCAAAAAGGCTTTATTTCGATAAAAATTATCATAAAAGCATCACAATTTAAAAATTTACAAAGAAATTTGATTATAAGTTCATCTAAAAATATACCTTTTCAGTAAAAGTAAATAAATACATCAACATATTAAAAAAGGATTAAACAAGTGTTTTTAGCCTTTTTCTTCTAATGGCCCATGCCCATGATAAAAATTTTGCCAGAACACAAGCATAAAAAGGGCGGGAATCCGACATTAAAATGCGCAATGCTTCAACATGATGCCTGGTTCCCAACAAGCGACACAAATGCTTTAGCCATCTGCTTCTTGGGTGAGCATACTCCTTACATTCAAATAGGAAGTGTGCCACAGTCTCTTCTCTGGACGTGCAAAATGGGCAGAGATCAGTGATCTGATCTTTGGATTTCCACCGAGAGGTAAACGCACGAAGAGGGAGAGAACCAGTTCTAAATTTAAAATAAAGGGACCTATCAAAGGGTCTTTCGATGATATCTAGGTATGGTTCCCGGAAAGGTAAGTCCTTAAATTTCAGGAAGTCCTCCGTGAGGCTGCCCAAGGCGTTGTTAATATTCCGCTGGGTCGCAATCCAGTTCCAAAATAATTTCTTCAATAATGCTTTCGGAGGTGAGGACCTATTCTCCCAAGCTTCACTTAGACCCAAATCACATAAAAGGGCTTTCAAGTCTCGCAGCCATTTTATCTTATGCCACCCGGGGGATGACATTACTTCGGAAAGGCCCTTTGCATATTTTGCCAATTCAGGGACTCTCCACAACCTGGCCCATAAGAGTAGTGGGCGAAGTTTTGCTAGATCGCTAATGGAATGGCGACCCAAATCTAACAGCAACGGGATCATTGGGGTACCCTGAGGAAGTGACATAATCGCTCTATAGAACTTCCTCTCAGATCTAATTAACTCACTGATATTATATGAGCCCCAGAGTTCGGCCCCATAGAGAGCAGAACTGACTCCCCTAGCAGCATAGATTTCAATGACAGGGGCAATGGGTCTGGATGCACAGGCGCGCTGCTCTTTCAAAAGTGCCCCTGTTACCCTCTTGTGTGCTAGTAACATTTTGCTTAGATGGGGAGCCCACTGCATATTATGTGACAATCGGATTCCCAAGTAGTCGAATACATCCACCCTCCCCAAAGGTATAGCGTTCAATTGTGGGGACTGAACAGATTTTTTTTTGGGGGGGTTCAACACCAGGAACTTGGTTTTTTCAGTATTGATAATCAAGCCCCTTTGTACACAAAAATGCTGGAAGTTGTTAAGCAATTTTTGGAGGCCCATCGGGGATTTAGACAGTAAGAGCGTGTCATCCGCAAAGAGGAGGGTCGGTATGCGCTCACCCGCCAGGGAAGGTTCATCTGATGGGTCTTTCAACAGATGCTCGACCACTCCGTTGACATATAGTGAAAAGAGGGTGGGAGCAAGAACACATCCCTGACGGACCCCTCTCTCAACCGGAATTCTGCTAGTCTTCTCGCCTTCTGATCCCCATCTAATCTGGGCAAAAGTGTCTTCATGGAGTCTTACAATTAATCGTAAAATATAATAGGGTAACCCCATGTCACCAAGCACTCTCCAGAGACTCTGCCTAGGGACGAGGTCAAAGGCAGTCTTCAGGTCGATAAACGCAAGATAAAGACTGCCTTTGCCTATGACCACCACCTTCCAATATATTAAGAGAAGTCTGAAAGCTTGTTCTATTGTGCCAGTGCCTGCTCTGAAGCCTGCCTGGTAGTCGGAAAGGATGTTATTATCACAAATCCATTGTGATATTCTAAGCAACAATACTTTACCGACCACCTTTTGAGTTATGTCCAGCAGGCTTATGGGTCTATAATTTGCTGGGTCATCCCTCGCCCCTTTTTTAAAAATGGGTACGACCTCAGCCCCTTTCCAGGAAAGGGGGATTCGGGCACCCTTAGAAATTGCAATAAGCAAGCAGTGAATAATTTTAGCCCATTTCGGTACATCAGAGCGTAACAAATCGCCGGGGATACCATCTGGCCCCGCCGCTTTTTGGGGCTTAATGGTACTAATGGCATGCTCAATTTCTTTTAAGGAGAAGGTGGAATCAGAGTCTACTAGGTCTAACTCCCAATCCTTTTGTGCTGGAATGATATCAATTATATCAGTGACATGCTCAGCTCTTCTTATTTGGGAGTCGCAATTTACTGTAGTCACCTTCCTTTCCTGGTCGTCCTTGGGAGTGCCAATAATAGTGATGTTAGAAGGGGAAGAGTACAGCTTGGCAAAGTGGTTGACCCAGACTTGACTAGGGATGTTACATGTTATGAGGTCAGAGTCTGGCCTTTTTTTCTTCCTGATTATGTCCCAGAAGCGCCTTGGATCTTTCCCTTGGCTTGCCTCTTTTAGAGAGCACCAAAAATCTTCTTCCCAGTCCTTCTTAGCACTAACTAGTAGTTGTTTGTAGTTATTTCTAGCTCGTTGTATAGCTACTTGGGATTTGCTTCTTATTGCCCCAATCAAGAGAGTTTTTGCGTGCCTACAGGCCGATGTGTACCATTCGCATGACCCTCTTAGGTTTCGAATTACCACATTTTTTGAAGAGGACTCCCTTTTCAGGAATACATTCCCAATTAACGTGAGTGCTTCCTCGAAAACAGATGTAACTTTTCCAGGGTTAGACAGAGCCAAATCAAAACTGTCCAACTTCATCTGTGAGGCTAAAAGGACAGTATTTATGGTATTGAGTTTGGACTCGTCTACTGATACTATATTCCACTTTAGACGTCTCCCACATGCGGAGACTGAAACGTTCTGGGTTAGTTTGGAAGGGTTTTTGATGAGATTACTGATCCAGGGATTTTTAAGGGATAGAGAAAGTGAGTTGTGGTCACTATCAGCTGAGGGTAAAACTACCATATCCTGTACCAAACCCCAAAGTTTAAAATCTAACAAGATGTAGTCGATCCTTGAGGTGTGATTAATTCTGTTATATGTGACGGCACCCATGGTATCTGAGGTTGTGCGGCCATTTGTGGCTCGTAGGCCAAACTCCAGCGAGAGGGCATTGAGCTGGATTGCGCATTGGGACCATTTTTTAATCGGGGGGATTGTTAGAGCAGGAATTCCCCATCTAGCATCGTCCTCACCCAAGTCAAAGGTGTCACCCAACTGCAATGGCTCATAGGTGCAGTTAAAGTCACCTGCCACCAGGACTTGAGCACCAGCTGTGTGTTCTCTAAGCTCCACTTCTAGGATTGCCACTATCGGGGACATAGACCCATGTTTGGTGCCTCTAACATATATGTTATACAGGTCAAGCTTTAAGCCTCTACTGGGGCCTCTCAAGGATATTCCTAGAATATCGGGGCTATTGATTTGTTTAAGTTTTATATTACAATTTAAGTCGATGCTTACCCAGATAAGAAGGCCTCCCGAAGGACGACCCTTCCCGTTTCTTGGTGGCACTGCTGGAACAAAATGTGTAGTATAGCCAACTCGATATAGAGGATCCAGACTCCAAGTCTCTTGGAATAAGCAAATCTCATGGATCCCCACTAGAACATTCCAGTCAGGGATGCTCAGTTTCCTTTGGATGCCAGCTAAGTTCCAGCTAAGAATCTTGAGGCTACCCATAGGATCGTGGGCAGTCTTAGTACCGGTGCCTGAATGATCAAAAAAGGACGGGAATACGACTGATTGACTAGGTTCAGCAGGAATAGAAAACTGGGTATCAATAAGCCCTAGATGAGAAGGAGGGGAGGGACATAGAACTACAGGTTGCAAGATTGCTTGATTAATAGTTTGGGAAACCAGAGGCTTATAACAATTATCGGAATTTTCCTTAATTGTAAGACTTCCAAAAGGTTGTGAAATTTTGGCGCTAGATTGATTAATGCCCTCAAGTCCATGTCCTAAACGCTGTGGTGGTCAATCCACTGCTTCCAGACAACTAAATCTATTGGTAACTGGAGCACCTTTCCAGCCTACAGGGGGGACTGTATTTCTAGCTTCCTGTACATACCATTCGTCCCATTCCTTTCTTCTGTCACGCGTACTGATAAGGGGCCGGTTGCTAGCCAGGTTATCAAGATACCTATTTGAAGGAGGGTAAAAGAAAGAGAGCCTTTTTATTTCTATGCCATCAGTCTTATCCCACATACCTCTATGGCAAATATAGTCAACCGTACGTGGATCATCAAAGTTGACTATGACACAATCTCCCCGGATTGATTTCATCTCACTGCCTAGCCAGGGTACCCTACGCACCATTAAGATCTTAGTACGACAGTGTGCTGGGAGCGGTCTGTTGGTGGTGAGCCAATGGAGTGCCTTATTTTTTAAGGACAATGTCGGTTCCTCAGTGTTTGGATTTAGCTTAGGGACCCCGGTCAGAATTGCAACATATGGGCCTGCTTCAGGTGGTAAATGGATATGGGGCCCTCTATTATCTATACTCTCGGAATTAGGGAGCAAAGGGGCTACTTGTTTAGCTGGTGCAGGTTCCATGGAAGAACTAGTAGGATGGGCAATAAGTTCGCATGGTTGATTGCCCTTATGCAATAGAGCAGGGGGAGACTTTGGGCTTAAAGTAGGGCCAATAGGGGTAATAGTAGGTGCTTTCGGCCCTGCCGTTGAATTCATATTGGCTGTTTTTGGTTGGCCTGGGTGGACTGGGACAACCTTCGTTTGTATCATACAGGATGCTTTCAGGGAAGCTATTTGCTTTTCAATGTTAGAGAGTGAAAGTTGTAAGGGCTGCAGATGGGCCTTAATGAGTTCACCCAGCCGAAGTAGTAATTGGTTATCTATCTCACAAACTTTACAACCCTCACCAGAGCTATCCAACCTGCTAGAATTATTAAAAGTCACAGAGCACGAAGTCGTCTCAGCTACATTTTTGATAGAAGTGCTCTGAGGTAGTGCACTCTTAGTGGGCTTAAGAGCGGTTGGTTTTTTTTTAGTAAATTTATATTTATTCACTACCTTGGCCTTCTTCCGTTTGGGTACAGCGCCCTCCCTCTTCCCTCTTGACTGCTCAATAGTCATTTCCTCCTGTCTTGGACTCATAATTGGATGCAGGGTCTTCTCGGGCAACTCGCTTAGTTGTGTGTCCGAGAGTGCCAGTGATACTGAGAGATCAACCACATTTGGGACACCATGTAGTTCCACTGGGACTTCAATTAGGGGCCTAGTTTCCCCGTGGCTAGTAGGTGTTTTGGCTAATGCCAGAAGGCCTAAGGAGGAGCGTCTAGCTAGGGCCAGATCCTGGGACACCCTGCGTTCCAAAAGGGACATACCCTGATTGATTGCCTCGTTGGCCCTAGATATATATTGGTCAATTGGGCCAATTACGTTAGTAACCCCTGGTATGGATTTAGTCTTGCTACCTCTAGTCATCATGACAGTGCTAGTGTGCTCATACACTCCCACTCAATCGATTTCGAATATATCAAGTGATCAACAGTGGGACAAGAGATTTTCAACAGCAAATACAGGGGGGGTGGCCCAGTCCAGTCTTACCCGGTCTTGAACGGGCTTAGCCCGGCGTCGCCCGCGCGCGTCCCGCGACGCGGAGGGAGCCGTGCACTTTTAAGCGCCTCCGGGCGCGTTGGCGGCGTCAGTGGCCGCAAGGTAGTCTGGGGGCTGTAGTCTCCCCCCACTCTCGTCCGCGATGTGAAGTGGCGGCGGTGGGGGAGAGACGGAGCAGAAGGGAGCCCAGGAGCTGCGGCGGCGATGTCAAAATGCAGCAGAGCAACAACAGTTTCCCCAGCAGGTAGGCAGGTGTCTTCCCAGTTAGGCTTTCTCCCGGAGTTGACCACGGCCGCTGTTTTGGCTGGAGGGCGGAAAGGCGCGGAAACTGAAGTTGAAGCGAAAACAGGTGTGATCGGCAGCTGAAGCCTCAGATCGCCTCGGGCAGCAGTACTCACGCTGTTGACACCAGGACCAGGACTTGAGTCACGAGACACCAGCAATCCCGGGCCCCAATGCAGCAAGCTACTCGGCGAGATTATATTAACTGGTGTGGTGTCCATTTGTAGTGTTTTCACTGTATTACTGAATGTGTTCACAAATGCTTTACATGCTGCCTCTGAGACAAGCCTGTCTGCTCGTGCCAAGGTACCAAGGGGGAGAGCAGGAGTTATTTTATAAGTGTATCCCTTTTACTCTGACAATAAGCAAGGGTCCCTATTTGGACAAAGGTATCTACCTCTGCCAACTAGAGACTCCCATTCCTAACAGTCAAACATTATAAGGCTCAAGCGAGAGAGGATCGTAGACTATCCTTGTGACACTAGACAGTGGGAGTGAGGCACTGGTGAGTCCCCTACATCCCTTGGACAGCATGGCCTTGGTCAAGGGTGCCGTATATTTGCCTTTGATTATTTCTGAAGTTCAAAGAATAATGTCTTTCATTTACTTTCAGTATGTGAACTGGTGTCAATATTCCCAAATCCCAATCCATCAATGCACAAAATCTTCAACAGTTTGTTGCCGAGAGACTTTTCTGCTTTCTTTATGTAAAGAAACTAATCATTCATATTGTTCTAAAAGACAATTCAAATACTTTTACTAGAAATAACTGATTGAAATTTTGCAATATCTAACTACTGTACTAAGCATATGACCTAGGTTGTGTTGATGGGATATATTGAACAGTGAAATATCCAGTTTTTTTCAATTTCCCTTTCTTTACATACTTAGCTTATATGGTCATATGCTTTACCCTTGCTTCCTCACTTTTGTACATACAGGTCCAGAGATAAAACACAGGTTGCAAAGATATATTTAATTGTAGAGCTCACTTATGCTCAGATTCTTGTGACTAAAGAAAGTAACATAACTAGCCTTAAAAGGGAAGAATTTAAGCTATTGGTTAAAGAGCCATGTTTTGATGGCTTTCCTGTATTTGAAAAAAATTGGTTTTGAGTAAGTTTGAGAAGAAAGCAAGTTCCACAATTTGGCAACTGTAATGAAGAAGGATCTGTCCCCACCTGTAAGTATTCGAAGTTGTGGCACAATTAGTAAGAATTGATTTGTGGCGTGTGATGTTTTATTTGGATGATCAAGTCAACATTTGGATGTTAGAAAGGTAGGATAGTGGTGTAATAATAGCTTGAGTGTGATCATAAGGGCTGTGAAGGCAACTGTAGATCGAATGGGTAGCCATTGCAGGGTTCTTTGGAATGTGATATCCTATCTTGTCTGGAGATGCCAAACATGAGGCAGGCAGCAGCATTTTGCAAGAGTTGAAGCAGATAGAGCAGTTTTTCAGGGATGGCTAAATAAATGGCTTTAGTGTAATTCAATCTAAATTGGATCTAAATTTTCACTTGTGGAAAATGCCAATTGATGTCCATGTAAAATAAAGATTTCTTCATGATCTTTAGTTTTCAAGGGCACAGACTATACACTTTTGTCAATTTTTATTTCAAGTGATAGATTGGTGTCAAATGGTTGTGGTAGGAGAGTGAATTAAAAGGTATTGAGGTCAGGACTAACCCCTTAACGAAACCACAGTAGGTGTTTAATGGAAATGTAGTACCTTAGTGATCTGCTGAGAGTCAGATAGAAATTATGTACTCCATTTGATGACTTGGTGACCAACTCCAACCCCAGTTTACATTTGTTTTTGATCAGAGTGGAATAATCTATGGAATTCAAAACTTCTGAGAGGTATAAAGGTATTAGTGCCTCAATACCTCAATCAGGGACGAGGTATCAAAGTTCATGAAAACCCTAAAGAATCACGGTGTCCTGTGCAAGCAACAGTAGAAGCGAGATTGCCTGATGTTGACATCTTGTAGGTCAAGGACTGTTTTTTTTCCAAGGTATTTCACAATGGCATTGAGTAAATTACCTTGTCCCAAAGAACAGTTAAATAGGTCCAGCAGTTGAGTTTTGAGAAAAGGGAAAAGAAGTTTCAGGAATTTAGTGGTTATTATCCAGTTGAACAGCATCTTGTGACCGTGTCATTAAGGCTGGCCCAATCAATGAGTGTGAAAGAGTTTAAAGTAGTCACAGGTTTTATGCTTTGAGTTGTCATAAGATTATCAGGGATCTAGGCAAAAAACAAATCTCTCACATTTTAGTCTAATTTTGTTGATTAAGAGCTGAGCAAGATTATCATATAGTTGTTGTTTGGAGTGTTTTCAGATAGCTGAGGAAGCTGAAGGAGATTGCAGTTCTGATACAATATTTTTGTACTTGGCACTTCCTGCAGGGTCACCCAAAAACGTTTTGACTTCCCCTCCTATCTTTTGCTCAACTCGTTTTTGCTGGCCTTAGGACAATGAGCACTTTACCACTGCTAACCAATGCTAAAGTGCTCTCTCCTCTGAATACGGTATTATTGGCTTATACCCATTTGGTATATTTAATTTAATAATAGAACCACTTTACTAAGGAGTTATATGTACTCAGGACATGTAAATTAAATGCTACTAGTGGGCCTGCAGCACTGATTGTGCGACACACTTAAGTAGCCCTTTAAACATGTCTCAAGCCTGCCTTTACAGAGCCTGTGTGTGCAGTTTAAATTGCCATTTCTACCTTGCAAAAGAAACCTTTTGCCAGGCCCATACCATCCCTTTTTTATACACACAAGTCGCCTGTAGGGTAGACCCTGGACAGCTCAGAGGGCATGGTGCAGTGTATTTGAAAGGTAGGACATGTACTTTTATAGTTTACATGTCCTGCTAGTGAAAAACTCCTGAATTAGTTTTTCACTCTTGCAAGACCTAGCTCTCCCATAGGATAGCATTGGAGTCGCCTTATTTTATTTTATAAGTGTAAGTTTCAAATGGGAAGAGAAACTCTGTTTGGTGTCTTTGGAATTGGGTTAAAAAGACCTATTTACTGGCAAAGTTGGGGTTTTGATCACAATCTTAAAAATAACACTTTTAGAAAGTTGCCATTTTTCTACCTTTAGCCTTTTGTGCCTATAGCTTGGCCTGGGTCAAATGACTGTATGTAACTGACAGTTTGACTCTGTGAATACCTTCCAGGCACTCACATAATGGAGGGATTTGGTGTACTGAGTGGGCCATCTGCTGGCAGGATGGGGGCAAAGCTGAGAACACTTACACTTACACCTGAATAGCCTGTGCTCTGCCTTCACACAAAGGGCTCAACAACCCTGCATTGTCATTTCAGCCATCTTGGAGCCAGGGTAGGGGGGACAGAAAATTCCATTCTTTTCAAACCCTCTGTCTATAATCTTCTCCAACCTTCCAGTGCCAGGGTGAGGTTCCGGACTTTTAAGAGTCCAGAGGTGTCAGGGGAACAACACCCAAAGACCCCTGAGTTCCTTCCTGTCTTGATGCACAAATAAACAGAGACGCGGGCTTCTCGATGGTGGCGTCAAAGACCAAGATTTATTTACTGCAGGGACACAGAAGTCATAGGAAGCACACAAAGGCAGAATCTACGAGACTGTTCAAGTGGGTTGCTCCTTAAATACACGAAATATGTCTTTAGGCAACATTACACGAATATTTTTCATGCCCAATCCGGTATCCCAAACAGACAATAAACAGACATCAAACAATAATTAGTTGTAGGTTTTCGGTATTCGATCACGTCTCCTTGTCAGTTTTCCATTCTTTGACTGATCCTCCCCATCATAAAAATCGTATCCTCCCCATTGTAAAAGCCCAGAAGGAGAGGAGCAGAGCCAGGTGCAAGGGATAGAAAAGCAGGATAAGAGATGTTTATGGATCGTAAACGGGCATGGCTACCGTATTCAGCCTCTCAAACAGGACAATGGACACGAGAACTAGTATAGCAGGATTGACCTCAGGCAGGGGAGGCAGCTTGATTCTGCTTAGTCACGCAGCGTCAGCTTCCTCGGGCTTGAGCTTACGTGTCCTTAACAAGGTGATTCTGCCGGGGTCATCGCTCGTCCATTGACTATGTGAGGGCAAGAAACAAAATGGGTGCCGTAACTAAAATGGATGCCATGACTTTACAACAAAATGCCCTGTTTCTCAGTGAATTCATGCTCGTAGCGCAGCGAAAACACTGTCATGCATATAATGGATCATTTACGGTTCATTGGTACCGAAATCGTGTCAGTACTACGATACCGAATACACGGGCTCGGATCGCTACAGAACCTCAGACCGTCCTTTTGCCCTTACATAGGCAATAACTTACTCTATATCAGAGTCCATCTCTATGTTCATCAGGTCACTGATATGTTGCTGGAGCATTATTCTATCTTGTGGCGTATCTCCAAAAACAGGTGGTCTTCTTACGCATGTTGAAACACAAAGGCCACATAAGGCAGGACCACACTGAACAATGAGACAGCATGAGAATAAAAATACCAACGCAACACCAGTGACTATCAGAACCTTCCATCCCCATGCAGATAACAGACTCCAGAACCATCCCATTAGTGACCAGTTACCTTCCTCTACATGAATAGAGTCAGAGATTTTGTGTAACTTAGAAATGGCCTTATATACCTTTGGCGTATTATCTGGGATAAAAACACAGCAACTCGATTGGATCATCTTACATACCCTACCTCGATCTGCAAGTAATACATCAAGGACCATATGATTCTGTAACGTCATGAGGCGATCCGCTTGAAGCTCAGCTGTCAGGTTATTAAGGGCACCCGCAGTTTCGGTTATAGTGGATTCAACTACCCGTGTTAGTTGACGTAAGTTTCTACTGTTGGCCATAGGCCCCCAGAACAGAAGGAAACCCTTGAAGAAGTCTCCTGCTTCTTGGCCAGCAGTGTCTTCCTTATTGAGAACACCTCTCACAACTCTAGTTTTGTGATAATCCGGTGCAGCAGTGTATGTCGGAGGCAATAGTTGAGCGATATAACAGGAGCCTGAGAAGTCAGCAGGTAGCCATGTATATGCTCTGTCTTTGCAAACAAAATAGGTGCCCTTAGCAGCTAAGAATGCAGGGGAAGACTGTGACGGGAAATCGTATGTTTCGGTACAGTCACTCTTCCCTAGTCGAGCTTTCAGATTCCTCCCATTTCCTTGCAAACAGACCTGACCTTGGTGGGGTACGACCCAGATCGAAGTCGAGCTTTTACATTTGTTCTCACCCAAAGTAATGCCATATTCCGTAACATTCCAACCCATGTAAACTCGCAATTCATCCTTGGGAATAAACGGAGTGTTATTGACGTCTCTAACCATGTCAGTAATTCCTTTTACCAAGGCTCTATTAGCGGAGTTATACCTAGTGGAACGCGGAGGTCGTGGGGGATAGGTTTCTAGAGCATAGGCGAACATGGTCTGAAATGCCCAGAATGATCCATTATAACTAAAGGGCAGAACTAGATACGGGATACCCTTGTCCATGGTATGTGGTATCAAGCCACACACCCAGCAGTTCGTTGTGTTTACCACTAGTTGATGTTGGTGCAAGAGCTGAATGTTATTTATAAACTCAGAGCGTCGAGCTTGCTCATGTGCAGGAAAAGGATGGAAAGAATGAAAAGAAACAACAGTCGGAGAAACAGAAACATGGGGAGATACTGTAGATGTAACAGGTGCAAAGATCAGTTGAATACCAAAAATAATTCCGCCTACCAGAGTTATTAAAACAATCAGAAATGTCAGAGCACATTGCATTAGGAAACATTTGCTATACAATATTTCATACAGTCTCGTCTTGCGAGCATTTATGACGTTAGCCCGTCGCAGTTCAGGAAGCTCCATCTTCTACAACCGTTCGCAACGGATGGTTTGTACCTGTTAAAAATTGCCTCTGTCTACCCTGGGAGTTCCCAAAATAAACAGAAGAAACCGACCTTGTGTCTGGTTCCCTGCAAGTTAAAACAAGGCACACGTTACGACCCTACGGTAACCCAGATGGCAAGGTGAGAGAACAATAAAAACAAAAAGGATAAAAATTATAGAGCGAACTTCCTGACTGAATGGAATGTGATAAGATCAAAACAGTTTTCAAATAGAAAGGTAATTATGCAATGTTATTGGTTCATAGAGTGAGAACGTAGGTTATATCTGTACTTTCCGGGTCTTGTTTGATCTTGAAACAATTGTTCTACAGGTACAGTAATGTTCGAGTCCACAGGTAACAAATGTTCGCCTTGTATAACACTCTGTTCCGGGTTCGAAGGCACAGTTCCTGGTGGGGTATCAGAGTTCTGCGTTTCAGTTCGTTTGTCCGTTACATACTCTGCATCACTGAAGGGGATGAGCCTAGGAACAGGTTCTGTCTCGGATACACCAAATCCCTGTCTAACCCAGTTGTCGTAGGGGAGTGGGAGAGGGACACGCTTTGTATGGCTAGCATGCACCCAATTCTTTCTTCCAGCTAGGCGTACAGCAGTTCTTGTGGCCAGGAGCACTTGAAACGGGCCCACGAATCTTGGCTGGAGGTTCCGGGTTCGTTCAAAATTCCGCACCACAACTTGATCACCGGGTTTCAATGTGTGGCCTGGACTCTCTGGCAGTTTAGGCAAGGATTCGAATACCTGTTGATGAATAAGGCTCAATTTAGCAGTCAGGTCAAAAAGGTAATCAATCAATATTGGATATTCGATCTGTTTGAATTCCTTTTGCCTGGGGACTCCCCAAACATTAGCAGGTTGACCAAACACAATCTAATATGGGCTAAGCCCTACTCGAGAGTGTACAGTCGCTCTGGTGGACAGTAAAGCTAAAGGCAGTGCGTCTGGCCAAGATAGACCAGTGGAAGCTTGAATTTTAGCAAGTTTCAGCTTCAAGGTACCATTGTACCCTTCAACCAAACCTGCTGACTGTGGGTGATTCGCACTGTGGAATTTCTGGGTAATTCCCAGACCCGCACACACACTCTTCATAACTTTCCCTACAAACTCACTTCCATTGTCCGACCAAACAATCCATGGCATACCATATCTGGGGAAGTACTCTTTGAGGAGGATTTTGGCAGTAGACATAGCAGTGTTATCCTTTAACGGATATGCCTCAATCCATCTTGAAAAAGCACAGACTACCACTAGGACATATTTGAGATTATTACACCTGTCCATGTGGATAAAATCCAACTGAATCACTTCAAAGGGACAAGAAGGGGGAGCAAAATGACCAGTTGGGGTTGGGGTTCCCTTGCCAGGATTATGCATCAGGCATATCATACAATTTTTCACCACTCTTTCCGCACACTTAGTAATTCCATCGTTCTTCCATACTGGAGCTAACATTTTACAGATCCCTTTCGAACTAATGTGCGCCGCTCCATGCGCCATCGTGACTACCGCGAGTACATACGCATCAGGTAACATCCAACGCTGCTGTTCAGACAAATCAACCCAACATCCACTTGAATCCATTTTACCCGTTTTCTCCTTCCATTCATTCTTCTCATTTTTAGTTGCTTCATTCTGGATTGCTTTCACACTTTCAATCGTATTCTCACACATTCCTGATTCAGCAATCCATCTTGCAGACGTTGCAACGTACATTCGACTCATCATGTTCTTGGCCGTTTCTTTGGCGACCTCATCAGCAAACGCATTTCCACGGCCAACATCATCCGTAATCTTTCGATGTGTACTGCATTTCACAATCGCAACTTCATTCGGTAGGGTCAGAGATTCCAACAGGTCGTTGACTAACTGTCCATGTTGGATCTTAGTCCCATGGGACGTGAGAAAGCCTCTTTCTTTCCACAGACGTCCAAAACTATGTGCTACGCCGAAGGCGTATTGGCTATCAGTAAACACATTCACTCTCTTTCCCTCAGCTAAAACACACGCTCTTGTTAATGCAATTAATTCTGCAGCTTGGGCAGAATTCTGGCTTACTCTTGCGGTCTCAACAATCGTACTCAAGGTCGTAACTGCATATGCGGCCGTCACATCACCATTCTGTAGTTTAAAACATGACCCATCGACGTACAAAGTGCCATCTGGATCAAGTAACGGAGTATCTTTTAAATCAATCCTACCTTTTGTCTCTTCCTCAGTTCTAAAACAACAATCATGGGGCTCTGAATCACTCGACTCTTGAGTAGTCGGCAACAGCGTTGCTGGATTCAATATGTTGCATCGCTTGATCTGAATGTGACTTGCCAAAAGTGTCAGCTCATAGCCTGATAGTCTAGCATTGGTGAGGTGCTGAGTTTTCGTTCGATTCATGAGTGTATCCACAGCATGTGGAACCATGACTACTAACATGTGGTTCATGACTAGTCCAGCAGACTGTCGAATAGACACTGCAGCTGCTGCTGTAGCTCTCAAACAACTTGGCAATGCTCTGGCTACCGGATCTAATGTGGCTGAGAAATATGCACAAGGCCGTTGTTTGTCGCCAAATTGTTGCGTTAAAACACTCAACGCACAACCTTCTCTTTCATGGACATATAAAGTAAACGGCTTACTGTAGTCAGGAGTACCCAACACAGGAGCTGAACACAGCGCATCACGTAAGTCGGAGAAGCTCTGTTGACATCCATCAGACCATGGCAAGGGGCTCGGAACACCTTTTCCAGTCAGGGCTACCAATGGTTTTGCCATGAGAGAAAAATTTGGGATCCATTGTCTGCAGTATGACGTAATACCCAAAAACGCACGCACTTCTCTCTGTGTGCTTGGTACAGTCATCTGCGAAATTGCTTTGATTCTCTCTGGGGTCAACCTTCTTCCCTCCTTTGACAAAAGATGACCTAAGTAGGTCACTTCTTGGCAACAATATTGCAGTTTAGAAGGTGAAACCTTGTGATGTAAGTCTGATAAATGACGTAATAAAGAAATTGTAGCTGTTTTGCAAGTTTCCTTGTCATCAGCAGCCAGTAAAAGATCATCTACGTATTGGATCAGAACAACACCAGGAGGAAGTACAAGAGCATCCAAATGACCTTTTAATGCTTGGCTGTAAATTGAAGGGCTCTCACAATAACCTTGTGGAGCGCGCTTGAACCTGAAACTGCGACCACCTAAGGAGAAACCAAAAATGTCTCTACTTTCCTCGGCTATCGGAATGCTGAAAAAGGCATTCTTCAAGTCGATCACTGTAAACCATGAGGCTTAGGCAGGAATCAACGTCAATAATGCAGTGATATCCGGGACCACAGGAAACTGCGGAATCACTATTTTGTTAACCTCTCTGAGGTCAATCACAAATCTGTAGATTGGAGGTTTGGAAGGGTCCGTGCGTTTCAAAATCGGCAGAACCGGACTATTGCAAACATTTCCTCTAGTTTCCTCTATCACATCTTTCTGTATTAAGTCTTTTACGATCAGTAAAAGTGCACGTTCACCTTCATTCGAAATCCGATACTGTGGGATTCGTGGGAATCTAACATTCGCTTTCAGACTTACCACATAAGGGGGAATTTCCAAAAGACCTACATCATTAGGACCAGTCGCCCAAAGAGTATCAGGGAGAGAACGCAGCTCCGGTGGGAGCTTATCCATTGACATGTACATTGGAGAAATAACTCTCTTACCCAATGTGAGCTGTACTCCCGAAGGAGAACAGTACAGTGTCGCATGCAGGCGTTTCAACAGATCTAAACCAAGCAGATTCTCATTACAACCGGTTGTTAGAATAAGGGGTGCTTCTAGTTCGCATGGCCCAACAGAAATTGACAAAGGACTAGAAACAGGATTGTGAACAGGGGCGCCTGAGAAACCTACTGAAGTGTTCGTTAAGCCAGACAAAGGTGCGCCAGGGAGTTTCGCATGCATAATTGAACTTTTTGCCGCACCAGTATCCAACAGAAACGGTTCGACCACGCCTGATGTAACTACTGCGACATAAGGTCCACTCTGATCAACTGGAACTGATACTACTCCCTCTCTTTGCCTGTGGCTGTCCTAGTACTCGCTTTTATGAATCTCTTCATTATTTTCATAGTAATCCTCAACATGATACTGTGAAGATCTACCTGGTTGCGTAGATTGTACATTTCGCTGATCGAAATAATTTGATGGGCGATCAGCCTGTGGAGTCATTGTACCACGTCCTCTACCTCTAGGAGCTTGCATAAACCCACCACTACTTCTCTGAGCTGGGACACCACTGGTCTGTGCGAGCAGTACTGGACACTCGTTCTTATAATGGCCCTCCTTTTTACAATAGGCACACTGATTCCATGCTAACTGTTGTCGGGGAAAACCATAATTAAATCTTTGGGACGTCCCTTGCTGGAATTGTGGTTGTTGCTGAAACTGGGGTCGCTGCTGTGAATCTGATTGATTCGAGCGAGGCGGATACGCCTGTTGCAAAAGAACTTTAGTTTTTAAATCTTTTGTCTTCTTTTCGGACTTTTCCTTCTCTTCTTTCTCTCTATTCTCGTAATACTGAGCAGTTGCAAGTATCTGTGCTGTCGTCGACACTGCCCATGCACTCTCAGAATCCTTTAACTTGTTACTAAGCTCAGGCAGTAAATTAAACACAAACTTGTCGACAAACAACCTCTGACCTCCCTCAGTACTCATATCTTGCCCGCTGTGGTCTACGAAGGTCTCTTCAAATCTAGTGAAGAAGTCAGAGACGCTTTCGTCCTTCTTTTGCTTGCATGCTGATAGTTTATCCCAATTGACCCGTAACGCTGGCATCAGCGTTTTCATCAAATTAATTATTCTGCCAGGTAAAGCAGCAATCAGAGGCTCAGGTTTAGCACCACCAACTTGTTGCGCGTCTGCCGCTATAATAGCTGGCCAATCACCTCCTAAGGCGACTGGGTGGTTCTCTTGCCGGATCTTGGCCCATATGGGTTGTGGCACTACATTACCAAATAGCATTTCGATGTCTGCTAAATTCATGACACACGCTTGAACTGTCTGCGTTAACTCTTTATAATAACCAGCAGGATTTTTACGCGGGTCCGGCAACGCCTGTTTTACTGCTAATACTTCGGCCCGTTTCCAAGGGATGTGTATCCACACTCTATGGAAATGTGCCGGAGCAGCTGCAATACCATTAGCCGCATCAGCTTGGACTGCATCGCGCCATATGGGTGGAACTTCCCTCATCGGATATTGACCTCGTCTTTTCCTAGTAATCGGTGAACCATCAGAGTCTCTTGGTGCTCGAAGAGGAGAATCATCCCTATAAGCTAAAATCAGTTCTATCGCTTCCCTTACTTCTGAACCTATCACCATTCCTGCGGCGAACTTTTGCTGAACATTTATCAAATCAGAGGGGACGGAATCTAAGTCATCATCGTCCCATTCCTCACGCACAAGAGAACACATCACGTCAAAGACATAACGTTGAGTTGGTTCATTCCATTGCATAAATGTATCTGACACTCTTCGTGCATCATACTTCGCAGCTTTCGACATCTACCTAGAGCAGTCGAATCTAATAATTCTCGTTCCTGGGGACCAGGAAACTGGCTACGTCTCTGTGTAGAGTCAGAAACGGGGGTCCCAATTAAAGACCTGTAGAGAGGAGTTAAGATGTTAGTTACAGAGTCGGTTATTTTCCGACGAACGGAAAGCGGAGTCAGAATGTTTACAGAGTTCGGGAACAGGGAAGCTGGAGCAGATGAAATGGTAAGGGTGGGAGTGGCAGGTAAAACTGTTTGTGAAACGGCAGGCAAAGGCGGAATAGGCGACCCAGGAAGAGGGGGTGCCGAGGAAACATTAACCACAGGAAGGACAGGAGCTTGAATCAAAGGAAGTGGAGCACCTATTCCAGGCTGACCAGCAGCTGGCTGCACAACAGGTAGTAACTGTGGTGCTGTAATACCCTGTGCATACGGTGGGGGTGATCTCAACAGATAAGACAACAGAGGATCCTTTTCAGGGTCCTCTATCGGCTTAGCAGGACAAGATGGCAAGACAGGGTAGCATTTATCAATCGCCAAATTATGTTTTCTATTCGCCATCTCTATTGTTTTCTCAGTCTCGTTGACATGCAACTGTCTAGCAGACTCCATTAATGTCAACCCTTTCTCTTTCTGTTCCTTCTTCGTCTTCCTAATTTCTCTCTGTTTGGCTTCTTTACGCCACACACGAAAAGAATCAAACATTGCCGGTCGGGCTTTCTTTTTAAACAACTTCATTTCTAGATTGTCTAGAATTTCAATTTCAAAGCTACCGTGCGGTGGCCAACTAAGGACACCATCTTTTCTGGTATAACGGATCCATACTTCATTATAAGCGATAGGACCTACACCGTGTTTACAATAGAGCTCATATGTAGGAGTTCCAATCGGAGGAACCGAACACGGATCCTCCAACCGGGAATCCCCGTTGCAACTTAACCAGGACAGAAAACAATTACTACTGTTAGTCATTATAAACTAAGAACAGATTCCAACCAAAATGCGCAAAGAACTTTAGGCCTACCAAATGAACCAATACCAAAACAAAGATTATCTTAACAAGAGCAACCAATGATAATCTACGATTTCAAAAACAAACGTATCCAGAGAGCAAAACAAGAGCAACAAAGCACAACCAGACTGAGCGCAACCCACTTAATACTTAACTGAAATATGGAAGACGTCACCAAGGAGAACCCGTCTACGTCTCGCCGTACTAAGGTCTGCACCTCGGGTCCAAGACAGGGCGACAGTCAGGGCAGCGGTCCTCGGTAGCCGTCTAGAAACGGGAACCCTCGTGGAAGAGATCGTCGGGCCACTTTTACGACATACAGGGATCGATGAAGCGGGGTACCTCCCTCCGGAATCTTCACACGAAGCTCCTCGAAATCTTCAGGCTTTGGACCGGTACCGGATGACGTCGCCCCACGTTGGGCGCCAATTTGAGGTTCCGGACTTTTAAGAGTCCAGAGGTGTCAGGGGAACAACACCCAAAGACCCCTGAGTTCCTTCCTGTCTTGATGCACAAATAAACAGAGGCGCGGGCTTCTCGATGGTGGCGTCAAAGACCAAGATTTATTTACTGCAGGGACACAGAAGTCATAGGAACCACACAAAGGCAGAATCTACGAGACTGTTCACATTGCAAGAAGTGGGTTGCTCCTTAAATACACGAAATATGTCTTTAGGCAACATTACACGAATATTTTTCATGCCCAATCCGGTATCCCAAACAGACAATAAACAGACATCAAACAATAATTAGTTGTAGGTTTTCGGTATTCGATCACGTCTCCTTGTCAGTTTTCCATTCTTTGACCGATCCTCCCCATCATAAAAATCGTATCCACCCCATTGTAAAAGCCGGGGTCATCGCTCGTCCATTGACTATGTGAGGGCAAGAAACAAAATGGGTGCCGTAACTAAAATGGATGCCATGACTTTACAACAAAATGCCCTGTTTCTCAGTGAATTCATGCTCGTAGCGCAGCGAAAACACTGTCATGCATATAATGGATCATTTACGGTTCATTGGTACCAAAATCGTGTCAGTACTACGATACCGAATACACAGGCTCGGATCGCTACAGAACCTCAAGGGCACCGGGATATAAAAGAAGGATCTCAGACACCAACTCCTCAGTACACTTCTAGACCTGTGGATACTCTGCAAGGAAGAAGGACTGCTGTGCTGCCGAAGGACTACTGCTCTAGTGGACTGCACTCTATCTTTACTGTGTTAACCTGCTGCCCTCTAGGGTGGGTGAGAAGGACTTGACCTGTATCTCTTGAACCAAGACCCAGAGTGACTCCAAGGGCTAGATGGCTGACCTCCTGATCTGAAACCTCAGGGACATACAGGCTTACAATAATCTTCTACCTGCATCCGGGCTCTGCCATTTGTGAGTCAACCCTGCCAAGTGGTGCTATGCCAGTCCTGGACACTTGAAAGTGAGCGTTATGTGCTTTTCCAGCCTCTGTGGGTCCAGCTAAATCAATGCATCTCCTCTGCTGCGCGGCACATCCCAGAGCAGAACTGATGCATCTCCCCTGCTATGTGGATTGGACCTGTCGCAAAGACTCGCATTACCCATGCTTCCTCTGAGTAGACCCTCACAACTCTTATCGATGGCAGCCTCGATGATGATGAACTCAAAACTGGCACATCCCTTCGACCAGGTGTTGCTTCTTTGGCACGGTTCCACACAACGCTCCGCAAACCAGGGTGAAAGGTACTACTTTTTGCATGCCTACCTGATCCCTGTAGTTGGCCCATGCTCCTTCATGGTCAATCTGAACTTGTGACTTTGTCCCAGTTTGGTGTGACCGGATAGCCACAGTTGGTACTCAATAATTTCAAATTCGATATCTACGGTTCTCCTTTTTGGATTTCTGTTGTTTTGGTCAGGTTTTATTTATTTTCTAATGTTGTTGTGAGCTCCTTTTATGGAGTGTTTTCACTGTGTTACTGTTTGGAGTGTTACACAAAAACTTTATACATTGCTTCCAACTTAAGCCCGACTGCTCTGTGTCAAGTTACCAGGGGGTTAAGCACAGGTTAATTTGGGGTTTGCTCTTACTTACCCTGACAAGCACTGTGATTGCTGCTTGACGAGAGCTCATACCCTGTTCAACCAACAACCCAGTTTCAACAGGATCAAAGCACAGGAGTTACAATCAGAATCAAACTTTTCTTGGCTCCCCTGATTTTAAGTTTGTAGGTGGCAGTTATGTAGATATATTGTGCTCTTTCATTTATATCACAGTTTCTATTCTCTGTGCACTTCCAAATGGAGAGATTGTAATACTTAAGAAAACAAAGGATTACTCATTCTATATTGTTATATCCCAAGAGGTTCTGTTGAGATGTTTGCTCTTTTGTTCTGCTTAGAATTAAAAAAAGTGATAGAAAAAAACTTTGAATTAATTTCAGACACTGATCATTAATTGAGTGAAATTCCAGTCCATGTTTTTTATTCACTGTGTACTACTGTCTGGGACCAACTTTATGAAAATCAGTCTTTGTTCTGCTTGGATGGGAGCAATCCGACCATGTTATGAAATGTCTGCTCTCAACAGAAATGCACGCAACCCCAGACTGGTGGCAGCATTGCTAGACCTCCTCAGTGAGGTGCAGAATATGTTTTTTGTTATGTTACATTGTGAGTATTTGTACAGCGTGATAATCAACTGTGAGGGTATCATGGCACTTTGCAGGTGGCGTCAGATGTCTCCTTGTGAGGTTAATCGAAGAGCGAGGTCTTCTGTTTCATTCAGAACTCGAGACGTGACAAGGAGGTTCTGGTGTGGTTGGGGAGGTCATTCTAAGCTTTTGGGGAGAGATATGTGAAGGTGTGGCCTCCAGCTGTGACTTTTCAAGGATGAGAGGTATGTGTGCTGTTCAGAGTCTAACGGAGCAAGTTGCATGGGAGGTGTGTGGAAGTGTATGCGATTGTTAAGGCATGCTGAGGCATGCAGGGCTGGTGTTGTGTGGTGGTTTGTATATGTGTAGGAGCAGTTTAAGTTGGGGGTGTTTGTGGATTGGAACCAATACAGTTCTCTGAGGTGTGGGGTGATGTGGGTACGACAGGTTAGGTTGACTATGAGTCTTGCTGTAGAGTTCTGAATGGTCTGGAGCCAGTTCAGGAGGTTTTTTTGTGATTTCTGTGTAGAGTGTGTTTTCATAATCAAGTCTGCTGGTGATCAAGGCCTATGTAACCATTTTCCTGGTGTTCTCAGGGAGCCATTTGAAGATCTTTCATAGCATCCTGAAAAAGTGGAAACAGGTGGAAGTCGCTACGTTTACTTGGATGGATAGGTGGATCTTCTCTTCCAGGATGATTCAAAGATTTCTTGAATGGATGCTGGAGGTGGGTGAGGGCCCAAGATTAGTTGGGCACCAGGTGGAGTCCCAGGAAGAGGCTGTCCTTCCAAAGATCACTACTTTTGTTTTGACCATGTTCAGTTTGAGACAGTTGGGTTTCATCCATGTGTTTACGGCAGTGAGGCATGTAACAAAGTTGTTTTTTGTAGTAGGGGCTTTACCTGACAAGGAGAATATCATTTGTGTATTGTCTGCATAGGAAAATATGTTGATATTTGTAAGATCTGATGAAGTCTACTAACTGAGTCAAGTATATGTTGAAAAACATTGGACATAGGGATGATCCCTGAGGGGTTCCACATGTGAGGTTCTTGCCATTTGAAGTGTATGTGTCAGAGTGACTTTTTGATTTCTTCCTGTGAGTAAGAAACAAATCTAGTTGAGGGCGGGTCCTTGTATGCCTGTCTTAAGCAGTCTTTTAATGAGTGTGGAGTGGGATACCATGTCGAAGGAGAGTTCAAACAGTATAATGCTGTGTCTTTAATCATAATGTCATCATTTGATGCGATGAGGGTGGTCTTGGTGCTGTGGTTTGGCCGTAGACCTGATTGTGTGTAGTGCAAGAGATGATGTGCACTGAGTTGGAGGGATAGTTGTGTTTTTATGGTTTTCCATCACTTTGGCCGGGTAGGGTAGAAGAGAGATCGTGCAATAGTTATTTAGTTGGGTCGTGTCAGTCGAGATATTCTTTAATAGTGCATTGGCCATTGCATGTCTCCAGGAATATCTCAGAGGGGATTAAAGAGTTCATGATGCAGGTGAGGACTTCACAGATAGGGGCGGATCCCATGTTGTAGATGTGTGGGGGGGGGGAAGGGGTCTTTCAGTTCTACGGAGTGGAGGCAATCATAATGCTGGCTGTTTCTCTGTGTTGAGTGATTCCCAGGCCAACAGCTTTTGCGGATGCTAGAGAATAGGCTGGAGGTGAGGGAGTAGGGGTTCAGTTTCAGGTTGAATTTGATGTTTATGGCCTTGATTCTGTCACTGAAGAATTCTAAGAGATTGTCACATAATTTGTGTGAGGGGGTGATGCAGTTGGCGGTGGCATCTGGTGAAAGGAAACCTTTGATGATCACAAAGGATTTTTTTCCACAGTTGGAGCTGTTGTCTATGTGCTTGGCTAGGGTCTTCTTTGTTTCTTTTGTTTGTTGGTGGAAGTGTCTCAGGGGTGTCTTGCATGTCATTTTTTTTCTAGATGGTTCGTTCTTCATGTTCTTTTCAGTTATTTGCAATGTTGTTTTGCTGTGTAGAATTCCTTAGTGTATCAGCTGGCCTGCATCCATGTTCTTCTCTGTGTGTTGTGTTCATGGGGTGCAGGGAGTCTGCACATTTTGTGATCCAATCATCCAGGTGTTTGACGTAGCTGTTTACGTCGTTGGTGGAGGTTGGTTGATGTAGGTGCTGGAGCAGGGTTTTCTATTGAAAATTTATTGAGATTTAAACTCCAGTTTATGTTATATGTCGTGATTTAAAATTACTGATAAATAATCATTCATCACTAGCTTTGTTAAAAGTCTTGATTAATCAACATTACTAATGAGAGAAATTACACGTGGGAATGCGTTTATGTTGCTTCATTAATACGTGAACTAAATTGGTGAGCAAATTAATTAAATAGGTGTCGCAAAGGTGTTATTTGTTTTGTGTTTGCGCTTTTAAATAACGTGCTCTAATGCTTCTCTGTGTCGCAGACGGCTAGATAATTACATACACATAAGGGTATTAGTGGGGATTAACACTGTATAATCATTACGATGTGGTAACGTTGTTTTGTGCTTCTTTAAATTAAGATGGTCCGTTTTGGCCTAAACCAAGATGGCCGCTATTTGCAGCCTGCACTCGAGTGATTGAAATGTGACGAGAGGCCTTGCTGAACATGGTTGGAAGTCACCTGACCACAGCCTCTGTCTGAATTAAAAGTTTCCGTGAGGACAGCAGCTCCAGGCTCGCTGCCAATTGCCCTTGGAGAAGAATAAAGCCACAATGAACTCTGATAAACTTGCGGTGGCTTCACTATGGTACCGAGGAAGAGCATTCATGAATGTATCATTTTTCTAGCTTGAGTTTCCTTCTTCCGTGTTTTTATTTTTGTGATTTATCTGAGCGGAGGTTTTCGAAATGTTGCTAGTCAACATCCTTTCCTGCTCGCTCTGTTCAGCAGCTCAATGGACGTTTAGAGTTTGTTTGTTAATTTTATTTTGTAAGTTTCATTATAAATAATGTTAGACTAGAGAGGGTCTAAGGCCACTTCTTCCCGAACCTATGCTCGTGAGGATTGACGCTGATTGAGAGGACGGCGACTCGGGAGACTTCACTGAGAGACCTGTCTTGACCCAAATGACCCATTTAGCTAGAATAGGTAACTATGAGAATAATGATTTCACTATTGATTGACTTTCTTTGAACTAATTTAGATAAAAGAAGATCTTTGTTTGAATTCCAGTGTCGGGTGGTTATTTCCTTGTCATTTATTGAGTTTCAAATGTATTTCCTATGTTTAAAATCATGACTCAGGACAATTTCTTTAAGGTCGCATTGACCTCGCTTTAGATGCAGATTGGTTTAGGATCTCTCCTATATATTCAGTGTGGATAGAGTAATAGAATAAATGTTAGTGTAATGGGCCCTAGCGTATGATGAGTGTATGTGCGTGCGACTGTGGATTTACTCTGTCCGTGGAAGTAGGAAGAATTTATATGCTCCGATCTGCAGCAGTTTCCTGGTAGCAGTATGATGGTTGAGATTATTGTCTTGATCTGATAGATTGCTTGTACATAGGCTTTTGATTCATTGATTTATTGATTGATGTTGGTATATGTACCAATACTATATGTTGAAGTCGTTGTATTGAGTTCTATGTAGTGTGTACGGCTTCTGGAACGTAGGGAGCTGGTGACGGTTCCGTAGTAGGGCAGAGGGAAGTGAGTGCTGCTCTCGGGAAAGACGGGATTGTTGGCCCTGTACGTATGAGGGGAAAAACGTGTGACAATTGAAGTTGCGCGTCACATTGTCTGGGTTCGGAATCAGTGACATCGTCGTGTGTTACTATTAGAGACATATTTTCAGTATAAAAGGAGTACGTATGGTAGCGAAGGTTATCTGTGAAACTCTGGTCTTAAGTCCCAGGGATCCGTAAGGTTCGCCGTTAAAGCTTATCGCTGGAGAAGTAATAGGTATTCTCTGAGCTTGTTTGAAGGACTGGGCAGAGGTAAGCACTGCTTGGTTAACATGTGTTATAATTCTGTAGTGGGACAGACTGTTCGCTGTTCTCGGGAAAGGCAGGATTCTGTGTGGATGTGCTACATTTTCTAGTGTGAAAGTGTGTGAATGTATGAGCATTTAGTTGATTGTGAGACTCTTTGGAGCATTCCTAGAGGAAACAGTTAATGGATGCATGTTAGAAGGGCAGAGTAGAGGGATGTGCTACTGTGTCAATGAAAGTAATAATTCCGTGGTAGAGCAGAGGCAAGCGCTGTTCTAAAGAGAAGCGGGATTCTTGTGAAAAAGAATTTTCTTTACTATTCTGTGGTTAGCGAAGCAGACAATGGAGATGTTTATATGTTGTAACTAGTAGATTTTGTGAAATCTGAAACGAAGTCTACTGAGAAGGCTTTGTAAAGGAGGGGTAGACGAGTGACAGGAGACAGGAGTAGAAGCTGCAGCCAGCTACTACTGACGTCATACAGACCGCGCTGTGATTGGGCAGTGGATTAGAACAGTGCTCGCGCTGGGATTGGTGCGTTGGTGTGAGCCGCGCAGGGATTGGAAGGTGTACAGGGTGACGTAGACGCTCCAGGATTGGTGCGTTAGTGTGAGTCGCGCTGTTATTGGACAAAAGAACGTACAGTTGCGGAAAGGACTAGAGGGTTGTAGTAAACGTGAAGATGTATTATCAACCGGAGGAAAAGAAAAAGAAATCCTTGTTCGGTAAAATTAAAAGATGGTTTGACAAGGATAAGAACATAATAACTAGAGAAGGTGAATTGCTACCTCCGACAAGAACTCCTGCATCCTTCATGGTTGCGAAATATGGGTATCATACCGTGCGCTCAAAAAGTTCGGCTTAACATTAACATTAACATATGGTTAGACAACTGGGCTAAGTACACTAAGGAGGATGGTGTTTTAGCGTTCCCGGAACATGGTTCATTTAATCTGGCTGTGTTGAGAAATTTACGGGAAAAGATGATGTGTCTAGAGCCTAGACCAAGGCCGACACAGTTCGAGGCGTTGGTGGAATGGGAAGATGAGGTGCATGAGCGAGAAAAGCAGAGGAGTGGAGGCAATTATAGGTATATGTACGGGAGAAAATATGATCGTGAAACTCATCATGATCGAATGAGGAGATGGCGAGATGCTAGTATGTCAGAGGGATTATATCCTATGAGAACTGTTAAGGAAGCGGAAGGGAGGAAAGGTGCAGAAAAGGTACCTGATACAGAAGTGAGAAGGTATGGGGCTAATGATTATGAGGATGAGGTCTTGGATGACATGATTTATAAGAGACCACCTCCATATAGACCGGAACCAGAAGAGAGAACGCCAGTTGCTACTCCCATAAGAGATACTTTACGAATTGTTAAAACTGAGATTGTGACACTTGATTTGAAAAGTGGTGGCTCTTTCACGGAAAGGGAGAGAGAGAGAGAGCGAGAGAGAGAGAATCAAATTGGTGATGAGAAAACAAGAGAATTAGCAAGAACGACATCTGAGCTGACTGAGAAAATTAGAGAGCTGACGAAAAATCTAGAAGCTGTTACAGTGCCTTTAACCATAGGTCCGGTTGTGCCTATTTTTGATAAACAAAGAATGGGTGAAAATGGTTTGACAGTTCCCTATGTAGGAAATGGTTTGGTAGGTTCTTGTACTTTGGAGGAATCAAGAATGAGGATGGGAGAAAATAATTTGAGACAGCGGAGACATGACACATGTAGTGGAGGATCAGATGTACAGCCTAGTTCAGGATTGAATACTGGTTGTTTGGGAGGAACGATCTTGGAACCACAGAGGATGGCAGAACAAGTGGGTGCAGTGAAAAAGTCTACTGAAATAACAGCTGAAGATTTGAATGATTGGTTGAAAGTTCTTCAAAAGAAGGATAAAGATTCACAGGCAATTGATGTAGCCAGGATGCGCATAGAATTGGAGGAGCTTATTGCAGGAACAATTCCTATGGAAATATTGAAAAACCATCATGATGGAGAGTTGTTATTTATGTGCAAGAGTATCACCTGGAGGGCTAAAAGTACACATGACAGGTTAAAAGCAATAGCGAGTGAACAAGGAGTTGACATGGATAAGGTAAAAGCTTTGCAGAAGCCTTACAGGGTGGATTTCTCCGATAAGGACATTGAAAATCTAAATGGTGTTGGCAGAACAGGGCAGATTAAGGAAATGATTGCCTTATTGCGAAAATGGGGTGATGTGGAAAAATGGAAGGATAGGTGGTACAAGAAAAGGGAAGATTCAGTGGATAGGACTTACTCAGCTTTCCCTATGAGAGAAAAAGAGAAAACAGTGGATGCTTATCCTATGAGAGAGATTCCTGGAGGAGGATATGAACATGTTCCATGGACTAGACAGGATATTTTGTCATTTACGAATGATTTTCCTCGACTGAGAGAAAAGCCCGTCGAGTGGTATAGGCAGGTAGATAGGTTTGTGAAATTGTCAAAGGTGCTGTGGATTGACCTGAATAGTCTGTTTGATATAATTGTTCCAGCAGACTTGTGGGCAGAGTGTAAAATAGTTGTAGATTGGCCTGCTAAGGAGTATCCAAGAGATCCAAAAACAGGAGCACCAGATCCAGAGGTGATGAAAAAATATGACCAGGTTATTGTGTTCCTGAAAAATAAGGTACCCCCGAAAGAGACAGACTGGGTTAAGATAGATCGAACACATCAAGAAGCAAAAGAATCAGTTCATGCTTTTACCGAAAGGCTAATACTGGCTTTTAAACAGTTCAGTGGAGATGAACACCTGGGTGACAAGGATTTGAGTCATTTTGTATACAGGTTTGTGTATGGCCTGAGACCTGAAATCAGTGAAAGGATACGTGAGCACACAGTTGATTGGCAGAGTAAAAAGATTGATGAAATCTTGAGACATGCAAAGTACTTCAGTGATGAGATTGAGGCAAAACAGAGAAAGCTGAAAGAAAAAGCAATGTGGGCACAGGTGAAGGTTGCTGAAAGACAAGAAGCACAGATGATGGAACAAGCGAATAATCCAGGAAATAGACCCAGATATGCAGGAAAAGGGAAGGGGAATCTAGAAGAAGCAAAGAAAAAGTTCCCATGTCACAACTGTGGACAATTGGGGCATTGGAGATCCGAGTGTACCAATCCACAATTAGTGAGTAATGAGAACAAATCATTGAATCAACAGGTGCAGAACGAGGGGTGTAATCATCAGCAGCAACAGCAGAAGGTTGTCAGACAGCAGAGCCAAGAGCCAAAACCGCCCTTGCCGCAGAATAGAGGGTCCCAAAAGTATAACCAGGACTCAGGATTCTACAATGATGAGCAGGTAAACAAACCGAGACGTTCTAACCTGGTACAGCAGTACTGGTTAAAGAATGAGGGGAGTGAGTCTGAAGGGGACTATTGACGGTGCCGAAGAGAGGAGGAAGAGTGCATACTTGGTGCGACTCTAGAAATAGACCAGGCAGGACCATTTGTAGATGGGAAAATAAATGGGGAGAGTGTTACTTTTTTGGTAGACACAGGAGCGACAAGATCAACTGTCAGGCCAGCAGATATAAGAAATCTTCCTCTCTCGGACGAAGCAATCCAAGTGGTTGGTGTAGCCAATACACAAATTAAGACTCGTCTTACCGAACCAGTAAGGGTAAGAATAGGGAAATTTTCAGACATGCACAGATTTGTAGTCTGTGACACCAGTCCAGTGAACCTGTTAGGTAGGGACTTATTGTGTAAGATGAATTGCACAATTTTTTGTACTCCGGATGGAATAGCTTTTGAGACACCAGATGAGGATGTTCTGTACAGGATGACTCTAGATAATAGAGAGAGTGAGATTGTTGGAACATATGCTGTGTTTAATCCAGATGATTTGCCTCAGGAGTTGAGACACACAGTAAAAACAGCGGTTTGGGATTTTACTGGAGAAGATGTGGGATTGATGAATAATGTAGATCCAGTGAAGATTTCAGTGAAAGAGGGGATCGTTTATCCTAATATCCCACAGTACAGATTGACACCAGAGATAATTGAGGGAATAACCCCTATAATTGACAAGATGATTCAACAGGGTGTTTTGAGAGAATTACTGAGTAGCCCGTGTAATTCACCGATAATGGGGCTGAAGAAACCAAATGGAAAGTTCAGGATTGTACAAGATTTGAGAAAAGTTAACAAAATTGTGGTGGCATGTTGTCCCATTGTGCCAAATCCGTCAGTGATTTTGTATCAGATTCCTCATGATGCTGAGTGGTACACGGTAATTGATTTGTGTCATGCTTTCTTTTCAATTCCATTGCATCATGATAGCCAGCCAATTTTTGCATTTCAGTTTGGACAGCGTATTTTGGCATGGTGTCGTATCCCACAGGGGTATACAGAGAGTCCTTCGATATTCAATCAGTTATTGAAAAAATCATTGGAGAGTTTGATCATGCCTGAAAGCTCAGAGCTAGTGCAGTACATTGATGACCTACTTGTGGCATCACAGACACGTGAAGCTTGTGAAGTAGATACCATAGATTTACTGAATCATCTGGCAGATGGAGGGTTAAAGGTATCTCCAGCCAAATTGCAATTTTGCAAGAAAGAGGTGCATTATCTTGGACACAATATTGAAAAGGGTCTGAGAAAGGTGACCGATGACAGGATCAAAATTATCAGAGGAATGAGAGCCCCAATGACCCAGAGAGAAGTGAGGATGTTTCTGGGGATGGTGGGTTATTGTCGTCAGTGGATAAGTAATTTCTCCCTGATAGCAAAGCCACTGATTAAATTGACCAAAAGTGAAGTGAAAGACCCATTGGAACTGAATGCAGAACAAATGGCAGCATTTGAAGAGTTAAAGAACAGAATGTGTGAAGCTCCTGCTTTGGGAATGCCAGACTATGAGAAAGAGTTTGAATTGTACTGCAAAGAGAGAAATGGATGTGCACTTTCAGTGTTAATTCAGAAACATGGACAACTGAGAAAGCCAATTGCGTACTTCTCATCAACACTTGACCCCGTAGCTGTGGGTTTGCCAGGTTGCCTGAAAGCAGTAGCTGCTACATGCAGAAGCTTGGAACAGAGTGAGGGTATAATAATGGGATATCCTGTACGGGTATTCGTACCTCATGATGTGGCAATTCTTTTGACAAGAAGCAGGACTCAATATATGTCACAGAGTCGGCTGACTAAATATGAGAAAATCATTCTGGGAGCATCAAATGTGACACTTGAGAGATGTGTGAATGTGAATCCAGCAACACTCTTGCCAGATGCTGAAAATGTGAATGTAGGAGATGATGTTGATCATGATTGTTTGGATGTGCTTGACTACTGCACAAAACCGAGACCAGACATAAGAGATTTGCCATTACCTGAGAGTGATCATGTGCTGTTTGTGGATGGATCATGTCTGAGAACTGATGATGGTGTGCTGAGTGCAGCATATGCGGTGTGCAAGGTTTCAGAAGTTATGGAAGCTTCGTCTTTGAAAGGAGTAAGATCTGCTCAAGTGGCTGAATTGGTGGCATTGACGAAAGCTTGCAAGATTGGGAAAAATCTGAGAGTGACTGTGATGACTGATAGTCAGTATGGATTTGGAGTGGTTCATGATTTTGGCCAACTTTGGCTTCAGAGAGGTTTCTTGACGGAGGTCCTTTTACCAGAATGCAAATAGTTTCTTGACGAATGCTGAAGTGATTGGGAAGTTGCTTGAGGCGATACAGCTGCCTAAAGAATTAGCAGTTGTGAAATGTGCAGCTCATGGACAAGGAGATGATTTTGTTACTCTTGGTAATCGTTTTGCCAATGACATAGCACAGTATTGTGCAAAGAACAATCACTCAATTAATCGGGGACGAGAAAGGGAGATGTCTTTTTGTTCTGTGATGTTTACTAATGTCCTAGAAACATGGGATGAAGTGAAACAGTTGCAGGATGAAGCAGGAGATGAGGAAATTAGAGATTGGATCAAGGCAGGTTGTGCCCCAAGAGAGACAGATCATGTTTGGATCTATAGAGATGGAAGACCAGTCATGCCAAATAGCATGTTGTCAACAATGGCAAGAATGTATCATGGTCAGGGACATCTGGGGAGGGACGCAATGATTAGGTCCTTTAAACAAACCTGGTACAATGCAAAGTTCAGGCTGATTGCAGAGAGCATCTGTCAGAGATGTTTGATTTGTCAGCAGTTCAATACAGGGAAAAAGACAGTGGTGAGCCTAGGAACAATAGGCAGAGAAGGAGGTCCTTTTACCAGAATGCAAATAATTTCATTGAAATGCCCCAAGTGAATAAATTGAGGTATGTTCTAGTGGTAGTCTGTTTGTTCTCAAGATGGGTGGAGGCCTATCCGACTAGGAGAAATGATGGAATAACAGTGGCAAAGTTACTGTTAAGAGAGTTGATTCCTAGGTACGGGTTTCCAGTGACAATTGAGTCAGACAGAGGTGGACACTTCTACAATGAGCTCATGGGTTTAATTTGTGAAGCATTGAGCATACAGCAGAAGCTACATTGTGCATACAGACCAGAGGCTTCTGGTGTGGTTGAACAGATGAACGGTACAATCAAAAAACGAATTGGTAAGATGTGTTTAGCCACTGGAATGAAATGGCCTGATGTCTTGCCTCTAGTGCTAATGACTATTAGGTCTACTCCAGATAGAACCACAGGGTTGAGTCCACATGAAATATTGATGGGACGTGCGATGAGACATGCTTTCGTGCCTGTCAACAAGTTGATGACAATAACTGATGACATGATTTTGGATTACTGTAAAGGCCTGGCTGACGCAGTTCATTCTGTGTTTCACCAGGTTGGAGAAGACGCTACCACACTTGAGAAGAAGCAGGCCCATGATCTGAGTCCAGGGGACTGGGTGAGGATTAAGGTGCACAGAAGAAGAAATTGCTTGGTTCCAAGGTGGGGAAGGCCAAGACAAGTTATTCTGACTACGACAACTGCAGTGAAGTGTGCTGGTGTGAAAAACTGGGTTCATGCAAGTCATACTCTAAGAGTTCCAAATCCAAAGGATGGGACTGGGAAAGAGTATTTTGAAGAGTCAGATTCGAGTGATGATGCGGAGACTGAACCAGTGAGAAGGAAAAAGAATCCTGAAAGGGGGGAAGGAGAAAGAGAGTCAGAGTCAGGTGTTTCTTTTTTCTTTCCAAGAGAGGCTTCAAGAGAAACATTGAGAGTCTCAGAGGAGAGATCGGATTCTGTAAGAGTGCCTGAAGTTCCAACAAGCAGTGGAGAAGAAAGAAGAGAAAAGAGCAATTCCACAGAGACTACACCTGAATCAGATGAAGAGGTTGAAAATCCACCTGAGATTACTTCTGAAGAAGCAGGGTCAGTAGAAGATAGAGAGGGACAGATTGTGGAAGACCCCCGAGGAGGTGTAGGGAACATTCCTGATAAGCTAGGTGAAGGGACAAGTAGACAGCAAGAAGATTGCGTGTCGCAGACCCGAGGAGGGACGGTTGCAGGGAAATCTCAATCGGTGGGAAAGAAGTCTGTGGAGAAAAAGAGTATTGTTGAAGAACAAGAGGCAAATGAAACAGAATCAGACGAAAGTGAGAATGAGAAATCAGAGGGTCGAGTTCTGAGAAAGAGAACTTGGATCGGAGAAAGAAATAATAAAGACGTAAGACCAAAAAGAAGTGTAAGAGGAGATCTTTGGCCCAACAGGATAAAGAGGCTAAGGTACAGACTGACACGAGCAAGTGTAAGTTCAGGTTCATCGAAAGCTGAACAGGTGAACGAGGTGTCCAGTCAGAATCAAGCAAAAGGTGATAAACAAAAGGTCTCAAAAGAGCCAGAAGAGATCAAGAGAATCAGAAAACCTAACCAGAAGTATAGGTCACCGGAATGGACGTACGTGGCACTGTCTGAAGGTGAAGAAGCGGAGAGTCAAGGAAATCCAGAGGGGACTGTACGAGAAGTGGTTGAGGAAGAGAAAACTGTTGGAATCCTGAAAGTTATCTTGACTGACATTGGAGAATAGTCAGATGCTCAGGATGTTGAAGATCTGATACAATTTGATGTTGCTGAAGAAGAAGTGAAAAATGATGAAAATCCGAATTGAGTGAGCAAAAAGGAATCACTTGGAGAAGAGTGAAAAGTAGAGGATCTGAAATTAGCTAAATATAAACAAAAAACCAGTACGGCTGACCAATGTTGAGCACATCAATTTCCAAGTAAGTATTCAAATTCCTGGTAGGTGTAAGGACACGTCCAGAGCAGGCCGTACTTATGCTCTACTGGAAACCAGATATAAAGAACTTTTTTGCAAGAAGACGGTGCACCCAAAGAAAGTCTTTTCAAATGATCCAATTTTAGTTCCTTTATTCTTTATCAACTTTTTAGAGATTCGGACTCAGCCAACGCGTTTCGGTCTTACGAACTTCGTCAAGGCTGAAAAATGAGTATAAATACAAACATATATATAAAATACTGTATATACATCACAAAACACAACATACCACAATATTCATAATACATAACAAAAATATTATAATACTATACATTTATATACAAATAAGAAAAAACAAATGACACAGACTACACGTATAAATACATCACAAACAATGTTCAAAATTCTAAGACATTAGCTAATCGAATGTTAGATGAAGAGAGTTAAGCAATTGGAGCCACTGCTAGAATGTATAACCTAACATTTTATACATCCTAACACATAGAATAGAACATTTAATGTAAAAATGATATGGCAAGAGACTCTACATGAACAAATTTGAATTCAAAACCGTAGCAATTTTGGAACAGTGGTCCCCTATACCAGGGGGCCCAACAAAATATAAAGGTAAAGTATCTATCGAGAATGTTTCGACAAAGGTATTGAAGATTAAACTACCGCCCAATTTCCCAAAAATAATATTATTTTGTAAATCCTGCCAAATCTTACCACAGGTAATAGCTTGAAGGTAACCTCCAGAACATTCGATATTTAGTGTTGTTTGAAGTAGTTCAAAAAGTTTTGCGGCCTAGTAAAAATGGATTATGGAATTATTGTGACCAATTCTATTATTAAAGGGTTGAGGAAAAAGAAAAAATACGAAAAACAAGAGATTTCAAGAGCAAAGCACGATTAATCTTACCTCTAAAATAGTCAAATGGTGCATATACAATTAAGTCCTATGTATATCACCAAGTAAATTGATTGAGAAAAGTGACTCCCAAGTAGATCCAATGAAAACAAACTCACTAGTAAGTCAACATTTTAGTTGTATATTTAATGCCAATGTGTAGGCTCCATTTTCTAAGAAGAAAAGAGAAAAAAGGAAAAAGGGGGAAAAAAGATGGAGAATGCCATGAGCGTATACCTCTAATCACACATCACAACAACAATCTCCAACCCAATTTCATAAACAAATCCGCAAAAATAAACACACATCCATAATCCACTGCTACAACCTCAGCAGGGTCATAAGGTCCACTAGCTGTCACAGCGAATACCAACTACTGTATGGGTATCCGCAGTACATAACAGATATGCTGTCCTATGAGACGGTATTTTTTGTAAAACTATTAGCCTGTTTATACCTGCAATGATAAGCGGTATTATGAGAAATGCCTAATATTCTAAAAAGGTGAAGCATTCACTTCCAAATAATAACTTTGTAGAGATCCATCTAATAAATGTTACTAAAATACAAAACATCAAAACAGGCACAGATTCAATACAGCCAAATTGATGTGTTGCTATGTTGTGAAACGCGCCAAATATAGTCCCGAAGTATTTCAATTTAAGTTCAACCAGAATTCCCGCCATGAAGAACAAATAAGAACACAAAATAAGTCTTTATATTTTATACCATGTCGAGAGAAGTATCTTGAATAAACTACGCAAAAAATCTCCATGAACCGCTCAGTATAGTGGGGCTACATAGCGGTTCTATCTCTTAATAAAAGCGTAATGAAAAAGCGTCGGCATCTCAATCTTACCGTATAGAAGATTACTTTCTTGAATTCGTGGCGAAACCGTGTAACAACAGTCAAGCCACTTAAATAGAACCGCCTCTTGTGTCACGTGTAGATAGTACGTACGGGACCGCGTTACGATGTGTGATCAAAGGTCCCGGATGTTTGGGCGCCATATTGGAATGGTATGTGGACTAAATAACTAGATAGGAGATTCTGACTCCCGATTGTGTCAATTGATCAGTTGATGTAACGGAATAATTATTAAAACATAAGAATGTTAAAAAAATACATAGATCATATGTCATGGAAGGTACATGACACTCGGAAGCGGACTCACCATACTTGATCAAAAGTCGTAGGTATTAAGGCACCATATTAGAATAATATATGGACCTTAACAATATATATTGTGTTCCAACTCCGATTTAGACTCATCAGTTTAAAATACGACAGTTATAAATTAGAAATTAATCTTAAAAAGATAATTCCTTTATATTGAAGGGGAGACAACAACTTGAGAAAGGGAGAAGAACCGGGCAAAATCGAGAAATTAATGAAACCAATAGTTTGTATTAATAAATCATCACTTAAACTTAATTAAGAACACAAGGTGCAAACTATGTTCAAGACACTATATAAACTTTGTTTTAACATAGTGTCCGACAAAATATTTTATGGTGCACTTGATGTATATGGCATTAATAACTAAATAGTGGGAGGACAATTCCAGCAAAGTACCATGCCAGAAAATACAAGTAGATGTAAAATGACACGTATCTGCCGGTACTTGATATGATTTTGAGCAAGCGGTTTGTCAATTATAGGTGGGGAGCAACATTCATAAACACCCAAGTGACTATAGAATGACCCATATACGTTGACACCTACACATTGACCCATAGTGTCACAACTGGATTGTAAAAAAGGGGGGGGGGGAAATCAGATAGAAAACAAACAATCATAATGTCCTAGATATCATAAATACGGACATAAAGACCATAGTAATTGGGAAAGAAGAATCAACATATTTGATGACCTAGACCCCAAATATGATGACTATAAAAAATAGTGCATTTCCCCATCCGTGTTATGTCCCAAGCTGGTTGCTCTCAAGCGACATATCCATTTTGATTCCTTCTGTCTTAGCAACAGATCCCTGTTGCCACCTCTCTTTGGTGCTGGAACATGTTCAATAGCATGAAACTAAAATGTTTCATCCTCGGGATGTTCCCTGACATAGTGATTAGTAATTGGATATCTGCTGTCATTCGTCCTTATAGCCCGTCTGTGTTCCTGGATTCTTAATTTTAGACTGCGGATGGTGCTGCCCACATAAATTATACCACATCTACATCCTAGAACATACACCACATAAGTAGTGTTACAGTTTATGAAATCCTCAATCGTAAATTGTCTGGAGGTATTAAATGAGAAGACAAAGGATTTATTTCTTCCCAACGGACAGACATTACAAGTTCCGCAGGTAAAAAACCCCTTGGGTTTGTTTGGTAACCAGGTTTTCGTTATTTTAGGAGTAACTACATAGCTGGGACATAAAGTTCTTTTTAGAGAGGTACCCTTTCTGTATGTGATAGATGGTTTACTTTCAATCACATCTTTGAAGCCAGGAACTCCCACCAAAAGATGCCAGTGTTTACGAAAAATGTTAAAGATGGTATTGCTATGGGAAGTATATTCGGTTATGAACCTTGCTTTTGTGTTGGTGACAGTCCTAATTTGTTTGTCTTGGAGTGTAACATTCCTACTCATCTTATTAATTCTTGATTCCGCTTTGTCCAGAATCCTCTGGTCGTAACCTCTTTTGAAGAATCTATTCTTGGTGTCATTGATGTGTGTATGAAACATTGCTTTCTCGCTACAATTCCGCCTAATTCTTACCATTTCACCAAAGGGAATGTTGTTCTTAACTGAACGAGGGTGTGCACTTGTCGCGTGTAGTACAGCGTTACATGCGGTCTCCTTCCTATATAATGTACTGTGTATTTGTCCCTGCTTGATATAAAACTGAATATCAAGAAAGTTAATACGTTCTTTGTGACACATCATGGTAAATTTTACATTATACGTATTAGTATTTAGATAGGAAACATATTGATTGAGTTGGTCGGTGGACCCAGACCAAAGGCAGATCACATCATCAATATACCTCCCCCAGTACACGATGTAATTAGTCCAGGGGGAGGCATCTCTGTTCCAAGCATGCTTCCTCTCAAACCAACCCATGAAAAGGCATGCGTACGAGGGAGCAAACTTGGAACCCATCGCCGTACCTTGTATCTGCTGAAACCAATGATCATCAAAGAGAAAAAAATTATTGTCCAGGATGATATTGATCATAGATACGATCATCTCGTTGTAATCATAGAGACTTGCATCATCTCTATCCAGAAAGGATTGTATAGCTCTAATACCAAAGTTCTTATTAATGCAGGTATATGGACTCTCTACGTCTAGAGTTACAAACATAAGATCCTCAGACCAGTCAAAATCTTTAAATTTTATTAGGATGTCCTTACTATCCCTGACAAATGAAGGTAAATCAGGGACATATTTTTGTAGTTTCAAGTCAACAAATTGTGAAATTTTCTCCGTGGGTGATCCCACCCCAGAAATAATGGGTCTGCCCGGTGGAAACTGCCCACCCTTATGAACATTTGGCAGTACATAAATGCATGGGAAGCTTGGACAATTGACCCACATAAAGCGATAGTCATCATCATTAAGAAGACCTGACTCCCTCCATTCCAACAATTTAGCATTAATCCTCATAGTACTTAGGGGAATGGGATTATCCTTAATCTTGCGATAGTACAACTCATTACTGAGCTGCTGCGCTATCTCCTGCATATAGTCTTCATGATTCATTACAACAATGCTCCCACCTTTATCGGCTTCTCTTATAACAATGTTCGTATCTTTGTTCAACCTTGTGAGAGCCGCTCTTTCAGCCGCCGTGATGTTATCGGCGGATTTAGGAGTGAATCTTCGAGGAGTTTCCATATTATATAGGTCCTCTGTAACCTTATTATGAAACTCATCAATATTATGATGGTACGAGTGTGCAGGTATGAATTTGGATTGCGGACAAAGTCCACTATCAATACTCGCACTACGGCAGATGTCAAGATCCTCAAGGACTGTAGTGATATTCACTTCATTCTCGGGGTTCAAAGATAGTAAACAGTGTATATCGCGGATTTCACGTATGGTGTGTGTTCCAACACTCTGAACCCTCTCATCACCCACAGGATCATAAGGTCTATTGGCAAAGAAATCCTTGAGTTTTAATACCCTAGTGAATTTGAAGAGATCGATATGTGTATTAGCAAAATCACCTCCTTGTGTGGGACAAAAATTAAGACCCTTGCTCAAAATCTTCATTTCGTCATTGTCCAAGACTTTATTTGAAAGGTTTACAATCTTTAAATCAGTGTTTACATTCTGAAGAAGCATCGGATCCCCTGTATTTCCAAATTCCCCATTGGCTATTTCTTCAGTTTGGGCACTGCACCTGATTTGTTTATCGTGACTCCCCTTTTGTCTATTCTTTGATCGCCTCCCTCGCCGCCTCGTTTTGTTTGATCCCTTTTCTGTTGGAGGCGGTTGCTTATTCTGAGGTTCGCCAGTTCTTTTTGGAAGGATGAGGCCCCCTCTTCCAAAGGGATATCTGGTATTGTGTGGTTAGATATGGAACTACCAAGTGAGGACAGAGACAGATTGCTGTTAGAACCTGTTTCCTCACTTTCATCTCTGTTTTCCCTTGTTCTCTTCTTGGTTGTATCCTCTGTTCCCTGTAATCCATCGAATTTCTTTGCGAATGTATATATCCTGCCATTTTGGTAATCCCTATCGTCCCTTCTGATTTTACTTAATTTTTTATTTTTTAGATACAATTGGTGATCATCCATCACTTGTTTCAAAATTAAGTAATTTTTCTCAATCAGATCTTTCTCGGGCATGCTATTAATTTCCTTTTCCAAAATCTCAATCTCTGCCTGTAATTTCTCCCCCTTCTCCGCAGCATGTCTCACCAATATTTTCATCATCATTGTGGATGCACCCTTCAAATTACATTCCCATTCCTTCAGAAGATCCCCACTTAAATCCTCAAAGGTCGGGAAAATTAAAATACGGAGCCCCCGTGGAATTTTACAGTTTTTCATGTATTGTTCCAGGGTGACTCCGTCCCACCATCTGCTTAACTCTTGTTTATGTAATCTCTCTAATTTCAAGAACAACGTTTTAAGAATCACAATAACCACATTAGTTGAGCTTGTTGTGTTTTTAGAGACACCAGCCCCAAATAAATCCAGTGCCAGCTCCTCACGCCCATCTTGAAATTTAGGCATGATAACTACGAATTCAAAGGCCCTTTATCTGATTAATATCAATGTAATAACAAAATAGAAAAGAGTGCAAAACGGTCAATCAGTGAAATATAAACAAAAAACCAGTACGTCTGACCAATGTTGAGCACATCAATTTCCAAGTAAGTATTCAAACTCCTGGTAGGTGCAAGGACACGTCCAGAGCAGGCCGTACTTATGCTCTACTGGAAACCAGATATAAAGAACTTTTTTGCAAGAAGACGGTGCACCCAAAGAAAGTCTTTTAAAATGATCCAATTTTAGTTCCTTTATTCTTTAACAACTTTTTAGAGATTCGGACTCAGCCAACGCGTTTCGTTCTTACGAACTTCGTCAGGGCTGAAAAATGAGTATAAATACAAACATATATATAAAATACTGTATATACATCAGAAAACACAACATACCACAATATTCATAATACATACCAAAAATATTATAATACTATACATTTATATACAAATAAGAAAAAACAAATGACACAGACTACACGTATAAATACATCACAAACAATGTTCAAAATTCTAAGACATTGGCTAATCGAATGTTAGATGAAGAGAGTTAAGCAATTGGAGCCACTGCTAGAATGGATAACCTAACATTTTATACATCCTAACACATAGAATAGAACATTTAATGTAAAAATGATATGGCGAGAGTCCCTACGTGAACAAATTTGAATTCAAAACCGTAGCCATTTTGGAACAGTGGTCCCCTATACCAGGGGGCCCAACAAAATATAAAGGTAAAGTATCTATCGAGAATGTTTCGACAAAGGTATTGAAGATTAAACTACCGCCCAATTTCCAAAAAATAATATTATTTTGTATATCCTGCCAAATCTTACCATAGGTAATAGCTTGAAGGTAACCTCCAGAGCATTCGATATGTAGTGTTGTTTGAAGTAGTTCAAAAAGTTTTGCGGCCTAGTAAAAATGGATTATGGAATTATCATGACCAATTCTATTATTAAAGGGTTGAGGAAAACGAAAAAAATACGAAAAACAAGAGATTTCAAGAGTAAAGCACGATTAATCTTACCTCTAAAATAGTCAAATGGTGCATATACAATTAAGTCCTATGTATATCACCAAGTAAATTGATTGAGAAAAGTGACTCCCAAGTAGATCCAATGAAAACAAACTCACTAGTAAGTCAACATTTTAGTTGTATATTTAATGCCAATGTGTAGGCTCCATTTTCTAAGAAGAAAAGAGAAAAAAGGAAAAAGGGGGAAAAAAGATGGAGAATGCCATGAGCGTATACCTCTAATCACACATCACAACAACAATCTCCAACCCAATTTCATAAACAAATCCGCAAAAATAAACACACATCCATAATCCACTGCTACAACCTCAGCAGGGTCATAAGGTCCACTAGCTGTCACAGCGAATACTAACTACTGTATGGGTATCCGCAGTACATAACAGATATGCTGTCCTATGAGACGGTATTTTTTGTAAAACTATTAGCCTGTTTATACCTGCAATGATAAGCGGTATTATGAGAAATGCCTAATATTCTAAAAAGGTGAAGCATTCACTTCCAAATAATAACTGTGTAGAGATCCATCTAATAAATGTTACTAAAATACAAAACATCAAAACAGGCACAGATTCAATACAGCCAAATTGATGTGTTGCTATGTTGTGAAACGCGCCAAATATAGTCCCGGAGTATTTCAATTTAAGTTCAACCAGAATTCCCGCCATGAAGAACAAATAAGAACACAAAATAAGTCTTTATATTTTATACCATGTCGAGAGAAGTATCTTGAATAAACTACGCAAAAAATCTCCATGAACCGCTCAGTATAGTGGGGCTACATAGCGGTTCTATCTCTGAATAAAAGCGTAAATAAAAAGCGTCCCATACAGTAGTTGGTATTCGCTGTGACAGCTAGTGGACCTTATGACCCTGCTGAGGTTGTAGCAGTGGATTATGGATGTGTGTTTATTTTTCTGAAATTGGGTTGGAGATTGTTGTTGTGATGTGTGATTAGAGGTATACGCTCATGGCATTCTCCATCTTTTTTCCCCCTTTTTCCTTTTTTCTCTTTTCTTCTTAGAAAATGGAGCCTACACATTGGCATTAAATATACAACTAAAATGTTGACTTACTAGTGAGTTTGTTTTCATTGGATCTACTTGGGAGTCACTTTTCTCAATCAATTTACTTGGTGATATACATAGGACTTAATTGTATATGCACCATTTGACTATTTTAGAGGTAAGATTAATCGTGCTTTGCTCTTGAAATCTCTTGTTTTTCGTATTTTTTCTTTTTCCTCAACCCTTTAATAATAGAATTGGTCACAATAATTCCATAATCCATTTTTACTAGGCCGCAAAACTTTTTGAACTACTTCAAACAACACTACATATCGAATGTTCTGGAGGTTACCTTCAAGCTATTACCTATGGTAAGATTTGGCAGGATATACAAAATAATATTATTTTTTGGAAATTGGGCGGTAGTTTAATCTTCAATACCTTTGTCGAAACATTCTCGATAGATACTTTACCTTTATATTTTGTTGGGCCCCCTGGTATAGGGGACCACTGTTCCAAAATTGCTACGGTTTTAAATTCAAATTTGTTCACGTAGGGACTCTCGCCATATCATTTTTACATTAAATGTTCTATTCTGTGTGTTAGGATGTATAAAATGTTAGGTTATACATTCTAGCAGTGGCTCCAATGGCTTAACTCTCTTCATCTAACATTCGATTAGCTAATGTCTTAGAATTTTGAACATTGTTTGTGATGTATTTATACGTGTAGTCTGTGTCATTTGTTTTTTCTTATTTGTATATAAATGTATAGTATTATAATATTTTTGTTATGTATTATGAATATTGTGGTATGTTGTGTTTTGTGATGTATAAACAGTATTTTATATATATGTTTGTATTTATACTCATTTTTCAGCCCTGGCGAAGTTCGTAAGAACGAAACGCGTTGGCTGAGTCCGAATCTCTAAAAAATTGATAAAGAATAAAGGAACTAAAATTGGATCATTTGAAAAGACTTTCTTTGGGTGCACCATCTTCTTGCAAAAAAGTTCTTTATATCTAGTTTCCAGTAGAGCATAAGTACGGCCTGCTCTGGACGTGTCCTTGCAGCTACCAGGAATTTAATTATACTTACTTGGAAATTGATGTGCTCAACATTGGTCAGCCGTACTGGTTTTTTGTTTATATTTCACTGATTGACCGTTTTGCACTCTTTTCTATTTTGTTATTACATTGATATTAATCAGATAAAGGGCCTTTGAATTCGTAGTTATCATGCCTAAATTTCAAGATGGGCGTGAGGAGCTGGCACTGGATTTATTTGGGGCTGGTGTCTCTAAAAACACAACAAGCTCAACTAATGTGGTTATTGTGAGTCTTAAAACGTTGTTCTTGAAATTAGTGAGATTACGTAAACAAGAGTTAAGCAGATGGTGGGACGGAGTCACCCTGGAACAATACATGAAAAACGGTAAAATTTCACGGGGGCTCCGTATTTTAATTTTCCCGACCTTTGAGGATTTAAGTGGGGATCTTCTGAAGGAATGGGAATGTAATTTGGAGGGTGCATCCACAATGATGATGAAAATATTGGTGAGACATGCTGCGGAGAAGGGGGAGAAATTACAGGGAGAGATTGAGATTTTGGAAAAGGAAATTAATAGCATGCCCGAGAAAGATCTGATTGAGAAAAATACTTAATTTTGAAACAAGTGATGGATGATCACCAATTGTATCTAAAAAATAAAAAATTAAGTAAAATTAGAAGGGACGATAGGGATTACCAAAATGGCAGGATATATACATTCACAAAGAAATTCGATGGATTACAGGGAACAGAGGATACAACCAAGAAGAGAACAAGGGAAAACAGAGATTAAAGTGAGGAAACAGGTTCTAACAGCAATCTGTCTCTGTCCTCACTTGGTAGTTCCATATCTAACCACACAATACCAGATATCCCTTTAGAAGAGGGGGCCTCATCCTTCCAAAAGGAACTGGCCAACCTCAGAATAAGCAACCGCCTCCAACAGAAAAGGGATCAAACAAAACGAGGCGGGGAGGGAGGCGATCAAAGAATAGACAAAAGGGGAGTCATGATAAACAAATCAGGTGCAGTGCCCAAACTGAAGAAATAGCCATTGGGGAATTTGGAAATACAGGGGATCCGATGCTTCTTCAGAATGTAAACACTGATTTAAAGATTGTAAACCTTTCAAATAATGTCTTGGACAATGACGAAATGAAGATTTTGAGCAAGGGTCTTAATTTTTGTCCCACACAAGGAGGTGATTTTGCGATCTCTTCAAATTCACTAGGGTATTAAAACTCAAGGATTTCTTTGCCAATAGACCTTATGATCCTGTGGGTGATGAGAGGGTTCAGAGTGTTGGAACACACACCATACGTGAAATCCGCGATATACACTGTTTACTATCTTTGAACCCCGAGAATGAAGTGAATATCACTACAGTCCTTGAGGATCTTGACATCTGCCGTAGTGCGAGTATTGATAGTGGACTTCGTCCGCAATCCAAATTCATACCTGCACACTCATACCATCATAATATTGATGAGTTTCATAATAAGGTTACAGAGGACCTATATAATATGGAAACTCCTCGAAGATTCCCTCCTAAATCCGCCAATAACATCACGGCGGCTGAAAGAGCGGCTCTCACAAGGTTGAACAAAGATACGAACATTGTTATAAGAGAAGCCGATAAATTTAGGAACATTGTTGTAATGAATCATGAAGACTATATGCAGGAGATAGCGAAGCAGCTCAGTAATGAGTTGTACTATCGCAAGATTAAGGATAATCCCATTCCCCTAAGTACTATGAGGATTAATGCTAAATTGTTGGAATGGAGGGAGTCAGGTCTTCTTAATGATGATGAATATCGCTTTATGTGGGTCAATTGTCCAAGCTTCCCATGCATTTATGTACTGCCAAAGGTTCATAAGGGTGGGCAGTTTCCACCGGGCAGACCCATTATTTCTGGGGTGGGATCACCCACAGAGAAAATATCACAATTTGTTGACTTGAAACTACAAAAATATGTCCCTGATTTACCTTCATTTGTCAGGGATAGTAAGGACATCCTAATGAAATTTAAAGATTTTGACTGGTCTGAGGATCTTATGTTTGTAACTCTAGACGTAGAGAGTCTATATACCTGCATTAATAAGAACTTTGGTATTAGAGCTATACAATCCTTTCTGGATAGAGATGATGCAAGTCTCTATGATTACAACGAGATGATCGTATCTATGATCAATATTATCCTGGACAATAATTTTTTTCTCTTTGATGATCATTGGTTTCAGCAGATACAAGGTACGGCGATGGGTTCCAAGTTTGCTCCCTCGTACGCATGCCTTTTCATGGGTTGGTTTGAGAGGGAGCATGCTTGGAACAGAGATGCCTCCCCCTGGACTAATTACATCGTGTACTGGGGGAGGTATATTGATGATGTGATCTGCCTTTGGTCTGGGTCCACCGACCAACTCAATCAATATGTTTCCTTTCTAAATACTAATACGTATAATGTAAAATTTACCATGATGTGTCACAAAGAACGTATTAACTTTCTTGATATTCAGTTTTATATCAAGCAGGGACAAATACACAGTACATTATATAGGAAGGAGACCGCATGTAACGCTGTACTACACGCGACAAGTGCACACCCTCGTTCAGTTAAGAACAACATTCCCTTTGGTGAAATGGTAAGAATTAGGCGGAATTGTAGCGAGAAAGCAATGTTTCATACACACATCAATGACACCAAGAATAGATTCTTCAAAAGAGGTTACGACCAGAGGATTCTGGACAAAGCGGAATCAAGAATTAATAAGATGAGTAGGGATATTACACTCCAAGACAAACAAATTAGGATTGTCACCAACACAAAAGCAAGGTTCATAACCGAATTATTATTATTATTATTATGTGTTCTTATATAGCGCTCAACTTACCCTTGGGCATCTTGGCGCTTGCATTGGGAACCCGTCCTGGTTTTTCCCTGTGAGATAACCCGTACTGGGCATCCCCAAGGTGAAAGCCAGGCATCCCGCCACGGGGGGGCCGTTGTGGAGATTAAGCAAGCTTGTTGCCCAGAGCTGCATAGTGTGAACTCGTGCTTAGAGTGGGCACCGAAGCGAGAATTATCGAGTCCGTGGACAATTGGGCTCCGGACCCTGCCGCATCGGGAATTGAACCCTGGTCCCGGGTCTGACCTCTGCTTCAGGGTATGCCTCCTCTAACCAGTGAGCTACACTTCTCCGAATATACTTCCCATAGCAATACCATCTTTAACATTTTTCGTAAACACTGGCATCTTTTGGTGGGAGTTCCTGGCTTGAAAGATGTGATTGAAAGTAAACCATCTATCACATACCGAAAGGGTACCTCTCTAAAAAGAACTTTATGTCCCAGCTATGTAGTTACTCCTAAATTAACGAAAACCTGGTTACCAAACAAACCCAAGGGTTTTTTTACCTGCGGAACTTGTAATGTCTGTCCGTTGGGAAGAAATAAAACCTTTGTCTTCTCATTTAATACCTCCAGACAATTTACGATTGAGGATTTCATAAACTGTAACACTACTTATGTGGTGTATGTTCTAGGATGTAGATGTGGTATAATGTATGTGGGCAGCACCATCCGCAGTCTAAAATTAAGAATCCAGGAACACAGACGGGCTATAAGGACGAATGACAGCAGATATCCAATTACTAATCACTATGTCAGGGAACATCCCGAGGATGAAACATTTTGGTTTCATGCTATTGAACATGTTCCAGCACCAAAGAGAGATGGCAACAGGGATCTGTTGCTAAGACAGAAGGAATCAAAATGGATATGTCGCTTGAGAGCAACCAGCTTGGGACATAACACGGATGGGGAAATGCACTATTTTTTATAGTCATCATATTTGGGGTCTAGGTCATCAAATATGTTGATTCTTCTTTCCCAATTACTAAGGTCTTTATGTCCGTATTTATGATATCTAGGACATTATGATTGTTTGTTTTCTATCTGATTCCCCCCCCCTATTTTACAATCCAGTTGTGACACTATGGGTCTATGTGTAGGTGTCAACGTATATGGGTCATTCTATAGTCACTGGGGTGTTTATGAATGTTGCTCCCCACCTATAATTGGCAAACCGCTTACTCGAAATCATATCAAGTACCGGCGGATACGTGTCATTTTACATCTACTTGTATTTTCTGGCATGGTACTTTGCTGGAATTATCCTCCCACTATTTAGTTATTAATGCCATATACATCAAGTGCACCATAAAATATTTTGTCGGACACTATGTTAAAACAAAGTTTATATAGTGTCTTGAACATAGTTTGCACCTTGTGTTCTTAATTAAGTTTAAGTGATGATTTATTAATACAAACTATTGGTTTCATTAATTTCTCGATTTTGCCCGGTTCTTCTCCCTTTCTCAAGTTGTTGTCTCCCCTTCAATATAAAGGAATTATCTTTTTAAGATTAATTTCTAATTTATAACTGTCGTATTTTAAACTGATGAGTCTAAATCAGAGTTGGAACACAATATATATTGTTAAGGTCCATATATTATTCTAATATGGCGCCTTAAAACCTACGACTTTTGATCAAGTATGGTGAGTCCGCTTCCGAGTGTCATGTACCTTCCATGACACATGATCTATGTATTTTTTTAACATTCTTATGTTTTAATAATTATTCCATTACATCAACTGATCAATTGACACAATTGGGAGTCAGAATCTCCTATCTAGTTATTTAGTCCACATACCATTCCAATATGGCGCCCAAACATCCGGGACCTTTGATCACACATCGTAACGCGGTCCCGTACGTACTATCTACACGTGACACAAGGGGCGGTTCTATTTAAGTGGCTTGACTGTTGTTACACGGTTTCGCCGCAAATTCAAGAAAGTAATCTTCTATACGGTAAGATTGAGATGCCAACGCTTTTTCATTACGCTTTTATTAAGAGATAGAACCGCTATGTAGCCCCACTATACTGAGCGGTTCATGGAGATTTTTTGCGTAGTTTATTCAAGATACTTCTCTCGACATGGTATAAAATATAAAGACTTATTTTGTGTTCTTATTTGTTCTTCATGGCGGGAATTCTGGTTGAACTTAAATTGAAATACTCCGGGACTATATTTGGCGCGTTTCACAACATAGCAACACATCAATTTGGCTGTATTGAATCTGTGCCTGTTTTGATGTTTTGTATTTTAGTAACATTTATTAGATGGATCTCTACAAAGTTATTGTTTGGAAGTGAATGCTTCACCTTTTTAGAATATTAGGCATTTCTCATAATACCGCTTATCATTGCAGGTATAAACAGGCGAATAGTTTTACAAAACATACCGTCTCATAGGACAGCATATCTGTTATGTACTGCGGATACCCATACAGTAGTTGGTATTCGCTGTGACTGCTAGTGGACCTTATGACCCTGCTGAGGTTGTAGCAGTGGATTATGGATGTGTGTTTATTTTTGCGGATTTGTTTATGAAATTGGGTTGGAGATTGTTGTTGTGATGTGTGATTAGAGGTATACGCTCATGGCATTCTCCATCTTTTTTCCCCCTTTTTCCTTTTTTCTCTTTTCTTCTTAGAAAATGGAGCCTACACATTGGCATTAAATATACAACTAAAATGTTGACTTACTAGTGAGTTTGTTTTCATTGGATCTACTTGGGAGTCACTTTTCTCAATCAATTTACTTGGTGATATACATAGGACTTAATTGTATATGCACCATTTGACTATTTTAGAGGTAAGATTAATCGTGCTTTACTCTTGAAATCTCTTGTTTTTCGTATTTTTTTCTTTTTCCTCAACCCTTTAATAATAGAATTGGTCATGATAATTCCATAATCCATTTTTACTAGGCCGCAAAACTTTTTGAACTACTTCAAACAACACTACATATCGAATTTTCTGGAGGTTACCTTCAAGCGATTACCCATGGTAAGATTTGGCAGGATATACAAAATAATATTATTTTTTGGAAATTGGGCGGTAGTTTAATCTTCAATACCTTTGCCGAAACATTCTCGATAGATACTTTACCTTTATATTTTGTTGGGCCCCCTGGTATAGTGGACCACTGTTCCAAAATTGCTACGGTTTTTAATTCAAATTTGTTCACGTAGGGACTCTCGCCATATCATTTTTACATTAAATGTTCTATTCTATGTGTTAGTATGTATAAAATGTTAGGTTATACATTCTAGCAGTGGCTCCAATTGCTTAACTCTCTTCATCTAACATTCGATTAGCTAATGTCTTAGAATTTTGAACATTGTTTGTGATGTATTTATACGTGTAGTCTGTGTCATTTGTTTTTTCTTATTTGTATATAAATGTATAGTATTATAATATTTTTGTTATGTAGTATGAATATTGTGGTATGTTGTGTTTTGTGATGTATATACAGTATTTTATATATATGTTTGTATTTATACTCATTTTTCAGCCCTGATGAAGTTCGTAAGAACGAAACGCGTTGTCTGAGTCCGAATCTCTAAAAAGTTGATAAAGAATAAAGGAACTAAAATTGGATCATTTGAAAAGACTTTCTTTGGGTGCACCGTCTTCTTGCAAAAAAGATCTGAAATTAGCTGTTTGAAATAATCTAGAGTTCTAAAATTCGGTAGTGGAGTAGTAGAGGCTAAGTCAAAAGACACTACCAATGTCAAGTAGATGTGCCTTCTTGAAAAGATGGTGTAGAATGTGCTGCTGCTGTACAGGATTATTAATGCTGTTATGGGGTGTACTTGCTTTACTAGTTACCTTTAGGGTTACAATAGACACTTTTGGAATACATGCAGAGAATATGACTAATATAGAGAAGAGTTCACAGAAAGTAGTTCCAACTAGAATTAGTAACATTTACATACATAAAGATAGGTCGATTAATGATTTTTCTAGTAATGTTTTTTTCAAAGTTGTTGTACGAATACGTGAAGACAATGGAAGTTAGGGATTGCTACGTTTGTATGCAATTACCTGCATCCGTTTCAGAGGGTATTACTTATCACCATTTACCAGCTACGTATGGGATTTCATGTAGTGTGCTAAGTAGTGTTTTTTATTTGTTAGGGAAAATAGATTATGAGATGTCTAACAAAGATAACATTTTTGGGCAATTACCTATGGATAAGAAACTGAATCCAGCTAAAGAAGCTAACATTTTTGGTGAGATTTTTATTGAGGCAGAAGAATTAACATTAGATTACATTTTTGGAAACAATTTAACTTGCAGTTTGAAAGAAGAAGAAAAGGCTCTCCTAGACTTGGTAGAGAAAAGGAGAGTGAGCATGCATGAAAAGGCAGGGAAATATGAAGTGAGTGAGACAATATGGGATATTGAGATGGGAAAGGAGTTGAGGAATGGGGCCAATCCAACTTTGGCTTTAGATGCACCACAGAATGGTAAACTATGCATTACCAGAAAGAAATCCCAATATGATAATTACTTTGTTGGGACTAGTGAGTGTCATGATACATACTTCATTGCAACAGGATGGGGTTTTAAAGGTGGAGAAGATCCAGTTTTCCCGGGAGTGTATTATATTTGTGGGAATAAGGCTTATTACAGGTTGCCTGACCATTGGTATGGCACGTGTTATGTTGGCCTGGTCTTTCCAAAGATTTTTCATATAGATAAGATAGAAGATGTAGAACACATTAATCTACTAACACGTATTAAAAGAGAAACTTGGTCGGAGATTGTAGGTGATATTTTTGGAGCTTTAATTCCAGCAGTGGGAATTTCTTTAAATGCATATAGAATTCGGAAACTGTCAACAGTGGTGGATCGCTTATCGACAAGTACCGCTGGAGGGTTTCTTTTGGTAAATACGGAGATGATTGCCGTACGTGCCATGTCTATGCAAAATCGACTTGCCTTTGATATTTTATTGGCCAAAGAGGGTGGAGTCTGTGGAATGCTGAAAGTTCAACACTGTTGCACTTACATTCCTGACGAAAGCAAAGATCTAAAGGTCTATATCAAAAATATTACTGATTTGCATGAAGAATTAGTACCACTGGAAGCTGAAAGTGTCTGGACTAAAATGGCTAATAAGCTACTTGCTGTTAAGAGTTTTATTGCTAAGATAGGTAGTACCATTATTGGTAAGATATTATTTCCTTTGACATGTGTAATTGTTGCTTTATTGATGCTTAGATTAGGGTGTTTGTGTTGTAAAAACAGGGGAGGGAAAAAGAGAATAATTAGGGGAAGTTCTGCAGAGAAACAAAGGAGGTCAAAGAGAGACCCACAAGAAATAGAATTAGAAGAATTGAGGGAGAGTGTTTACTTGGAGTCGAAGAGGGATGATGAAAGAGAATCTGGTGTTTAATGTTGTGTCATAAAAGACATTTCAATTTCTCCTAAAAATGGGGACTAATTTTTTTTTTTTTGGGTTGGTTTTTGTGGTGATATATATCACCAAAGGGGGGATTGCTGGAGCAGGGTTTTCTATTGAAAATTTATTGAGATTTAAACTCCAGTTTATGTTATATGTCGTGATTTAAAATTACTGATAAATAATCATTCATCACTAGCTTTGTTAAAAGTCTTGATTAATCAACATTACTAATGAGAGAAATTACACGTGGGAATGCGTTTATGTTGCTTCATTAATACGTGAACTAAATTGGTGAGCAAATTAATTAAATAGGTGTCGCAAAGGTGTTATTTGTTTCGTGTTTGCGCTTTTAAATAACGTGCTCTAATGCTTCTCTGTGTCGCAGACGGCTAGATAATTACATACACATAAGGGTATTAGTGGGGATTAACACTGTATAATCATTACGATGTGGTAACGTTATTTTGTGTTTCTTTAAATTAAGATGGTCCGTTTTGGCCTAAACCAAGATGGCCGCTATTTGCAGCCTGCACTCGAGTGATTGAAATGTGACGAGAGGCCTTGCTGAACATGGTTGGAAGTCACCTGACCACAGCCTCTGTCTGAATTAAAAGTTTCCGTGAGGACAGCAGCTCCAGGCTCGCTGCCAATTGCCCTTGGAGAAGAATAAAGCCACAATGAACTCTGATAAACTTGCGGTGGCTTCACTATGGTACCGAGGAAGAGCATTCATGAATGTATCGTTTTTCTAGCTTGAGTTTCCTTCTTCCGTGTTTTTATTTTTGTGATTTTTCTGAGCGGAGGTTTTCGAAATGTTGCTAGTCAACATCCTTTCCTGCTCGCTCTGTTCAGCAGCTCAACGGACGTTTAGAGTTTGTTTGTTACTTTTATTTTGTAAGTTTCATTATAAATAATGTTAGACTAGAGAGGGTCTAAGGCCACTTCTTCCCGAACCTATGCTCGTGAGGATCGACGCTGATTGAGAGGACGGCGACTCGGGAGACTTCACTGAGAGACCTGTCCTGACCCAAATGACCCATTTAGCTAGAATAGGTAACTATGAGAATAATGATTTCACTATTGATTGACTTTCTTTGAACTAATTTAGATAAAAGATGATCTTTGTTTGAATTCCAGTGTCGGGTGGTTATTTCCTTGTCATTTATTGAGTTTCAAATGTATTTCCTATGTTTAAAATCATGACTCAGGACAATTTCTTTAAGGTCGCATTGACCTCGCTTTAGATGCAGATACGTTTAGGATCTCTCCTATATATTCAGTGTGGATAGAGTAATAGAATAAATGTTAGTGTAATGGGCCCTAGCATATGATGAGTGTATGTGCGTGCGACTGTGGATTTACTCTGTCCGTGGAAGTAGGAAGAATTTATATGCTCCGATCTGCAGCATAGGCATATCGTGTCTTTCTAATTGGAGTCATAGATGCTAGTCCAGCTTAGTTAGGATATGTTTGTGGTGCCATGTTTCATCAGGAGGGGTATGCAAAGGAGGAATTGGATGCTGGTGTGGTAGGTCCAAGTGAGTTTTTGAGATTTCATTGTTGTTGAAGGTGGTAAACATTGGGCCAGGGCAGTGTCTGGCAGAGTGAGTGGGTCCATTGACATGTTGTGTCAGTTCCAGGTTCTCTAGGCTCTCAAGGAGTTCGGTAGTGTTGGGGACACTGATGTATTTGAGGTGGACGTTGAAATCCCCTAGTAGAATGTAATTGCAATGCAATCAGTGATGAAGGAGGTGATGAAGTCAGTGATGGTGTCTGTGAAGGTGGCTCTGGGTCCCGGTGGTTGATATATGAGGTATATGTTGCTGATGCCTGTAGGTTGAACTGCATGTGTTCCATGTAAGGGGTTGCTGCTTCTATGGTTGTTGTGCAGTTGAAGGAGTCCTTGACTATAACTGCAATTCTTCTTCCTGGTCTGTGCTGGAGGTCTTGGTGTGCGAATCTGTATCCTGCTGGGATAGACATGGTGATGTCAGGTGCCACCACTGAGGTCAGCCATGTTTCCATAAGGAAAAGGAGATATGGAGCATTGTTGTGTAGGAATTCCCAGATTTCCATGACGTATTTGCTTGCTTGCTTTGGGGTGTGTGCTTGTGGGTAGAAGCGTAAGGAGCAGCGTTGGTGAGTGGAGTGCACATGGTGGGGGTTGTATTGCAGGTGAAGTGGCAATGGGTGGGGATGAAAGCTCATTCTATGTAGTGGGGGAGGTGCGGCAGCAGCACATGGATGGGTGTACCGGGTTCAGAGAGCAGATGAGCTCTGTGGAGTAGTGTACGTGGCAGAAGGACCAGAATCTATGATGCTGGGCACGGTTAAGGGATGGACAGACTTGTCTTTGATGTGTCAGTGGCTAATCGGCACTGTGACCATCACTAAGTTGTCCCTGGAAGGGGGGAGAGATTGAATGGTGTAGTGAGCAGAGCCAGTGTGGAGTGCGGGGAGAAGCAGGAGCACAGGTGTAGTGGGGAAGGAGGAAGGAGCAGAAAATTGAAAATCTGCACAGAAAGGCAATAGAAGGGGGAGAAAGAGTTTGGCAACACAAGGGTAAAAAGGAGTATGCCACCAGAAGGGTGAGAAAAAGTGTGAACGAGCAGCAGTGCAAAATAGACAACGGAGGGGTGAGAGGGATTGTGAGAGAAGAGCAAAAGGCAACAGAAGGTGAGTGTGAGAAAAGAATAAAAGGCAATATGAAAGGGAAAAGGCAAGAAAGGCAAAAGGCAAAATTCCAAGAGTGGTGAGGTTGAAGATAGAGGCAGCACAGGCAACGAGGGAGAGCATGCACAGGAGAGGAGGTGGGAACCTCAAGGCTTTGGAGCCGGGTCTGTGAGGGCCTTGACCTGTTAGAGGACTGGTCCATTTAAGTCAGAGGTCTGGGCACCTGCTTAATCGTTGGCCCAGAGAGCTTTGGCGCTCACATCTGAGCATACCTATTGCTCTCACAGAGTTTCATTGATAAGAAGGGAAAGGTGACGGGTGAGATGCTCGAATCAACTTCCACCCTTTGTAATTATTGTAGTAAGCACTCCAAGCCATCATTGTTTTGTTCAGTGTCTTACAGATGATGATCAACCATATGCAAATCAACCTTAAGCCTTCTGACGAACAAAGAAAAATACTGTCTTTTGCTCCTTTACCCTATAAAATGCAGGCCAGGAGGCAGCACTAGAAGGCTGGCCTCTCTCCCCTGTGAATGGCAGCCATAGACCAGCATTGTGAGACTGAAGGAGAAGGGTCAGTTAGAGAGCCAGGCTCGAAGCATCATTTAATTGCATTTAAATGTGTGCCTTCCTGGTGTGCTGCAAATTTGGGAAAAATCATTGTACGGAGGAAAAAAGTATACCTCAAAACTATTAATTGAATTGACATCATGTTAATTCATTAAAGGAAATGTACTTTATAATCGCCTAAGTTTATATCAGTAATAATTCATTTTAGAACTTTTAAAGGCTGTAGATGGGGTTGATAGGGATCTTGCAGCCATGACTCAAGGCACACACCATTGATCATCTCTTTTAGCCTACATCTCATTACATTGCAGAAGTTTAACATTTAACAATGTAAATGTAGACTGAAAAATCGCAGAATGCTAATCACTGTCAGAGAAAACTCTAAGTAGTGCTTTGTTAGTGCCGGCATCTGCTGTCCTTTTTATGGGTGGACCTGTGGTTTATAATCGTTCAAATGAAAAGGGACACATATCAGAAATTAGATTTATCTAACTAGATCTGATTAAACCTGCAGTGGCTTGAGTGATGCCTTTAATAGCAGTCAAGCTATTTTCAACTGTTTTACTTGCTTTATGGTTCCTCCATGGGAGCAGAGGAGCATCGCCCCACCCACAGACTGCTGAGCAGAAAGCATAAAAAATAAAATGGTAATAAAATGAAAGGGTTTGAAGGAGAGGAGCAAAGCACTGCACTCATTTCCACCCACATTTCTTCCCCATTTTTCAACTCCTGAAAGCAGGAGGAAAACGTAAGTGGAAATGGGCTCAGAATTTGGAAACTATTTTTAGTAAAGGGCTCTGTCATTTTTTGATCTACCTATTAGTATCCATTCCGAAACATGAATGAGGAGTGGACTGTAACCTGGTTTAGTGGTTTACTTGGTAATAGCTGGTATGTAAGTCAGTAGCAACATTAAATATTTGCAACCAACTGGCCTAGGCCTCAATCACTTCATTCCATCTTTATTAAATTATATAATCCTGAGCAAAACACTTGAGGCAGATTTACTGTGGACCTGCGTTGTCCTCGCGTGATGTAAGTTTTCGCAAGGCAATGCTTTGTATGGTTCAGTAAATACAAAATAACATAGAGCAGCACATAGTTGTTCCATGCATTACTTTGCGTTTGCATTACTTTGCGTGGGTGGAGAATAGGTGTTCCAATGTGCACACATGTATTTTGATGCAATCCCAGATTTACAAAGACTTGCAAGCCCGAGTTTGAATCAAAATGGGGCATGCACCCGAGAGAGGCGTAATGAGGAGAAATATCTTTTATTGTCCTCGTTAACTCATCTTTCCTCATGTGCTGCTTTCTGCAGCACATACAGAAAGAGGAATATGCCTCAGGATTTTTTTTGTGTGCAGGAAGGTGTCCATTCAGACAGAGAAAGAGGGGGAGGGAGGACAAAGGTAAGGAGAAAGCAATCAGAAACGGAGAAGAGAGAGGAGAGAAGGAGAGAGAATAGACAAGTGGAAAAAAAGAGTGCTAGGAGATGAAGGGGGGCAGGGTTGGTTTGAGCATTATTGCCAGGGTAGCTATTGTTTCCCAGTCTGAATCTGGTGATGATTACACCATGCTACAGTTATCTTAAAGCATACAAATAAATAATGGATGGAATGCATGAAATAATCTCAGCCCTGGTAATTACTCGGGCCACATCCCAGTCCATTGTTATTTTGCACATCATGTCGCATCAGTTTGGACCCAATAATATGCAAATCAGTCTTGATTCTACTCCAAAGGGAAATGTCCCGCCCGAACGCCCAAACCAGGGCCTCCCTGAACCGGAACACAAGCAACCTAGGACAGATTTCACCCTAGCTAGGGGTCATCAACCATGTATAGCTTGGTTCCAGTGACACAAGGTGAGCAGGACACACGCTCTGGGCATACCTGTCCCACTTAGGGCGACACACTAAAGCAGTAGCACAGCTTCAGCCATTGGCCTGACACACCTTTATCCATCCCCAAGCCTAGACTCTATATCATGGGTACTCATAAACATTTAAAGAATGGTCTGTGGTGTGATCAAGGGCAGCACTGATGCCAGCAGGGTGGCAGTAGGGGGTCCAGGTGGGTCAGGAATGGTATAAGGTGGTCATAGGGGAAGCGAAGCATGTACATCTAGTGGTTGAATTGCACAATGTAAAACTAGAAAACCTGGGATCAATCCCTGCTTTTCCCTTGACCAAACTGTGTGATCCTAGGCATTTCTTCCCACTTTGCCTACTTTTTAGGTCTCGCCTGGCGTAGGCTGCGCAGACATGCGCAGTCTCGCTGGCGAGATTTAATGAGTTAGGGTAGATTTCACTGGCGGGGTTTAAGCCCTGACCCTCTTTTCCATTGGCTGGCGTCACCGTTTATGCTAAACGGTGGCCAGCCATTGGAAAAAAGCTTCCAGTTACATACAGTTTTCTCTTTTAGAGCCGTCCCAGTTGGACTGGCTGCCCCGACTTACTGCTGGCGTAAAAGGTTTTTTATATTTATGGGGCCAAACACATGGCCCCATAAAGATAAGAAACCTTTTAGCAGGCGAGGCCTGTGACGGCAGAAAGGGCTTAGGGGGAGTCATGAGTGTGACAGCGGATGCCAGAAACGTGCAGGCAGCGTTCCTCATTCCTGTCTGGACTTAGGCCCCCTGGTGGGCACCAACATTCACTCTAGGATACCATTGCCATCAACATACCAAGGCACGACTTTACACTGTCGGTGAGACCCCAACAGTGGTGGTAACTTTCTAGAAACGCTACAGACTTTTTAGACAGTCCCTTGAATGACTTGCACATCTGTTCGGCTGCTGCTGCACTCCCTTCTGTAAGGCGGGAAGAAGGGGGGGGGCACATTAGAAATGTTCCAGACATATAGAGAGTAGCTAGACCTCGGGATGTCTTGGGCACACGGCCTTGGCATAGGACAGCTCCCTGTAAGCGCTTTCCTTGTACCCAGGGCAGCTGAACGCTGCGAAGGGAGGTGGGGGAAGGGCTTATGGGAGCTGTCGGGATCAGGGAAGGAGTGCGTCTCTGTACTGTTTGGGAACGCATGTCTCACCCTCCCGGCCCTTTCTAGCGCCCTTGCCCACCACCCTCCAAAGCAGTGGTGCAGGGACCCTGCGTTTCATGTTAGCACCCACATCCCACCTCTAGAGTACAACTCCCAGCCCCACCTCCCTCCCAGAGCCGTGCTGCAGGCAACTCAGAGGCAGTGCATGCCTGCACTGCATGCTAGTGCCTACACACTTCCCCAGGTGCTAACCAGACCCTATAGTGGCCAGACGCGCAGTGCGCCCCGCTCCCCACCCCCCGCCACTGCTAGTCTAAGCACCAGGCCCCCATCCAGCCACCCATTAATTGTAGAGCGTTGGGTAGTGCGGCCCCTACAGTCCCTCCCAGTGCCCGACTGTCTCCTCGTAGACCCCCACTCACCTCGCCCTGCCATTGCTCTCGCCGCCCCTAGGGCAAAGCTGCAACCGTTTAGTGCTTGGAGCGGAGTGCCTTGCCTTGCAGCTTTAGGCTGACTACAGCAGGCTGATATTTCTGCAGCCATGGAGGTGAGGCCTTGGGTCTGCCCCTGGACTAGATGGCCATGCTGTTCCTTGCCCTCCCTCCCCTGTCTCCTGTGAGCAGCCGCGTGCCCCTGCCCACCCATCTGTGCCCAGCGCTGCTCGGTGCAGCAGGCAGGAGGTTACAAGGAGGCGTGCTGGCAGCCCCTCCCCTTAAAGATGCAGGCGCCACTGAGGCACTCTCAGATATCCCTTGTTTCTGCACCTCACTCCTGGGTCCTGCTGCTCTGACCAAGCTGCCTGTCAACAATGGAGACTGAGCCCCCCGCCCCGCCCCCTGGACCCCGCTGCAGGTGCCTGGCTCGAGGGAGGCAGGAGGGATGCTGCGGACAGCCCGCCGCCTGCCCAGGAGGGATGAGGGGAGATGGAGGGCCAGCAGCAGTGAGGCAGGTATGGGGCCCACCTTTCCTCCCCCCTTAGCCCTGCACCCGGCTGCTGCAGCGGACTCGAGGAGAGACGTCTTGCAGTCCGCAGCCTCCGCGAGCACTACGTCTTGCCCTGGGCACGGGCATACCCGTGGAGGGTGCAGCCCTGCTGAAGGTAAAGGGGGACGTCTGCTAGGGGTGGCAGGATACCAGGCACGGTGGCTTGGCACTCACGGGCAGGAGGAGCCCCCTGGCTGGACAGCTATCAGGGCAGGGGCTAGGGGGCTGGGTCCCACCCTGCAAGGATCCAGGAATCATATGCAGACATGCCACCATCCCCGACCCAGGCGGGAAAATCCAGATTTTTTATATAAATGCATGCGTACATATACGCATACATATGCATGTTATGTACATGAAAGTTTGAAAGGCACTAATAAAAGCAAAGCTAAAAAGCCACCTAATTACAAACAGAATTGCTTTAACTTAAACAACGGCGAGACCAATTGCATTTTCAATGCTTGTTTTCTTTATTATGGCATATAGGAAGCCCCAAAATGCACGAGTTAAGAGTGAGCACTCTACAAAACCTTCTCGTGTGTTTGATTATAAATAATGTGGTATATGTGTACCCTAGGCCACCCATATGACACATGACTTGCCTCCTAGTTCACTATTGGCGTTCTTGTCAGGGTGGGTGGGGAAACATGAATATTTCTATGTTTATGTTTGAAAACTATGGGGCAGATTTATGAGCAACTTGCGCCTCATTTACGCCACCGTTGCGTCACTTTTGTGACGCAGCGGCGGCGCAAATCCTGTGCCATGCTGCGGGGTATTTACAACGTGACACATCTGGGAGATGCGTCACGTTGTAAAGCCCTGCGCCTGAAGTAGGCGTACCTGTACAGGGGGGGCGTTCCGTCGGAGGAACGCCTCCTAAAAGTGGCTGAGTGAAATCTACAAGATTTCACTCAGTCACTTTTGAGCCAAGCAGGCGTAAGGATTGACGCAGCATTGTAATGATAGCAGCATTGTAATGATAGGGCACCCCCGAGCCTTGCTGGAGCTGCGTCGTGCTTGCGACGCAACTCCAGCAATGTGTCGCCCTTCCGCCATCAGATGCGTCACGCCGCGCTGCATTGTAAATGTGGCGCATCTGTAGTGGCGCAAGGGTAAACTTGCATGACGCATCTTTCCTGGCGCATCCATGCTGATTTGCAGGGATGCGCCAGGAAACATAAATCTGCCCCTATCACTTTAAAAAAATTCTATCACTGCAGTGGTATGGTAACACGCTTCTGCATGTTAATGAAATCCACTTCTTTTAATTTTGAAGGAACATAATCCTATTTTTACACATTCCTCACAAGATGTCTTTAAAAATAAAGGTGCTCATAAAGTTCAGTGGTGCAGACACCACCATAGTTACTTCATAACTTCAATTCACTTGCAAATAAATGCTTGCCTGTTTAACATTTTTTTCTGAATATTGGTTCTCAGCAAGTAAGGACAAGAGGGCCACAAGCGCCCCCCAGGCCTTACTTAGAGGATCATTGTCTAAGCTGATGCCTACAAACTTCTCAACACTTGTATCTTCCTAGGATATTTAAACAAAAGATAGGCGAGTTCTGGCGCCCAAAGGAGGGGCGAGGCTAGCTCTACCCGGACTGCCAACGCAGCAGAGAGAAGGTGCGTGCGTAAAAAGTAATGGCTGCCCTCCTACTTGGCAGGAGGGGGAAGGTCGCCCGTGTCGCTGCTCACGCTGCTGTTCTGTAGAGTTTATAAATCTGCGCTCCTTCACCACGGTTTATCTTTAATAGGCTCAGCTCACAACTACTGATGACTCCCTTGCACTCGTAAATCATTTTCTAATTTATAACATGAATAATTGATTTTGCCTCTGTAGCCACAACAATAAATCTCTCTATCACACGAGCATAAAAAATCATAATAATAAAACAGATCAGGATGTTCAGACATCGATTAGCCATGACGATGCCCAGTTTTCTTTTAATTCATGTTATAAGCTTTGCAGGCGGAAAGATCAGCCCATTTTCAGAAAAGTAATTTCCTGTCTCGCCGCCACACCTTGACAAACTTAAAAAAACAGAACACTTGGGTTAAAGCGCTGGTTATATGCTAGCCCTGTTCTTTATTTTGTTTAAGTCAATGCAATGATAGGCCATATTTCATTTTTCGAATAATGAACTGAAAGTTTGGTTTTGTCATACAGCAGAATAGAGCCAAGGGTACATTAAATGTCCCAAAACGGGGGATACGCAGCGTTTTTTATTCTTAACTACACTGGGACCAGAGTCGGCTTTAGTGCTGGTGGCAACCTGTGCGCCAATTTTTTTTGGCACACCCCATGACCTCTTGAACGGATTCCCTCACAACCACACTCCAATAGCGCCTCTCATTTGTTTTATAGCGCTACTCACACCAGTTTAGGTTGCCAGAGCACTTTACATTACATTACACACATTACACAGGTACAATGAAGCAGACGTGTGTAAATCAGTCTATAGGAAATGTTACATAAGACAATAAGGGTTACAAGGTGTAGGCATCACATTTCATCCATACTAGTAGGCAGCATATTTTAAGTTTTACGCCTGAAGAAGCACAAAGTCAGGATTTAAAATTTACCCCAGTGATTGGGGTTGGCTCTACTAATAAGAATATATTTCTAACCAAATGAACCCTTTTTAGCAACACTATGAAAGACTGGGGAAAACACATAACATTAAATTCCCCCACCTCCCGCTTGTACTTGCGGTCGTCGCAGGGCAGCAGACGCATGGGAATCGCCAGACCCCCTTACTTGCGGCTGTCGTGGGAATCCGCCAGCACCCCCTGCATACCCCCAGACTTACATATAGGCCGCTGCAGGCAGCAAGCGCCGGGCCCACCATGGGCGGCCAATGGTCTAGCTACGCCACTGATATTATTCTACCTATCCCATGCAGTTTTCACACATCTCTTCCATGACAGTTTATAGGTCACTCTGCTACATTAGGATAGTAGCTTATAAAATGCAAGTAACAAAAGCATCTCTTTGACAAAAACAGTAGCCTACTGAGCTATGCATATAAAATACAGTTTTGTGATCTGCATGGTACTCTCTTTGCAACAGGCATATTAACCCTCTGCACTACTTTATGATGAGTCACAGCTGCCACTAGACAGAACTCCAATCTCTGTCGAGCAGGAACATTATTCACCAGTTATCTTTACATTATATTATTGCCTGAAAACAGTTGGTGTTATATCCTGTGTCTCCTAGTTCCTTGCTGCTCAGCCTGTGTGACTGTGATGTAATAGAATGCTCACAAGTGCATGGTTTGGATGAGTGGTCAGTTGGAATGAGTAGGGCTGAGCAGCAGGATGCTGTTCCCGGTGGGGCCTGTACCATCTTACCTCGAACTGAATAAATCTACATAATCTATACTACTGGCCACTGGACTGATTACATACAAGGACCTTAACTCCTTTACAAAAGTTGGACACACAAGAAACACTGCAGCAGGTGCTTTGAAACCCATAAGCTATTTCTAAGCACCCCCCCCCCCCGAGCTCAGCACCAGGTGCAGCAGCACCAGTCACACCGCCCTAAAGCCAGCCCTGACTGGGGCTAATTCACAATAGCATTGAGTAGCATGGGAAGCAGTATTACAAAATTATTATTTTACGCACTCTTGTGTGTCTTTGTGAATTGTCCCCAAAAGTCTATCTCCCTATCAATATAAGTGCATTGAGGGCCTAGTCCTAACTCTGTTGACTAATTGTGTCTGAAAATTCAAATGTTATTTCCATTTTAGATGTTTTGAGGCCTAGCAGGACATGTTGACATGTATGAGTACGTAAAGAGTGCTACTTTGTGTACTCCAAAAATCCTTTGTGAATAGGCTCCAGAATATTTTTGAATATACCACAAACTCCTCAAATGTTCTTGTACAAGCACTTCCATACATACATGCATGCTTATCAGGCTTTCTACACCTGTGAATGTCTCAAACTGCTTGCTGTAGTATATGTACCACGTATGTAGTTCAGCTTTGGTATTCCCGCACAATTTACATTTCTGCAGATGGGTGCACTTTTAATGGCACTTCGTTGTTGGAAGAGGAAAAAAAATCACATTTCACAAATGTAAAAATACAGTGGAACTTCATCAAAGTAGGTCACCAAAATAATGCAGGTTCAGCGACCAGGCAAGCAACATCTGTTGTCATGGTTTAGTTCATGGGGTAACGCAACAAGTGGCCTGAGCAATTATCCATAAGCAACATAATGCCCTTTCAAAATCTCAAAATAGGTAAGTATTAGATTCAATCAAAATGAGGTAGTATTTATACAGTTGTTTTTTCAGGTCCAGTTCTTGTTGCTGGAAGAACAAAATAGCACTGTGAAATAGAAACATGACAGCCGTCAAGTGTTTCGTTACATTTGTAACTTCTTCAAGGCTGCAATAATAGTAATAGCATTCATGAATAATTGATTTAAGGGACATTTAGTAAATACATATGAATCAACCCAGTACTGTTTTATACAAAGAAAGTAAAGGTGAAGGCCCAAGTGAAGAAGATCTCAGAGTGATGTGGGAGAGTACAAAAAAAGCCGTAGCATTAGTAAAACGTGTGTTTATCAATGGCTAGGCCATTAAATCATTCTCAATAGGGATAGTAGGACAGATGGGAAAATAGAACTTAAGTGTAGTAAAATCTAGTAAGGAAAAGTAGATGTACTCAGAAGGCAACATGCAGAGCAAGCAACACCCGCAAGTGAGTACTATTCATGGTAAAATGCAATTTTTTTAATAGAGCGTGCTGGAACCCAAACCCAATATCATATGGAAAGGAGGGTTCTAACCTTAGCTACGTAAGGGGGGCGATCCTCAAATGTTCATAGAGAATCCACCAATGTTGTGTCGTCTTTATAACAAAAGCGTGTAGCCAAGAAATAATTCCTAAGACATAAAGGTAAATAGTTATATGTAACCGGTATGTCCTTAATGACTAATTAAGAGAAGATATGGTGTAAATAAGCACACCACTTACCATTGATCCAGAGTCAGTCAAGCCATTTAGGATCCCCAAGAAGTGGAAAGGCACCCGTCCACAATCTCCCAGCCACACTGTGTCTCCCATCTGCATGACGCCACCTGCCACTACACCACCTGGTCCAAGGAGCCCTCCGGCTTGCCAAACCACTGATAGCTGTACCTCAGCTGTTCCGCTCTCTACCCAGTCAAGTGCTCCTACAGTACCGAGACATAGCCAGCTCCCAGTCTGCCTGACAGTCAAGTCTGAGTGTTGGTCACCCTCACACACCTGTCTCTCACACACATAGGCCTTTACTGCACATCGTTACCCACTGACTGTGTTGCTGACCATGGAAAGGTACAGTCGCACACATTCCCTGTGCAGCTTCTCATGAAGCTGGCCTTGCTGTTTTGCCCTTGCCTGTGCAGCTTCTCATGGACATACTCTGCACTCTGCCCTGGCCACTGGCCCTGATGTTTTGCCTTTGCCTGTGCAGCTTCTCATGGACCTACTCTGCACTCTGCCCTGGCCACTGGCCTTGTTGTTCACTGCTGTTTTGCCCTTGCCTGTGCAGCTTCTCATGGACATAGTTTGCACTCTGCCCTGGCCACTGGCCTTGTTGTTCACTGCTGTTTTGCCCTTGCCTGTGCAGCTTCTCATGGACATGCTCTGCTTTTTGTGCCTTGCTCTTCTCTTCTCATGGTGCCTATCTGTGCGATATGTGAATAAAGACAGTTGCTCCAGTTGTCTATTTTGTCAGTGTCCCTACTGAATAAAGTTATTTTGCTGTGTGTATATGGGTTATTGTGCCACATGGTCTGTGTGCCACTTCAACATAGTCAATGCTCACTTACTCTCTTTTTTTCAGGGGTGACAGGGTCTTCAGTTCTTCCTGACCCAGATACTTGTGGGGCAATGGTGTCAATTTACAATGGATAGCAGTTGTCATTTACTTAATTTGTTCATGTTGGCTATATTGTACACATGTCAGGTTGGGGGCACTGCCAGCACAGAGTGGGTTTCTGCACACAGTATAGCAGGCTGGCTGGCCAGGGTCATCATGTATGTGTGTTCTTCCTTTATGTGTGCCCAGTGGTGTATGTGTGTGGTCATCTTGTGATGGCCAGTCATCCTAGTCCCATGGCTTACTTTCCATTTGTGCTCTTGGATGGTCAGGTAGTGTGCAGTGTGAAGGGGGTGAGTTTGTGGGGAGTGTTGATGTGTACATGCCCCTGCATTGTCAACTACACACATGTGTCACCCAGGAGTTGTGTGCCTGTTGTTTTGATTGTTCAGCCCTGTGGATGTGGTTGTATGCACATGTGTGAGTTGTATGGTGTGCACTGTGCAGTGTGTTGGTGTGTCCTTGCATTTCCGGCTGACTCCTACTTGTTTTTTTTGTCACTTGTGGGTATGCAGAGTGTGTGACTGGCAAGTCAGTGTTGCGTTTTTTGCACATCCATGTGTCTTGTTGCTGTTAGTGGAGACTGTGCAGACCTGCTGTTCCACACTGCCATTGTGGTTGTGTTTTCTCATGCATTGCTGTCACATGGTGCCTTCTTGCCTCCAGTGTGGCATGTTGTGTGTGTTGTCATACCATCCCCTATCTGTGCTTCAGATGCCTACCCATTGTGGGTCTACACTGCCTCTCTTTGTGTATGGTACACTCTTGCCATGTCCCCCACTGACATGCAGTACACTTTACTTTGGTGTAAGCTGTCCCCTTGGTTTACATGTGTGTGTGCCTCCACATCACTTCATTTGTGACACTGTGCTTTGTGGTGCAGTTCTTTGGCCAGGGTCAATGTGTCACTCAGGGCATTTCACCAATGGGTTGTATATGATGTTCTGGTGCTGTTTTTCAGTCATGGTTGCTCCTATGCAGTTCAACTGTGTGCGCTGCCCAGTCCTCTGGTCAAGTTGCTTCCACCTTTGTGTCCCAGACTTGTGTATCTGTTGGTATTGTGTTGGATGTATGTGTGTTGGCTGTGTTATTGCTTCACTTCCTGGGTGTGCTGTTGTCTTTGTGCTGTGCTGTATGGTGTTGTGTGGGTTGCTGTTCTGGCACTGATCACTGATGTCTGTGTGCGGCTGGTATGCTTGGTGTGCACACACTGCTTGTTGTGCATGCAGTGCTGTGTGTGTATGTTGCCTTGTCATTGCCTGGTGTACATCTCCTGATGTCCTGCTGTGTTTGCTATGTGATTGTTGTGCCTGTGCATCTGTTGTTTGTTTGATGTGGCTGTGTTGTTCTGTGATGGTGCACTTCTTGTGTGTTTTGTGGTATGTTGTCTGTGCATTGTTCCTGTCATGAGATTGTGCACTCCTGTTGTGTCTGTGCTCCCATTGCCTTTCCACAGTTTAGCTGAACAGGGCATGTCTGTTCTTGGTGTTGTTCTATGTGTGTTTCTGTTGGGTTATGTGTTTGTCTGTTGTTTTTGTGCAGACATTTGTTCTGGCATCCCTGTGTGTGTGTGATGTTTGTGGCTACCCCCAGGGTGTGTGATTGTTTGTGTGTGTATTGACTGGCAAGTATTGCCACCCTTCAGTGTATTTGCCACTGGTGTTGTGTGCTGCTGGTGTGAGGGGGTATGTGTGTAGATTCCTACTGGTGTTTGTCAGTCATGGAGTGTGTCAATGGGCCCTGTGTGTAGTGCTGCTGGTGTACTCCTGTGAAGTAGTTGTATAGATGTGTGGCTGTTCACAGTTTGACTTCAGGTCCTTCCTTTGCCAGTTTTGCAGTAGTAAAGATCTTGCAACTACCGTTACTATATACAATAGTTTAGTCAATTGGGCGGATATTTTAAGATCTGAATCAAAACCATATAGTATCAGTTTTTCATTAAAAGGGAGCGTAATTTTGAAATTAATCTGGCAGAACACAAAAATATCGTCCCAAAATTCCCTTATATTGGTACAATGAGCCATTACATGAGACCAGTGTTCTTGCACTATGATGTCTGTGGTTTCACCTCACTGACTGTACCAGCCATGTGTGTTTTGATGGCCTGAGGGTGTTGTTCTCTGTTCCTTGTCTTGCATGTGATGCACACATGCTTGTTGTGTGTCTCCATGGCCTTCCATTTGTGTACAGCCCACTTTGGTTTCCCTATTTGTTGTGCTCCATTGCTGTTGGCATGTGGGGTGTGTATGTGTCTGTGTGTCAGTCTGTGGTATGCACGTGTGACTATGCAGGCTGTGTGTCCATTTGGATGTTAATTCCTTGTATGTGTTCATTTGGTGCTTGTCCTCATTTTTGTTTCCCTGAGTGTGGTGTTGTGGTGGTGTGTGTGTTTCCCTGGCCCTGTGCTACTGTGCTGTGTGTTCCTGTGCAGCCACTCCTGCAGTGTCTGTCTCCATGATTGTTTGTTGTGTGGTGCAGGGTGTGTATTCACCTGGCTTGTTGTTGTGCATGGGGTGCACAGGAGGGGCTCATGGCATGTGCCTTCACGGGGTGTGCTAGTGTGTGGTGGGGGGGTGTGGCCCTGTGGTCTTTATGCCCTGCCCATGCCTGGCACTGGCCCTGCCTTCTGCATTGTGCGCATGTATTCCCTTGTGTTCACCGCTGCGGTGACGTGACCGGAACATTGCTGCATGGTGGCGGTAGCTGTGTGTCCAGGTTGCAGAGGGGTGACTTGGTGGCAGGTGGGTGATGTGTGGGTGCCCTTGTGGATGTGTCCCTGTCCCCACCAGGGTGTCTGATGTGGATTTGGACCCTGTGTCTGCCCATGTGTTGTGTGTTGTGTTTGTGTTATTGCGTACCTGCGGCGGCATCCGTGGCGGTGCATGAGTTCCTGGTGATGTAGCAGGTACAGCACCAGGAAGACGTGTTGAGCTGGATCCATGGCGGTCGTGACCGGGTGGTGTGGACCGGGACTCTGGCTTCACGCTCCGCTGTCGAGCTTCCGCCGTCTCTTGTTGGGCGGTATCACCGCTGCGGTGCGTCTGCTTGTTTGGGGCATCCTAATTTGTGGAGCGGGGTGGACATCATTCGCATGGTGGAGAGTCTCCATTGGCTCCCACCGATGGCGGTGCGCGTCGCATCGTGGCGGTCGGGAAATGAGCTATGTTTGGCCATACTAATATGGCGGACGTGAGGACCGCTGCTCGCGGGCAGAAAAAAGCATTTTTATGCACCGCCAGCACAGTGGTGGTGCCACCGCCCGACATCCTAATGGACCCCTTTGTCTTTGTAAAGACCTGGCCACCAATGGCGTAGCGGCATTAGTCAAATTGCATCCCCCACTCCTGCATGTGCAAATGCTAAGCCTACATGTGCTCCTAAGATTAAACCTAACCTGCTATTTGAATTTGGTATTACTCTATCCCCCAATCTGGGAATACGAGCAAATGGTATGTTTTGCACACTTAACCGGTACGAGTATTTCACTGGAAAGTCTTTCAGCATATGTGTGTCTTCACGTTCAGTGTTGACAGCCATCTTGATGTCTCTATCTACTCTCGTACTTGAACGACTAATCTTAGGGACTGCAGCAGTTTGCACTGTTGCTTTTGCAGCTTCGTCAGCCTTTGAATTCCCTGCAACATGTATTCCTACACGTTGAGGACTCAAAGCATGAGTCTCATGAGTCTGTGGGAAGCATTCTTTCAGCTTAGCCACCTACCACCCCAAAGCATTTTATGTTTGATGGTGTACCCTTTGGAATCTCTTCTGGCTACAATAGTGTAAATACTCATTTTAAGACTGGACACAATAATATGAATCACACACAATGAGTGTGGGGAATTCAGGATCCATATTCTCTAGTGCCAGTATCAGAGCCCTCAGTTCTGCCAACTGCAATGTGCAGTCACCAAGTAATTGTGTGTAGGTTTTCTTAGGGTGGAATTCACCATCCTGCATTTGCCCTTTCATGGTTGGGCATACTGACAAATATTGTTGCTTTGTCCCTAATACAGGTTGGGCAGAATCATCAGTATAAATTATGTACTCATATTGATCAAGAGGCATGACTTCATAAGGCAGAGGATGTCATAAGCCACCTACCTGGATCCCAGATGATTGCAGTGGGGTGGCAACTCCAGTTCCCTAATCCTCCTGAGACCTGCCCTAGAATTACAGGAGGCGACACTGCTCCGGTTGCTAATCCCAGGGGGAAGGGGGTTGGGATGGAGTCGAAGATGTTTTGGCTTGCCTACTCAACAGCAGCACTGCAGCAGGCATTCACAACAGTCTTATGAATGGTACCCGCAGATATAGTACCTATAAACAAACAAATAATAAGGCTTTAGTCTATTATTAACTCTATCTATTAAGGTATCATCTCACTAAAGCTTTTCAAATCTCAACCAACATTTAGTTTAGTTGTTGTTGTTGTTTTATTTTCATTTGCATTGTCCCTAGAGACTCCTTCATTAACATTTTAGAAACTGTAGTGAGTACGATTTCAGCATCAAACCCACAAACAAATTTGGACAGGTTTAGCTTCACCCAAGTCATCTCTGGCAGAGCCCTGTCAATAGTATGTAGAGTGTGGACGGTCTTTAAATAAGACTGCTTTATAATGTTCATAAAGGTCACATTCTAATTGTTTTTAACAAGGAACAGGTACAGGTATTTAACTTGATGAGGCTGCCTTCTAGAAAGTGCTTTAGGATGTTCACAAACGTCACATTCTAATTGCTTATAGCAAGGAACAGGTGCAGGGGATTAAGTTGATGAGGGCTCTCCTCCGAAAGGTTCACATTGAGGTCATCTAAGTTGGTTGCTTGATGTTTATTCTGGTGGATTTTCTGGATGTTTTCATGGCACCTGAAACCTGACCTTGCATATGCATGGTGAAACATTTGTAAAAGCTATTAGGCCTTTTCAAACAAACCAGGGAACACCAGCTGCAGCTAGATATTACCAACAGCATGTAATATGGTCAAAGGTCGGGGTACACGACGTTTGTTCATTTATAAGTGTTGGAAGGAATGATATGAGTCATGCTGGTATATTGTTATAGCCAAGAGAGGTGAGTTGTGGCAGGAATCCTGACAGAGGATATTCATGTTCCTATTTCAGGAATGCCTGTGTTTGTAGTGTAGAGTCATATCTGTAATCTACATCTGTTGCAGTGAGAGAGTTTTTCCACTGTATCCATCTTGGATGTAATGCTTTTGCATTAGGAACGCTAGCTTTTGTATCAGCCTCTAAGGGTGGCACTAGAGTCACAACAATTATTCGTTTCCCCTGAGCCAGTGCTCTCTCTATCACCACAGCAGTCTGTATCACCATCAGAATCTTTTCTATTGGTGCAAAGCGCATCTAGGTATTGGTGTATAAATGTGACTTATATGCAATTGGTACTGTGTCACCCTCATTAAATGTAATATAGGTTTACCCTAATGACCGCGCAATAATCCAGATCACCAGGTTTGTGGTGTTCATACATGTGTGTAAGTGTTTTGAAGCGAGCATGTCAGCCTGAACCGAACGTAAAATCGGTCTGTGTGTGTGTGTATGAGTTGTCCACTGTGTACTTGATAAGTCAGGACGAATTAAGTTGTAGAATGGTTTAACCCATTCTGCATAATCTGGAATGTATATTCTCCCAAAATTTAGTAATCTCAATATGGATTGATGTTTCTTCAATGAGTTTGGTGGTTGTAAGAGCACTCTGAGAAGTATGGGGCCTTTTACGATGGCAAACCCTTTCCCAGTCCTGAGGCGGAAGCCGGGAGCTGGCGGTACTTGTTCACATCAGCAAAGCATTTTTAAAACTGAATTTCACTGCGTGGTGTCACTTACTGTGTTTTTAAACGCAGAGGGCATCTCGCCTGATACTCTGCTCACAGCGCTCAGCTGATTACTAGCTAGCGCGCTTTCTCCTGTATTCAAAAGCGGCCGCCATCAAAGCCGGCGTGCGCGCTGACCACGCCCCCTAGAGGCCACGCCCCCTCCTCTGACTACTTAACCCTCGATCCTAGCAGCTGTCAGTCAAACCCTTTCCCAGTCCTGAGGCGGAAGCCGGGAGCTGGCGGTACTTGTTCACATCAGCAAAGCATTTTTAAAACTGAATTTCACTGCGTGGTGTCACTTACTGTGTTTTTAAACGCAGAGGGCATCTCGCCTGATACTCTGCTCACAGCGCTCAGCTGATTACTAGCTGGCGCGCTTTCTCCTGTATTCAAAAGCGGCCGCCATCAAAGCCGGCGTGCGCGCTGACCACGCCCCCTAGAGGCCACACCCCCCTTTCTTCCGGGTTAAATGTGCATCTGGAGGAAGCGCAGCGGACGAGCGCAGCGGGAGCGCCGTTTGCGCGCCGAAGGCGCGCCTAAGGCAAGCCCGTCTGCGCCCGTCATCGCCAGGACATCGCCTCTCGCCAGACCCCCTGCACCAAATTCCCAGCTTAGAGTCTGCTATGACAGAGAACATCTCCTCGCACTTAATACCAACGCCAGATGCGACAAGCCGGGAGGATGTCTCGGCCAAACAGCACTTCTCTGTGAGTCCTGTAAATTTACCACTCCTAAGCCGTGCCTAGCTAGCTGCATAGCGACTACACCTAAGCTTTCTCCCCTTCGGATTCTTCAACTGAATGTTAGGTCTCTCGCAAAGCATCATGCGGAAGTCCATACTCTCATTACGGATGAAAACCCCGACATTCTGTTCATATGCGAAACCTGGCTTCATGACGACCAGACTAGCATTTTGAACCTTACGCTGCCCAATGGGTTCTCCGTAAAACTATTTAACAGAGACTCTAGGGGTGGGGGAATAGCCGTTATATACCGAACCACGTATAACTGCTCCTTCACGAAAGAAGACATCTGGGGTTGCGAATGTGCTCGCTTCAAGATCTCCATTTGCCCTCAATTCACCCTCTCTGGTCTTTACATCTATCGGCCACCTGGCCCCTCTGCCAGATTTATTGATGAACTCCTCGAACTATCCCACACTCTGGCAGTCTCCTCTCCCAACTTCACCATACTGGGTGATCTTAATCTCCACTTGGACTCCGTCAATGAACCCACCATTAAAAACTTGCTGGCCGACCTTACGGCCCTGCAGCTAAACTCCCTGGTCCACTCCCCCACTCATATTGCCGGGCACATATTAGACCCTATCTTTACCAACATCTTGGAAGCCAGTGCTGAGCCCCCTGAACCCATGGGTTGGACCGACCACTCCCTCATCAAACTTACTATCACGGCAAAAAAAACGCACGCTAAAGCTGCGGCTAACCCCTGCCACAAACGACCATGGCACAAACTGTCCTCAGAAAATCTCATTCAAAACCTAGGAGAATTCCATCTCCCCGACAACAACAGAGATATTAACACAGCCTATGCTGCTTTTCATGACTGGATTGTGACAGGGCTTGACGCCGTTATTCCTGCAAAATGGACTAAAACCCGCAGCTCCCCCTCCAACCCATGGTACAACGATACGCTTAAAACCTTACGGAAGGACTGCAAGAAAACCGAACGAGAATGGAGGAAAAACTACCTAGATAGCGACAAAGCCCTCTACCTGTCAAAATTGCGTATATATCACAAGACGATACGTACCACCCGAGCCTCCTTTTACGCAAAGGAAATTAAACAAAGCACCAACCCTACCAAAACGATCTTTAAATTGGTGCAAAGCCTCCAAAAAGTCTCCAACACTGGCTCATATATAACTTCCTCGAAACAGTGCGAAGACCTTGCCACTTTCTTCATTGAGAAAGTGAGGAAAATTTATACTTCTTTTCCTCAAGATGAGCCAGTGCCCATTAACACTTCCAACTCTGCAGTGGACACGTCGAAACTGTCAAGAATACCTGACATATCTCCCGACGACCTTGCAAAACTGTGCAGACAGGTTAAATCTGGCTCCCCCACAGACCCCATGAGACCATCCAAATTCCTGGACTCATTGGAATTTTTTCTTCCCTCGCTTTCTAGCTTACTCAATCTCTCTTTTTCCTCAGCTGTGGTTCCCACCCGCTGGAAATCCGCTTGGGTCTCTCCTATTATTAAAAAGCCCACATTAGACCCCACAAAACCTGAAAACTACAGACCCATCTCGCTGCTCCCCTGGACGTCTAAACTGGCCGAAGCTCATGTCAATAAAGTGCTATCCCATCATATGCTGTCCAACCACGTCCTTGATCCTTCCCAAAATGGCTTCAGGCCAGGACATAGCACCGAGTCGGCCCTGCTGACCACTACAGGAACACATTCGGGACGCCCTGGACGCTGGTCAAAGTGCCGCGCTGATCCTGTTGGATCTCAGCGCGGCCTTTGACACGGTCTCACACAGCATATTGCTGACTCGACTTGAGGCCATAGGGATCAACGAACTCGCCCTTGAGTGGTTCCGGTCCTTCCTCAAAGACAGGTCCTTTCAAGTTTCAGCCCCACCTTACATCTCCCAACCCCATTCCATCGAACAGGGAGTCCCCCAAGGATCGGCGCTCAGCCCATCTCTTTTCAACCTATACGTTCAGCCTCTTGCAGCAGTGGCAAAAGAGTGGGACCTTACGCTTGTATCGTATGCCGACGACACACAGCTGGTCATCACACTCTCTGAAGGCCCTTCCACCTCGGCCACTAAATTCAAGGATGGGCTAGCGGCAGTTGCACAGTGGATGACAAACAACTGTTTGCAGCTGAACGCCGGGAAAACGGAGGTGCTTCTCCTTGGCAAAAACCCTAGCCATTGGAGTGACCATTGGTGGCCCTCTTTGCTTGGTCCCACCCCGTGCCGAAAGACGTGGTGAAGAACCTAGGTGTTTGGCTCGACTCCTCTCTTAACTTCCAGTCCCACACAAAGAAAGTGGCAGCTACGTGTGTGGGCCTAATGAGAAGTCTTAGTCCGATACTCGGTTTCTTCGACTCTAGAACCCGCCAACTCATCATCCAGTCCATGATTCTCGCCCGGCTGGACTATGCCAATGTGCTATTCTTAGGGGCAAATAAAGCAGAATTAGCACGGATGCAGCGTATTCAGAACTCGGCCGCCAGAGCAGTGGTTGGCCTCCCACGCAGGTGCTCGGCCCGAGCTACCATCCACAATCTGCACTGGCTGCCAATTGAATCCCGCATCCATTTTAAAACCCTCACCACGGCATTCAAAATTCTTAACTCGGACTGCCCTGAACTCCTACGCCCGCTCCTTGTTCCCTACACCCCTCAGCGTACTCTACGCTCTTTAGGACAACACCTTGTGACAGTCCCCCGCTCCAAGCTGTGTAGAATGGGTGGACGTTCCTTCAAGGTCTTGGGGGCAAGAGTGTGGAACTCCCTGCCTCTACACATCCGTACCCTAACCAACTTAACTGCCTTTCGGAAAGAATTAAAAACGCATCTCTTTTCCCTTATCTAGTCCTCTGTTGGTTATCTTCCTTCTCCCCTCAGGTATTGGTTGGGTTAGCGCCGGGACGCCCCGTTGCTGGGGCAGCTGTTTGCGCTTTAAAAAACTGGATAACATAACATAACATAACATAACCGTACCGGGAAACTGGACCAGCCGCCACAGGTGCGGCGGTCCCGCCATGGGAATTAGGATGCCGCTGCCACGGTGGCGGTGGCATCCCACATATATTGCATTGTGGTGGGCGGTGCTGTAAGCAGCACCCTCCACATTGCAATATATGCATGTTGTGCATTTGCATGCACAACGTGGCAGGCACTGCGCGGTGCCTGCCACCTTGTGCATGCAAATGGAGGGGGGTACCATGGGTAACCCCAAGTGCGCCCCAACCCCTGGGGGCCTGCAATGGGCCCCTGAAAGTGAACTCCACCTGGCTTTCCATGGCGGGGTCTGAGCCATGGAAAGCCCTGCACCGCCGCCCATCCTAATATGGATGGCGGTGTCTTGCAGACACCGCCACCATATTGGTGGCCTTTTTTCCGCCCGGTCGCCTGTCTGACGGACGGAAAACTGGCAGATGGTCTTTTTGCGTCCGCTGGGGTCCCCAACACTATCATAATTTGGCAGGGGGAAATGATAGGCGGGCGGTGAAAAATGGCAGGCGGATCGCCACCGCCAGACGGGCGATCCGACTGCCATCCTAATTGACTCTATGTCACAAGGCATTTACCTTCAGTTGGCAGCTCGTATCTCAGCAACAGGATATTGAGGTGGGTAATTTTTGACTTTTTAAAAACAAGTTTATAACCCATGTGAGCAAATACCAGAACTATGCGATCTACTCTCGTCAAGCGTGTAGAGAGGTCATCATCCGACAAATAAATGTTCTCAACATAGGACAATGCTTGGTCGTCAAATTCTTGTAGAATTTCTGTAACCTGGGCTAAAAGCAAGCTGGGGCTGTTCTTATACCCCTGGGGCAAATGACAAAATTGCAGTTGAGAACCCAGCATGGAAAATGTGGTCAAATACCTGCTTCCAGGTGCTATATTTTGACAGAAAAATCCATTTGAGATGTCCAATGTTGTTTTTTTTTTTGTGCACTAAATTATTTGTTAGTGCTGCGCTTTGCACATTCTGTAGTGCGAATGTCTGTGTATCTGGGTTTCAATGTTTGTAGTCTAATACTAATATGAATGGTCTATTTTCATACATGCAAACAAGGGATTATTCATAGGAGAGGTGCAACTTTCTATTACACCTTGGTATTCAAGTTGTGTGAGGATCTCTCTAAATAGTTTTTAGCATCATTTTTGATGGCATATTGTCTTTGAGGCTGTGGGTCCACCTCAATAGTATCTCATGATAAAGAGAAACCGTCATGTCACCCCCAAATGGTTGTAGTATAACGCAGGAGCTAGCGCTCATGTCCACTCCTTGGCGTATGAATGTTTAACCTATTTTTGGAATGATGTCAGAGAAGGCAGGTAAAATTCCTGTTTCGCCGTTTGGCCATTCCATCAAGAATTCAGGAGGCCAATCTTTTTCAGCCAAAAGAATATCATAGCCAAATGACAAGTTCTCCCAAGAGAGAGCATTAATGTGCCTAGGTATGTCCCTCTCCTACTAGAGTTGTATGTCGTAAAAACGTTGTGGGATGCTCACCATAATATCTGGTGTTTCCACCTGGATATAATCACTCAACGTTACTCCCACCAAACAATCCACGAGGTTCCGGCAAACTATTGTGACTTCTGCTGTGCTGCCCAGCATGGTCAGAGCCAACTCCAAGCTCAGAAGCAGTGTCTTCAATATCCCCAGCATGCTTGACTTTCAGTCTAGCTATCTTCTTCTTTTTGAATTGAGGTTTTGACTGTTTAGCTTTGTCTTCCTTTTTTATTATGCAGTCAAACAAGCGCTATGAGTCATTCGGTTTCACATACTCCTTTGATCTGCACTCTGACCGTCCCCCTCTCTCCGATCATTTCTCAGATGTCTCCTGAAAGGAACGTGATGAACATGTATCAGTATCCTGCTACCTGTCAGGTGCTTTAATATTATCATGGTTACGCAGGTTAATGCATTTTTCAGTGGCCTCCTGTTGAGGAGATTCTCCCCGTTACCTAGTCTTTTCTATATGTTTCTTGTTATCCCACTTTTTCTTTGTAGAAGAGTAGGGTGCTTGCCTAGAGTTACCCTTTTCATAATTACTCTTAATTTGAGGTTTTCTAAGTCTCACTCCCATATTATCTCTATACACTTTTCCGTAAGTTTCTTTAATACGTTTTGGTAATTCACGCTCCTGCTTTCCTTCAGCCAAATCCCATAGGCGCTGGCATATAGCCAATGCTGCTGCTTCCCCTTTAAACTTACTGAACATGATGGCGGATACTGCAGCAAAATTACCATCAGTTTCATCCCCAAATCCAGGGCAGGGGCTGCCCTATACTCATTTTTAATCTGTTTAAGCAGTTCTAGGAAAACAGCTAACGAGGGTGTATAATGAGTTCTGGTATATATTGCAGCAAAGCTTGTGCCACATGTGGTGCAGTCCTCCACTGGGGGAGCTGTCCCCACTTGCAAACATATTCTAAGAATTCTATGTTTTTCCTGAGGTCCAATACAGGGAAACACTGCTTTAAACTGGCTTGTTTTTTGTGCAATCCAGAACGGAACTTCTGCCCGCCTGGTGGGTATCTTACAAATAAACGGCATTAATAGTCTGTGGACTAATGCCTGGTGTAACTAATTGTGGTTGCACAGTTTGAGCAGCCCTCACAGGATTTATTGTCGCAAGACAAACTGTGTTTAACATCTTGAAGTTTGAACCAAACCAGATCTCTGTACAATGTACACAGCTCTGGTGCTCTTGGATTATCTAAATCTGGATATGGTGTGTAACCGGCTAAGACTAGCCATGTTGCTCCCTCATTGCTAAGGAGACCTAGTCTAATGTTTGTATGTGTATGTGGTAGGGTGCCTTCAACCGAATTTGATGTTCTTGGTACGTTAATGGTACTTCTAGAGCTTCATAATCTGTGCAGTCATTAGGTGCTGTATCTGCAGTGTATGTGTGAAACAATCTTGTAGTTGTATTCACTTCTGGGATTGTAACCCATGAATAGAATACCTCTTCGTGATTGCTTTGTGACCGTCCACTACAAAGGTAACGTCTCCACCTGTCTGGGGCAGACCACATTGCAACAATGTTTGTGTAAGCGTATGTCTCCATTTACCAAGTATGCTTGTAAACGTTTCGTCAGTGTCAGACATTTGGACATGTGGAATCAGAGAGGGTACCCCTATGGGGAGATCCTTTGAATGATTCAGCTTTGAACAGCCTACAGCCAATACATAAGGTGAACCTACTAAGCTGAGGAGGTCTTTTTCCCAAACACCAAGGACGTCTCCTGTTAATTGGTGAGCAGGGGTCTTTGGGTACACAAAAGAATACTACTCAGGCGATCCATTAAATAAGAGTCCAAACTCTAACATTGGCGGTGCCATGTCATATGGCTTTTATCAAAGTGTGGTAAAACTGTGAATTTGCCAGACGACATAAACGTTGGGATGGTGCGAGTCTGATTACCCACACCCTCTCAGGAGATGTTGGCCTATAGTACTGCTAGATCACAGTGCACCATCTGCACCCCTAACCTTAAAGGGTAACAAATGTATGTGAAAATTCAGAACATGGCAACCCTGATCCCCCAAGGAAATCATGGTAGCAGATCTAGAACCTTTTCATTTGGATTCTCGTTCATACCCCAAAATGTACACAAGAAATACTCAGCAAGGCTTTACAATATTTATTGGAGTGTTGTTATTCTCACCTAACATACATGCACTGTGATTATGAGTAGAACTAAACAGATTAATGTAGTTAGCATCACAATAACAGTGAAAAGAATAAACATTTCCACCATCGTGCTAGGACAGCGTATATATGCAGGCAGATAAGTAATGGGTATGTGTGTACTCCTAACAAGTGCTCTCCATCCTAGTATTTGCCTATGGTGGATCATCTGCCAAATCTCTGCCTGGTGGACTAACTCATATTTACCTGTGGGTAAGTGCCATTAGGATATCCATCTTGGTGTAGAGCGGGACATCCCTTGTATTGGAATTTGGACATGTGGTAACCCTGCAGTGTCAGGAGAATGTTCGTCTGCCTAAACAAGAAAATGTTTGTGTATTTAGAACAATAGAACCCATATGGTCATGTTGCAACCCCTGTTTAGGTTGCATTTGTTTATTTTAATTGGATAGTGGTATCACCAACTGGAAAAATAACGAATATGACATTTGCACAGTGAACTTTATCCCTCGTACTAAATGTTCAAGATGTTTTGATAATGTACCACTGTTAGACCCGGCCTTGTGGCATGGCCATCCCTGACCCCTAGCCACACACCCTGACCCAATGAAAAATACAACGATAAACACTGCCTTTCCACAAAGATTACAGACGAGTGTCTCATACCTTTATATTCTGCTCAAATATGCGCGCAGCGCTTCCCGCTTTACTCTTCTGCTACTAACTCTTTCACCCTCACGTGTAGCAAGACTCTTTTTAACAACTTGACCACTCCCACATCGGTACTCAATTAAACAGTCCTATTCAAGCTTCAACTCCCATAACCCTCCGATTTTATCTGTTGAACTCCGGCCGTTCTCGTGTAAATGTTAATATTAACAAGCCTCCCCCGGTAACTCAAAATACCCCGCCCGTCCCTGGATTGTATGAAACTGCGTCATCTCACAAGGTGCGATGCATCCTGGGACTGATATTGTCCATATCAGCGGCTGTTTCATTGTTCATTCGGCGCTTTAGGACGTAGCGCAAGCCAGGATTGCTCCCCTCTAAGGATTATCATTGGATAAAAAGAACAGAAATAAGGAGTGCGGGCCTAAGACTTTTTCATACATTTTATACACTTTAACGTAAGGGGAAATAGTAGACCCACTGTCCTTGTGCACTTGTGGTGCTATTAACACCCCGAAACACAGGATTACTCTTTTTACACACATGTACATACCTCCAACTCTTGCATAGATTATGCCTTTGCCACTCGCTCCCACCACCGGAATTTAGACATAGTAGACCTCTCTGACATCTCTATCTCTGACCACACACATCTAGAGCTGTCATGGATGGAGAGTACATTCTCACCCGGGAATCACCACACGGGCGCCTTCCCCCTCACTGCCTTCGTGACCCAGTAGATGTAGCTGAGATATGCAGAGGTATTGCTGACTACTTCACTCACGCACTTTCTGAAACCACCTCCACACTCTCTGGGATGGGTTTGAGGTCACCATCCGGTGTATGGTCACATCCATTGCCATTGTCCAGGGACGTAAGGCCCGAGTGGTAGAATCCAACTTGACGGCGGAAATTAAACAGTTAGAGCAATTGGACAATGCCACCCTTTCCCGCCAAACCAAATGGCTGCTGGCCATGCTGCATGGTAAACTGTGAACCAACTGGATGGGAAAGTCTGAACGGTCGCTCCTCGAGCTACAGCAGTGTGACTACGAGGGAGGGGACAAGGTGGGCAGGCTTCTAGCTTGCAGAATTTGTCATGCACGGACTGAGACACACATTGTTAAGCTACAGATGAGTGATGAAGGGTGCTTTATGGCTGCTGCTGAATTTCTCACATACCTAAACCTAACCTCGTGCTTCTCCTATCGCCCGTAGTCCTACTCAATACGGATGCAAAGCTTTTCACTAAAATACTGGCCTCCCAGAATGAACCCTATCTACCGGGCTTCGTTAATCCGGACCATGCGGGCTTCATCCGCCATAGACAGGGAGGGGACAATGTCCACCGCACAGCACATTTGGTGGAAAAGTTGCACCACTATGATATCCCATGATGCCTTCTCTTGCTAGATGCGGAGAAGACCTGATAGGGTGAATTGGTCTTTCCTCTGATCAGTGCTGAATAAAATAGGCCTGGGACCAGGTTTGAGCTCCAACACAATGGCCTCGTATGTGGCACCGTGGCCAATGTCCGTGTCAATGGACAAACCACGAGGCCCGTAACTATCCTTCAGGGCACCTGTCAAGGGTGCCCACTATCGCCTTACCATTTTTTCTGGTGGTTGAACCTTTGCTATCACAATCCACAATACAGACACGGTGAAAGGCAGACCCTTCGGTGGCCAGCCCCACAAGATTAGCCTGTTTGCAGAGAATCTCTTCCTCATGCTCTCCCAACCTGATGCAGGCCTACAAGGCAGTCTCTGGCTCTAAGATCAATATGGCAAAGTTGTCTGTGCTCAATTTAACCATCCCTACCCAGATCTGCCAACCCTGCAATGCCTTGCACTCTTTCAGTGGTCATGGGACACCATCAAATACCTAGGCCTCAATAGCACCCATACGCTGTCTTCCTGGTCCCAAGCTCACTGGCCTCATCTTCGCTGCTCTATCTTAGCTGATTTTTTCAGAGGTTGAAGCCCCTTCATAACTCCTGGCTAGGGCGCATGAACATCATAAAAATGTACAAGCTCCCTCTAGTCCTATATCTGTTCCAGACTCTGCCTATGTTGATCCTGCAGGACGATATACTGCGCCTACAACGTAACATCCGAACCTTCATATAGAACGGGAAGCGACCACGGGTAGCCATTGCATTGTTGATGCTTCCACGAGATAGGGGTGGCCTAGCATGCCTTAATCTTCTCGAGTATTACTTCGCAGCCCATCTGCAATATGTTTCCTAATGGGTGGTTGGGGAAAGTGAGAAGCACAGGTTACACATGGACCGTGCGATGGCATATCGGTCCCTGTGGGACCTGTTTGGCTGCCCAAGCGTGCCTGGCTGAGCAGCACAAACATTGCCACCACTACAAGGACGGTACTTGACATATGGAACAAGGTGGCCCTCAAGAAAGGTCTAACTACCTTCCTTCCTCCTAACACACCTATTGCTCATAACTCAGATCTTCTCTCAGGGTTTTTACCCCTTTCTTTCCACTGTTGGAGCAACAAGACTGTCAGACACTTCGAGATCTCTTTATGGAGGATGTCATGAAGACTTTTACCGAAAGTAATGCAGACTTCCAGCTTCCGGATGCCACACAGCTCCAATATTGCAGCAATGGGTGTTGCATCCCTTGGTATATCGGTGATTATTCATCCTTACACCCTCTTTGAAAAGCTTGTGCAAACCTATGATGGGTCAAGAGGCCTAATACCCAATACATACCACACACTTCAACACCCGACACCAGCGCACACTCATACCTATCAATCAACATGTCACAACACCAGCCAGGAAGCTATAACGCCAAAACGATGGGAGACACTGTGGTGGGACATACCCAAAACCTATTGCAGTCTCTCTCTTAGGGAGATAGCATATAAGTTGATGTTCCAATAGTATTATACACCGGCCCGTCTCTCCACTATCTACTCAGGTACCTCCCCTTTTTGCTAGCGCCATAGGGAGGAGGTGGGGGACTTTTGCCATATTTAGTGGTCATGTAGAGGAATTGCCACATCTTGGAAGAAGATACTGGGCCATATTAAAGCCATTATTGGCTACCCTCTTTCTCTTATCTTACGGTTATCTAAGGCATTCAACCCCCAACCCTAGCCACAATGACCCATGTGGACTGGACACTTATCAGTTACTTGCTTTTAGCAGCGCAACAGCTCATAGCACTCACAGGGAAACAGACAGCCCTTCCCTCAATGGCGCAATGGTTCAAACTGTTTTGTTTTACTGCTTTTATTTATTTATTGTGGAGTTCGCACAACTTAATCAATGTCAATTTGAGAAGGCAATGCTGATTTTTAAACAACCATCTTGAGAATAATTACAGCACGTTTGGAAACCAGTTGATCTGGCTTTAGTGTGATAATCCATGAAAACACAGGCAGGCGCAAATTCCGTTTGCATGCATTAGTCCATAAAACCCAGAAAGTATACCTTGTGAGCAAAGAGTAATATTAATTGATTATTTGATCTCCATCAAAAGCTATAAATGCTCCTGTGTAGAACAATTATCTCAGAGACAGACTGTACTGGCAACAATCCTTTAGTACCTGAAGTCCTGTAATAAATTATTTTGCATTGTTACTTTCATGTCATCAAATCCAAAATGAATAGTCTGACAATTGTATATATGCAAGGATATTTAAAATTGTGAAATCAACACACATTAGCAATTGGCACAGTCCTGAAATGCAGTAGCGGCCGGTGTATTAATAGAGTGGCGGAGGTGGGCGAGAGGACGGACGGATGAGACAAATAAAAAAAACAAAGAAAACCAGCCCCTCTCTTCTGCAGACACAGGGTCCCGGAGTGCACCGTGGCCAATCCTGATGCTACTTTCATGCTGCTGAAAGCAGTGTCAAGATTGGCCTGAGTGCCGATGATTTTAACTCCCAGTTAGAGGGGGAGCCAGTGCCTGCTCTCTCCAACCTGGCAATGCAGCTCGGGTTGGAGAGAACTTTAGTGCGCATGATGGTTTGGCCGGCTGTACGTCTCCAAGTCAGAAGGGAATCTGCTATGCTCTACCTACAACTGTGAGAACACCAATTTAAAAGAAACAAGAGATTTACAACATTCTTATCTGTCTCACACCAAAAACGACCAATCAGGTCACTGGGTGGGTGCATCTGCAACATCAATTCAGGTTCACAATGTATCAAACTGCAGCTTCGGTTCTCAACCTTGAACATTTTGCCATCCTGGTACTTGATGAACAGAAGGCTTCTTTCGACTATTCTTTCTCCCTGTTCACTGCCATGTTTCTTTCTCAGGCCTCTCTATCAGTCGTCTAATACAGACAATAAGCCTTTCTCTAGCTAATGAATATCAGGATAATTAATGTTCAAGGGAAAAATAAATCCTGCTGGCAAAGCAAAATGCATTTCAACTAAGGTCTGTAGTCAGGCTAACTTTAGTTAATCATTTTATTGTGCAGTTTGAATATTGTTATACATGCACATGTAACTTTAAAAGTAAATGTAAAACATCAATAAATGAGTACATGTTTACATATCCAAATATCATTTTTAGCATAAATGCAAATATAACTTGAAATGCAAGTCTAAATGTGAATGAGACTTACATCTCTTCATTTTTAAACGTATCATTAGTGCACACGCATATAAATCTCTAGTTTCCACAGTGAATGCATTTCAGTAATGGTTTTAAATGTTTCACACACGTTAATAAATTTAAGACACAGTGTATATAATGTCAAGTGCACTTATATAGTCTGCACTTCTGTGACATGTAAGGGTGGAGTCTAAATTGCGCTGCTCTACAAAATACCATGCTTCGAATGACCACATTCATCTCAGATATGTTCTTAAGTTTCTAAAATGGAGGCAAAATCTTTTGTGGATCCCAAATGAGGGGACCAGTGGCATTTGGAACATAAGGCTGTAATCTCATGTGCCCCCGCCTGTATAATCCCCAGTTTCTAGGTTTATAAATGTATCATATCAAATTGTGCTAACTTATTCATGTGCATGACAAGCAAACAATTTTCTCCCAGGCACATAAATGATTCAGCGGTGTGAAGAAATAGTGTTCCTGGGTGCTATGACAGGTTAAATTATAGAACATCCCAAAAGATGACCTTAAGAAACGCCTGTAAAATCTTTTCTGCTCTGTCTAACATCTTTGAAAAATTGTGTTGCAAAATGCATATTTGGCCACAATTTTCCCAAACATTATCTGGACCGGAGAGGTAGAGAATCCCACAAACTGCACCCAAGAAGGCCTGATCTTTCTTTGCACGCTAGTTCCATGTCACATGGAGCTGGTTTACATTTATTTTTACCAGGAAGGCTTTTCGATTCAACCCAGGCCTCTGAAGAGGTCCCATTAACAATAAGCCTCTAATCTTAATTTACATAATGAGGTCAGTATCTATCTTCTCTAGTTGCAGATATCCAGACAAAGGCCTTCTTGTATGGAAGTTTATACACAGTGTGTAAGCAATGTGGGCCTTTTTTCAATCAAAAGGCAAATACTCAAACAACATTGATGCAAAACTCTAAAATGCCTCAGCTAAACTATTGCTAAGTCTAAAAATCAGAGATCACACACAGTTCTGCCTCCAGATTCATGCACAGGCTGCCCTTTCAAGATCAATTTAGATGTACACCAAGTTGTAATTTTTCCAAATACATTATGGCACATGGACCACTATTCTTCAAGAATACTTTTTTTTGGGGGGCGTGTCCAAGATGGCGGACGAGTAGGTCGCATCTACTCGTCGCTCCTGCCCACTGACCAGGCCCTGCCTGCATAGCACCGTACAGCGAGACCCTACTGGCTACTCCAGCTCTGGGTGGTGACGGGAGACCTCTTGTGCACCTCCGGTCCGCCTGTCTGGGGAGCGAGCGCAGGATTCCGGCTCACGACTCTGGGAGCGCGTGTGGTTGAGCACGCCTGAGGAGTGACTGGCGGCGGCTGCCGCGAGCTGCGGGGGTGAAGATTGGAGCCGCGACCTCCTGACACTTCAGTGGAACTCAGGCGGGGGTGGTTGGCGCAGCATTCCGGCCGGTCCTCCAGAAATCCACGGCCCACACGGCGCTCAGCCCCAGCGGCATCAAGATGGCGGTGCAGCCCTGAAGCGGTGGACATCGCTGCGGCGCCCTGGCAGAGGAGTGCGTCCGCATGGGACGGACCTGCGGCCAGGCGAGACCCCGAGCACCTGCCTGCGGTACACCTACAACTGGCACTCGCTTGGCCCGTCAGGCTCTCGGCAGTGGGGCACAGTGAGTACACGCCTGGGGCCTTCTCTGGGAGGTGAGCTGGTTCAGCAGAGCCGAGTCCTTCGGACACGCCTGGGTGGTGGGCCCTCGCAAACTTCGGCAAATAACTTCCTTGGAAGAAGCGTCTTCTCTCCTGCGTCTCCCGGGGGAAGACCACAACAGCCCGGTGAAGCGCATCATCCCCAACCGACGAGAGGACCGCGGCCACTGGTAGAAGGTGGGGGCCTCCTCGCCAGTCTCCCGCCCGGACACAGATGCTATTGCCAAGGAACGTTCAGCAGTACTTCGAACCCTGTCAGAGGATTCCACCCTCACTTCTGCAGACTGACTTAGGCTCCCTATTGCAGTATCGTCCCTCATTGATTCCTTCTTCCGGATGCCTGGTGGGATCACACCATCTGATATGGCCGGGTCCAGGGTGGGGGCGGTGGCGGCAAAGGCTTCTGCTGTCCATCCCACATCTCACCACAGGCAGATCGCCTGGGACATTTGTGAAGTTCACTTATGACTGTTCTTCTTGTTTTGTTAATTTGGGGAGTTTCTTCTACATTCTTGCCTCCGTTTAATGGGTTGCCTCCTTCTCTGATGTCATTGCAGGCTCCTTCCTCGGGCCCCCACGCGCCTCTCATATCCACTAGCCCGGTGCTGTCAGCCATGGCACTTTTGGACTCCCATACCCATGGTCCCTGACATCCATGTTGTGTCCCTTAATGTGAAAAGCCTCAACAACCTCACCAAACGCCAAGCGCTTCTGTCTTACCTGGAGTGATCTGCCACCCATATATGCCTACTTCAAGAGACACATCTCCTCACAGCCGACAACCACCGCCTCCGATCATGGGGTTCCTGCTCCAGATGTTTTTGTCCGCCACTTCCAAGACTGCTGGGGTTTCCATCTTAGTTTTTTCCCAGTTCCCAGGGCGAGTTGGTAGCAAACAGGTTGAAATTAAGGGGAGGTTTCTGGTCCATACCTTTACCTTAGACACACACATGTTTGTGCTAGCCTCAGTATACGTCCCTAAGAGTGGGCAGGAGGGTTTTATAAAGACGGTCATTCAGGAGGTCACAGGTTTGCCGGATCGGACAGTCCTGCTGGGAGATGACTTCAATGTGGTTTTAGATGGCGACATGGACACCGATGGGGCCAGACAGGGACTCTGTCCAAGGCAGGACAGGGATTGCTGACGGATGCAGGGCTTACGGACATATGGAGACTTAGACACCCTACCACTAAGGCTTACACGTTCTACTCTGATCCCCATAAAACCTACAACCGGATCGATTACATTTTCACCTCCGATCTTTTCACTCAGCACGCCAGGGAAGGGGAGATTCTCCCCTGCCCCTTGTCCGACCATTCTGCGCTGGGCCTTTCCCTGTCCCTCCCCCCGAAGCGCCCCACTCGCCGCTTCTGGCACCTGTGGGAAACCATGCTCCAGCACCCATCTGTAGTGCGACAGGTCGTGGGTAGCATAGCAGATTACTTAGCCTTAAATGACACCTCGGACGTATCCATGACAACGCTATGGGAGGCGATGAAAGCGGTTATTAGAGGAGTCTTCATTAGCATCACGTCAGCTGACAATAGGGACAGAAGGGCGAAGCGTGAGTGCCTAATGGATGAGGTGGTTGAATTAGAACGCATTCACCAGCGGACCGGAGTGCCAAGGGTCTGAAGACAATTGAAGGCAGCTCGGGCACAACTTGCAGGGTTAGACATTGACGAGCGGAATACGCTGCTCTGCGCCTTAAACATGCCTTCTATATAGGGGGCGATCAATGAGAGCGCCTCCTTACAAACCACCTTCGTGCACAACGACAGGCACACAGGTTGCAAATGATACGGGACCCTAGGGGGGAGGAGAGCAGCAATGACACCACGATTGTCGAGGCATTTAGGCAATTCTATGAATCACTTTACTCGGCTCAAGTTCTGCCTGATGATGAACCGACTCGATATCTACAGGGTGTGGCCACTTCTAAATTGTCACCGTCTCAGGCAGCAGATCTGGAATCCCCCATATGGCCAGAGGAGGTGATCTCGGCGATAGCGTGCCTTCAGCTTAACAAATCACCGGGCCCGATGGGTCCCCCTCCTTACACGTGTTTTTAACTCTGTTGGGTCGACAACGGCCTCTTCCTTCCCTTCCTCTATGCTAGAGGCCTTAATAACTGTGATACCCAAGCCTGGGAAGGACCCTCGCCTCTGCGGCTCATAATGCCCCATCTCCCTTCTCAACATAGACTTTTTTTTTTTTTAAACCTTTATTACAGAATGCAATAGATATACAAATATGGGCCTACAACCTTCAGGCCGGCCGCTAGCAAGCAGTGGGAGCATAAAACACAGTTATAAAACACAAGCGGCGAGTGATAAAGGTCCCAGAAGTCGAAGGAAGCGTTGGCGGCCACACCGTCCAGACCCCCCAAATGGCGGTTCCATTTTTTATGAAAAACTACAAACAAATCCACAAGGCAGCAAATGTCCAAGCAGCATTATGAGCTCCCCTAGGGAGGACCCTACCGATCCACAGGAATAGGGGGGGGGGGGACGGGCCGGGACAGAAACAAAGTGAGCACGATACACAGAATCAAGGTAACAAGCAGACTAGGGAGACTGGGCCGCTGCCAAGTCAGGCGTCAGCGGCGGGGTACAGATCCCGCCACAATAGGAGTTCCAGGGGCCCCACACTTTCACCCATTTCCCAGGCTTACCTCTCGCCACATACACTACCTTCTCCCGAAACATACACCAATCCATGTTGTCCTTCCACACCGAGACCGTTGGTGACCTCTGGGAGCCCCACAATTGTGCTATGTCACGCTTGGCCACCATATATCCCAGTGCCACCCACCACGTCTGCGGCGCCGTGTAATCAGTCGGCTCCCACACATTCAGCAGACATCTCCTAGCCTCGGGAAACAGCGTCACATGCTTGACCGCTTGCAACACCGCATGCACACCACGCCAGAATCGCGCCACCTCCGGGCATTCCCACAAAGTATGGAAGAAGGTCCCTAACAAACCACACCCACGCTTACACATCCCATCCACGGCATATCCCATACGCATCAGACCCGGCCCCGTAACGTAGACCCTGTGGAGTATTTTGAGCTGGACGAAACGAAGGCGGGCCGGTATGGCCACCTCTTTCGGGGAGGCCACCGCAGATACCCAGTCCTCGTCATCCAACTCCAATCCATCGGCAACCCATGCCTCACGAAGGCCAGTCAGCAGTCCCGAGCGATCGTTGATGAGCTTTTTATAAATCAATGAGATAGTGCCATCCGGTACATGCCCATCTAGCACTCTATCTTCCAGAGGGGAGCACTCCGGGATGGACGCCACATCCGGGAATACAGAACACAGCGCGTGACGAACCTGTATATACCGGAAGTATTCCCTGTCCTGCAACTGGAATTCCGTCTGCAGCACATCAAACGTTTTGAATCCCCCCCTCGTCCAGAGATCGCCCACCCTGCTGATGCCAATCGTGTCCCATTTCTCAAAGCCTTTCGAGGTCCACAAGCAGCCCAATCGCTCAGATGCATACAATGGCGTCGCCCGGGTCAACCGATCCTTCCACCCCATCGCCAAGTTTGCCGCGTGCCACACCCGTACCGCGACCCGCGTAGGACCCGTCAGCCGTGTGTCGAGCGATCTAGAGTAGAGCGCACGATTATAGTCGCCACCCGGCAGCAACAATTTGTCCATTTCAAAAGCCGGGTTAAGGGCGGGCCCATAAAGCCCGTGGTTTATCGCAGCCAGCTGGGAGGCCCAGTAATACTGTTTGATGTCTGGGAGGGCAACCCCCCCCGTCATACCACGGGAGCGTCAGCTTCGCGAGGGCGATACGCGGCCTCCCATCCCAAAACAGGTGGCGTTGCAGACCCTCCACCTCCCGAAAGTAGCGCGCCGGGACGACGTCCATCGTGTTTTGTAGAGCGTATAAGAAACGTGGCAACGACATCATCTTAAACAGTGCCGCACGGCCGAGCGGCGAGAGCGGCAAGCGCCTCCAACGCGCCACATCCTCCTTCAGGCGCTGGAGGGGGGGGAGTAGGTTCTGTTTATATCGGGCCGCAGCGTCCAGGGTAATAAAGATACCCAGATACTTAAATCCCTGCGGAGCAACCTGGATAGGACAACCCCGCGGAAGGATAGGAGCCTCCCCTGAGAGGACATACACACAGGATTTAGCCCAGTTGATGACTAAGCCGGAGTTGCGGCCAAATGAACACAATACATCCACTAACACAATCAACGATTCACGCGGGGAAGCAAGGTACAAAAGAATATCGTCCGCATTAAGGGAGACGCGATCCTCATACTCGGGGGTTCATCGGAGACCACGAATCAAAGGGTGCCACCGCAGCCACTCCGCCAGGGGCTCCAAGGCAAGCGCAAAGAGGAGCGGCGACAGCGGGCAGCCCTGCCGCGTGCCCCTGCCCAATTCAAAAGGAGCCGATACTCTACCATTCACCACCACCTGCGCCAGCGGTCCGGAATACAACAATTTCAACCAGCCAATGAATCCCGGGCCAAACCCAAACTTAGCCAGCATCGCCCAGCTATATGGCCACTCAAGCGTGTCGAACGCCATAGTGGCGTCCAAGGACGCCAAAACGGCTGGCTCACGTATGAACGGGACCCTCGCGAGCACCCCATGCAGACGCCGCAGGTTAAGCGCGGTGTTGCGATGAGGGATAAAGCCGGACTGGTCCTGATGGATCAGATCGCACACCACGCTAACCAGCCAATTAGCCAGCACCTTGGCCAGAATTTTCGGCTCCGCATTCAACAGCGAAATGGGCCTGTAAGGCGTGACCCGATCCCGCGGCCTCCCCTCCTTGTGAATAACCACAATAGTGGCAAGACGCTGGTCCAGCGGGAGGGAACCCGCCAACCGGGCCGCGAGGAACATATCACGGAGATGCGGAGCCAGTGTATCCGGTCGTAATTTGTACAATTCGATGGGAAGGCCATTAGGACCCATGGCCTTGCCAGAGGCGACCGAACGTATGGCGAGGGCAATCTCCTCAGATGTCGGAGCCGCGTCCAACAACAATTTATCCTCCTACGAGAGGGAAGGCAGCGCAATGTCTTTAAGCAGGTCATGGGAATCCTCTTCTGAGCGGGAACATACCGGGGAATACACCCCGCGGAAATACTCAGCGAAGCAATCAACAATTTCCTCCGGCTCAGTGACACACACACCATCCAGTCTCTCAACCGACGGGACAACTCGACTCGCTCTCTCCTTTTTATCCAGCCACGCAATCAGTTTACCAGCCTTATCACCCACATCATACAGTCGCCCCTGTTGCTCTCTACTCAGGCCCCTGGCCGCCTCCGTGACTAGGGCCTTGTAGTCCGCCTGTTTGAGTCTGAGAGCATGCAGTTTGTCGTCCGTGACCCCACAATCCAGATCACACTCCAACTCAGTTATCTCAGATTCGATACGGGTCACCTCCTCCCGCTCGCGCCTCCTGGAATGGGAAATGAGGGATAGGGCCTCCCCCCGGAGTACCGTCTTGAACGCCTCCCACAAAGAAACAGCAGACGACACAGACCCCACATTGTCTTCAAAATATCGCTCAAGAGATTTAACCAAATCTGCGCGAATTGTGGGGTCACGCAGGTACCAGGGGTTGATCGGGACCACCCTCCCCTCTCCCCTCGGGACAATGTCGAAGTGCAACAAGAGCGGGGAGTGGTCTGAAATACCCCGAGCCAGATGTCGCACCTCCCCAACCCTCCCCGCCTGTGCTGCTGGCATCAGAACATAGTCAAGCCTCGAAAGACTGCCATGAGCCCCGGAATGAAAGGTGTATTGTACCTGCGTAGGGTGTTTCAGTCGCCAACAATCCACCAGCCCCAGGGTATCCAAGAGGCCAGATAACCAAGCTTGGGCGCGGGGGAGATCCCTGGGTGGGTGACGATCCTCAGTTCCGGAAATTACAGGGTTAAAATCCCCCCCAACCACTAGAATCCCCTCCGGCAGTCCAAGAAGAAGGCGCCCCAAATCAGCGAAAGTAGTCGTCTGCAACCCCGGCGGGACATAAACAGAAACCAAAACAATCACTTTACCCTCCAATCTACCCACTAGAGCCGTATACCGTCCCCTATCATCATGGAGCACCTCATCAACCTCCAACGGGAGCGAGGTTTTAACCATAATGCCCACACCCCTCGAACCAGAGGTGAAGCCCGAGTGAGCTACAAGGCGATAGCCCCGTCTGTTCATGGCACGAAAGGAATTTCCAATAAGGTGTGTTTCCTGCAGAAATACAATATCAGGTGAAATCCGTTTTAAGAACTGCAGGACCACCCCCCATTTTATCCTGTCCCCCAGTCCATTAACATTCCAGGACAGAAGGCTCAGTCCCCTACCCCCCATCATAGCCAAAACCGATCAGTCTCCCCCCAGAGAGCACTTTAGAGATAGCACAACAATACTTCTGCCTTGTGGTACAAATAAACAATACCCAACCCCAACCTAACATCCCAAACAAAACTCCCCCCTCCCTGCACCCCTGCATGAGCCCAGACAGCCCCCCCAACTTGCAGTGTGCCTGTCGCCCCTGTGTAAACTAAACTACAAAGACCCCCTAGAGGAGGAAAGAGAACCCCCTCGAGACACAGCACAACCTCCAATGGAGGGGGAACGAGACACAACAGTCAAGAAACCCTAAGCTTGGCCGAAAAGTGGCATCATCAGGAATGAACCCCAGTGTCAATACCTCATACCCGGTCCGGTGGGCACTCTCCTCCCGCTGCCCCCATCCCATCCCGATCATGTCCCCCAGACGAAGTGTCCAACCAGTCCCCGGCCGCCTCAGGACGGTCAAAAAAGTGAGTGCGACCATCAGACTCCACACGCAGCCTGGCCGGGAAAAGCATTGCGTATTTTAAGTTCATATCTCGAAGCCGCCGCTTGACACCCATGAAACTCAGTCTCTGCTTCTGGACCGCCTGCGTGAAATCAGGATAAAAGTTCACCTCCATGTTCTCCAGCTTAAGCGGCCCTCGCAGTCTGGAAGCTTGTAAAATCGCATCCCTGTCCCGAAAGTTGAAGATACGGGCAATAAGAGGCCGCGGGGGAGCTCCGACCTTCGGTCTGCCGCCAGGAACTCTATGGGCCCTCTCCACCGCAAAGAATTTACTCAGTCCTCGAGGCTGGAGATGGGTAGAAATCAGATCCTCCACAAAGAGATCCGCCGCCGAATCCTCCAGTCCCTCAGGCACTCCGATAATGCGAACGTTATTCCTCCGGGCCCTGCTCTCGGAGTCCTCCAGGCGCCGATCCGTGAGCGCACTTGCCTGCCGGAGCCGGTGCACCTCCGTCTGGAGGGCCGCTACCTCAGTCGTGAGGCCCGACGCGGTATGGGCCAAAGAGTCAACCCGGTCATTTGTCTTAGATAGATCTGCTCTAACAAGGTTGACATCAATGAGGACCGCGTCGAGCTTGTGCGCCAAGGTGTCGAATTGTTGGCCCACCGAGGTCTTCATCTCAGCAATGGCGCCCATGATGTCCTGCAAAGTCAGATGCGTAGGCAAATCCGGGGCATCCGGGGGGCACTCGGAAGACTTATGCGACCCGCCGGGAGACCCCTTCGGGAGGGTGTAGCGATCCATAATGTTGACTTGAAGTGCGGTGCCACGCCGGGTCGATTTGGCCTTCAGCCGATCTCCATCCTGCTTCGTGGCCATCTTCCTGTATCTCGCACCCTCACTAGTCACGCAGTGGAGAGCAAGCAATCGAGGCCGAGGACCCCGGAGGTCACCTCAGGAAGGCGGAGCAGGTCCCCGCAGGCAGGCAGGGTCCCCCAGCGAGGCCACCACCACACAAAGAAGCGCCGTAATCCCACTCGCGATGACGGCAAGGGGACTCAAAAGCGAAAGTGAAAGTGTGGGGTACGCGACTCGCCAGGCTCGTCCCGCCGTTGTTATTCACTTCTCCACTGGATCACCCCCAAACTCGAGTCCGGGGTCAGGAGAGAAGCAGGCCGCAAACTTCAGTCGATGCTCATCCCGGCACCCGGGGTCCGATTCAAAAACGGAAAACGGGTACCACCTCGGCTCAGGTTCACCGACACAGTCCCCTCAACCGATTCAGGATGAAAACAGGATAAACGTAGGAGGTTGCGGAGGTCCTCGGGAGCCTCGCACCTACGCGGCCATCTTGGTTGCGCGCTAGGCTCCTCCCCCCTCAACATAGACTTAAAGATTTTTACAGGTACTCTAGCGGCCCGGCTCTCCCGTCACCTCCCCGGCTTGATAGATCCAGACCAATCGGGCTTTTTCCCTGGGCCACAGTGCTCGGATAATACCAAAAGACTTCTTCACCTGATGGACCACTCCGAGCGCTTCCCGGCGGAACGCATGATCCTTTCGGTCGACGCCGAAAAGGCGTTCGACAGGGTCCATTGTCCATATCTTCGGGCGACATTGATTCATTTTGGCCTACCTACACGCTTCATCGACTGGATTTTTCACAGCTATGCAAACCCTACTGTTACAGTGCGGGTGAATGGAGTGGCGTCAGCGGTCCTCTCTATCCATACAGGGACCAGACAGGGCTGTCCGCTGTCACCGCTCCTCTTCGCCCTATATATGGAGCCACTGGCTCAATGGGTCCGAGATGACCCGTTCATCCGGGGGGTCATTTTTGGAGGGTCAAAGCACAAACTCTGTCTCTATGCAGACGATGCGGTGGCAACCCTGGAACATCCTCGAGACTCCCTACCAGCATTTTTGGACGAACTAGCCCGCTTCGCTCTGGCGTCGGGCTTTCAGATGAATGTGCACAAGTCGCAAGCTCTTAACTTGTCCTTAGAGGCTGAGATGCTGGAACTTCTTCAGCGCAATTTCCAGTGGGTCCATGATGCCATCACCTACTTAGGCCTCCAGGTGGTCCCCACCATCTCTCTCACCAGACAGCTGAATTACTCGACCCTTTTGAAATGGGTACGAGACTCTCTCCGCAGATGGAGGCCTCACTCCCTCTCATGGCAAGGACGGATAGCGGCTCTGAAGATGGTGCTGCTGCCTCAAATTCTCTATATCTTTCACACCCTTCCACTGATGTCCCCTACCGGGGTCCTACAGGCCCTGCAGAGAGACATAGAGCGCTTTATCTGGCGAGACCAATGAGCCCGGATGTACCATGACCTCACATACAGAGACCCGGTAGAGGGAGGGTTAGGGGTGCCAGACTTGTTGGCATATTGGCGGGCAGTTCAGTTGAGAGCATTGGTGCATGGTCGCGCCCTGAATTAGAGAAACACTGGTTATTTATAGACAGAGCGCTTGCAACCTGCTCGCTGTGGGGGGTCCCCTTTCTCTCTCGAAAGGGATGACACCGCAGTTTATACCTATTGGAGGTGACCCGGCCCATCATGGCAGCTTGGGATAGAACAGCGACTGCTAGAGGACTTACGACCTTCCCCTCCCCCATTACACCCATTGTAGAGAACCCAGCCTTTACACCTGGTCTTGACTATGGGGAATTCCACCACTGGACGACAGAATCTACTCGCTCCATAGGGCATTTCTTTGACCTTTCCGGCCTACGCCTGTTCGAGGAGCTCCGTACTAATCTCGAGCTTCCCAAAATGGAGCAATACCACTATCGGATGTATGTCGTTACAACGCACACTTTTACAACGCATGCACTTACAACGCATTTTTTACAACGCAACATCCACTACAACGCATTCCATTACATAGCATGACACTACAACGCATTTTTAAAAACTACCTTTACAACGCATTCCATTACATCGCATACTACCTTTACAACGCATACCATTACAACGCATAATATTAAATTGCATTTAAGGTAAGTATTGGATAGTATAGGGGTAAAAATTACTATTCTAACTCCAGGGGGTGCAACAGTAGGGTAAGTGTTGGATTGCGTTGTAATGGTATGCGTTGTAAAGGTAGTATGCGATGTAATGGAATGCGTTGTAAAGGTAGTTTTTAAACATGCGTTGTAGTGTCATGCGATGTAATGGAATGCGTTGTAGTGGATGTTGCGTTGTAAAAATTTTGTTGTAAGTGTAGTGCGTTGTAATAGTTGCGTTGTAAAGGTTGTTCACCCCACTATCTACTGATACGACATTGGGTATTGCAGAAAGGGGTGCGGGAGGGAGCGGAGAGACTACTTACCCATTTGAGAAATGGTTACTCTTGATACATAGCGACGCACACTTGACATCGGACCTGTATACATTTCTAAGGATCTCCCCAGACGCTGTGAAATCCCCTTGGCAACTACGTTGGGAGGGTGAATTGGGATGGGAACTCTCCCTGAAAGAATGGAGAGACATCTACCATCTGGCCCGCCGCACGGCCCGCAATGTCTCCTCCATTGAAACCGCGACAAAACTGGCTACCTATTGGTATTTAACCCCGGTACGACTCCATAGAGGCAATCCCTCATGCAGCCTGCTGTGTTGGAGGGGCTGAGGCATGCCAGGTATGCTTACCCACTTGCTCTGGGACTGCCCTTCACTGGGGACCTACTGGCCACAAAAATTGGATGAGATTGATTCCCACTTCGACACACAGATTCCGCGATTCCCGGCGTATATCCTACTTGGCCTTCACAATGCCGTCACTTTCCCGCTCCATTCCCGGAGAGGCAAACAGACGGCCCTGACACTGGGAGCAGCTGTCCAGAACGTTCTCACACACTGGGGCTCACCGGCAGTGCCCACTCGATTAGGCTGGCTACATAAGCTGTGGACCATTCTAGGGATAGAAAAGATTTCTCTCTCTTTAACCAACCCCGGGGCCTCATTCCACGAACTTTGGGCCCCCCTGTTAGCGCTTTTGACATCGGAATTTACAGAGCTCACTTGTCCCAAATACCTTAGACTACTACGGCTAACAGACCCCCCTGCCGGCGCCCACGCCCGCAGCGCCTGTCACCTAGTCACTTTTGGGGACTACCTTTTGAGCAGTACTACTTCCAGCGTCTCGAGTACACTTTTCTTGGAGGAGGAGGAGGGGGGTTTTGTGTTCCCGTTTGTTGTTTTCTCTGTCGGGTTGCTACCCGATGGTTGCGGAGCATGCGGGCTCATTGTTTACTTTGTGATAAAATCAATAAAAGAAATTTAAACCAAAAGAATACTTTTTTTGCCCTACCAGGCAATATGAGCACTTCCCTAAAAGAATCCGGAGCTGCTAAAGGTTCAGATATTTAAGAGACCCTATCAGGAGCATGCTTGCTTTAAGAGCTGACCACCTTCCCTCTATGGTTGAAAAAAACCTCAAAATGCTTTTGATCTCAGAAAGGCACCGACAGCCATTTTTTTTCATGTATAGATTTTGGCCAAAGGATTACATTTATATAAGGCAATAAAAGGTATCCTCCATGAATGCTCAATGTTATTTTAGTTCCGGAAGGAAAAGGTTAGTGAACACAAGCGTTCAAAATTCATTATAACATAACATTATTACATTTCTACCTGAGTGAAATGTGGAGAAAGACTTGTATTTTTCCCCTTTATTTTTATTGACATTTCAATCATAGGAACATATATACACATATTAGGATCCATCAGCATGGCGATTGCTTTGGTCCCCTCCCCCTAGCCCTCCCTTATGCCCCAAAAGCGGACCTTTTACAAATATTGTACAAAGTGAGAACAATAACATCCATGCTCACTTTCCCTGTTGCTTGTCAATCATACACTGTTAACTCCTTAACATTGTACAAACTGGGGGGGTAGCTGTTCCTAAAAAGATGGGTAGAGAGAAAAAAACAGTAAAGGGTAACTTAAACCACCCAATTGGAAGTCAATATGGGTGAGACAAAAGGGGGGAATTACTCCTTGAGTATTTAGTGCCCTCACACACCCTTGCAGGTGTCATGCTTCATCATGGGGCGTAGCTCCTCGTGGGGGTGGCGCTGCAGTCCCTCACGGGCCCCGCAAGAGGGCTCTTTAGCAGAGATCTTTTGAGGAGCCGCCGCAGTTGTGCATGGGGGTGTGGGGGCCTAGACAAGTGAGGTTAGTGAATGTTAAAATCTCTAAATGGAACCCTGAAACTGAGTTTTTATTCACGGGTCCAGATAGACGGTTAAAAACGTAGGGAATCCTGGAGCTCCTCTTTGGAAAGAATGTAGAGGGCGGACGTGTAACTCACCGCTGCTCTCAGGATGGGTGCTGTGGTGTTAACGTGGTACATCTAGAATAGGGTCAACATGTTTGGTGCTCCGTGGTGGTCCGTAAGGGATCCTATAGCGCTTCGTCAGGACCGATAGAGGAAATAGGGTGTAGTGATGTCAAAAAGAGGTAAAGGGAAAGGACAGGCTTCAAGAAAAACCTGTATTCCTATAGTACCTTGATTAAAGGCAAAATGCGTCCAAGCGCTGTAAGGCACTCTAATAGTAGGAGCCTATACCCAACCCCAAAAATTCTTGAGGAAGGGCTGCATCGGCAGTGACAGAAGTAGCAGGCTGAGGAAGTTAGCTCGCCTGTGAAAGGGTGGAAGCACCTACCCTCCTAACGTCGGGTGCCTTAACATTCCCACGTCTCTCCCTTTTCCGTGTTGTGGTTATTAAATATAAATTGTAACTTATGCATACCCTCTCTTCATAATCAGGGAGGGCCCCAGTGGGATTTTCCTGGGAAATTTCCTGATCTATTTTGGCAGGGGCTCGACCCTCTGGTCCCAGTCTAAGTTCCTTTTTCTCCTGAATCTGGCAGGCTTTGTAAATCCTTTGACATTATTTCCCATGCTCGAAGGTCATCCTCTAATTTGTCATCCTAACAAACTCATTTCACATGGGCTGCTTCAGCAGCTGCCCATTCACCCATTTCCCTTAGCCATGCCTCTATAGTCAGAGGCGAGGTGCATCGCCATGCTATCGCAATCTGTCTTTTCGCCAGGACCAAACCCAGAGGAAGGAATTTCCTGCTCAGATTCCTTTTTTTGTGTGTTGGAATCCGCCCCAGCAACACTGCCCTTATTTCTTGGGGTACTACCCACTCTGTGGCCTCCCTTAATCGAGTCAGGACTGTTGCCCAGTATATCGTCATGTGCCCGCATGTCCATCTCATATGAAGAAAGTCCACATCTATATCTCAACACCTAGGACATTCGCCGAACGTTCCGGGTAGATCCGGTTCAGAGTCCGCGGGTTGAGATATGTCTGGTGTATAAAGTTATATTGAATAAGATTAAAATGTGTGTTAGTATTTGCGGCTTAAACTCCTTCATGACTTGAGGCAGTTAGAGGCTCCCCAATTATGGTCTCCCATTTTTCCTGGATGGGAAGAGGTTCCCCCGGGTCATCCTTCCAGAGCGAGTGATATAGATGTGAGCTTAACCAATGGCCTTGTGCCATGGTTAGCATAGTTTGCAAGATGTTGGTGCAAGGGGGTTCCACCAGGAATGATTGCCAGAGTTTGCCCATATTGTAAGAGTTTAAAAGATTGGCGTGCACGTATCCGCCAATCTTTTTAACCCTGTCATAGGGCACCACTATTAAAGCTACTTCCACTATCTGAAGGGGACCCTATAGATAGTTTAACATTACCAATCACTGCACCATTCACAACACACCCAAAAAAAAGCTCTGATGTAGCTCAGGCATTGAAGCACACCCAGGGTGCACTCGGCACCTTGGGTGGGACCTGATGATAAAACATGCCACCAACTAGGTTGGTGGGTGAGGGTTTTCTTAAGAAACCAAACACAAACTACAGGCTTTAACTATGAGCCAATTCTTCTTGATTATACATGTTTTCTTGCCTTGCCTGCAGACTGTTTCAGATCACATGACTGGGTGTAGTTGGCAGTTGCGCGGTGTGTATTCCTCCTAGAAAGCCAAACACAATGGGAGCTTAGGTGTGACTGGATGAACCATCACTGGCAGGATTGGAGGAAGGAGCTGAGCCCAGACTCATTTATACCAGAATAGGCTGTCTCCACACAAAGGGCTGCATACTCCTTGTAGCTAGTCTGGAGCTGGGGCCGGGAAGGCAGGGCATCTGGCAGTTCTAAGGCATGCCTCTAGAAGCTTCTCCCCACTTCCAAGACACAACTTTGTATGAAAGAAGGACTGCAGACACAACCACTTCAGTACACTTCGGGACGTGTGGATACTCTGGCAGAAAGGAGGACTGCTGTGCTGCTACAAGGACTTCCACTCTGCTGGACTGCTGCTCTGAAAAAACTGCTGGCCTGGTGCCTGTGTTGCAGCGTGGAACGCAAAATCCCTCCCTTCATCACAGATCATAGATCGCACAGACACACTCAATCACTACATTCGCTGGTGGGGCCCACAACACCAACATTCATCCTCTATTAACCTGTTTCCAAGGAGGTGATTGTTCCATTCGCTGTAATGAAAGGAAGTACCCACTTATCCCTAATGAACAATAGATTTCCCTACCTTTCTCTATTTATTAAGGTCTAAGCTTCACCTTTTAGTACTCCTCCCATGGATAGGCCATGAATCAGCTAGCTGCTGGTTGAAGTGATAACTAAATCTATAATTTATTTACATAAATACACTTTTCATAATAACGACCCAACACAGTTCTTGTAATAAATCTTAAATCTTTATCTAAATAATTGAAAATCGAATCATTTGTTTAATCAAGCAGTAGACCATCATATTTACCTATTCTGGCTAAAAGTCGTCCTCTAAGTCAAAATCTTGGTCATCAGTTCAAACTGTCAGAGTCTTTGGAAACAGCTGTCCTGCAGTGTCACCGTCCTCTCCGTCAGCATAACGTCAGGAAATTGAAAATCTTCTGAAGGGTCTCGCTTCTAACCTCTCTATGCCATGATATTTTATAGTAAAATTACATTCCAAAAGTAACGAGTAATATTTTTAAATGCTTCTGATTGGTCCGTTAAAATGGTTCAACAGCTTTCCCATACGCAAAATGTTTCTTTAGATGTAGTTCATAATTTTCCCGGTCTCGTGTATCTTTTTATTGTTCTTTCAGGGCAGCTGGTTTGTAGCGCAGAACGTCCTTGGTAGGCACAGTCGAGTTAGGGTCACTGGAAGGCCATTGCTGCTGATGGTGACGCATGCGCACTTCACCCAGAGACTTTCACAATGGAGTCAACTCGTCAAATAGGGATGTCAGCCATTTTGTGGCCACTCCAAATGGTCAACTTAAGCAAAGAGACACAAAAACGTAATTAATACATAGAAATGACTAATAAAATGTTATTCCCTTACTAATACCCATATGTGAATGTATTTATCTAACAGAAGCAACACTTAATGCGGGTTATACTCACATTTATAAAGCACAAATCACAGTTACATCACGAAAGCAACATATATTCATGCAAAATTCTAATTATCTATGATCAGTATGCATATACAATTTAGTTTACGTATTAGTTAGGCCATGCAAATGCAATTCCCACGTGTATTCCTATTAGTAAAGTTGATTAAATTCCACAGCAATCCAATTAATACAATTACGATTAGTTAATTATCCTAATTAATAAAAAGATGCAAAATGGAGAGGGTATACACATTTTTTAAAAATAAAACCCGCTCCAGCAATCCCCCCTTTGGTGATTTTATCACCACAACAACACTAATTTATTCACCCTTTTACGGATAATTCAAATGCATTCTTGCTCTTATTCATAATTCAGTTCCCTCTTCATCTCTTTTTGCCTTTTTATACATACTTTCTTTCCATTCTTATAAAGTTATCTCTTCTAAATCTCTATCTGGATCTTTTGCTCTTCTTTTTAGTTTTTCTTTTTATTTTATTCTTTGTTTTCTTATTTTTACAGCACATGCAACCTAATCTTAATATTAATAACACGAAAATTACACATGTTAATGGAAATAATATCTTACCTATAAATGTACTACCCATTTTTACTAAGACGTTTTTAATAGCAGCTATTTTCTTCCCAATCTTTTCCCAAACACCTTCAACCTCCAGTGGTACAATTTCGTCATGCAATTCAGTAATATTTTTAATGTAAACTTTCAGATCTTTGCTTTCGTCTGGAATGTAAGTGCAACAATGTTGAACTTTCAGCATTCCACAGACTCCACCCTCTTTTGCCAATAGTATATCAAGGGCAAGTCGATTTTGCATTACCATAGCACGCATGGCAACCATTTCAGTATTAACCAATAAGAATCCTCCAGCGGTGCTTGTTGACAAGCGATCCACTACTGTTGATAATTTTCTAATATTGTTCACATTCAGAGATATTCCCACTGCTGGTATCGATGCTCCAAAAATGTCACCTACAATTTCTGCCCAAGATTCTCTTTTACTACGTACTAAATGATTACTTAAACTATGTACACCATCTTTACCTCTGTCCATGTGAAAGATTTTTGGAAAAACCAGGCCTACGTAACATGTGCCATACCAATGGTCTGGCAAACAATAATATGCCTTGTTCCAACAGATAAAATAAAGTCCAGGGAAAACTGGATCTCTTCCACCTTGAAATCCCCATCCACCCATGATTCGGTATGTATCATGGCACTCACTATTCCCTAGAAAATAATTGTCATACGCCGTTTGATTCCTTCTTATACACAGTTTCCCTTTCTGAGGCCAATCTAAAGCCAAAGTTGGATTAGACTCTCCCTTCATATGTTTTTCCATTTCTACTTCCCAGACTGTTTTCTCCCCTTTTCCTTCAGATGCCTTTCTTTGCATTTTCAATCTCCTTTCCTCGACCATGTCTAGGAATGTCTTTTCTTCTTTCTTCAAACTGCAAGTCAAATTATTTTTAAATGTATACTCTAATGTTAACTCCTTAGTTTCTAAGAAAAATTCACCTAATACCTTAGCAGGTCTTACTTTGTTTAGTTTGTTATTAGCAGGCACTTGTGCAAAAATGTTATCTACATCTGAAAAATAATATTCTAATTTACCTGTCTCATAAAATAAGCTAGCTATCACACTACATGCTATTCCACACGTTGCTGGAAGGTGATGATAAGTCACTCCCTCTGACACAGATGCAGGTAACTGCATGCATACGTAGCAGTCCCTTACGTGCATGGTCTTTACATATTCATACAATAACTTTGAAAACACATTATTTGAAAAATCATTAATAGACCTATCTTTATGTAAATAATTATTATCTATTCTAGTCGGAACTACCTTTTGAATCTTCTTTATGTTAGTAATGTTTTCAGTGTGTCCTTCTAGTGTATCTATAGTAACCTTAAAAGAAATCAAAAGAGCAAGTATACTCCATAGAAGCATTAATAATCCTGTACAACAACAACACATTTTACACCATCTCTTCATGAATGTACATCTACTTTTGCTACTATCTATGTTAGCCATCTTGGTTAATTTGGACTGTGTCTTTTGACTTAGCCTCTTTTAATTCACAACTAGTTTTCTAACCTTAGGCTCTAAGGCCCTACTTGATTCTACCAGTATCTATCGTTTGACTCAATTGTTATTCCTTCATCAGTAGTTTTCAAAAATTTCTCAGTTTGGCATTTCATAATTTTTCACTTCTTTCTGTTCATCCAAGTACAGAATTTCCTGATCTTCCGTTTCTTCTTCTCCGATGTCGGATAAGATAACTCTCAGGATTCCTGCTTCTTCTTCCTCTTCAACCACTTTCAGTACAGCCTCCTCTGGATTTCCTTGACTGTCTGCCTCTTCTTCTTTTTCAGGCAGAGCCACGTACGTCCTTTCCGGTGACTTATACTTCTGGTTAGGTTTCCTTGTTCTTTTTCCTTCTTCCTTATTTTGATTCGTCTCTTCTTTCGATTTTTCTTGGCTTGTCACTTCATCGTGTGAGCCGATATCTCAATCTCTTTATTTTGTTTGGCCACACTTCGTCCTTTTTAACTCTTTTCTGTTTACCTTCTTTATTATTCTTTTCTTCTCTCCAAGCCCTTTTTCTTAGAACTCGACCTTCTGGTATTTCATTTTCACTCTCTTCAGATTCTGTTTCAACTTGCTTTTTCTTTTCAACAACTTCTTTTTCAACCACTTGTTTTGTTTTCCCTACTTCTGTCCCTCCTCAGGTCTCCGACAACATCTTCCTGCTGGCTACTTATCCCTTCACCGAGCTGGAGTTTGCAGTTCCCTACACCTCCTCGGGGGTCTTCCGCAATCCGTCCCTCTCTCTCTGTACCTGTCCCTTCTTCACTTTGATCTATTATTTCAGGTGGAATTTCTCTCGGTCTTTCATCTGAAACTTCCTTCTCTCGAATTTCTTTTACTGCTTCTTTGTTGTCTTTTCCTTTTTTCTTTCTGTGTTCTTTTCTGGGACCTTGTCTCCCTTGTTCATCTTCAGAATCTGAACTGGTATCAGAAATCTGCAATCGTCTTCTCAGAGAGATACTTCTGGGGACTAATATTTGATCAGATTCTTTTTCCCCCCTTTCAGGATTTTCTTGTGTTTTTGGCTCTTCGTTATCTGATTCAGTACTTGACTCTGATTCGTCATATTACTCTTTTCCTTTGCTGTCAACTGGATTTGGTATCCTCAAAGTATTGCTGGGATGGATCCAGTTTTTCACTCCAGCACACTTCACAGCTGTTGTTGTGGTCAGAATGACTTGTCTTGGTTTTCCCCACCTTGGAACCAAACAATTTCTTCTTCTGTGGACTTTTATCCTTACCCAGTCTCCTGGGCTCAGATCATGGGCTGGCTTCCTTTCAAGAGTGGTGGTATCCGCTCCAACCTGATGAAACACAGAATGAACTGCGTCAGCCAGGCCTTTACAGTATTCCAACACCATGTCATCAGTTATTGTCATCAGCTTGTTGACTGGAATGAACACATGCCTCATCGCTCGTCCCATGACTATTTCATGAGGACTTAACCCTGTGGTTCTGTCTGGTATTGCTCGAATTGTCATTAATACTAGAGGCAAGAAATCAGGCCATTTCATACCAGTGGCTAAAAACATTTTCCCAATCCTGTTTTTGATTGTACCATTCATCTGTTCAACCACACCAGAAGCCTCGGGTCGGTAGGCACAATGTAGTTTCTGTTGTACATTCAATGCTTCACTAATCAATTTTACAATCTCGTTATGAAACTGTCCTCCTCTGTCTGATTCAAGAGTCACTGGAAACCCAAACCTGGGTATGAATTCTCTCAAAAGTAGCTTAGCCACTGTCATCCCATCATTTCTTCTTGTTGGGAATGCTTTCACCCACCTGGAAAACAGGCAGACTATAACCAGAACATACCTCAGTCTGTTACATGGAGGCATTTCAATGATGTCAACCTGCATTCTGGTAAAGGGCCCTCCTTCTTGGCCTATGGTTCCTAGACTCACCACTGTCTTTCTCCCGGGATTGTATTGCTGACATATTAGGCATCTCTAAACAAACAAAAGGGACACTGTTCCAAAAGGCTGGCTCTCGGAAATCGACCAATAGTCCTCGCCAGGAAAACGTAAAGATAAAGACCTAGGTATAAAGGGGACCCCCTAAAAAAGAGAAAGAACAAGTCTTATCTCCTGTTGCCCTCACACACCCCGGAGGGTGTCATGCTTCATCATCGGGCGTTGGCTCCTCGTCGGGCCCGGCGGTACAATGCCCAACGGGTCCCCCGAAGGGTCACTTTGGCGGAGCTCTTTTAAAGTCAATGCCGGATGGTGCCTGAGGGTATGTGGGGTGTGGGTCCAAATAAAGAGGGCTACAAGGTGCGTGCAAATTACAATAAAATTTGAAAGGGGTTGCTAAAGCCAAAAAAAGAACAACGGGAATTGTTCCCATAAAAACACATTAGAACCCCATGGGTAAACAGTTACCCTTACAGGCATAACTATGCATGTAATGGATCGACATGTTTCGCGCCACTGGTGCCACAGGGGTCATAGGCGCTTCTTCAGGATCAAAAATAAACAGCAGTGAAGTGCACATGAAGTGAATAATAAAAAGCATATACCCTCGTAATCAGTCAGGGTGAGCCATAACCCTGCTTCCCATACAGGGTGGCGTAAAATTGCTTATCCTCCTGATGGATACCCTCGTAATCAGTCAGGGTGAGCCATAACCCTGCTTCCCATACAGGGTGGCGTAAAATTGCTTATCCTCCTGATGGATACCTTCGTAATCAGTCAGGGTGAGCCATAACCCTGCTTCCCATACAGGGTGGCGTAAAATTGCTTATCCTCCTGATGGATACAGTGGTGTCAGGGTGCGGGCTGCAGAGTACCTGCCCCGTCCATACGTCTCCCCCCATCTATTAGGCATCTCTGACATAGACTTTCTGCTACAAGTCTGAATTTTGGATTGTACCAGGTCTGCTTAAAGGACCTAATTATGGCGTCTCTCCCTATGTGTCCCTGGCCATGATACATCCGTGCCATGGTAGACATCATGCTATCAGGATTCACTGGTCTTCCATCTCGATAGACCCACACACGGTCCTTTTCTCTTGGTGCACACCCTGCTTTTATCCACTGTTTCATTTCCTCATCTCCTGACTCTTCCTGCAATTGTCTCACTTCTTCCCAAGTTCCCACAATGTTAGTAAACATTACTGAGTAAGAAGACATTTCTCTTTCCTTGGCCCGATTGACCGAATTTTGATTTCGTGCACAATACTGTGCCATATCGTTCGCATACCTGTTTCCGGTAGTGATGTAATCACTACCTTGACTATGGGCAGCACATTTCACCACAGCCAATTGTCTAGGCAGCTGTATCGCCTCTATCAAATTTCCAACCACTTCAGCATTCTTAATAGGGGTTCCACTTGAGGTCAGGAAACCTCTTTGTAGCCAAAGCTGGCCAAAATCATGGACAACCCCGAAGCCATACTGGCTGTCAGTTATCACAGTCACTCTCACACTTTTCCCGATTTTGCATGCTCTGGTCAAAGCAACAAGTTCAGCTACTTGGGCTGACCTCACTCCTTTCAAATAAGATGCTTCCATCACTGCTGCAACCGTGCATACTGCATATGCTGCGCTTACCACTCCTTCATCTGTTCTCAAACATGACCCATCAACGAACAACACAAAATCACTTTCTGGCAAAGGTACATCTTTTATATCTGGTCGTGGCTTTGTGCAATACTCAAGCACGTCCAAACAATCATCATCTGCTTCATCTCTCACTTCCGCATTTTCAGTATCTGGTAACAATGTTGCAGGATTCACATTCAAACATCTCGCAAGGCTCACATTTGTTGCACCTAATATGACCTTTTCATACTTACTCAGCCGACTTTGTGTCATATACTGAGTACGACTCCTTGTCAAGAGAATCGCCACGTCATGAGGTACAAACACTTTCAACTGATATCCCATCACAATACCTTCACTCTGCTCCAAACTTCGACATGTTGCAGCCACTGCCTTCAGACACCCAGGTAAAGCTGCAGCCACTGGGTCAAGCATTGATGAAAAATATGCAATTGGTCTCCTCAACCTTCCATGTTTCTGGATCAACACAGAGAGTGCACATCCATTTCTCTCACTGCAATACAACTCAAACTCTTTCTCATAATCAGGCATGCCTAGTGCTGGTGCTTCACACAAACCCTCTTTCAATCATTTGAATGCTGCCAATTCTTCCTTGTTCAATTCAAGGGGATCTTTTACATCACTTCTTGTCAAACGTACCAAAGGTTTTGCGATCAGGGAAAAATTACTTAGCCACTGACGGCAATACCCCACCATTCCCAGAAACATTCTCACCTCTCTTTGGGTCATGGGGGCTCTCATTCCTTTTATAATTCTGATGCAGTCTATTGTTATTTTTCTCTGTCCTTTCTCGATTTTCTTTCCCAAATACTGTACTTCCTTCTTACAATACTGCAATTTTGCAGGTGAAACTTTCAATCCTCCGTCTGCCAAATGATTCAGTAGTGCTATTGTGTCTACCTCACAAGCTTCACATGTTTTCGACGCCACTAAAAGGTCGTCGATATATTGCACTAGTACTGAACTCTCAGGCATTTGCAGACTTTCCAATGACTCCTTCAACAATTGATTGAATATTGAGGGGCTTTCTGCATACCCCTGTGGGATTCAACACCATGCCAAAATCCGCTCTCCAAAACGAAATGCAAAAATTTGCTGACTGTCATGATGCAATGGGATAGAAAAGAAAGCATGGCATAGATCAATCACTGTATACCACTCCGCATCATGGGGAATCTGGTACAGAATTACTGATGGGTTTGGCACAATGGGACAGCATGACACAACAATTTTATTGACTTTTCTCAGGTCTTGCACTATTCTGAATTTCCCATTAGGCTTTTTCAGTCCCATTATGGGTGAATTACATGGACTACTCATTATTTCTCTTAGAATTCCTTGCTTGATCATTTTCTCAATTATTGGAGTTACTCCTTCAATTATCCCAGGTGTCAATTTATATTGAGGGACATTTGGATAGCTTATTCCTTCCTTCACAGTTATCTTTACTGGATCTATATTTCTCATTAGTCCTACGTCTTCTCCGGTAAAATCCCACACTTCTGCTTTCACAGACTGCTTCAGTTCTTTAGGTAATTCATCAGGGTTGAATATTGCAAAGTCTCAGTAACCTCATTTTCTCTGTTAGATATGGTCATTTTATACAGTACAGCCTCATCTGGTGTTTCAAATGCTATTCCATCTGGAGTACAGAATATAGTGCAATTCATTTTGCACAACAGGCCCCTACCTAATAAATTCACTGGACTGGTGTCGCACACAACAAAGCCAATACTGTGAAACAGCGCAAGCGCGTGGCGGTTTATTTACCTGTTCTTCATTGTAGAATCCCGATTCATTACTATACTTCTGAGTGTTTCTGCTCTGCGGGAAAGGTGATTTTGGCACCTGATTCTGTGAGGTAACCACCTGCTGCTGTTGCTGCACCACTCACCTCATTCTGCACCTGCGGATTCAATGATGCATTTTCATTATTAGTACTTGGAGGAAATTTACACTTGGATTTCCAATGCCCTAACCTACCGCAATTATGGCATGGGAACTTCTTTTTAGCTTCTTCTATATTACCTTTCCCTTTTCCTGGGCCAAATCTCGTTCTAGTTCCTGGGTTATTTGCTTGTTCGACCAACTGAGCTTCCTGCCTTTCAGCTACTTTTACTTGTGCCCACATTGCCTTTTCATTTAATTTTCGCTGTTTGGCCTCAATTTCGTCACTGAAATATTTAGCATGTCTCAATACTTCATCTATTTTCTTATTCTGCCAATCAACCGTATGCTGTTTTATCATGTCACCAATTTCTGGGCGTCAACCATATACAAATCTGTATACGAAATGACTCAAATCCTTATCACTCAGGTTCTCATCTCCACTGAACTGCTTAAAGGCTTGAATTAGCCTCTCAGAGTATGCATGTACTGATTCTTTTCCTTCCTGATGTGTTCGATCAATTTTTACCCAATCTGTCTCTTTAGGGGGCACTTTGTTTTTCAAAAATACCATAACCTGTTCATACTTCTTCATTACCTCAGGGTCTGGAGCTCCTGTCTTAGGATCCCTAGGGTACTCTTGAGTTGGCCAGTTGATCATCAACTTGCACTCTGTCCACAAATCTGCCGGTACTATTATATCAAATAGACTATTCAAATCTATCCATAGTACTTTCGACAATTTTACAAATCTGTCTATCTGCCGGTACCACTCGACGGGCTTTTCGCGTAGTCGAGGGAAATCATTCGTAAATGATAAAATGTCCTGTCTTGCCCATGGGACGTGGACATATCCTCCTCCTGGAATCTCCTTCATGGGGTATTCAGTTACCTCCTTTTCTTTCTCTCTAACAGGAAATACCGAAATTGTCTTTTCTGAGGCATCATTACGTTTTCTATACCATTTACTTCTCCATTTATCCACATCTCCCCATTTTCTCAATAAAATGATTATGTCCTTAATTTGACCTATCTGTCCTGTGGTGTTCAGATTGTCAATGTCTTTTTCAGTAAAATCAACTCTATAAGGTTTCTGTAAGGCTTTTATCTTTTCAATATCTATTCCCATTTCATTCGCAACTTCTCCTAGTCTTTCATGCAGATTTTTCGCTCTCCATATCACGCTTTTACATAAGAATAACAATTCCTCATCCTGATAAATTTTCAATTCTTCTACGGAAATAGTCCCTACAATTAATTCTTCCAATACCATCCGTAATTTAGCCACATCTATTGACTGGGATTCTTTATCTTGTTTCTGTAACCCTCTTAACCATTCACTTAGTTCTTCCACAGAAGGTCCTACCAGGTTTTCTATGCTACCCTGTTCTGGATTTCTCTGGGGTTCCAACAAAGCTTTTACTGTTATTCTACTCTTTTCAGCATAATTCTGATTCATAAATGGATTATTTGAAACATTTGGTTCAAACATTTTTATTGTCGGTCCCCATGGATTCTCAATTTGACTCCGTTCTGAACTCTCAACCAAATTATGGTTCCGGTATGGTACCGTCAAGCAATGTTCGCTATCCTTTTGCTTCTTAAAAATGGGCATTACTGGACCTATGGTCACTGGAACTGTTACAGCTTCTAGATTCTTCGTTAATTCTCTTATTTTCTCTGTTAATTCTAGAGTTGTTTTGGCCAATTCCGCTGAATTTTCACTATTTATTCTATTCTCCGACTTCTTTTCTACTTCTCTAATGGAGTTTCTCTTTTCTAAATCTGGTGACATAGTCTCAGTCTTGATCATTCGTAATGTTTCTCTCATTGGGGCGTTTGGTGCCAACATTTCTGGTTCTGGTCGGTACGGTGGTGGATTTTTATAAAACACATCATCCAGCACATCATCATCTGATTCCTTTGTTCCGTAACCTCTTGATTCCACATTATTCCTTTTTTCCACACATTTTCTTCCTTCATTCTCTCCTACCGCTCTTACAGGAAACATACCCTCAGTCATACTTGCATTCCGCCATCTTTTCATTCGATGATCATGTGTTTCATGTCCATATGACCTGCCAAACAGATATCGGTAACTTCTACCATGTCTTTGCTTTTCTCGCTCATGCATTTCGTCTTCCCACTCCGTCAATGCTTCAAACTGCGTCGGTCTAGGTCTTGGTTCTAAATACATCATCTTCTCCCTTAGATTCCTTAAAACGGCCAAATTAAAGGAACCATGTTCTGGAAATGCCAGGACTCCATCGTCCTTGGTATATTTTACCCAATTATCTAACCAAATACAGGTATGATATCCATATTTCGCAATCATTAAAGATGCGGGCGTTTTCGGTGGAGGAAGTAACTGTCCTTCCCTAGTTTTGACCTGTTTATCTTTCTTAAACCACTTCTTAATTTTACCAAGCCAGGACTTATTTTCCCTATCTGGTGGCTGGTAATACATTTTCTATGGTTTCTGTGTATCACTAGTCTTTTTACAACTGTACCGCCATTCTGTCCACTCACAGCGCGACTTCACACTAACGCACCAATCAAGAGCGTCTACGTCACTGTCACAGTCCTCTAATCCCAGTGCGACTTACACTAACGCACCAATGGGGAGCGTTTACGTCACCCTGTACTTCTCCAATCCTTGCGCGGCTTTACACTAACGCACCAATCCGGGGCGTTTTACACTTCTGACCGACTGTCCAATCCCAGCGCGGTCGTTTTAACGTCAGCAGCCGCTGTGGCAGCTCTGCTCCTGTCTACCCCTCCTTTACAAGTCCGCTCCGTGAACTTTTATTGCAACTTTTACAATTCTATTAGTAACAACACTAAACATCTCCATTGTCCGCTTCGCTAACCAAAGAATAGCAATAGACCTTTCTCATGAGAATTCCGTCTTTCCCGACAGCAGCTCTTACCTCTGCCCTACTACGGAATTGTTACTTCCGTTGATAAAGTAGCACATCCCTCTACCTTACCCTTCTAACAAGCATCAACTAATCGCTTCTCTAGAATTAAGACACCTAATTAGAGACCCAATGCTCCTGAGAAATAACACTAGAGTTTCGCCATTAATCGGAATGCCTTTTCCATACACATACTGTCATACAGGGAAAAATGTAGACCATTTTCACAGAATTTTGTCTTTTCCGAGAGCAGCACTTACCTCTGCCCTACTACAGAATTATGACATTCGTTAGCAAAGTAGCACTTCCCTCTACTTTGTCCTTCTAACAAGCTCAGAGAACATCTGCTACCTTTTCAGTGACAAGCGTTATCGGTATGCCATTTGGTCGCTATCATACACACTTCTCTCACACAGAGAATATTTCTAATGGCAACACACGACGATGCTGCTGAATCGAACCCAGACAATGCGCCGTCTAACTTCACTTGTCACACTTTCTCCCGTGTACCTACGGGCAACCACAATTCCGTCTTTCCCGAGAGCAGCGCTTACCTCTGCTCTGCTACGGAACTGTTACAAACTTCTGACTTCCTACATCCCAGAAGCTGTGCTAACAACATATAACTCAATGTAACTCAACATATAGTGTTAGTACATAAATCAATACCAACCAATAATCAATAAGCTATTTACAAGCAATGATCACTAAACCGAAACAGTAGCTAACCATATCTCTGCTACCAGGAAAACTGTTGCAGCGCGGACTGCAAAATCCCTCCCTTTGTCACAGATCATAGATCACACAGACACACTCAATCACTACATTCGCTGGTGGGGCCCATAACACCAACATTCATCCTCTATTAACCTGTTTCCAAGGAGGTGATTGTTCCATTCGCTGTAATGAAAGGAAGTACCCACTTATCCCTAATGAACAATAGATTTCCCTACCTTTCTCTATTTATTAAGGCCTAAGCTTCACCTTTTAGTACTCCTCCCAAGAATAGGCCATGAATCAGCTAGCTGCTGGTTGAAGTGATAACTAAATCTATAATTTATTTACATAAATACACTTTTCATAATAACGACCCAACACAGTTCTTGTAATAAATCTTAAATCTTTATCTAAATAATTGAAAATCGAATCTTTTGTTTAATCAAGCAGTAGACCATCATATTTACCTATTCTGGCTAAAAGTCATCCTCTAAGTCAAAATCTTGGTCATCAGTTCAAACTGTCAGAGTCTTTGGAAACAGCTGTCCTGCAGTGTCACCGTCCTCTCCGTCAGCATAACACCAGGAAATCGAAAATCTTCTGAAGGGTCTCGCTTCTAACCTCTCTATTCTATGATATTTTATAGTAAAATTACATTCCAAAAGTAACGAGTAATATTTTTGAATGCTTCTGATTGGTCCGTTAAAATGGTTCAACAGCTTTCCCATACGCAAAATGTTTCTTTAGATGTAGTTCATAATTTTCCCGGTCTTGTGTATCTTTTTATTGTTCTTTCAGGGCAGCTGGATTGTAGCCCAGAACGTCCTTGGTAGGCACAGTCGAATTAGAGTCACTGGAAGGCCACTGCTGCTGATGGTGACGCATGCGCACTTCACCCAGAGACTTTCACAATGGAGTCAACTCGTCAAATAGGGATGTCAGTCATTTTGTGGCCACTCCAAATGGTCAACTTAAGCAAAGAGACACAAAAATGTAATTAATACATTGAAATGACTAATAAAATGTTATTCCCTTACTAATACCCATATGTGTATGTATTTATCTAGCAGAAGCAACACTTAATGCGGGTTATACTCACATTTATAAAGCACAGATTACAGTTACACCACGAAAGCAACATATATTCATGCAAAATTCTAATTATCTATGATCAATATGCATATACAATTTAGTTTACGTATTAGTTAGGCCATGCAAATGCAATTCCCACGTGTATTCTTATTAGTTAAGTTGATTAAATTCCACAGCAATCCAATTAATACAATCACGATTAGTTAATTATTCTTATTAATAAAAACATGCAAAATGGAGAGGGTATACAATTTTTTTTTAAATAAAACCCGCTCCAGCACCTGCTGCCTCTTGCTTGAACCCAGAACCCCAGAGTGACTCAAAGGGCTAGTCTGCTGGCCTCCTGGTCTAAAAGGCTCCCAGCAGCTTCTGGACCCATATTTAGTGAAATCCTGATCCCCACATGGTGCCTCTCAGGTCCTGGATCCTTGCTGTGGCTCACAGGCTCTTTAATTCAACGTTTTGGGTTCTGCGTGTCCACGAATGGGCCAGTTCACACCGGAATCAAGCTGCTCGCACTGTAGTTCAGTGCGAGCCACCGCCAGCCCAACTCTTAGCAAACCAAGCATCCATCACCCACAGAGGACCACCACTGAGAAGCTCCAGCCCACCCGTCCATGACGTTCAGCCTGCTCTGTGCACCATGCCAACAACCACTCGCGATGCTCTCCTTGCTCCCTGCGACCCTTTCCAACGTGAACGGGACTCTTGGCAAAAAATTGGTAAGGTAAAACTTCAGAGGGCCTGATCTGGGACTCCATCGTGGTCGGGTCTAAACCTTTGACTTTGACCCAGTCCAGTGCGACCAGATAGCGCAGGTGGCGCTTCATGCTTTTAGGTGCTGTATAGCATGTATTCTTTAAAAATGCATAACTCTGGTTTTACTTTTTGGTTTTTGACGTTTTGGTCTTGCTTTATTTAGTAAATTAAGCTCTATTTTTCTAAGCAGGTGTGTGATCTTTTTGCCTGGTGTTTTCACTTTTTTACTGTTGAAGTATTGCACAAATACTTTGCACATTGCCCCCAAGTTAAACCTTACTGCTCGGTGCTGAGCTACCAGGGGGTTGACCACAGGTTAATTTGGAGTTTGCTTGTGCCTTAAGCTGATGAGGAGTGTGGTTGCTTCTTGACCAGGGATCACACCTCAGTCAACCAGTAACCCAATTTCTAACTACACCCCATTAGTCGGAATTGAATAGAAACTATCCATAAAGCAGTCATTTATATGTTTCCTACTTGCGTCTCTAGCCTGTCACAACAACAAATGTTAAAATATTGGAAAATGATGATAATTTCTGGCCAATTTCAAAATGCACCCCCAGCCCAACATAACACGCACCACTTGTTACCTGCCTCTTATGTCTGCTCTTGAGTTGCATATTTGAGCTCTCACCCCTATTGAGTGCTCCATTGCATTCCTACTAGGTTTGTGTCATAGAAATAACAGTACATACACACTACATTCATACATTGTTGAAATATATCATAATCTTATGTGATTTATTTGCTATGTTATTAATTTAACAATTAGAAAACATGGATGAAATATATTTCTGGAGATTACCTCTGTCCAGCACATGGGGAAAAAACCACACGTTGCTGTGCTCCTCTGTGGTTCGTAAAACATCGATCTATTTCTGGGTGTCCTTGCGCCTTGTGATTCAAATTTGTTTCTGATTTAGTACATAGCAAATGCTTGATCAAGGCTACATTCATAGCAAAAGAGCAAATCCCATTGTTCACCCACCCCTACGAGCAGCCTCAATATCTTGTTTATGTTTTGTAGGTCCTCCTAAGGAGCCAGGTGCATTATGTTTTACAGCCACCTCCAGGGCTTTAAGTGGGATGGAAAAACTTGGGGGGGCACTGGCGTAACGAAACACGAGGGGGCCTCCCTACAAGGGGTGCGGAGGGGACCCCTCCGGGCTCAACCAGGAGCTCTGCAGCTCGAGTGCTGTGCTGCGTGGGGGCCCCAAGCTTCGGGGGGCCCCCACGCACCGCGGGGGCCTGTGTTACGTCCCTGGGGGGGTGTTACTCAAGGGGGCGTGGCCGATGTAATTTAGGGTGTGGCTTAAAAAAAAAAGGTAAAAATGTGTGCTTAGCATAGTATGCCCCCGACTGGTATTTTGCTGTTTCCGTCATTGCATCCAGATATATGATACAACAAGTAACATTATACCTACAACAAGCCAGGACTGTTGGCTTTGCTAATGGTTGTTCGTTGCATAAGATAAATAAGCAAAAACTGGGCATTTAATGTCCCGTGGAGGACACAGACTTGTAATGGGGATCTCGAGTCCTTGCATTTAAACCTACAGCCTCATGACTGCAGGTTATGAATTTCCTATTAAGTAGAATGAGAATATTCAAATGTGTAAATTCAATGTTTTTCTCCTTCTTTCTTTATGATCGGTTTGCAGCAATGTTCGTGATATTAAAGTGTAATGTTCATCCGAGTTTAGTTCAATAAAATGTTTAATGTATAAAGAACAGAGCCTCTAATGTTCTTTGTGTGAAAGGCAATTTCATTGTAAATGTCAGCAATTGTGCCTTCACTTCCAACAGCGCAAAAGCAAGAGATACAAATTTACTAATGTCTACTGCTTTCTTAAATAACCTGTTTTCTACTGCCTTCAGTTGGTATATTTTAGATACACTCAGTTGGTACTTTTCTGTCTCATTCTAAATACCAGGTATATGACAAATGCTATTTTGATTTCGCCCACTTCATGAAATTTTAGGTGTGAAAATTACAAAATGGAAAAACCGCTATATCATCTTTTGAGAAAAAGTCAGAAAAAGTTATGTTATGTTATGTTAATAAGCACTTGTACAGCGCACGGACACCGGACGGTTTCATGGCGCTGATTGTTGCACAGTGATGCTTACGGATAGCTAGTCAAGTGAAAGCGCGAACAGCCATATTTTAAGAGCCTTTCTGAAACCCATTAAGTTTTCCTGTGCTCTGATGTCGAGGGGCAGAGAGTTCCAGAGTCCGGATGCTAAGTACGAGAACCTGCGCCCCCCCTGTCGTTTGAGTTTGATAGTTGGGGTAGCGAGCAACCGGAGGTGACTAGACCGTAGGTTGCGACAAGGGGTATGTTTCACGATCAGGTCACTGATAAATTTAGGGCTTCCGTGCAGGGCCTTAAAAATTAGGCATCCGGTCTTGAAAGCAGCACGTTGTGCAATTGGGAGCCAGTGGAGTTGAGCCAGAAGAGGTCTGGCAGAGTGCCATTTTGGTTGCTGAAATATTAATCTAGCAGCCTGGCTCTGCACTATTTGAAGGCGTTTGAGCAGAAACATAGGCAAGCCAAGGTAGATGGCATTAGAAAAGTCAAGGCGAGATATTACAAGGGCTATCACTGCCTGGATGAGAGCCGGGGGGTTGAGAAGGTGAGCGATTTTCCTAATTTTCCTCAATTGGAAGATGCATGAAGAAACTACAGTTCCCACCTGTCCTCTAAGCGAGAGGTCAGCGTCTATGGTGACTCCGAGGCTTTTTACTGAGGTGGAAGGGATGGGGAGTGGTCCAAAATCGGATGGCCAATAATGGGGCCCCCACGAGATTAGACTAGATCCCGGCAGGACTAGTTCAGTCTTGCCGGGATTGAGTTTAAGGTGATTAATGTTCATCCAACGCTGGATGTGAAGCATGGTGGCTTGAAATTCGGAATCAGGGTTTGAACCATCCAGAGTAAATACAAGTTGGAGGTCATCAGCATAGTTGAAAGTCGTGACCTTCCTGTGTTTTAGAGAGGTGATGAGGGGTTTGAGATAGAGGTTAAATAAGAGAGGGGAGAGGGATGAGCCCTGAGGGACCCCGCATGGGGTGGCGATCCTAGGGGCGGTGAAGGTGCCCAGACGAACAGCCTGTGTTCTGTCTACAAGAAAAGATTGGATCCAGTTATATGCTGGGCCTTGTAGGCCTGCTTGTTTGACACGGGATAATAAGATGTTATGATCCACCGTGTCGAACGCAGCCGACAGATCCAGAAGGATAAGTGCCTGATGGATGCCTTTGTCAGCGTTAGCTCACAAGGTGTCTAAAACTGCGAGGATGACCGTTTCGGTGGAGTGTGCAGGGCGAAACCCAGCTTGATTGGGTTCTAGATGGTTAGAGTGTTCGATAAATTGCGAGAGGGACCTGGCAACATGGGCCTCGAGAATCTTAGCAAAGAAAGGGAGCAGGGAGATGGGACAGTAGTTGGAGTGATTCATAGAATCGGCCCCAGGTTTCTTTAATAGTGGGACCAGAATCGCGTTTTTAAAAGCCGTGGGGATCTTACCTTGGAGGAGAGACTCATTTAGGAAGGGGAGCAAGCCATGGGGGAGAATTGACAGGACCTCTTTTAGAATATGCGGTGGGCAACTCTCGTTGGGGGAGCCCGATTTGATACGAGCCAACAGATCTAATAAGGTTTGGGGACATAGAGCAGGGAAGTGATCCAGAACGAGGGAGTTGGTTGTGACAGTCTGTGTTATCTGTACAGCAAGTGGCGGGAATGCTGGCTTTAATGGTAGATATTTTATTCACAAAATAGGAATTGAGGGAGTTATATAACTCCTGAGAGGGAGGCTGAGCAAGGTGAGTTCTGTCTGCGTTGCAGAGATCGTTAATTATATTAAAAATTTCTTTGGATTTGTTTTGTGCATTGAGTATTCTGGCAGAAAAAAATGCAGCTTTGGCTTCGCTTATGGCCTTTTTATAATTGTTCCGGGCTAAGGAGAACAGAGATTTGTCCTCCATGGAGTAGTTAAGTCTCCATTTCCTTTCTTTTTGCCGTAACTCGAGTTTTTGTTTTTTTAACTCTGCGGAGAACCACTTATGTGCGTCAGTATGACGAGACCGTGAGAATTTAGTGAGAGGGGCATAGGTATCACAAACCTTTGATAACCAGTCTGAAATCGCGGTGTTCATGGAGTTAAGATCTGGATTAAAGGGAGGTATGGATCTAGCTAAGAAATTAGGGAAGCCAGATTTATCGACAGAGTTCCATTTTCTAGACATGCCTCTGACAGTTAAAGGGATCTTGTTTTTAGTAATGGTGGTGATTGTGAAACTAATTAAATGATGGTCAGACCATATGCAGGTTGAGACAGTAAACTCCGAAAGGTTAAGATTAGAAGACCAAATTTGGTCCAGAGTATGTCCTTTAACATGAGTGGGAGAGGAAACATGTTGAGAAAAGTTCAAGTAGGTGAGGGAATCCGTGAGTTCCGCAGCCTGTGTCCCGCCCCCAGCGTCATTGAACCAATAGTTCAGATCGCCAATGAGTAGAATACTGGCATAGTTAGTATACAGATTGGCCATTTGCTCACTAAGGACAGACGGAAAAGTGGGCGTAGCGTGGGGGGGTCGGTACAGTAGCACAAAGATAATGGAGCCGGTTGCGGCATTTAGTTTAATGACTAGGTTTTCCACCTCAGGAAGGGCCAGAGGGGTAAGAGCATTGAAAACATAGTCTCTGTGAATAATGGCAGCGACTCCACCACCATATTTGTCCTGAGGTCGATTTTCTGCTAATATATAGTATTCCGAAGGAAGTGCTGCTAAGATGTCGGGTGCGGAATCCTCGGTGAGCCAAGTCTCGGTAATCAGGAGAATGTCCGGTTTATCCGAGCTGAGTAACAGAAAAATATCCAGTTGGTGTTTGACCATCGAGCGGGTGTTAAGATATAGAATGCGTAAAGCAACCCGCGTTGGATATTTAGCAATAGTGGTAATAGGGTGGTGAAGGTCAGGGATAAAGGGAATATCTTGAGGGGGAGGTTCGGAGTATATGCTGTATTGCCTGAGACGTTAAGAAGTGGGCAGGTTGAGGGGTGAGCTGTGGATAGCCAATGAGCGCAGCATTTTGGAGGAGTACGTAATAAAATTACCATTACTTTTGGTCCCTGGTCCCGGCTGGGCGCGGACGGGCGCAGACGGGCTTGCCTTTAGGGCGCCTTTGGCGCCCTGACGGCGCGCCCGCTGCGCGCGTCCGCTGCGCTCCCGCGCTGCCGTGGACATAAGTAGCTGAGCCCCGCCCTCCTACTCCTCCTCCTTGTGGCCGATAGGCTGGGGGCCTGGGGAGGGGAGTGTCAGGAAATCAGCGAGGAGTGCAAGTTTTGGCTAAGCCGGGATTTTAAAGAATACAATCAAGGTACAGATACGTTTTTACAGTATTTTAAAAGAGCACTAGAGCAACAAAGCAAAGCGCGATATGCGCGGCAATCCGCGCGGTGCTGTGGCAACAATTCCCTGTTCCCGCGCTGCCGTGGACATAAGTAGGTGAGCCCCACCCTCCTCCTCCTCCTCCTCCTCCTTGCGGCCGATAGGCTGGGGGCCTGGGGAGGGGAGTGTCAGGAAATCAGCGAGGAGTGCAAGTTTTGGCTAAGCTGTGATTTTAAAACAATGCAATCAAGGTACAGATAAGTTTTTACAGTATTTTAAAAGCGCACTAGAGCAACAAAGCAAAGCGCGATATGAGCGGCAATCCGCGCGGTGCTGTGGCAACAATTCCCTGTTCCCGCGCTGCCGTGGACATAAGTAGCTGAGGCCCGCCCTCCTACTCCTCCTCCTTGCGGCCGATAGGCTGGGGGCCTGGGGAGGGGAGTGTCAGGAAATCAGCGAGGAGTGCAAATTTTGGCTAAGCCGTGGTTTTAAAACAATACAATCAAGGTACAGATAAGTTTTACAGTATTTTAAAAGCGCACTAGAGCAACAAAGCAAAGCGCGATATGAGCGGCAATCCGTGCGGTGCTGTGGCAACACTTCATGAAATTTTGGTGTGAAAAATACAAAATGGAAAATCCGCTATATCATCTTTTGAGAAAAAGTCAGAAAAAGTTATGAAACTAAGGGGCATATTATCAAGCCAGGCGATAAAATTATCGCTGCTTTAGCGGCAGAAAACTAACGCTAAAACGGCGATAATGGGCTTCATAATATGCTCTATGGAATTCCAATTGAAGCCCATGTTAAATGTGAAGGACGTCTAACATGGGCTTCAATTGGAATTCCATAGAGCATATTATCAAGCCCATTATCGCCGTTTTAGTGGCAGTTTTCTGCCGCTAAAGCGGCGATAATTTTATCGCCTGGCTTGATAATATGCCCCTAAATACGTTTAGAGGAATAGTACTGCAGAAAAATACTTTCAAGACATCTTTTTCTTGCATTGAAGTTACTATCACCATGGCATCCTAATTTCGCCTTCTTTTAACTTGAAGCTATCCCTATTTTATTCTTCATATTTTAACTGTGAGTTTTGATACAGTGCCAAACAGACCTTTTGCTAACACTCAGCATTGAGTGAACTTTGAATCCAACGCTTTCCACCATTGGCTTTCTTTGACCAGCAGCTTTCCACCATTGGTTAGAGATTTTGTCAATTTCATCTTGGCTCGGCGCATTAAGGCAGTGATTCTTAAATTTTGACTTCTGTGAACTCCCACTTTATCATTACTGGAACCTGGGGACACACAGCGAATTATTGAAATCCAGGGACACCTAGTGAGCCGTTAATAGAAGTAGGGACCGGCCTAAGAATTTTCATTGATTGGAACTGCAAAGCAATATACAAAGAATATAGAAACAAGCATTCATCAAACAAATACACAAATGGTGAAATATTGTATTTAATTGACAAACAAATACCAAAAATCAAATCAAAAAGTTAATACTAATTGGAAGGTTGGAGCTTTTCTTAAATGCAATTGAGGTCACTCATCAACCATATTATATTGTCTGTGATGCACTTGCACTGCTCCCACAAATCTATCTGAGGATACTAACTTAATTTTTAGCCTACAATTTCGAATTCCTCTTCATCTATGGAGTGTTTTAAAATGTTAAATTGTACATTTTAGTTTGTTATTTATTTACACTTTATTGATCTGTGAATCCTTTTTAATTTCCAAGCAGTCAAGGACCCCCTGAGTATACTTCACGGACCCCCAGGGGTCCCCATACTACAGGTTAAGAACCACTGCAGTAGAGTATTTGTCTCTCACCTTATAATGTTGGCAGTTTGGGTGTATCGCTGCATCTCTGTTTGAACTACAGTCCTCTCTTGTACACTTGGTTTGACTCCCTCCCATGTGTCTGGAATAAGGTAACACTGCACATTAAACCCAGTTCTACTGGCTTTGCAAATGGTCGGTTTACTTTTGGCAAATGTGGGCAACCCCTTCCCCCTTCTTTCTAGGTTTGATTTGCCACTGTTTATCAGCAAAATAGAGTGTGCTTTAAGCTAGTCCCCATCAAACCATGAGTTTGTTTGACTCAACTTCCTTCAGCCATTGCTTTGAGACATTTGTTATTAATAATTTGAATAAACTCACCTAATGGAAATTTGGTGTACCCTTCCACATCCTAATGAGTGGTGTTATTGCAATGCATAAGAGAATATTTAGATCTAAAAAAAACAAATCAACATTTCGGTCACATTCTTCCCCTCTTCCTTCTACACTTTTCTTCTTCTTCCATCTCTGTTCTCTTTCAGTGACAGACCACTGCAGATACTCGGTGACTGATGCATAGCCAAAGACTGCTAAAGTTGATGTGATGATGCACACCTAAAATAGGGCTCCATCTTTTCATACCATGCTCTTGCTTCAGGGTGCTCACTTCCTGTCATTTTCACTATTATCGTGCACATTAAAATATTAATTTCACATCCACATCTATCTTATGATTAGCAATTGCCAGCAAACATTTCACTTACACCATTGCCAAGCACCAGCTCGACCGTTCGCAATTACAAAAGGATCTTTGGGCTTCAGAAACAGCCATCGGCAACGCCAGGCCTGCCCTCCAAGCTACATTGACGAAGGTCAGTGATGCTTCCCGGCACCTTCTGTTCCCCTCCACCAAGAACAGGACCATTTGCGCTGGACTGAGAAGGTAATTTATCAGAGGGACTGACCTGGTCCCTGTCTCCAGCCCGTGCTGCATCACGGTCGACCTGAACTTATGACTTTCACCCGGTCTTGCATGACCAGATAGCTGCATGTAGCACTTTATGCTTTTTGGTGCTATTTACACTTAAAAATTTGAATTGCATATCTCTGGTTCTACTGATTGAATTTTTGTTGTTTTGGGCTTGTTTGATCGATTGAAATCTACTCTATTTTTTTAATTTATTATGGGTTTCTTTTTGTGTAGTGTTCTCATTTTATTATTGTTTACAGTGTTGCGCAAACACTTTACACATTGTCTCTAAATTAAGCCTGGCTGCTCTGTGCCAAGCTACCACAAGGATTGTGGTTGCTGCTTGAGTAGGGTTTTGCCACCCTCAACCAGTAACCCATTTTCTTGCAAACACCAGTGCATACTGTTTGTGGTACAGCAGTCTTTGCTTATCTGCCTTCAATTTCAATTCTACCTATTCTTCACTATGGACTCCACAATACGACAAATATGGCAAATACTCATTACCTAAAGCATGAGACATTACACTCTTGTTGGCATAATAACGCTTACTGAAAAGTGGTCCCCATTTTTATATTCCACTAAGTTATACATGTACTCTCTACTAAACATGAAAACACACCCAGATCACAGCAATGAACCCACGCAACGGTATGAAGTAAGTACCTTCACATTTCAGCAGCGGCGGCTTCTCCGCTATGACAAAGGAGATTCGCCCCACCTGCCAGCAGCAAAAATAAATACAAATAGAACGATAATAAACGCTTGTTTATTATCTTTTTCTTTTTTTTCTTGGTGCAGAGGCGTGAGGGTGATGCCAGGGTGATGGCAGGCTGATGGAGGAGTGGGTGTACTGGTACTCAGTGCACATGACAGTTTGGCCCGCTGTCTCAGACCGGCCAAACCATCATGCGCAGTGAAACTCTCTCCAACCCGAGCTGTATTGCCGGGTTGGAGAGAGCAGGCACAGGCTCCCAGTCTAACTGGGAGCACAAATCATCGGCGCCCAAGCCAATCCTGACACTGCTTTCAGCACCATCAGGATTGGCCGTAGTGCACTCTAGGAGCCTGTGCCTGCAGTAGAGAAGGGTGCGATGAAGCATATATGATTTTTTTTTTAATTTGTCTCGTCCGTCATATTCCCCTCCCTCCGCCACTCTATTAACACACCGGCTGCTAATGCATTTCAAGACTGTCCCCATTGTTCATGCGTGTTGATTTCACAGTTATAAACATCCTCGCATATATACATTGGTCAGACTATTCATTTTGGATTTGATGACATGAAAGTAACAATGCAAAATAATTTATTATAGAACTCTAGGTACTACAGGATTGTTGCCAGTACAGTCTGTCTCCGAGATAATTGTTCTGCATATAAGCATTTGTAGCTTGTGATGGAGATCAAATAATCAATTAATATTACTCTTTACTCACAAGGTATATTTTCTGGCTTTTCTGGGCTAATGCATGCAAGCCGAATTTGTGCCTTCCTGTGTTTTCATGGATTATCGCACTAAAGCCAGATCAACTGGCTTTTCCAAACGTGCTGTAATTATTTTCAGGATGGTTGTTTAAAAATCAACATTGCATTCTCAAATTGACATTGATTTAAGTTGTGCGAACTCCACAATAACGATGTATTTATTTATACAGTAAAAGATAACAGTTTGCAACATTTATTATCAACACATTTTTCAGAGATTTTCACAGCCGGTAGTTGTAGGTTCAAGCTTTTGAAGAGAGAGAAAGTAGGCAGTAAAGAGACTTTGTTACTTTCTGGACTACTTTTTGTTGTTACTCAAGATTTCGAGATTTGGGGCCTCATGTAGGTAGCCAAATACCGGTCGGTAACGGCCGAAATTCGGTAAATTTCCCGTTACCGACCGGTATTTAGTCAAGTGAGATATAGGAGGCCAAAAACCTAAAATCAGTAAATATGAAGCGGTAAATACCGATTCATATTTACCGAGTTCTAAAATACCGATTCATATTTACCGAATACATGTTTACCGATTCGGTAAATATGAAGTGGTAAATATGAAGTGGTAAAACGGAAAAAGACATGTAGGTAAATTCGGTATTTTAGAAATCGATGAAATTCGGTAATTAAGAGTCAGTAATTAACACAGATTGAAAGCAGGTGGTAATCATCAACAGTGCATAAAAGAAATCCCAAAATGCATCAGCGTGGACAACATGGCCGCTCTGTATGTCATTGCAAGTCGTCTACGTCTACAGGCAGCAGGACTGAGGATTTGGAGACGGGAGGAACGCATTTACATACAGCGCATCACACTATTCCAACTGACTGAGGATGAGATACATGAAAGGTACAGGCTACACCCCCAAACCATCATGGACCTGATAAGGGACCTGCACCCACTCCTGGACCAGCCAACACCAAGGGCGCATGCCATACCACCACATGTGCAGGTACTCTGCAGCCTACATCTCCTCGCATCTGGCAGTTACCAGGTGGTGATAGCTGCGGTGGGCGGTGTATCCCAGAGTTGCCTGTCCCGTTTCTTCAGGAAGTCCCTGGATGCCATGATGCAGAGAATGCACCACTACATCAGCTTCCCAAACACACAGGCTGACCTGCAGAAAACTAAAACTGACTTTTATCGCATGGCACAGTTCCCCCATGTAATTGGCTGTATTGATGGCACACACATCCCAATCTGCCCACCAGCTGCCACTGAGCACATCTACAGAAACAGAAAGTCCACCCACTCCATCAATGTGCAGGTTATCTGCGATGCAGGGAACATCATCACTGACATTGTTGCCAAGTTTCCTGGGAGCACCCACGACTCATACATCTTCCAGAACAGTGGGATCTACACACGACTGCTTGCCGCAGAATTTGGAGAGGGATACCTGCTAGGTAAGTAACAGTGACACACCATGAAACTAGCAAATCTAAGTGTATTGAGGCATGTGACTGATGGTTCCCTTTCACTCACCCAGGCGACAGTGCATATGCCGTGCGCTCATTCATCCTCACTCCCTACCTACACCCATCAACCCACAGTGAGAGACGATACAACGTGGCACACAAATCAACTCGCAACGTGGTGGAGCGCACGTTTGGACTATTGAAAAGCAGGTTCTGCTGCCTCCACAAGAGCGGAGGCGCACACCAGTACACACCCATCATCTGTAGCAAGATCATCGCCACTTGTGCAATGCTGCACAACCTTGCCACGAAGAGAGGTACAGAGGTGGAACTCACAGATTTTGAGGACAATGAGGGTGATTCAGGACAGCCAGAGGCCAACGCAGATGGAGTGCCAACAGCAACAGATGGGAGAGTTAGACGGGCAGAGATCACATGCAACTATTTCTGAGTAAGTAAGGGGACACAGGCAGTTGTTGGTTGTCATGTAGTAGTTTAATAATGCGCCACTACGCCACGAAACCAAGATAATGCAAATCAGGTGACATTGCACATTCACAAGTGTGAAGACCAGGGTTACGTCACCCAATAGTCTATTGCTACGCGGTGCAGCATCAAAGTTTGCGGCCACGCGCTACATTGTGAGATGGCACGGATTCAGCCTCCTCACTGGTGCCAGCCCCATGCCGCCTGCTGCTCCTGCGTGTTTCTGGGACGGGGGGGGTGTGATGCTGCTCCTGCTGCTGGTGTCCATGCTTTCAGCAGCATCCCCTGCACCACTTGTGGCCGCCTGACTGGTCAATAGGACCTCCAGGGCACTGGTGACCTGCACCATCCCCCTAGTGACGTCGCTGCTGCAGTGTGTCAGGCCCTCCTGCATGTTCACTGAGCGCCGGCAGAGAAGTGATGTTGCAGTTGCCAGGCGGTTGAGTGCCCTGGTGTGCCTGTCTCCCCTCTGCCGTTCCCGGCGCCTTGCAGCTCTCTCTGCGTCCAACTTGCTGCACAACAGCTGCATGGACTGTGAGACGTCCCGCAGGCCCGCTGCCATGTCAGAAATCCCCGCCGCCATAGCGCCGATGTTCCTGTCCATGTGTCTGAATGTTGTTCTGGGTCCCCGCACATGCCGCTGTACTGAAATTACTGCCTTTGTTTGCAGGCGCTGTTGTTTTAACATGTTGGCCTCAAGGCCCAGAAAGACCCCATGGCTGAGATGGATTGGTGGTGGACTTTGCTCACGCGACCTGCGGCGCCGTCCTGCACCCGTGTCTTCTCCCTGTGAGGTGGAGGGCCCAGTGGTATGTCTCCCATCCTGGGGCATAGTATTTGGCTCCGGGCCCCTGCTGTCATCAGATGATGTGTGCAACACGCGCAGCCTGGCAGCAGCACGCCTCCTCGACCTCACTATTGCAGGCGGTGATGTGGCCGGTGACTCCAGCATGAGTGGTGATGCTGGCTCAGGTACTGGGGATGCTGGCTCAGGTACTGGGGATGCAGGCTCAGGTACTGGGGATGCAGGCTCAGGTACTGGGGATGGTGGCAGTGGCAACGCTCTCTGGCCAGAACTTGTGCTGCCCATAGCTGAACTGGATTGACGGTGTGCCCCCTCTCCTGTGCCATCTGCAGTCCTGCGCGATGTTACGTCTGTGGACAGAAATGCAACATCAGCTCAGTGTACCTGAAGGCATGCATTGCAAGCAAGACAATAAATTGTTGTAACACTCTCACATTGTCCTCTGTCTGCTTTAGGCTAATGTCTGTACCATGCATCATTGTTCTGTGCTATTCTGTTCATGGTGGGGGATCCCTGACTACATCTCCCATAATGCATTGCCTGTCTGCAGTAACACATGGACTGGAGTGGGATACTCATTTCACATTGGGGGATGTGGGATAGGGGTAGGGGGGGCTACATTGCTGTGCATTCCTCTTACCTTGTTGGGTGGCGGCTCTGGCAGAGCTGTCGGCATCCCCAAGGCCCACGACACTCTCGGGCTCGATTGTCGACTGCACCAGCTCCTCCAGTTCGGTGAGGGCAGGTGCCCTGTTAGCTCCACCTCCTGTCCAGCTGGCCTCCTTCTGGATGTCCCCCATCTTCCTCTTAGTCATGATGCGCAGGTCGTACCAGCGTTTTTTCAGAACGTCAATGTCCCTGTGGGTCACTCCCGCGGCATTTACCTGCGCCTGGATTGCCAGCCAAATGGTGCGCTTCTCACACTCTGCCACTTGCAGGGATTGCCTCCCAAAAAGCTTCTGGTGCTGCTTCACCACCTCCTCCACTAGCACCTGGAGTTCCTTGGGGCTGAATTTCACCTTGCGCCTCCTTTCCCCTCCTGTCCTCTGGCTGGACATAGTGTAGTTTGGTCTCAACAATCAGCCACTGGCTCCCTGCCTCTCCTCTGCACTCCAAGCCTCTCCTGAGTCTGTTGATTGAGTGCACCTGCCTGGGTGTGGCCACTTCCTACTTGGGTGGGGTTTGGTTGCACAGGATTGGCTGTTTCAAACAGTCATGTGATTTCGTTTTTCCGATTCGGTATTTTCCGATTCGGTATTTACCGATTCGGTAAATACCACCGCGGTATTTACCGATTCGGTAAATTCCGATTCGGAAAATACCGAATGTTACCGATTCGGTAAATGTTACCGACTTGTTACCTACATATAATTTACCGATTCTTAAATACCGATTCGGTACGGTTCGGTATTTAAGAATCGGTAAATTTTATTTACCTACATGAGGCCCTTAGAGAATTATGAGAGTAAAACATTAAAATGTGGCTCCTTTTTAGGCCTATCCTACAGGTAGCTTTGTCTTTCTGAATAAAAAGACCTAGTGCATCTAACACAATAAAAAGAGTGACCTTTGGGTCAGTCCCTTATTCAGTATGGTTTTCTCATCTATCCTACATCACTGCTCTTGATTCAATCATTTTCCTTCCCTATTCTTGTGTTAGTCCCTCCCAGCAGCATATCAGACTCATTGTACTTTGAGGAGATGGCATGCATCATTCCACTGCTGATTTTAGGGGGATGGGTTAGAAGCATTAAATGTAAAAATACTTCCAACTTTATTATATCTTTTCAGGACGATGCTGCTCACTGTCCCCAGGGAGGCTATATGGAGACTGCAAGACCTATGTTCAAGCTGCATTTGGGGAAGTTGAAATGCAAGAATAGGGTAGCATCGAACATACGCTTCAAGAGAAGGGAAGTTTTAAGAATGCTGGATGTGTGAGGTCCTATGACGCTAGACGTTCAATACCTTTTAGAGTAATGCCTTGTTGAGGCTCACTTTAAATCATTCTACTGACTTATTGCCATTTAAAAATGTCTGTCTTCTGCAAGTTCTAAAAATATCTTTGCAGTACCCTGCAAATCATCCACCAGGGTGGAGGCTGACTTAAGCTATGATCGACTCCAAAAATCTTTCCTTTTGCAACTCAGAGCAAACACTTGCTTTGTTACCATCTATTTAAGTGGTTTTCTTACTTTACCCTCACATGTGTCCCAATAATCTCAAACTGCTTTTGATTGACTCTATCTGCAGGTCATCAGTTGTATACCGTGCACACCACCGAGATTTCCCAAAAGTACATACTTTTCTTTTAAGCTTTAACTTCTATCCTTGAATGTGGCTTTCCAAGGTGGTTAAGGGATTTATTTATTAGCCTCCAATACGTTCTGGGATGTTAGTAAAAACAGGGACTATACTATTTAAATTCACGCTAACCTCATGCATACTAATAAGTAACAATTACAACAATATTAGAGCACTGGCAAAAGTGAACAAAAACCTAAACAAGATGAATAGTCCAACCATTATTGAAAATCAGTCTTAGAAATCTCACAAACAGTTTTTCCATTGTGAGGAATCTAGCACAGATAACCATGTACAATTATCGTACAATATCTTCTTGGTGCACCATCCACACATTCTCGGCAGTCCAAGAGCATAGACAGCTCTGACAACATGATCTTCTCTCTTTGTATCACTTATGTGCAGGGCCACTGGAATAGAGTGATTTTGCGGCAGCAGCGTATTCTGCATAATTATGGATTTGACAAATTCGCCACATAATCCGTAATTTCCTGCATAATCTAAAGATTTCACCCAAACGGATCAAAAGTTACTAAATATGGGGCAACATTAGCTGACTGGTCACCTTTGTGTTGCTTATTACTGTATTTGGGTGTCAAAGTAGTACTAATGAGGTGAAACATTTGCCCAAAAAGTGTTAACATATGTAAAAATGCCAAAATAGTGAGGTAATACTAACACAAAATGTGCTGTATCAAGCAGCATATTTTGCCTTTTCTTGCCCAATTTTAGTTAACCCTGCTGCATAATTTGGTCCGCCCCTACCGCCCTGCTTATGTGTTACCTAGCCACATAACCGTATTTTACTCTAGTAACGAAAGAAAAATGAGTGAAAAGCGGCACTTATTTCTCAAGATCTGTCTATTTCTGAGAATTACAGATACAAACCAAATGCCGCTGAGAAGAATCTCTTACCCAAGAGCCCTGCACATAGAGTTGGTATATAAGCATTAATAAATTATCATGGGCATATATGAAAACATAGCAAATCAGATTTTTTTAATAATGAAAATAATAATGTGATTATAATATATTGCATGACTATCTTGCAGCAAGAGCAGAGGTCATATGTGAGGACCCCCCCAAATTGTAGACAAATGCGATAAGTGTTCCTCATGCTTCACTTCGGGAAAGATTGATCTCTTTCATTCGAAAAAAAGTGAAGAATAAATAATAGCAGCAGATCCATACCAAAGAAGCGGACAGAGTATCAATTTAGGGGTGATGTTTTACATTTATAATTTCAAAACTTTCACCCCTCAAATCATGGTCCTGAGTATCAGTAGTTAAGGAAGTTTTGTGAAACCACATCAAGAGTTCTTTGACAGAGTCTTTTATGTCATTCATATTGACTTTAACAATCCAGCATGAGCGACTGCCGTTACAAAAAGATCCTGGGGGGTTGGAGCATCATACTTCATTAGTCAAGACAGAGAGATCAGGGTTTCATATCATTGATCCATAGCTATAGTCCGGAGACATTTCACATCAATTCGATTCCAATTCTCGACAGCCACCATTCTGTGTCCTTTATCAAGTGGATTTCAGATTTTCATAGCATCTCCTTCAGAGAGCACCACCATATTCACCAAGATGATAATAAAGAGTTTCTGAGAAGGCTTTTGACTTGTTTTCCGAGTGCTGATAAAGCTGCATAAGTCCAAAAGAGGTATTTCTGTGGTGGTGGTGGTGGGGGGGGGTATCCAATGGTATACCTGTGTTTTCTATATGCCTTTCTGTGTTTTTTCTGAATCCCCCTGCACCGGCTACCACCAGTATGCTATACATTGGCATTTCCACTCTGAGATATGCTCGTTTTGAAGTACTATAGAGGGTGAGGATAAGCACCTGGGCACTCCTGAAATCCCCTTCTTGTCCAGAACTGATAAACTGCTGCGACTGTGAGCATCCTTTAACTGTGTATTGAATTGGTTACGCTCCTTTCTGTCGGAACGATGTCAGGCCGTTGCTCTCTCTCCTTTCTGCTCTGACTAAAAATGGAGTTTCGCAGGGTTCAGCACTTAGCCATATAATTAGATATATATATATATATATTTATATAATGGATAACACTGTCATCAATTTAACAAATTTCCATCTCACTGCAGCGGAAACACGAATATTATCCTTAGGTTTGTCATACTGTCCGCCAAATCGGTTCAAATATGTGCAAACCAGAATTGATATTTTTAAATTTGTCCTCAAGCTTAAGCTTTTGAAGTACTTCAAACTGAATAAATCTGCAAGCAAAGCTACATCTATATTAGAAACGGACAATCCGAGCAGCAAGCTACAAGTAGGCGACATTACTAACTTAAAAAACATTCATGCACTTGTGGCCAATCCTGATGACAGTGTTTGCAGTACACAGGACCAACTAGTTAATCTTGGCACCACTGTTAATCAATCTGCATTTAGTCCTTTTCGTCCACAATCTACATTCATCCCTCTAATGCCCAAAGATGCCATTGACACGTTTAGCGAGTCTGTCATCAATGATTTAAAGGTTCTCAATCGCAAAGTTTTGACAAAAATTAAGCACTGCTCATATCGAGACATACAATATGCGGCATTGATGAAAAAGTTGAAAGACAATCCTGACATCATTATAACTAAGGCAGATAAAGGTGGTAATACGGTATTGTGGCCTAAAGCTGAATATTTGCAAGAGGCATACTGTCATCTCAACGAGGCCTCATGCTATAGAAAAGCCTCTACTAATGATATGAAACAACTGAAGGATTTGGTACATAAGGAACTCGCGCAATGGAAAAGGGATGGTTTACTAAACAAAAATGAGTAACATTTTTTAAAAGTTGATTTTCCTATCACAGTGGTCCTGTATTTCATCCCAAAAATACACAAACAAGTGTCTCCCATTCCGGGTAGACCCATTATATCAGCGCAGAGGAGCCTTTTTGAATCTATATCCAAGTATGTTGACTATTTTCTACATGATTTTGTTGAGGAACTACCATCACTTATTAAGGATACTGGACATTTTTTATCTAATGTACAATCAGTGAGATGGCAGGATGATTATTTGTTCATTGTTATGGACATTTGTTCCTTATACACCAGTATACGACATGTTGATGGGCTAAATGCAGTTAAATTCTATCTGGAAAAAAGAAGCATTGTTTTTTACCAGCATAACAATATGTTATTACACATGATCAAACTGTGTTTAGAGAATAACTACTTCTTGTTCAACAATGAGGTATTCCAGCAACTGCGGGCGTGGCCATGGGGGCTTGCTTCTCCCCCAGTTACGCGTGTTTACACGTGGGCTTGTGGGAGGAGCATGTCCTCAGGCGGACTCACAGCGAGCTGTATGATGCCTATGTTGTCCGATGGTGGCGATTTATTGATGATATTTGCATTATTTGGAAAGGTTCATTAGAATGAGCCAACAACTTTGTGAAGCGTGTGAATAACAACAGTCTTAACTTAGAATTCACTGCTCAGATCTGTTCAGAAAAGTTAAATTTTTAGATGTAGAATTATACATCGAGGACAGCATGCTACAAACCAGACTTAATAGGAAAGTGACAGCAGGCAATGCTATTCTGCATGCCTACAGTTCACATCCTCGTCATCTCTTGAAAAGCATTCCTTATGGAGAGTTTCTCCGTTTAAGACGTATTTGTAGCTCCAACAACGATCGGGTTATGTGTCAGAATCAATAATTTGACAGATTTTTAGCCCGTGGGTATAAGAGCAATGATTTCAAGTTGGCCTTAACTAAAGCCAACAGTATGGATCGTTCTGAATATCTTGGTAGAGTATCCAATAAGACTATATGCAAAAACACCGCCATGTCTTCTGAATCAGCTTCTGTCCGACTAATCACCACCTTCTGCAGTCAGGACAAAGAAATAAGAAAGGTAATTTATAAGAACTGGCCTATCATTCAAACCGATCTCACTATGTCTCAATTGGCCCCTAGTCTACCTCAGATTACTTTTAGAAGAGCACCCTCTATGAGGGATGCTCTAGTAAAAACAAGCCCAGAAACAACTAAGGGAGGCACGTGGTTGTCCAAACGTACAGGGTTCTTTAAATGTAGTACATGTAGGGCCAGCAAGTTTGGAATTACTACTTCTGAGTTTACTAATACTTTTGAATCCAGGCCCACCAAAATAACTGGTCTTTTTACTTGCAGAATGGACCATGCAGTGTACATACTTGAGTGTTCGTGCAAGTTAAAGTACGTGGGCAGCACCAAATTACCAGTATTCACTCGCATTTTGCAGCACCTTCGTGCTATTGTAAACTCAGATGCAAGTTACCCGGTGGCACGCCACTTTAAGTTAGTTCATCAAAACAACTTAAATGATTTAAGGTACTTTGTAGTTGACGCGGTGCCTAAACTATCAAGAGGTGGTAATAGGGAGAAAAAACTAAGGCAACTTGAGTCCCATTATATAGTACTTCTTGACACTAAGATGCCACATGGGCTCAATACGGGAGAAGATTTGCACAACTTTTTATAAATCTATTTTAGTCTCTTCCGGTTGCTTCAGATCTGGTTACTGTTAGGTAGGGGTTTTGTTGTTGTATTCACCGATTTTTTGCTGGTCTATTAACCAACTTCGTGCTAGCTTCTTAACCCGATTTTAACCTTTTGGGGTTTCTTTTGGGGTTTGGGGTCGGGTTCGCGGTTTGATTTTTAGACGGCTTCTTGTTGGTGTGATATGACGACTCCAGTTGTTGAGTGATACATTAGCATATATCGTATCTTACATTTCACTTAATTATTGGGCCGCTGTTACAATAACACATACATTGAATGTACCCTTCGTATGCTGCTAGTTTTCTATATGTCACATACTGTGTCTCTCTGATTTATGATATGATGTTATAAATTGAAACACTGTCTGTCTTTACTGCTTATCTGTTTTATTGGTTAGCATTTTCTATATATATTTTGCACCTATACTATAGATTGAGACCCACTAGGGTTTTTTCTATCTGCTGCTTATGTAAATATTGGCCTATGCACTTGCACTTTATTGCAATGCAGTTCTATTGTGTAGTTTTGATATGATGTTTTTTCAGCTCTTTTATTCTTTATGCACTGCTTATATTATTTTATACATATATATTTATATATGTGTTATATATTTTGCACTTGCACTTATAAGCCATCATTAATTATGGCACTTGCAATGTTGAGGCTAATTAGGCCACATTGAGAGTATAGGTGCCAGAGTAGATTTTGCTTTCAGGCGTATCCTATCAATTGGCTACACTGCAGTAATTTTGGCCTGTTCCACGAGCAGCTGAGTGTGCACTTTAATATTTTCATTGACAATAGTAGTTTATATGAATGTTGGGAATCTGCTACAGCTTCTTTTTGATTTGTTCACGTATATTATATCTGTACCTATTGGCCTAGTATAGGAAGGGTGGTGAGATTAGAGACTCCATTTTCGTCTCTCATAAATAGATAATCAAACATGTAATGTTTTCATATTTTACCCCTTCTTCTATACATATTTATTGGCTACATTTTATCAGCACTAGCACTGTGGTTTATTATTTTTTTTAACCTCCCTTATGGTTATTAACAATTTTTTAAGATGATTTTATGAACAGGACCCTTTTAAGAATGTTTTTTGCTTAAATATTATATAATGTGTATATAGTTTACACATTAGCAGTCTGTCTTTTCGGATTCTAATATTTTGTTTATGTTTATGAATTTGGGTGCTCCTGGTCATGGTAGTGTGCTGTTTAGCTTCATCTTGTATTGTCATTGGCTGTTCTGGGAGGAGGGTACAAGGTGGGAGCATTTAAAAAAGTGACTTGATTTCAGCGTGTCATGTGATCAAGGTCGTGTTCTAACGACCGAAACGCGTCATGTCAGGGTGCCTGGAATAAAGTTTGCACTATTCAGAGAATGGGATGGTGAACTGTTTCATATATATATATATATATATATATATATATATATATATATATATTACCTACTGGCGGTCGCCAGTAGGTAGTTATAGTTAGGACCCCTTTTCCATAGGAAATCCGCAACATTCTATTTTGAATAACTTTGGCGCCGGTTGACGAATCCTCGCGAATTTCTCAAAATAGGTGGGGCGCTACGCTCCGCTCCTACCCTGAAAGTCTCGGGGGGGTTCGTCAAGCGGGGGCTGAGATAAAAGGGGGGTCCCAAAACGCGTTTTTCCCATGCATTTTTCCATAGGACCTTTAGACAGGGCTACAGCCCGAACGGCTGAACAGAATTACTAGAAATTTGGCAGAGAGGTAGTCCCTAGGTCAAGGAAGTGCCTTTTGTAGGTTTGGTGTAAATCTGTTCAGTAGATTCTGAGAAAATAGCCTTTAAATCAATATATATATCTGAGCCAGCTTACGGTACGCTTACCGTAAGCTTACCGTACGCGTACGGTGGCGTGCGCGAGTGCGATTCTGATTGGCTGTTACATCTAAGTAAACATTTGAATCGGTCGAAACCAGGAAGCGGCGGCCGCCATTTTCTCTCTCGCACTCTGAGGGGGGGCTGTAAACAAAGGCAAAAAACATATAAAGGGGCTGTTTAGACAGCGCCCATGCACATAGCCATGTTAGTTGAGTCCTCAAAGATCCCCTAAGGCCAAAAACGGTAAATTTTTATTTTTTGAAAATTTCGCCGATTACGCTTACCGTACGCGTACGGTGCGCTTACGCTAAAAAAATTTTTTAAAAAAAAAAAACACTCTCTGTGCATGGCGTATTATTGTCATCACTTACAAATTAAATTTAACAGATTACCTATCACAAGGAAGCGCATAATATGTCCTCCATGTGCGCACGGTGCGCTACGCGCACCGCGTGCCCACCTTGCGTGTACGGCACTAACTGCGTAAAGTTCGCGCACCGTGCGCGCACGGATCGAACTGCGTTAAGTGGGCGTGCATGCCACGAATGGCGTAAAGTAACTTAGCATTTAAAAAAACGTACAAATTCACTGAAAAAACCATAGGTTTCACACACGTTATAGTTAGGAATTAGCATTTAAAAAACCTTGCAAATTCACTGAAAAAACCATAGGTTTCACACATGTTATAGTTAGCGGAAATTTTACTGATAAAAAACCAATGAAATTCCCCCGTTATAGTTAGTGCAGGCAACTATAACTCACGCGACCGCAATCTTCTGCTGATGACATATGTGTCTTTATGAAAAAAAAATATTTGTAATATATGTATAGCTAAAAATGTATGGAAGAAGACATGGGCAAATAAGTGTCTAAATACAGTATTAGCATCAGCAGAGGATTGCGGTCGCGTGAGTTATAGTTGCCTGCACTAACTATAACGGGGGAATTTCATTGGTTTTTTATCAGTAAAATTTCCGCTAACTATAACATGTGTGAAACCTATGGTTTTTTCAGTGAATATATATATATATATATATATATATATATATATATATATATATATATATATATATATATATATAACCATTAAGAACACTAATTAAAGTCCATAATATCAGGCTGGTCAACTACGCTGATGATACTCAATTGATGTTGTCTTTCAAAAGTAATCAACACTATGTAAATGATTTCCGCAACTGATTTGACTAGACTCAAATTTCCTCAAATTGAGTGTGCTGCTCAGCAAAGAAAATACCCTCTGACATTCCATTGGAATTTTTTGGACTTTGTCGACCAGTGAAGAGCTAATATAATCTGACTTTGTCCATAATTTAGGGGTCACTTTGACATCAAGTTGGCCATGGAGTGCCACGTTAAGAAAGTTGATGGCATGTGTTTTTTGCTCCTCCGGGGACTTCTGAAACATCTCCCTATGCTGCCTACGACTGCTAAAACTTTGATTGTGCGCATCGTAATATTAAATTAGGCTAGACTACTGTAATGCTCTTCTGTTGGGTGCACCAGAATATCTGATCAATAGACTTTACAGAGTCTAAGCCTTTTCCATCAAAGTGGCCCTGAACAGTCTTAGGAGATCATCTGCATCCACTGTGATGAGGGAACTAGCCTTCAAATCACTCTGTATAGTCTTTAAAACCCTTTAGGGTAAGGGCCCAGTGCTCTTAAAAAGACAGATTGAAAAAATACACCCTTAGGAGATGTCTCCTCTCTGCATTGGCAAATCTTATTTTCATTGCCACGTTTCAGAAGCTCAGACAGGGCGGGCGAGCCTTTGCAGTCAGAGCAGCCCAGCTTTGGAATAAGTTACCAGCTTCCTGGGATTTTCAGTTGACTTATCATACTTCTGAACAGCCTTGAAAAACTGACTTTTTCCAAAGTGATCCAGACTTGCATTTCACAGTCTTCCATGGCAACTGCTTTTGTCCCAGGATACCAGTATGGTGACAGTGTGCTTTATAAATGTTATAAATAAATAAGTATGTAGATGTGTCGCATGATGAATATTTTAATGAAACGAAAGCAATTGTATAAGTTTTAAGTTTTTATATTGAGTTTTCTTTTACACATGGCACTTCAATGGAGATATGATTGGGGATGAGATTTAGTTTGTCTTCTATTGCCATGATTTGGTAATCACATCTGCACGTATAAACAAAGGCAACTATGACGTCCTTTGTGTATGTACAAGGGCGTATACATGGCCGAAACTTTTTACGACCGCCTGTATGGCAACCGATAATTTATTTTTTATTTTTAAATCAAAAGTGATGCAGCTTCTGTGTGTTGGCGCCTGTCTGGGCCAGTAAAGGGAGGCGGTGTCATTTGAATGAGGGAGCTGTCTCTGTTTTGGCTGGCACCCCCCTCAATTTGGTGCATGGTGGAATTACGACTGCATAGGGGAAGAAAAGAATACATATTCTATTACTCAATCAGCAGGTTGACCTGTGATAGGTGACACTCATTTTGCCAGTATAGGTGCAGTTGGGCTGCACCTTAAATTAATCACATGTGATAGTCTAGATAGACATTCAGGCACCGATTCAGGCACCTTTGTGTATACTGAAAGACGCTAAGTTATACTTTCGGTATTCACAAAGAGCATTTATTACTCATAAATGCCCTTTGTGTATACTGAAAGACGTAAAGTTATACTTTCGGTATTCACAAAGGGCTTTTACGAGTAGTAAATGACCTTTGTGAATACCAAAAGGCATAAAGTTAGACTTTCGTCTCACTTTACCTTTGTGAATTGGGCCCTCAGACCTCAGCCCACACAAGAGGTGAACAAGCCTAAATGACAAGGAAAATGCCAGGCCGATGAAAGGCCTCACTGCTAAATCATTACAGTGAAGGAAAGGCTAATGTACTTTCTCGAGGATATTCTTTGAGTTCATTGGAGTTGCTCAGCTTTTTACATATTGATATGCACAGTACCAGAGAACAGACACTACCAAAGCGTGACTTTTGTTCTGGAAATGACCTTGGCATCATTCTCTTCATTTTGCCCTCCTACATTGAGTGGCTGAATTAAATTACAGCTGATAATGCGGTTAATTAGACTGCAGTCCATTTCTACTGCAACATTCAATTACCATTTCTTTATTTAGTTTTCGCTTTTTTAGAATCTAGTTCTGATAAAAACAGTACATTATACCAACGAGGTATCGCAGTAATTACAGGGCAGTTAATTCCATAAACAACAGCGCATTTCTTCCTGGGTATACAGCCCTTGGGAATCCAGCATTTAATGAAACCTGGACAGATATTATTTTAGCAAGCAACTTCCCCGCAAATCACAGTTAAGGACTGCTAAGTAAAAATACTAAACACCCCAAATCCATATGTATGTAACCCACTGAAGGGAAAAACAGACAGAACAATCAATAAATTGAACAAAACTGCCTGAGAATAAAATATTTGAAGAAGGGTTCAAGGAGTATGGCATCACAGTACGAAATACAAGTGTTTAGAAAAAAGTAAGTAATGATCAACATAAGCCTATGGCTTGCATGACAGTATCGTGGAATGTGTACAATGTGTTGCTGCCACTGACGTAGCACTCTAGGGCGGTGTTGGACTTGGTCTGCTTGCTGTCCGTAGGTCTTGTCTGGTCAGGTGCATGTTGATGCTTGCATGCCACATACCACGGTTCGAGCTGGTGTAAGTTATTGCTTACATGTGAGTTTGCCCATTTACTGGAAGCCTGATGGGGTGCGTGCCGGGGTGTCATAGCGGTACGGGGGGGGGGCAAACCATTCACCTCAAAGGAGCCCCCCTTGGGCCGGCCAGCTGCAAACAAAATACTCAGAAGCTGCAAGGCAGTTAGGGGATTGGTAATGGGGCCCCGCTTACCTTACCTTGCAGGTGAGCCCCCTGAGGTTTTGCTACACCACTGGACATGTGTTCATAGTGTGTCCTATGTTAAAAGCATTGGTGCTGTGAAGAAGGTTCTAAAAAGTGCGTGGAACTCGCTGCTGAACCTTGATCCATTTTGTATTAAGCTTGTTTCTTGAAGAGGAGTAGATGGTGGATTAGCACTTTTTATGCCGCAATACATACCCGCAACGGTCTCTGTTATTGGGTAACATAGAACTGTGTTGGCCTCATTCGAGTTTGTGCAAGCCGATCATGGTTATCTTGTCCTATTAGGTGCAAGTCAGGAAATGTATTCGATCTATTTAAAGCAGCTAGAGCTTGCATGCCTGATTGTTTTCTCAGATTTGTTGTCACCAACCATGAGCTTGTCTGAATGGATTCGCCCTTAGTATGTGGAACAGTCAATGACAAATGTGTAAAATCATAGGTAAAAAATAGTATTGTGTCAGAAAAGGATGTGGAAGAAGCACTGAGCAAATAATCTCAATAACAGGCAACTTGTTTGCTGCTTTCCTAAATGTGAAAGGGTTTATAAGTTCCTGATTTGCCTCAGTAGAAAATCCCAAAGCTTGGTGATCTGACTAGAGATGATATCAGGTGATCTGACTAGAGATGGTATCAGCATCCCTCCAGAGTTTTCTAAATCTGTGGATGGTCAATTTAGATCTGGGTGTTCGCCTTTGCTGGAACGTTTCAGAGTGTTTTTTGTAGGAGCATAGGGGCGGGGTGGGAGGCGGGGGGGGGGGGGGGTTTAAAATTTAAAGTGTCTTAAAATGAGATCTGAAAGCTGCTGGGCGCCAGTGGAGTGCTTTCGAGGAAGATGTGATGCGGGCATTTTGTCAGAGTGTGAGTAACCAGGAGCCAGTGCATTGGATCTGCAGGGCCTGGCAAAGAAGGAAAACTGATGGCACCAGATGCCTTTTCCAGACTCCAGCCTGGGCAGTACAATGAGGTAGTTACCATGACCTCTGTGGAAGCCGCAGGTATAGGAATAAATGTATCATGGTCCTGTGGAATGAATTCTGGAACCTCATTAAACTGATAGATTAGCGATAAGTGAAAGCTGAGTGCTTATGATGACCCTAAGATGTCTGACCTTGTTGTATGGCTTTGGGGGAGTTGAAGGATACTTTGCCATTAGGCAAATAGCAGGTGAGTGTATCAGATCCAGTATTCATTGGTCATCTGTTGAGTACCTTAATCCCTGCTCTGAGGGCCCAAAGATCCTTGGCGAATCATCCGTTATTTTGCTCTCTTCCAAATTCAGGCTGTACTATATGGCTATGTTCTTTGAGGTCAGTCAAAAGTTCACTCTGATATAGTGTGGTCTAGCCCTGATATTCGCTTACGTTGGACTTCTAGTTCATGTTGGCATACCTTTTCAAACTGGCATAAGGGGAATTTAAGATAAAGAGGGCGTGAAAGACAAACATTTTGAGGAACAAGAGAAGATGGGATGAGAAGGAGTGATGTGGTGTGAGGCGAGCGGATAGATAGGAGGGAATGGAGCCAGAAGGACTGGGAAGGAAGGAGGGTGGTTTGTAAGTTAAATGCACGGAGTGGAAGGCTGGAGGTAGGGTTTTATGATGGATTTATGGATTTGATAAGCTCTTGTGAAGGAGAGAGATAGGAAGAGTGGGGCAGCTTCACAGCAGGAAGAGGTGCTAAGCTCAGTAGACAATGGAGCTGAGTTTGGGAATCTATCATGAAAACAGACATGCATGTATGTCTTATGTGCTTTATACTGGAAGCCTGGGCACTGAAAGACATGATGGTGTGGTTGGATGCGAGCGTGTGTCTGCCGTTATGTTGGTAAGATCTTCTACCAGTGGTGTAAATATCGTGGAGATGTTCTGTGTTTCTGACGCTGTGAGCTCCACCCAAGAGTAGTTTGCATGAACTACGGGGAGCACAGTTCCCCTCTTATTACAGCAGTTTTACCGAGAGACATTGAGACATGTCAAGGTGCAGCAGGGGAGCATCCAAAGGAAGGCACAACTTCTACAAACCCTGTTACAGCAGTATTACTCAGAGGCAATGGGGTTGACCCAGAATGAGCAAGAGTGGCTAACAACAGAATGTACAGCTTCTTAGAGAGCAACACTTTAAGGTCTACCAAGGAGTAGTATGTGCAACTTAACAAAGACACAACTTTACCATAACGAGTTACAGCAATATTACTATGAGATATAAGGTTTACCTAATGGCAGCGTGGTGCAGCCAAAGGGAAGAAAAGCTTCAAAGATAAATCAATATCCATCAGACACTTTGAGCTATATCCAAGGGCATTGTGGGTGCAGCAAATGATAGCATCGTATAACACAAACATTATGAGTGAGGAAGTGTGAAATTGTATTCTTTTTGCTTACAGTAATGTGCAAACTTTTGCAAAAAAATATGTTAAAGTTATGTAAAATTATGTGATTGGTAGACATTTTATTTTCCATCAAATCAGAAGACATTTTCTGCTGGAATAAGTCTCACATGAGCAAAACAATTAGTGCTCAATGCAAAACATTATACATGTTTCATGTAATGTAAAATGTAGCAAATTTTACAAATGTAATTAAGATTTTGCTTAGGACTAATTATTAAGTCCACCTATTAGTGGCACAGATTCAGCAAAATTAGGCACAAGATGTGCAATTTCTGTTATTACGATGGCATTCAGAGACTATCCAAAAGAGTACAATCAAATAAAGGCATTGCTTGGCAGTATTACTGTGAGACTATGATGAAAGCACAGGAACAACAAGGCTACAACCTGAGGAAGGCACAACTTCTTCGAGCCATGCCACAATAATACTATTGTAAAATGTTGAGGTCCACCTTGGCGCGCAATGGGTGTAACCAATGGAAAGTAGAGACACCAATGACAACAATATTATGCAAATTTATACAATTCCTAGGTGGATGATCCAGGAGTGGATAAGAACATAAATGAAGAAATACTTTTTACTAAACCATTTTACGCTAGTATTACTTTAAGACAATGGGGTCCACCTGGGAGCGGTGAGTGTAACCAAAGTAAGGCAAAGCTTGCAGTCTAACAGCGATAGTACACCGTGCAATACATCAAGAAGAGAGGCAAAGGACAGTCTAATAAGTATTAGTTATTGCTGGAAGATTTGGAGCCTGTCTAGGGCATCAGTGGGACCATGCTCTCCATGGTAAAAAATGACCAAACAGAGACACTGACCAGGAATCACCATTATTATCTCCAACCTCTACCTGGACTCCCATGCTGAATGCTTCAGGAGGATTCATTTTTATATGATCTACAGTTCAATTCCACGGGAGAATGGTTGAGATATTCTATTCTATTTAGCAAGTGGGGAAGTGGGAAGGCATGGTGGTGGCAGCCACTCCACCCAGGCGACTGTCCAGCACATCAAATAACCCACCACTGCTTTAATAAAGAATACAAACCTGAAAGTCAAAACAGTACATGCCTGTAGGAAATTAGGTTTTTGAAGGAGGGGAGTTGAAAACCACAATGCTCTTCAGGGTGAACCACACGAGTCACTAAATTCACCTGTGCTTAACACTCTGGTAGCTTGGCACAAAAGCAATCAGGCATATCTTAGAGGCAATGTGTAAAGTATTTATACAACGCATGTGCAGTAACAAACTGAAAACACAACACAAGAAAAATCCCACTCCAATTTAGGAATAGAAACTACATTTTAATAAATAAAATGAGACAAAATGAGAAAAATCCAATCAGTAAAACAATAGATATTAATTTTCAAAGTTTTAGGTGTGTATAGTGCCTAAAAGCACAAAGTGCAACTGACAGTCATCTGGTCATGCTAGACTGGGGGAAAGTCACAAGTTCAGGCCAAACACAATGGGGAGCGGGCCCGATACAGGGGCCAGTTTAGTCCGGTGAAAATGATACAGTCTCAAAATCCAGCCTGAAGAGTCTAGTTCGCGGGGAGAAGGGCGCGATGAGTGTAGAGAGCGTCGCAGGTTGTCATCGCTGTGGCGGAATAGCAGGCTGGGCGTCGCAAACTTTTTTTTTGTAATTATATTTTTTGGCATTTTAAAAACCATTGTTACAAACAATACAACCAACAAGCCAGCTGCTAATCGTTACATAGTTATCTCGACATTCGCCAACAGTGTCAATTACAAATGACATTGCATGCGTGTTCAATCCACTGCATAGTACATGCACAGTACGAGAGAGAGTAAATACATCCTATTATAAGGAAGACAACAGCTGCCACGTTCCAAAGGTCAGTTCAAGAAAAGTCCACTACAGCACCCCCTAGACTGTGCACAAGTGATGAGACATAGCGGCAGGAAATTGCATATCTCTCCCCAAGAAACAATCGTTCCTCCCAGTCCATAATCTCCCCCTGGCTACCTGTGTTGGCTCATACAGACCCAGATTCTATCGTCATATCTCCAGCAGCCTCTTAATGCTCTCGGGCCCACACAACAAATGGTTCCCAAATGTCCCTGGGCCTAAATGCTGAGGGCATCAATTCCCAAAAGGTGGTTAGTTGTGAGTGCCCAAATGTGACAGTTCTGATCCAATCATTTTTCGAGGGAACCCCCTTACGTCCCCAGTGCATTGCCACTTGGCGCTTAGCAAATAGAAGCAAAAGTGCGTGCAGTTTACTAACCTTTGGGCATCACAAACTTTCATGGCTGTTGCAGGAACATCCTGTCAGTCATCGCAAACAGTTGTTGCTTGGAGCTTCACACTGTCCATCCCCATGGAGTGCAGATCTCACATTGCCTGTCTGCGTTGTCGGTCCCTGTAGCGAGAAGAGGGACGTGCTCACTTTGGCAGTCGTTGCAGACAGCAAGATCTCGGTGGGGACAGGCCAGATTGAGGTCGTGAAGAGCCTGAAAAGTCAGGTTTTTTCGCATTTGTCACAGGAGGAACTCAACAGATGCCAGCCAATGTTCAAAGAGTTGTAGAGGCACCTCTCGGGGATCGGAAGCTGACTTCAGCAGAGGCCAGCAGGGCTCAGGCAGGTCCAGTGCAGTGCAGACAGGTGGCCAGGTTGTGGGAGGCTTCTGGATCTTGTTGTGTTCTTGAATCCTAGGTCAGGAGGTCAGCCAACTGACTCTTGAAGTAGCTGAGGTCTTCCCAGAAACAATGAGATGGCCCTCTCTCCTTCAAGCAGCATGGCAGGCCTCAAGCAGCGAAGCCCTCTGAAGAACAGGGTAGTCCTCTGGTAGCAGCAAGACAGTCCTCTGAGTAACAAGTCAGGCCTCAAGCAGCAGGGCAGTCCTCTGAGTACAAGGCATTCCTGAAATCTTCCACAGGTCCAGGAGTGTACTGAAGAGTGGGTCTGAGGGTCCAACATTTATACCTGGTGACAACCTTTGAAGTGGTAGAAACTTCTAGACTTTCTCCCACATCTGATTCTGGTATTTCTTTCCTCCACTGCCCAGGCTCTGGGGGTCTAGGGGGGATAGTGGACTGGTGTCAAGTTCTTTGTGAGTATGGTGAGGAGGCCCCTTTGAAATGTAAGTAGGGCAGGGAAAGGCTCCCCCCTCTCACCCTGGCAGGATGGCACATCCTACCAACATCTAGCCCCTCTTTGTCTCGCTGTCTGGGAGGAATACACAAAGGCTAATTGCCAACTACACCCAGTCATGTTACCCAAGGTACAGACTGCAGACACCAAATGGTTGGAACAAGAAATTGTTAACTTTCTAAAAGTGTTATTTTCAGAATTGTGACTTAAGATCAAACTTTACCATTAAATAGGGTTTTAAATTACAATGCATTTGAATGTAAACGTACTATTTCTACCTGTTTCCAAAGAAAGGTTATCATTTATTAAATGAAATCAGATTTATTAAATGAAATGTTATCCTATAGGAGAGGTAGGCCCCACAGCAATGGAAAACGAATTTGGGAGTTTTCCACTACCAGCACAAGTAAAACTTAGAAGTACATGTCAAAATCTTTTAATACACTGACCTCTGTCCTATAGCTGTTTAGAGCGTACATTAGAAATGACTTATATGTATTAAAAAGAGAGGTCTAGGCCTGGCAAAAAGGTTTATTTTGCTTGACTGAATTGGCAGTTTCAAGTTGCACACAGGCTGCTGCAGTGGCAGGCCTGAGACTTGTTTTAAAGGGCTACTTAAGTGGTTGGTACAATAAGTGCTGCTGGTACATGTGCAGCACCTAATTTACTGGCCCTGTGTACATGTTGTACCACTGTCATACAGATGACTTATAAGTAAAGTAATAGTGCCAATCAGGTTTAAGCCAATTTTACTATTTATTAAAGGGTGAGCACAAACACTTTAGCACTGGTTAGCAGTGGTAAAGTGCATAGAGTCCTAAATCAGACAAAATCAAATTTCAGCAGTGTGAGGTGAGTAGGCAAATAGTTTGCAGGAAGACCACCCTAAAGGCTGTGATGTCTAACAATGCCACAATGTACCTTTGCATTGCACCCCTGATTCACAAAGAGCCTCCATACTCGTGGTGGAGGCCCAGCAGTCGTGGGGGAGTCTCTGCCTTCAAGGCAGAATCTCTTCAATGAGAATTCTCATTGTGGAAATTCCACCTGAGGGCAGAGACTCCCCCATGACTGCGGGGCCTCCACCACGAGTATAGAGGCTCTTTGTGAATCAGGTCATGTATCTTACTCCTTTTTGAAAAGACTCAATAAAATTGCATAGGAAAGAGGAGAATGAATACAAAAGTTATCAAATGCCCTTGATGGTTTTCTAGAGTGGGCAGTGGGTATTTTAAATAAAGAAATCGAACTCACGGAGTGACGTTTATCTCTGTCTTTGTTCCCAGCCCCTAACTCAGCTCTGACACAGGATGCTGCTGTCAGATCTATGGAGGTCTCGGAGCCCCATCTTATGCCACACCAAACCGCTCTTCCCTCCCCTTAAGCTGATGCTGGTAGCCCTACTAATTTTGATTCAACCCCGGTCTATCCATGGGCAATGAGAGGAGGCCAAAGCCAAAGGGAGGAAAGAGGAAAAGAATGGATGGTGGAACAAAATTTAAAAAAAACAATGCTGTGCCCCTGAAGACCGCTCATACAGCCCTAGTCAAAACACAAACAATTTGGATTGCCCTATTGGTGAAGACAGGAATTCCCCCTTGTTTGAGAAGATTCCTTTCGGCATTAAAAATATTTTAAAAGATTCCCTAAAACCCATGATGAGCTTCCTAGAGAAAATAGAAGCAAAACTTGCCAACTTGAACTGCACCATCAAGGAGGAGCTTCAGTTGAGTCTTTCTTTGTCCGGTCCTGCCACTTTAGCATCAAACAATCCAAGAGCGAGGGAAACCTTCCCCACTGACTTTCTACCTACTGCCTCAAATGTGGAAACAAATCACCCTGTAGGGTAAGCAGCCAGCCTCGGAAGACATATTAATAATGGATTCCCAAATAAACAAAATGGGCCACGTATCCTGGCAAACCATATGGCCAGACATGATGATTCTGGAAGAAATACTCAGGAGCATCCCCAGGTCCAAAAAAGCCTTACAGTTCCTCAATCACATTGTCAAGTGCCCCTTAGTATTGGTCTTGAAAGTGTTCCCCCACTAAAGAACCACTCTAAAGACGATTTTAACCAATTAAAAAACAAAGTGATGCTTGTGATAAACAAGAGGCTGGGTGGTCCAGGGCTGATGCATGAACAAATAAACAATGTTCGTAGAGTAGCCCAGGTAGGCCCCACTCCTCAAGTGGACAATAATGACTGTGCTGTTATCAACTTCAGGAGTTAGGTGGTGGCAAAAATTACACTAACCGGGCTTAAGCAACCTGGCTGCCCCAGGACAGGGACAGAAGCCCTTCCCCTGGGTTTCTTCTATAGGCCACCAGGAAGACTGTCTCCAACTTTTCCACCTTCCTCATCTATTTTATACTCTGTCTCCATAGCAAATAGGTTTGATCCTCTCTCACAATTGGACCAAACTCACTGTCTCCCTGTTGAACTGTTTCCCCCTAGTACCCCCCTTCCTCTACATATTACACAAAGAAGAAGAATCAAGTCTTACGTTGACTAATGTGAGCTAGAAATTCATCTCCTGGAACACTGCTGTGGCACGAACCAAGCTTGATAACCCCGATTGGATTAACTTTGTAAATCTTGCAGACATCATATGTTTACAGGAGGCATGGATAAGAAAGGATTTCCACCTAAATGGCTATCACACTGTCCTTGAGCCAGCTCATGCCTCTAAGGCAGGAAGGGCAAAGGGGTGCCTGGCAACCTTTGTAACTGTACAAATACCGTCTGACAAAATGTCCAAGATTTGGTCATCCTCTTTTTTACCGGTCACCTTACCAACTTTTGTGAAGGATGATGATATTATGCTGATTAATTTCTATTAAAATACTTTTAAGCTGGTGGCACCAGAAGTTGTTGACCCTTTCGACGACTTTGTAGATTCCATTTTTCTGAATGCCCAATGCAAGATTGTGTTACTTTGGGCAGGCGATTTTAACATCATCTTATGTGAGCTCAGCGGAAAACGTGTGTGTAGTTTAATGAACTGAAAAAATTATAGAATTACTCACTTTATCCACACCCAGTATGGGGGAGCCCCGAATAGCTTTATCCCAAAACATAATCTAGTTCTAGCAAATGACATGGTTGAAAAGGGAAAAGTAAGCTCCCTACTTTTACCAGTAGCACAAAGAGGGGCACGATTAATGTAATTTTTATGACCTCTGAACTCTCATATTCAATTTTAGACTAGGGTCATGGCTAATTGCTTCAGTGATCATAATACCCTCTCCCTGGCTTTGAAGCACCAGCTACAGAAGACTTAGAAAGAGAAGATCAGCAATCTTGAGTACCCAACCAAAATGGGTGCTTAAATCATGTGGGAAAGGGTAAATCCAAAATCTTTTAATACCCAGATTATCAGTCATTATTTTAGCCTTGGTGACCACGTGTCTATCAGATAACTTACAGGGTCACTATATACTACAAGGCTTTGAGGGCTTATGTAAAGAAATTTCAGCTAACCTAATTACATATTTTTCACAGAGAGAAATGCCCCTTCACAGATGTTCAACTCTGAATGTTCCTTAGCTCATTAGAATCTAAAAGCCACTCTAAAAAAAAAAAACCTTGCTTGGTTGAGGAGGTAAAAATAGCAAGAAATCAGTGTAAAGCTAAAGTAGAGGAGAGGAAAAAAGAGATCCAGACACTAGTATGGGACGTGCTCCAAAAAGCTGTTACATTAAGAGATAACAAGCTTTTTTGGTGCATAATTAACTGCAGCCTCTTCTCTGTAAATGATGCGCCAAAACCTGAGGTCATGATCCCTGTTGACAAATGGGTGGCCCATTTTACATGTATTTTTCAACCAGAAGCTACTGCCCCTGGTTTCTTTTTTTTTACCCACCCCCCCATGCTTTAGATCAAAATGTGCCTAGTACAAGCACAAAGGACACAGTTCTAACCATTAAATTAGCTGAAGTAGCAAATGCAATTTAAAAAAAGGTGCTTTGGGTAAATGCTTCAGGTCTTGATGGGGTACTGGCAGATATTTTAAATCCAAACCAGAACTGGGAGCACCTCTCCTGACAAATGGTTTTAGGAGCACAATTAAGGGTAAAATTGCTGACTCCTGAAAGACCGCCATAATCATCCCGTACATAGAAAGAGGGAATGTCAATCCCCATCCTGTTACAGACTAATATCACTGATTGATTCAAGTGTGAAGATTCTCTGAAGGGTGCTTCAGGCACTGATCAAAAAATCCAGTCAAACATCTACTTTAGGTTTAGACCAGAGGTGGGCACATTTGACCAGTGCCTAAATTTTTATTTAATATCAGGGAAATATAAACAGGCAAAAAGGGTTCTCTTTACTTGGCATTTATAGACCTGTCAAGTGTCTTCGACCTGCTATACCAATCTAAACTTTGGTCTCTGATGTAATCCATGGGGGTGGAGCCCAATCTCCTACTGTTGATTAAATGACTATGTCATGACCTAACTTTGAAGGTTTGTTATGGCCCTCAGGGTGAAACCATTCCCCAGATAAAATGCACACAAAGGGTGAGACAGTGATGCATACTTGCTCTCTTCCATTTTTTTATTTTTTATTAATGGAATTTCTAAATATTTGGGGGCTATAGGGAAGGACATTCCTCGAATAGGTAGTCAATCAATCCCCATTCTATTTTATGGGGATGATGCCGTGCTAATGGTCCGCACGGCAAATGGGCTGCAAATCGTATTGGACACTTTTTATCACATATGGGCAGCTTAGATCTTAGGATAAATTACTCAAAGTCCTGTATTATGACTTGCGGCCCACGCAATACTAAATCAAAAACATTTATCATGGGGAACTCAATTTTGGAGAAAGTAAATGATTTTAACTACCTTGGTGTCCCTTTTTGTTCCTCTCTTTATTGGAAGTCACTTTTATTTGCTAGAGCACCAAGGGGCATATTCTCAAGGAGCTATTGCTGAGTTAATGGCACTTTATTGCAGGCAAAGTTGCGATAAACTTATCGCCCGGTCACAAGCTGGTGCTAACACAGCCCATAGCACCAGTTTACCTGCGATAGCAGCCGCAAAAAACATCGCCACAGATGACCCCTGCAACTATCGCTAATGAAATGCAGAGTAGGCATTCCCGTGCAAAAAGCAGCGACAACACCACTCCGCAACATTCTCAATTCCCAGCCAGATCAGCGATAAGATCACAAAACAGGTGATAAGGCATGTAAGCAGCAGGAAACTAACACCTGCTCTGAGCTGGTGCAAAGTCGGACCACAGCCGGCACCACAAAATGGAGCCCAGCCCAGAGCCACACCTGAAGGGCAACAGATGCCATGGAGCCACTGAACATGCAGCTTGGAGCCCCAACAGGGCCACAACACCCACTGCCACCACCCCCAGGACCCCCCCTCCCAGGGTACATGCCACATCAACTACACAGAATCATGTACCATATAATCCACCTGATGTCGCACAATCACATTTGGTGACATACATGTGTCGTCACAAAAATGAGCATCACACATTCACCTTTGATGCAACAAATGAAAATGTATTCAAAGAAACACAGAACAGAAATGAAGACACATGGCGGCTGGCCTCGGGACAATCCGTAGGTCACAGCCTGCAAGACAAAGATCATGATGAGAAGGTGTGTCATGCGCACATCAAAGGACAGAGAGAGAGCGAAGGAGAGAGAGAGAGAAAGAGAGGGAGAGAGAGAAATATGGACAGAGAGGGGGAGCGAGAGAAAGACGGACAGAGGGGGAGAGAGATAGACAGACAGAGTGGGGGGAGAGAGATAGACAGGCAGAGAGGGGGGAGAGAGATAGACAGACAGAGAGGGGGGAGAGAGATAGACAGACAGAGAGGGGGGAGAGAGATAGACGGACAGAGAGGGGGGAGAGAGATAGACGGACAGAGAGGGAGGAGAGACACAGATAACAGAAGAGATGGACAGAGAGAGAGAGTACCGACAATGAGCACCCAGGCCACACCGCTCACATGCTGCCACCGGTGTGTCTCCAACCATGTGCCGGTATGTAGTGCAGTTCACAAGGACACACATCTGAAACAGATCCGTCATCTGAATCAGAGTCCAGATACATGAATGGCAAAGTACAGACAATTGCACAAGACATCATCGCCTGTCCGCCCCTGCGCACCCAGGCAGATGCACTCCAGGCCCTCCCGCCGCTCAGCTGCACATGCCTGCCCCTGCGCACCCAGGCAGATGCACTCCAGCCACTCCTGCCGCCCAGCGGCGCATGCCTGCCCCTGTGCACCCAGGCAGATGCATCCCAGCCCCTCCCACTGCCCAGCGGTGCATGCCCGCCCCTGCGCACCCAGGCCTCACTGCTCACCTTCCGCCCTTAGCGTGTAGTGATGAGGGCCCACCACGTGCCGCTGCAAGCCACATGCCCGGGGCCCGCAGACATGGCACCCTCCACAGGCCACCAGGTCTCACATTTGATTCTGGGTCTTGATTGAGCCATGGCAGAGGACATACCAGTGCAACCGGAATCATCGCAGGCTGCACACCCGCTCAGCCTTATAGGAGCCACTAACTCTGTGATCCAGGAGGCGACGCTACGCGGCGGCAGACCCCGCTGTCCGCTAGCTCAGGCCTACACTGTGGTCCAGCAGGGCACACAAAACCTGAGCAGTCTGGACCGCCGGGACTGGGCATCATCGCAGGCTGCACACCTAACCAAGTGCACCGAAAGTCACCGTCCCGTGGCGGTGTGCCTGTGCTGGCCGCAGTGAATTGTGTGCCACCAAGTCTGTGCCCCGCAAGCCATGGACCCTCTATGATTGGGTATCGTGGTGCGGACGCCATCATGTCACCCCCGGGCCAGCGGAATGAGATGTTACAGGCCCCTGGGCCCACATGTACACCACATGGATACACCCAGAGAGAGGCTAGAAATGGGGTTGAGCACGTGCACCCGTCCCTTTTTATTGGCAGGGTCACATGTCCTGTGACGCGTGTGCTGGATGGGTGTGGTGTGGGTGTCTACCAGCCGTGCGGGAGTGGCTGTGACATGCTGACAACTAGACCTGTGATCGGCAGATTACTACAGGACAGACCTGGGAGATGTAGCATTGCCGTCCCCCCCGTGAGCGTAAGCGGAGTGGGCTGGCCTGGCGTATGCCAGTCCAGCGTAGGGGTTTGAACAATGACCCCGGGGCTCTGTGCGTGGTTCCGTACGGGGTTGTACAAGGAAGTAAAGATGCATGTGTCCCTGTTGTTGCGTCAGCGCCACCCAGACAACATTCGGCAATCTGTCACCCTGTGACCCAAGTCCAACGATATGAGCCACTTGGAGGTAAGAGGAATTCACTGACCCTACATTCATCCATGCTCCCACACTTTAAAGACCATAGACACGACATGTATGTGTGATCATGAATGTTTAATGCACATTCAGGGGAGTGTTGCATCTGGAGCAGTACAGGGCCGTGCAAACCGCACACGATGATGTTGGCCCATGGAGGGCCAGCAAGAGTCCTAAGGGAATGACAAGTCCAAAGGAAGAGGAAGTGTTCAGTCCGCAGTCTGATTGCTGTGTCATTGGCGATCAAACAGTATATGGCTTTCCATGTTGAGGTCCAAGGTGAGTGACGCAGAGTGTATCGGGGGACAGTGCAAGGTGATGATGCAGAGGGCAGAACCAAGCAGAAACAGGCCCTATGGTGGAGATGAATGCTACTGCGTCCTTCTTATCACAAAGCCAGATTCATCTGCATCTTTGTCCTCTGCTGTTTCATGTGCACTAGTATGGGACGTGCTCCAAAAAGCTGTTACATTAAGAGATAACAAGCTTTTTTGGTGCATAATTAACTGCAGCCTCTTCTCTGTAAATGATGCGCCAAAACCTGAGGTCATGATCCCTGTTGACAAATGGGTGGCCCATTTTACATGTATTTTTCAACCAGAAGCTACTGCCCCTGGTTTCTTTTTTTTTACCCACCCCCCATGCTTTAGATCAAAATGTGCCTAGTACAAGCACAAAGGACACAGTTCTAACCATTAAATTAGCTGAAGTAGCAAATGCAATTTAAAAAAAGGTGCTTTGGGTAAATGCTTCAGGTCTTGATGGGGTACTGGCAGATATTTTAAATCCAAACCAGAACTGGGAGCACCTCTCCTGACAAATGGTTTTAGGAGCACAATTAAGGGTAAAATTGCTGACTCCTGAAAGACCGCCATAATCATCCTGTACATAGAAAGAGGGAATGTCAATCCCCATCCTGTTACAGACTAATATCACTGATTGATTCAAGTGTGAAGATTCTCTGAAGGGTGCTTCAGGCACTGATCAAAAAATCCAGTCAAACATCTACTTTAGGTTTAGACCAGAGGTGGGCACATTTGACCAGTGCCTAAATTTTTATTTAATATCAGGGAAATATAAACAGGCAAAAAGGGTTCTCTTTACTTGGCATTTATAGACCTGTCAAGTGTCTTCGACCTGCTATACCAATCTAAACTTTGGTCTCTGATGTAATCCATGGGGGTGGAGCCCAATCTCCTACTGTTGATTAAATGACTATGTCATGACCTAACTTTGAAGGTTTGTTATGGCCCTCAGGGTGAAACCATTCCCCAGATAAAATGCACACAAAGGGTGAGACAGTGATGCATACTTGCTCTCTTCCATTTTTTATTTTTTATTAATGGAATTTCTAAATATTTGGGGGCTATAGGGAAGGACATTCCTCGAATAGGTAGTCAATCAATCCCCATTCTATTTTATGGGGATGATGCCGTGCTAATGGTCCGCACGGCAAATGGGCTGCAAATCGTATTGGACACTTTTTATCACATATGGGCAGCTTAGATCTTAGGATAAATTACTCAAAGTCCTGTATTATGACTTGCGGCCCACGCAATACTAAATCAAAAACATTTATCATGGGGAACTCAATTTTGGAGAAAGTAAATGATTTTAACTACCTTGGTGTCCCTTTTTGTTCCTCTCTTTATTGGAAGTCACTTTTATTTGCTAGAGCACCAAGGGGCATATTCTCAAGGAGCTATTGCTGAGTTAATGGCACTTTATTGCAGGCAAAGTTGCGATAAACTTATCGCCCGGTCACAAGCTGGTGCTAACACAGCCCATAGCACCAGTTTACCTGCGATAGCAGCCGCAAAAAACATCGCCACAGATGACCCCTGCAACTATCGCTAATGAAATGCAGAGTAGGCATTCCCGTGCAAAAAGCAGCGACAACACCACTCCGCAACATTCTCAATTCCCAGCCAGATCAGCGATAAGATCACAAAACAGGTGATAAGGCATGTAAGCAGCAGGAAACTAACACCTGCTCTGAGCTGGTGCAAAGTCGGACCACAGCCGGCACCACAAAATGGAGCCCAGCCCAGAGCCACACCTGAAGGGCAACAGATGCCATGGAGCCACTGAACATGCAGCTTGGAGCCCCAACAGGGCCACAACACCCACTGCCACCACCCCCAGGACCCCCCCTCCCAGGGTACATGCCACATCAACTACACAGAATCATGTACCATATAATCCACCTGATGTCGCACAATCACATTTGGTGACATACATGTGTCGTCACAAAAATGAGCATCACACATTCACCTTTGATGCAACAAATGAAAATGTATTCAAAGAAACACAGAACAGAAATGAAGACACATGGCGGCTGGCCTCGGGACAATCCGTAGGTCACAGCCTGCAAGACAAAGATCATGATGAGAAGGTGTGTCATGCGCACATCAAAGGACAGAGAGAGAGCGAAGGAGAGAGAGAGAGAAAGAGAGGGAGAGAGAGAAATATGGACAGAGAGGGGGAGCGAGAGAAAGACGGACAGAGGGGGAGAGAGATAGACAGACAGAGTGGGGGGAGAGAGATAGACAGGCAGAGAGGGGGGAGAGAGATAGACAGACAGAGAGGGGGGAGAGAGATAGACAGACAGAGAGGGGGGAGAGAGATAGACGGACAGAGAGGGGGGAGAGAGATAGACGGACAGAGAGGGAGGAGAGACACAGATAACAGAAGAGATGGACAGAGAGAGAGAGTACCGACAATGAGCACCCAGGCCACACCGCTCACATGCTGCCACCGGTGTGTCTCCAACCATGTGCCGGTATGTAGTGCAGTTCACAAGGACACACATCTGAAACAGATCCGTCATCTGAAACAGAGTCCAGATACATGAATGGCAAAGTACAGACAATTGCACAAGACATCATCGCCTGTCCGCCCCTGCGCACCCAGGCAGATGCACTCCAGGCCCTCCCGCCGCTCAGCTGCACATGCCTGCCCCTGCGCACCCAGGCAGATGCACTCCAGCCACTCCTGCCGCCCAGCGGCGCATGCCTGCCCCTGTGCACCCAGGCAGATGCATCCCAGCCCCTCCCACTGCCCAGCGGTGCATGCCCGCCCCTGCGCACCCAGGCCTCACTGCTCACCTTCCGCCCTTAGCGTGTAGTGATGAGGGCCCACCACGTGCCGCTGCAAGCCACATGCCCGGGGCCCGCAGACATGGCACCCTCCACAGGCCACCAGGTCTCACATTTGATTCTGGGTCTTGATTGAGCCATGGCAGAGGACATACCAGTGCAACCGGAATCATCGCAGGCTGCACAGCCGCTCAGCCTTATAGGAGCCACTAACTCTGTGATCCAGGAGGCGACGCTACGCGGCGGCAGACCCCGCTGTCCGCTAGCTCAGGCCTACACTGTGGTCCAGCAGGGCACACAAAACCTGAGCAGTCCGGACCGCCGGGACTGGGCATCATCGCAGGCTGCACACCTAACCAAGTGCACCGAAAGTCACCGTCCCGTGGCGGTGTGCCTGTGCTGGCCGCAGTGAATTGTGTGCCACCAAGTCTGTGCCCCGCAAGCCATGGACCCTCTATGATTGGGTATCGTGGTGCGGACGCCATCATGTCACCCCCGGGCCAGCGGAATGAGATGTTACAGGCCCCTGGGCCCACATGTACACCACATGGATACACCCAGAGAGAGGCTAGAAATGGGGTTGAGCACGTGCGCCCGTCCCTTTTTATTGGCAGGGTCACATGTCCTGTGACGCGTGTGCTGGATGGGTGTGGTGTGGGTGTCTACCAGCCGTGCGGGAGTGGCTGTGACATGCTGACAACTAGACCTGTGATCGGCAGATTACTACAGGACAGACCTGGGAGATGTAGCATTGCCGTCCCCCCCGTGAGCGTAAGCGGAGTGGGCTGGCCTGGCGTATGCCAGTCCAGCGTAGGGGTTTGAACAATGACCCCGGGGCTCTGTGCGTGGTTCCGTACGGGGTTGTACAAGGAAGTAAAGATGCATGTGTCCCTGTTGTTGCGTCAGCGCCACCCAGACAACATTCGGCAATCTGTCACCCTGTGACCCAAGTCCAACGATATGAGCCACTTGGAGGTAAGAGGAATTCACTGACCCTACATTCATCCATGCTCCCACACTTTAAAGACCATAGACACGACATGTATGTGTGATCATGAATGTTTAATGCACATTCAGGGGAGTGTTGCATCTGGAGCAGTACAGGGCCGTGCAAACCGCACACGATGATGTTGGCCCATGGAGGGCCAGCAAGAGTCCTAAGGGAATGACAAGTCCAAAGGAAGAGGAAGTGTTCAGTCCGCAGTCTGATTGCTGTGTCATTGGCGATCAAACAGTATATGGCTTTCCATGTTGAGGTCCAAGGTGAGTGACGCAGAGTGTATCGGGGGACAGTGCAAGGTGATGATGCAGAGGGCAGAACCAAGCAGAAACAGGCCCTATGGTGGAGATGAATGCTACTGCGTCCTTCTTATCACAAAGCCAGATTCATCTGCATCTTTGTCCTCTGCTGTTTCATGTGCCTCACGAGTGGGTGGTGGTGCCCTTTCTCCAGCACTGTGTGTCAGTGACACCTCAGGGGGCAGAGATGTGGATGTAGTGGTAGCAGCAGCATGCAACAGCGCCAGGCCTTGTGGCAGCAATGCCATGAGGAAGGTCTTGAGGTCATTGAGGAACCCAGCTACCACTCGCTGCTGTGCAGCTGTGGCAGCCGCACTTTCCACATTCGCCCACTCCATGCTCTCCATTAACCTCCGCATGTTTCCCAACTTCCGTGTGCCATCGCTAGAGCCACCCTGACTGGACAGTTGTTCTATTCTCAGAGTCAGCGCTCCCGTGATGTCAGCAATGCCTCTTTGGAGAGCATGGAGCAGACTGCGGGTGTCCGTCAGGGACCGGACGTAGACACCCACGTATGGCATCTAGTTTGTCTGCCTTGCGGTCGAAGCCCACCCGTACCTGTTCAGCCAGCTGCTCCTGGCACCCCAACACACGCCGTTGGAAGGGCATGTGTTCGTCGTGGGGGTCCAGGGAGGCAGCCGTGGTGGTGGGTGATGCCTGCTGTGTGGTCTGTGCAGGGGGTGGGCTCTCCACGTAGCAGCTGGGCTGCCCAGCTCCTGGAAGTAGGCTGCAGGGGCTGTCCACGAGCAGTTGGAGGGTGTCGGAGTCGAAGCTGTGGTGGTCCTCATTGTCATCACAGAAGAGAGGTTCTGGCTGCTCTGCAGGAGGTGTTGATTCTCCCTCTGCAATGTGAAAGGGAGATGTAGTTTAACAATGTGTTCACATGTATGTTGTCGCATTGTACATGTTAACATACAGACAGCATGGCTGTGTACATCGTGGCTGTTTGGGAAGAGCTGCCTATTTGATGTGGGACAGTGGACATTTCGACAACAGATGTGTGTGTGTTTGTACTTGTACGTTATCAACTCACATTTCCCTGCAATGCCAATTGTGATTGGTCAGTGTCTATACCCAGTTGGCACCAGTTGTGTCCTGTGTTCTGTTGTGGACATGTTGCAGTTTGTGCCACATCGTTGTCAATGTTGATGTGCTCTGCATGTGATGTGTGTGTGTGCCGCATTTTGGGAGAGTCGCCCCTGCAGCTCTGATTTTGCTGCCCCTTATCCCTTTCATGCGGTGTGCCTTTGACTTCTGTGCTTATACAGTGCTGAGATGTTGCATACTTGTGTACATTGGTCTCTTGGTGGGAGTTGGGGGCTGGGGCATGGTTTGTCCGCAGATGTGCTATGCTTACTTGTGCATGTGTGCCACTGTGCCCATCTCCCCCCAGTCCCCGGTCGTTACTCATCCTGTTGCTGTTGTGTCCGGTCCTGTTGAGCAGTGTCCGGGCCCCCAACTCCTGCCACCGTCTTCCCACTGATGACTGTGGACACCATTTCCTCCATCTCGTCCAGCTCCTCCTGTGGCGCAGGACTCCCACCTCCAGTCTGCATTGCTGCCTTCCGGTTGATGGCGAGTTTCAGCTTAGTTTTGCGCTTGACATTATTCCAGCGCCTCTTGACCTCTTCCATTGTCCTCTTCAGCACTCCGACTGCATTCACCTTGTCCACGATGGACTGCCATTGTCCATTTTTGGTTGCCTATGACACAGTGGAGGTGACGAACAGTTGTTGATGGTGTTCTACCAACTCCGTTATCAGGATCCTGTTTTCCTGCGGACTGAACCTTTTCTTCCTACTCTTCTTCTCCTTGGCCTTCCCTGACCCCGAGGTCCCAGGCAGGTCCTCCGGGGGCTTGTGGGGTTCTGGTTCTCCTCCGTACTTGCTCCGGCGACATCCCTTGTGCTTCGCTGTTGTTTGGCATTTGTTTGTCTGTTTTTTTTGGCTTTTATGGTGATTTTCCCGCCAGACACGTGTGAATTGCAGGCCTGTCGCTGGTTTTCGGTGATTTTTGTATCGCGATTGGCCTCATCGCAGCTTTTTTCACGTTGTTGTTTCGCATTACACGGCGTAATTATTCAGCGATAGACTGCAATGTTGAGAGTTGCATTGAGTTGCTTTTGCGGTAGTTATCACACGTTCTTGAGAATATACCCCCAAATTTTAAAAGAAACATTGAGGCAATCTTTCGATTTTTCCACAGGTTGGGCTAGAAACCCATCAAAGACTGATCCTTCTTTATAAATTTAAATGTATTTCGACAGGGACCAATGGAGTCGGCATTTGGGGGTATGTAAACACGACGCTGCTCCAGAGGGTTGAAAATCTTTTTTTTGCAGAGATCACTAATGATGCCCCCAGGGACTGCCACATTGAAATGCCATGAAGAGCTTGGTCTTACTTACCTAGAAGACCCACTGGTCTGAGGTCCATTATTGTTGTGGATCAAGACCTGAACAAATCCGGAGTCAGAGCTCGACACATGAATTAATAGTTGTTCACGAATCCTGACTTGATTACCCCAGAAACTAAAGAGTATGTCAAAACATGTTATTTTAACCATTGCACAAATTTAAGGTTACCAAATGCACAGTCCATGGTAGCAATTAAAAGATACGTCACGATCTTAAAGACATCCCATGTAGAACCATACCTTGTCTGGGTCGCTAATCCTGCATATTGCTGTTATCTTTCTCTTTTTAGACTTTTTATGATACATTTTAAAATGGCCTTCTATGTTCAATGTGTTTGGACACATGATCTACTTCTCTGTTGGTGTGACCAAACTACCAAACAAAGTACTTGCCATTTCATTTTTTTCTGCCCATTAAATGCGGGCATTAGACATGAATTTTGGTGGTACTGGCATACACACTGTTCTGGTGCTACCTTAAGGGTGTGTTACCTCATTTACATGGGGGTATGGCCCTATGCCAATGAGCGACACTCTTTGCCTCTGCGCCTGTACCATATTATGGATGTGGGTGCAGAAGCAAATAGGCCTTCAGAAAGTACACTGAAGTGAGCCATAAAAAGGTGGTGCACTGTAATGGCAGCCCTCTGGTGGATTCAGTCACTCACTTCAACTACTTTCAGGGGTCCTCTGCCCCTCCCCCTTTGTGCCACCTGCACAGTAAAAGACAGATCTTGGAGCAGCCGTTTCATCTATCACCAGTGCACTGCACCAAGTCTCAAAAGGGGGAAGTGCTCCTACTACATATTATGGGTCCAGATAGGTAAACAAACAGCCCCGGTTTGGGCCTATAGGCCCTGGACAGAGAGGTATAGTTTGATTCCAATGGCACATGCCCTCTTGATGAACAGTCTCAGTTATAGCAGATGGCTGAAAATCTTCTTGTATGGCGAGGCATGCTATAAACATTTGGATAAATGATAGGCCATTTGAAATTTTCAAGTAGATTGTGCTATAAAATCCACAGTTTTGCTGCAATTCTTCAAATAATTCTTGTAGAGAATAAAACCCAAGAGAGCGTAAGGCTTGCTTTGCACCCCACTACATTATTGGAATATCTCATTACTGTAACTTTAGAACCTCAGGATTTATAGTCAATTTATTTGAAACGTTTAGTGTAAAATTCAGCATTTTATCCTTTTTTTAATAATGTTTCTCAGGGGGTGAACCCCACCCCAGCCCTCCCAAGCCCCCTGAGGAAGTCATACCCAGTACACTAGATTGTATGCTCTTAATCTAGAAAGGTTTGTATGCCTCACCAATTTACACGGTCACCTTGTCACTGGGCAGTTGCAAGACTTGTTGCCCCTGACAGTGGGTGACACCCTCCAAAGAAAAAGCATGTCTCAGGCACTTATTTGTTAATTTGTTTCACAAAGTAAACATCGGGTAACAATAACAGACAGTGACATAATCTCTGTCTACGTCTGCACAAGCATAGATGACAATCTAAAAGAGAGCACAAAAAAAGAGAAATAGGGTGAGGGAGTGAGATAGTGAGAGAGAGAGAAATAGGGAGAGCCGGGTTAATGTACTCATGTTGACAGGGAAAGCAAGTGGGGCACAGTCACCTGATCCTGGGTTAGACATAAGGAGTCAGTCTTGCTGAGATTCCAAATACAAACTGGTGATTAAAAGCAGTGCATTTTCAGACAATTTTTCTTTCATTCCTTTGTGAGCAACTAAAGAAAACAGTGTCTGGAAGTAGGGTGGAAAAAGGGGATGGGAAGCAAATTTAGCAGGAAAGTACTCACGCAGGCCCATATTTATTAAGGGTTTGCATTGCCCTTCAACCACACAAGGGGGCCAAGGGTAACGAAAAACCTAGAATGATATTTACCAAGCCATGCAAGGCGGCCTATTGTGGTCCTGCCTGGCAAATGTGGATTAATGCAAGGCAGCGCAAGGCACGTTACTCTGCCCCAGGGAGGTTTTACATGAGTGGAGCATGGGTGTTCCCACATATCCACCCACGTATTTTAGCGCATTCCAGTTTACCATAAGTGGTAGACCTGGGAAGGTGTCAAAATGCTATACCTCCCCAGGGCAGGTGTAGAGAGGAGAAATAACTTTATTTCTCCTCATTTTTCCTCTTTCTATATGTGCTGCATTCTGCAGCACCTATCTTAGAAAGAGGAAAATGCCTCTGAGGATTGTTTTTGTGCAGGGAGTTATCCCTTCCTGCAGAAAAATAATCCTGCCTACAACGCACGCACCCTTGCACAATGGTGCAAGGGTGCCTGTTTTGATGCAATATATCAGGTGATGGTGCCTTCAAGGGATATATTTTGTGATCTACTTTGTTGGATTCTATCTTTTGCATCGAGTGTCTGACCATGACATTAAGAAATCAATTATGACCATACTTGTATACGTTATTCAAGATAAGTAATCAATTCACAACAACGGGTGTATCTCATTCATTTCATTAGGGCGTCAAAACCAAAAAGTACTTCAAAACATTGATAACAGAACTTAAAATCCTTCTAAGTTAGATTTCACTGTTCATCAGTGTAACACATGACACACTCCATATAATATCAGGTATGGAGACTGTCCTATAAATAGGATTTAGAGCTCCCCAGTTGAGTCTTAACAAAAACTAAAAAGAAAATTTGGTTTGACGGTAGGCAGCACATATTGCACCAGCGCATGCAGAGAGCAGGAATGAGCCGTATAATGTTAAACTGGCAGATTCCTGCCCTCTCTCTTTCAAGGAGTGCAGAAAGGTGGCTTGCTGTATTGGGTTGAGTGAACATTTGATAAATATGTCCCTAACTTAGGCAATTGTGCGCATAGAAAATTTAGATCAGCAGTGGGGTGTTAAACACAGGTTGGGCGTGATGCACTCTTACTCCCTCTGCCCAATAAAGATGTACACATATGTTATGTTGATAAGCTACCTAAGGGTGGCTAAGGATCCACTAATATCACACGAGGTCATACACCCCTGCCCTAGCAGAACAATCAGATACATAGGCACAAAAACACACCTGCATTTATGGTTTGCTTGCATTTCTAAAAGCATCTGTTAAGAACACTACCTGCATGTAGTGCAAGTGTTCCTGAACAGTATGACAGTCATGGTGCTGGTTATTTTTGCAACCTGCAATTTTTGCTCCTGTGATTCTAGCAACAAGTATATTTGTGCGGATGGTTTTTGTAGCAACAATTCCAGCACCAGTACGGAGAATGCTAATGCTCAAAGTGAGGGAGGAACCAAACAGGCTAAAACAAGATATTTATGAGCCACAATCTAGCATGGAGCAGGCAAAAGGTATTCTGAAACTATCCTCCATCCAAAGGCAGATGGCAAATATTGAATAAACCCCACACCTGTCAGAACCCAAAGCAAATACACCATCAAACCACAAGTTTGTAGCCTTTTACTACAGTCAAACCACAATTTATCACAAATGCCATTAAAACACACTGTTCACAACAAGCTCATTTACTACCTAGGCACAATTTTTATACAGCCACATTTGCAGAAGTAACGCCGGCATGGCAGTGTGCAAATGACAACCTTACACAGCATGATTAATACCTCCTACAAAGAGTTGCAAACCTTCAAACCTTCTAACCTATAAAAACATTCCCTTTGCTCACAAACTATAGTGAGCAGCATACATGACACTCCCTTGCACAGTGATGAATGCCAGTATAACTGAAGTAGGCTCTGCTGTGGTTGTAGGAGTAAAAATGCAGAGAAGACAGAAGTCCTTGTCCTCGGTACCACCCATTCTGCATGGGACAGCACCTGGTGGCCGACCACCCTCGGAAGCCCACCTACCCCATCAGACCATGGCAAGAACCTAGGCATCGTACTCGACTCATCACTCACCATGAACCAACAGGTCAAAGCCGTCACCTCTAGCTGATTCACAACCCTCCGCATTCTCCACAAGATCTTCAAGTGGATTCCCCCTGGGTCAAGGAAGACAGTCACCCACATACTCATCACCAGCAGACTGGACTATGGAAACGCACTATACGCTGGCATCAACAAGTCCCTACTCCGCAAACTCCAGACAATACAGAACACCACCACCAGACTCGTCCTCGGCATTCCCAGACACAAACACATCCGCCAACACCTACGAAGTCTCCACTGGCTCCCTGTGGAGAAAAGAGTCACTTTCAAAATCCTCACTCACGCCTACAAATGCCTATACAACCTCGGACCCAAATACCTCAGCGACAGAATCAACTTCCACGTACCCAAAAGAAACCTCCGATGTTCCAACCTCGCACTGGCCAAAACCCTGCTCATCCACAGAGCCAGAGCAGGCGGAAGATCATTCTCTAACATTGCAGCTAAGACCTGGAACGAGCTACCAGCAGACATCCTGAACACCTTCAGGAAGACCCTCAAGACCTGGCTCTTCGGCTAAACAGATCTGCAGACTACCCCCTCAGCGCCTTGAGACCCTCACTGGGAAGTAACTTGCTTACAATTTCCTGATTGATTGATTGATTGATTGATTGATTGATTGATTGAAAAACACGATACACAGTAACAACAAAAAGTAGCACAATGCTGCATAAGGAGGACTAGAATGCATCTAGCAAGCATGATCAATGTGGAAGTGCGGCTGTTAAGTCCTTTCTTTGAATTTTGGGGCAGTTAGTTACTCCGCGGCAGTATCTGTTGTGTGTTACTGCCATTTATCTCTGGTGTCGAAGACCTAAGGTACTACTGCACTCCAATTGAATGACCAAGTTCCTCTTTTCGTACCTGTTACTCTCCAAGGTTCCATAGGTCCAAGAGTTCAAGATTCAAGAGTTACTTCAAATGGTGTTAGTATGTTTGGAAACCATATCAACTTTGACAAAATAGTTGCACTCAATTAAGTCATTGGGCAGCCGTTACTACCTGTTACAAGGAATAGATATTTATTCACACATAGATTATTTAGAGCACCTAAAATAAGGATCAGTAAAAATAAATAAGGATTAGCAAAAAAGATCAGTGCTCTGGGGCTGAGACACAACTTCAGCCAGTTTTGTTGCACTGTAGAACAATGTTATGCCATGGGCCATGTTGACCTGGAATTCCCGAAGCAAAAACAAAATGTCAAATTGTCAGTGTCCTGTTAAGATGGACTACGAAGATCAAGTGTTTGCTATGTCGGTGCTGGACACTGTTCAAATAGGGCCCAAATACATCTCCAATTGGTCTCCAGAATCAGTGTTCCAGTAAGAAGACTATATGTTTTCTGACTACACTGAACACCCAGCACAAGCCCCAAGTGGTACTAAAGTCCATGGCCCGAAAACTGGAAAATGAAGAGTTGGGTTAAAATTGTCAGGTGGGGATGGACACACAAGAGCAACTAAAAACTGGTGAACTACACAACATAGATTAATGTGATAGTATAATCTGACCAATTTCCAAAACCATTGGGGGTGGGCAAGTAAAGAGACTAAATAGTTCATGAATCATGGTGATCTCAGACAATTGAACTCTACATTACCCTAAGAAGTAGAGTCATGTGCAAAAAACCTTTGTGCCCCTCTTGGGCTGGATAAGAGGCGAAACCGGGTTCAACAAAATGAAGGTGATAAGGTAAGGATGAGGCATGTTCTCCATAGTCACAGTACATAAACATCCAGTAAAGGTTCTCAATCCTCTTGCAAATCAGATTGTGTCAGGTACAGTCAAGGTAGCTCACTGCAGAATCTTGTGGCTTTGGGGCAGGATTACTATCTCAAATCCTGACAGCTAAACCTTGTTCCAGTTTCAAGCATCCTGCTATGGCAATGATATCCTTTATCTGTACCTACATGATATGGGATGCATGTGGGTCCTGGATGTGGAGAGTAATGTAGAATTGCCTCCACAGAAAGAAGACTGAAAACAAATACCATAGAATCGGTGGACAGGAGGGGAACCTCTATATATCACTTTTCTGACTCCAATCATTAATTCAACAATAGTTTGAGGAGCAGAGAGACTATTATGTTCCTATTTTGTTCTGGAATAGCTAAACAGTTATCAAATGTTAGACGACAAGAACTAGGTGCATTTTGTTTCAGGTAGTTCAGTGCCTCCCATACAATACAATAGATTGGTGGGAGTTGGGACAACGAACTATTGATTGATTATTGTGCATTCTAATGACAATGATTAGAAAAAAAAGTGGTCCATGGAGAGAATGAGGGCAGGGAAGGCGTTCAAGCAATGTCTTGAAGTTATATTGCATTAATCTGAGATGTGCTACTATTTGGTTACCATGTCAACATCTTACCATATGTATAACATTTAAAACATTCCCTTACAAATCATAGGAAGTGGGGACTTACATTTCACATCCCTTTTTAACAATTTGTAATTATTTGAAAAGTATATTTTGTGACTGGCAAAGACTTTAGCAAAAAACAATGGGACATATTTACAAGCCCCTACCGCCACCACAGAGTCACTTTTCATGACGTTGTAATGGCGATAGGGGCTTCGCCTTATTTACAAGGCAGCCTTAAGCCATTTAACGTGGCTTAATGCTGCCTTGTAAATAAGGCACCCTTTCACGCTATACTTAGCGTGAAAAGAGAAGGCAATCGGTGTTGTGGTAGATGTTCTGCCACAACACCCATTGATTTTGATGCTGACCCATATTTATAAGGGTGGTGTAAATATGGGGCAGCGCCAAAATTTAGACCAGGGAAAACCTGGTCTTACCCTGGCGCAATGAAGAAAAATGTTTAATTTCTCCTCATTTTTGCTGTTTCTATATGTGCTGCGTTGTGCAGCACGCGCGGAAACAGCAAAAGGCCATTGATTATGTGCAGGATGGTATCCCTTCCTGCACATAAACAAGCATTTAAAAAAAGGACGTTTTGCAACTTCTATGTGTGCTGCATTAAGCAGCACAAATGGAAGTTACAAAACACCATTTAAAGTTTGTTTATGTGGCGGTAGGGACACCGTTTTGCACATAAACAATCTTCCCTGCATTGCAGACACCCTTGCACTATGGTGCAAGGGTGCCTGCGTTGGTGCTAGGCTGCTAAATTTAGCGCCAGCACAGGGGGAAACGCAGGGTTGCACCATATTGTTGTAAATATGATGCAACCCTGCGTTTCAGAAGTGGTGGAGCATGGCGTTAAGCCAAGGAGGTTCACGCTGCGCTCCTCCACTTCTATTGTAAATATGCCCCAATGTGTCTTTGATAAATTCTTAACCTTGATTTAAAAAGCCCATTAAGACGCACATTGTAGGAGTTGAGAGAATGGGCCCAGGGAACCCCTACATTTGTGCACCTAAAATATTACCTCAACAACTCACTCACAGCTTGATTAATCAGAGACGGTGTTAAACCTCAATATCATCAGGCAATGTGGCCCTGAGAAGGCACCTCACAATATATCAAAATACAGTTCATTAAGTAAGGGCCCACTTAATGATTGAGTTCTAGATCAGGAATAAAATTTAGAAGATGTATTAGAAGAATTTGAAGGGTGTGGTACAGAGATCATAAATGCAAAATGACAAACTCATTACCATGAGGGCTCTCAATTCTAGAGGACATACAGTATGAAGTGCAGAATAATTCTAAGTCCCAACTGAGCAGCAAAATCAATAGAGAAACAAACAGCTTTCCTAGTAGCATTGTAAAGTTCTCTGGCTCACCCCCTTTCCCCAAACCAAATCAGTGGTTTATATAATCTTTTCCTGCCTAGGAAATCACCAAGTTCAGCAAAATGATCATGGTGTGAGCTAAATAATTATACTCTCAGCAAATCAGAGAACAGCATTTTTAAACTTCATATTGCCTTTCATTACACCTGTTAGACCTGGCATCATTGGCTTGTTTTCCCCTGTCTTTTTGCGTCAGACTTCCTGTTTTTGATTGTGTGCTGCATCTCGTTTTATGCTGGTTTTAGAACTCTGGGCACTTTACCACTGCAGATCAGTGCTAACTTGCAAGTACTCCCTGTGAAAAGTATGATGGTGATTGGTTATCCATGATAGGCATATTTGATTTACTAGTAAGTCCCTAGTAAAGTGCACGGTGTGCACCCATGGCCTGTAAATCAAATGCTAGTAGTGGGCCCACAGAACTGATTGTGCCACCCAATGAGTAGCCCTGCAACTATGCCTCAGGCTTGCCAATGCAGTGTCTATAAGTGCAGTTTTAAACTGCCATGTCGACCTGGCAAGTGCACCCACTTGCCAGGCCCAAACCTTCCCTTTTTCTACATGTGAGGCACCCCTAAGGTAATCCCAAGGTAGCCCCAGGGAAGGGTGCAGTGTATGTGAAAGGTGGGACATGTGCTGGTTTGTTTTATCTGCCCTTTTAGTGAAATACTGCCAATTTCTTTTTCACTATTGCAATGACTATCTCTCCCATAGGTCATCTTTGGAGCTGCCTTGTAACCTCTAACAAGTGTAACTTTCAATTGGGAAGAAATAGAGATTTGGAGTTTGGGGTCCCTGAACTCACAATTGGAAAATACATCTTTTAGTGAAGTTATTTTTTAAATTGAGTGTTTGAAAATGCCACGTTTAGAAAGTTGGCATTTTCTTGCTTTACCATTCTGTGCCTCTTTCTGCCTGTGGAATCCATGTCTGGTTTAGACTGGCAGTTGGGTTTATTGTGAATTCACTCTAGACGGTCACATAAAGGGAACTGAGGTATGGCCTGCATATCCTATTGGCCCATCATCAGGCTGATTGGTCATCCTGGGCTTGTGTGGTGGAAGGAGTTGTCATCGACACATGAATAGGGATGTGCCTGTCCTCATACAAAGCTGTATCGACCCCCTGTAGTGTGTTTGTAGCCAAGTCAGGGTGAGGCAATGTCTTGTGCACTACAAAGACTTTTCTTTGAAGTTTGCTTGCTTCAAAGGCAGAAACAAGAATAAGTATTGGAGCTGTGACACCATAACTTCAGAAAACATCTGGACTAAGAGGAGATGCTGCCAAGAAGAGCTGGAGAAGCTGTAGGAGGGGAACTGCCGCTCTGCTTGTTGTTGTGTTGTGCTGGCCTACTGCTTTATGAATCTGTCTTGGGCAGTGAAAGGAATGGACTTTGCTTTCTGTACCCTGCTTCCCAAGGGTCTCCAAGGGCTTGTGTTTCCTTGCCTTCTGATAAGAAGTTTCAGGGCCATCAAAGACTACACATGCAGCCCCTGAACTTCTCTGCTGGGAGATCTGACCTGCCAAGTGGTGCCAATTCCACTTCTGGGCCCCTGGAGATGGCATTGCTGCAAATAACTGAAGAAAATCCACACCAACTTTCATTGGCTGTTTTTCCTGCGGCAGCAAAGCAGTGCGGTTAACAAACCAATGCATCGCCACGATGCAGCCAAAGAATAAGCAGCATCTGTCATGCAGCTCCCAAATCTTTGCAGCCCGAATCCCGAGCACTGTCTCCCCAACATCCAAGACGCTCACTCCGACAAAGGCCCTGCTGTGCAGCTGAAAAAATTGACGCATTACCTGCTCGTGGCTGGGAGAAACGTCGCAGCACCTGTTTTACCACCACCGCATCGACCCCAGCACACCTAGATTTTCCACGCCTCGCACCTGTGTGCCATGTTCTTCATCGTAGTTGCCCAGCAGTGAGGAACTGAGGCTGCGTGTCCGGAAAGCGACGCATCACCTCCCCTCACAGTAAGGGACAAACGCATCACCTCCCTGGCCTGCAGTAAGGAACTGACGCATCACCTCCCCTGGCAGTAAGGAACCAAAGCATCACCTCCCTCAGAGTAAGGAACCGATGCATCGCTTTACTTTTCCAAGACCTCACCTCACCTTTCTTAGTCTTTGATTTTGACACATCCCATGTACTTCATGCAAAAAGTGATGCATCCATTGTTTCCTATAGACTGAAATGTTTTGAACCATTTAAAAGTGATATCTTTTTTTGTACATGGTTTTGGTCTTGTTTTACTCAAATAAATATTGGTTACTTTTCTAAACTGGTGGGGTGTCATTTTGTAGTGTTTTTGCTGTGTTACTGTGTGTGTATGTACAAATACTTTACACATTGCCTCTGAGATAAGCCTGACTGTTCGTGCCAAGCTACCAAGGGGGTGAGCAGGGGTTCTCTTGGGTTTATAACTCCCTTACTCTGACTAGAACAAGGGTCCCAACTTGGACACGGTGCAGGTCACTGCCAACTAGAGACTAGAGTTTGTTAACATTGGTTGGCAGCGGTGAGAATAGAACTGGTGGTTGTACTTGACATACCAGGGTTGGTGTAAACTACTACCAAAGCACAGACTATTTTGCAACCACATAATGTTTTTGATTTTCTCTTCTTGATAAACGTCTGAGTTTTTGGTCTACAAATCATGTTTCAGTCTCAGGAGCCAGCAGTCGGAGCTGTAGAGTCAGTGTTTGAGCTAGAGGGTTTGAAAACCTATATGGTACCCCAACTCCAAAAATTCAGCAAGGAGCTCAAATGTCTTATCAGGGGCCTCACTAAAAAGAAGGAGCTTCAAAAGGTGCTGAAGGCCTGGGTAAAAGCAAAGGAGGCTCGTGGGTGCACAGAGGATGAGAATGATGATGTGGAGGAGCAGAACTTGTAGTGGGATGCTGTGGATCAGGATCCGCCGGGGAGGAAGGTACTTCCCAGGGCAAGCAGCAGTGTCTCATACAGCCGTCCCCAGAGTAGCTGGAGGGCAGGTGGGAGACCAGGAGGCATCATTTTGAGCTGGAAAGGCTCCAGAAGGATAAATTGGCAGTCGAGGAGAGAAAAATGGTGCTAGCTCAAGAAGCGAGCTTAAGGAGTTGAACTTGAAGGCCAGGTCTAGCACAGATGGCGGTAGCATTACATTCATGCAATCTTAGAGAATGGTGCACTGGCCAAAGCATGTAGGGAAAGAGTTTACCACAGGGTGTGATATCCAGAGATGGTTTCAAGTTTTTGAGGCAGCACTTCACATGAATGGGGTCCCTGAGAAACACGGGGGGAGGGATATGTAATCACTTTGCAGTGGAGGGAAGGGATACCTTGCTGGTCCTAGCGGACGCACATGCCCTCACCTACCCCAAGATGAAGGCAGCCATACTTACCCAGTATGGTCTTAGCCCTGAGAGATAGAGAGATCAATTTAGACAGAGTAAGAAATTTGATTCCCAGACATGGTTTAAGTTTACAGATTCTTTTCACAGAGCATTGGATGGTTGGGTGAAGGGCAGTAATGTAACAGATTTCGAGGGGTTGTACAATTTAATTGCATGGGAGCACTTGTCTGTTGCATGTTTTGAAGAGCTGCGCTAGTACGTGATGTACAGCAGGGTTACTGACCCCAGGAAGCTTGCTCAGGAGGCGGGCCGCTGGGTGAGTACCAGGGTCTACAAGAAGGTATAAGAGGGGTATTCCATCAAAGGTGGGCTGGGTTCCCATCAGAAGAGTGGGGGTAACAACAGGCATTTTCTAATAGGCCCCAACTAGTGTAGCGATAAGGGAGGAATTGGTCCCACGAGGGTGTGGGGACCCAGCTGAGATGACCCTTGTCTCACGAGGAGACAGTGAGATGGTCCGGAGAAACCTAATGCTGGAAAACACCAAGAAATACAGGCAGTGGGTGACCATCTATGGACAAAGGGTAGAGGCTCTGAGAAACACAGGAGCCAGGATGACTACTGCCAGGTGTCACCTGGTGTCTAAAGAGCAGGTAGTCCCTAATATACTTCACCAAGTTGTGGTGGTAGACAACAGTGAGCACTTCTGTAAAGTGTCTCAGGTTCCCTTTGAGTGGGAAGGGGCCTCAGGTTATTTGTGATTAGCTGTGAGCCTATCCATGCCTGTGGATTGTCTGATGGAGAACGACCTGGAGCATTCTGCCTGGAAGGAGGTAGAGCTCAGGTCGTACTTGGAGATGGCAGCCAGTGTAATCAAGAGGGCTTGGAGCTTGAAACAGTGCCAGGTGTCTGCCAGGAAGAGTAAGGGCAAGGGGTGCTGTAAACCCACTCCTGAAATTCCCACACTATGAGAGGGAACTGAACCTAAGGGGGACACCCCAGTATCTACAGGGGAAGAGGTAGCTGAACTGGAAGACTTGACAGAGTTGACCTATTGGCAGCAAGAAGGGGGTCCCTCCAGGGAGGAGTTCTGTGCAGAGCAGGGGACATACCCTACTCTCGTGCTTCATAGGCAGCAGCCTGAGGACCAGGCAGCTGTCTAAGAGGCCAGGTCACATCTGATTTACTGGGAGATGGACTCCTATATTGAGCCTAAGGTTGCTGAGCCTAAGGGCAGCCTGTGTGCTGGTGTTTTCCCTGTGTTTAGAACCTTCCTACTGGGTTTGGCTCGTGATGTGCCTTTGGCAGGACATTTGGAGCAGGGCAAAACCTTTGACTCACTTGTCACCAACTTTTACTGGCCCCAAATGAGTAGGTAGTCTGATGCATTTTGCAGGCTGTTAGAAATGGGATTTCTGGTTGGCTAGGGCTTGCGCCAAAGCCAGGCAGAAACCACCACTCTAGTCAGGGCTGGGGAGTTACACGCCAAAGATAACCCCTGCTCACCCCCTTGGTAGCTTGGCACGAGCAGTCAGGCTTATCTCGGAGGCAATGTGTAAAGCGTTTGCGCACGCACCCAGCAACAACACCCAAGGCCCACCACAAAGGAAACTCCACACAAGGTATTATATAAAAATAGCCGTTGTATTATACCAAAACACATTAGATAAAAACACACACTTTACAATGTGCCAACAGGCACGGGCAGAATTTACAGGGGATATGTACAAGACAGGGCCACCTGGACCACTGTCAGGAATAGGCACTTTTAGCACTAGCACTTGGTAGGACTAACACTTTGTAGGAATAATACTTTAGAACATAGCACATACCATCACTGTAGCACCAATTAGAAAATGTAGCGCACAACCAGTAACCACTGGTAACAGGTAAGTACCACCTACGCAACCCTAACCACCTTAGGAAAATATTACGTAGGGAATCATGAACACATCAGCATAACCTATACCAGGAAAAACCCTCTCCTACGCATAGGCACAGCTAGAAAGAAACATAGCATAAAAGCAAGGCACATTGCGCAAAAGCACACAGGTAAAAACCAACATGTACCCTAGGTGAGGGCACAACACAGGAAAACTGTCCCCAGGCCATCTTGGCCTTTCAGGAGCTAAAAACGCCCTTTGTCCAGCAGAGTCAGGGCTAGGCTGCGCAGGCTGCGCAAGCCAAAGCGTAAAGGGCACAGCCTAAACGTTGCGGCTGCCCACTAAGTGCTGGGCAGCTGGGAAAATGAGCGTGGGCACCACTGTGCCTGTAAACCAATTGTGCAGCGCGTAGGGGAGGGGGGGCCTCGTGGGCTTTAGAACACAAATATGCCCAGAATAACGTTGGAGCCTCTCAGGGGCTCAAGAACACTGCCCCCGACGTTGGAGCCTCTCAGGGCTCGAGAAAATAATGCCCCGACGTTGGAGCTTTTTCTGGCTCTAAACAAATATGCCCCCGCTCCCGTTGGAGCGGCCCGCTGCCTTCCGGGGCCGCTCGTAGCACCAGAGAGATGCCCTCGTGGTTGGAGTCCCTCGGGACTCTATGACAAAGAAGGTAGCAGTCGTGGCCTCACCCCTAGGGGCAGCCCCCACTCACCAGACTGAAGCGGGGACTCCTCTTCGGCGCTGCTCCCCGTGCATGCCCGGCTTGCTGGAGCACTCTTCACCGGGGCTCTCTGTCAGCAGCAGGCGACACGCGGGGCTCTCGTCTTCACCCGGTCCCTCTTCTGGGACCGGGACTTCACCAAAGAGGCGGATACAGCAGGGCTCTCACCAGTGTTGAGAGTCCCGTACGATCATCCAGCCGGGCTTCACCCGGTCTCCCTCCTCGAGACCGTGACTTTTCTCTGGAGCCCGCGAGGCTCCCAGGCTACTTCCTGCTTCCTCGTTACAGGAGCGCGGGGTAGGCTCCCGTCCGCTTCCTGTACTCAGCCACTCCCACGTCCCTTCCAAAGCTGCCTGGCATCCTGTCCTCCCCGGCCGCGGCGGTGATTTCAATCCGGCGGCAATGAGGGGTGGGCTCCCTCAATTAAAACAAGGCAGTAATAATTAAATAAGCGGGGTAGGCACCCGCGAGCGAGCACCACAATGCGGGGTGGGCACCCGCCACAAAACACAGGCAAACAGCGGGGGAATCCCTACGTCGGGGTTCCCTCGTGAGGATCGCAGCCCAGCGCTGCTGGCCACAATGAAGGCGCTCTTCAGAAAAAACGCTTCTCGATGCTGGGGTCCCAAATAAAGCACTCATAGCGCTATAAGTCAAATAAAAAACGCTTCCAGGTGCTTAGAGATACAAATAAAGCGCTCCCAGCGCTTAGGGGAGTATATAAAAGTCCAGCAAAGTTCTCTTCTGTATGCAGCAAGGCAGGGGGGGCAAGGCTGGGCCCTGAGCCAGCTCACTGGGCCTCCAGACAGGAAGGTAGTCAAAGTGGCGGTCCTCTGGCCCAGCAACAGCAGCAGCCCCCTCAGGCAGGATCCTGGAAGAGAACACCTCTGTGGGGACACAGCCCCATTTTTATACACCTTTTCCCTTTGTTCTTGGTTCAGGGTGAGGGGGAAAACCAGTCGCAGCTGTTTGGGGAGCACCCTTGATGTGCTCAGCCCCTCACTCTATTCACTGGCAGGGCTAGGGTCATCAGTCGCACCACAGGGGGCGGAGCCAGCATTGTGTGGGGAAATCCCAGCCCTATTCACAGGACCCAGGTGCACCACTCCCTCACATCACACATGCTGATCTCAACACTCACCACCGGGGCAGACCCATCCAGACTCCTGGAGCCAGGCTCACCAGCCAGCTCCAGCCAATCACGTGTCAGCACCTTTACAGCACACGCACAGCCATGTCTAGAAGTGGCACTTCCAAACTAGACACATACACGCTGCATACATCATTGCGCAGCATTCAATCACACGAGTCCGTACATACCAGACTCGACCCTGCACACCCCACGCATCAGGAACTACCAGGGGCACCTACATTCCCCATGCATTCCTATGGGAGCGCAGGCCTATCTCACCACATGCACTCAGAGTGCGCACGCACTTTACTCTGGGGCACAGGGAAAGTGTGCAGAAACCAAAAATCACTACCACCAGGTCACCAGTAAAAGCAAAAAGTTTAGGGGTGAGCCTGCCAGAAGGGCCAAGTCCAACATAGGTCTTGTCAGATTGTCAGGCAAGTGGCAAGAGTAGGGGGAAGTGTAAAGCTCCCCTCCAACCATCCCCTGTCATGAGCACCCCTTTCTAGGGGGTGGGCATCAACATAGGGCCTCTGGAACACAAGAAAGCCATGGGCAACAGGTTCCTCCTGGTCTTGGTGGACCTTGCTACCCAGTACCCAGAAGCTATCCCTCTCAGTACAGTGACAGCGCCCGTTGTGGCCCAGGCACTCATGGGGATCTTAACCTGTGTGGGTTTCCCTAAGGAGGGGGTATTTGGCCGGAGTACCAATTTCATGCTGCTGTACATGAAGGCTAAACAAATCAATGCATCACCTGCTCACGGCTAGGAGAATCGATGCAGCACCTGTTTTGCCACCACCGCATTGACCCCAGCACATCTGGATTTTCCATGCATCGCATCTGTGCTCAAAATTCTTCATCAACGTTGCCCAGCAGTAAGGAACCGAGGCCACGTGTCCAGAAACCAGCGCATCACCTCCCCTCACAGTAAGGAACTGATGCATCACCTCCCTGGCAGTAAGGAACCAATGCATCACCTCCCCTGGGAGTAAGGAACTGACACAAACTGCTTTTCTGGCACCTCACCTCTCCAGCGCCTGTTTTCATCTTTCATTATGACACATGCCAGGGGCCAGATGTACAACCATTTGCCTTTATGACTTGCAAATTGCGAACAATTGTGAATCGCAAATGTACAATAGTGTCAGAGACACTGTTAGCGACTCTCAATGGGGTCTCAAAATGTGAGGCTCATGAATATTAATGAGCCACTTGCAATTTGCGACCCCATTGGGAATGGCAGGCCCTCTCAGGGATGGTGGCCTGCTGATCTCAGCAGACCTCCATGTCTGGGACTGCTTTTCAATAAAGCAGTTTTTTTTAAAATACAGCCCGTTTCCCTGGGACCACTCCCTGCCATTAAAAAATATTTTCCCATGCATTCCCAAAGGGGAAGGGGTTCCCTGCGGACCCCTTTCATTTGCGAATGCTTTACCACCTACTTGAGGTAGGTGGCAAATTGCGACTGTTTTGCAACCGCAATTGCGGTTGCAAAACAATCATACATAGGGCTCAGACTCGCTCTTAGGAAGCGGCGCCCTTGAAACGCCCCTTCCTAACAGCAAGTCGCAAATCCTAATTAACGAGTTGCAAATAAATTGCGACTTGCTAATTAGGGTTTGTACATGGCCCTTAGGTATTTTTGCATGCGCAAACGAGTCACAAACCCGTTTGCACTTGCAAAAATACATTGTACGTCTGGCCCCAGGTGCTTTGTGCTAAAAGTGGTGCATCCATAGTTTTCTATGGACTGAATTGTTGTGAATCTTTCAAAAGTGATATCTTTTCTTGTATATGTTGGATTTTTTGTCGTTTTGGTCTTGTTATACTCAATTAAATATTGATTTTTTTTCTAAACTGGTGTGGTGTCATTTTGTAGTGTTTTCACTGTGTAACTATGTGTGTATGTACAAATACTTTACACATTGCCTCTAAGATAAGACTGAGTGCTCATGCCAAGGTTATCTTGGGTGTGTAACTAGAATAAGGGTCCCTCCTTAGGACCGAGTGCAAGCTACTGCCAACTAGAGACCCCCATTTCTAATAACACCTATGCGATATTCCACTACATGACCATTGATTCTGCCCACTCAATGCTAATGTCATCCAGAAATGGTGGAACAAACTGGCTACTGAACAACAGCAAACATTTATGAATGATAGGGCACAGTGAGTTAGCAGAAGGTTCTTGAGGAAAGAAACAGTTTTTGTGAACATGCCGAAATTGTTAATTGAGAACAGTAAGAACAACAGCAATGGAAGTAAACAAACATGACTGCTTGACTGCCTGCCGCAGAAATATGCAAGAGGAGACATCTATTTTGAACAACATGTCATATAGGCCCAAATTGAGGTCCAGGGAAACACGCTTCTACAAGTCATAGCAAATTTGTTTCAAATGGAATCAAAAGCAAAACTGCACTCTGCACATTTTTAATAAAGCACGAAAATATAAAATGCACAAACAACTCCAACATAAGCACAAAATCCTTTAGAATATCAAATGCTTAGATCCCATATATTCATTCGTACAGGGAAGGGGAAAATTACATTTTCTCCTTCTCCTTCAGAGAATACAAGTGAAAATAAAAGGCGAGACACTAAATTCAGTCTGACTGTGCACACCAAGGCAAACAGTAAATATATGTGGTAACCTGATTGCAATCCATCGTTTTCATTTGCATACATTTAAAATTGAGCAATTAAGCTTTTAGCTGCACTGCAAATTAGGATGTCTCTGACATGATAATTGTTTGGGAAAACAAGTGCAGCATACAGTTACAGTGTTTCCTCAAATTATGCCTTATTGTTTTTCTGAAAATCGCCAAATCATGACGTAAAAATCATTGGTGACCACATAGCATGCCATTTTATTTATTTATTTTATTGCTTTGGCTATCATCCTTACAATAGTTAAAAATGTGATTTAAAAAACACTAAGAGTACAAAACTTGTTTCTTAAAAACATGTTCATTGCAATCAGCTGGGTGACACAATTTAATTTAGGCACAACATTCCATTCCAATGGAGCAGTGGACAAATTCATCAAATATATACAAGTGCGAGGGCAAATAAACGTTAAAAGGTATACAATTCGGTCGAAAGGCTTGTTGCCTTAAAATCATATATAATACCATCAGCTAAGTATCATAAAAGCATTTAGGCACTATATTACATCTCATTAAAAACAATCATCTACTGTGCCAAATATAAAAGAGTGCAAATGCAGAGAAACTTTAAGGGAGCATACAATTTAAACAGGGGTATTAGCACAATGTATGACGGAGAGTTGCAGAACCTCTTAGGTTATCTGGCTAAACTGAGACGTACTCGGTAGACAGCTCTCTCAAGCGAGGTCACACCCCATAAAAATGAGGTTACAGGAGTAACCACATACGTAAATTGATTAAAAAACGATGGATTAGCACCCACCAACTACCATAAGAAATGCAAAAGTAAATTGAATACAATTGTATTTTTATGTTACACTTGAATACCATAATGCACACCTTGGCTTTGCTTAAAAAGTGGTTTCTATGTTCAAGATCATCTGTTTTGTTAAAACCTTTCTTCTTTTGTTAGTAACCGACGTGTTTCGTCCCCAAACAGAGACTTTTTCAGGGCTACAAACATAGATAGTGCATACATATTTTAAAATCAGGAGGAAACAGCAATAAAATATTGATTTGCCTGCAGTTTGGTGGTTCGTGGTTCCTATGTGGTGGAAGCAAGCGCTAACAACGCTGCGAGCAGACGAAGGATCTCTGGTGATTTTTATATTTTAAAATTAGTACACAAAGTCAATAAACACGAAACACCAACAACCCACATGTAATATACATAGGGGCAGATTTATGTTTGACTTGCGCCTCATTTACGCCGCCGTTGCGTCACTTTTGTGACGCAGCAGCGGCACAAATCCTGCGCCATGGTGCGGGGTATTTACAACGTGACGCATCTGGGAGATGCGTCACGTTGTAAAGCCCTGCGCCACATGTAGGCGTTCCAGGGCAGGTGGGGGCGTTCCGGCGCAGGAACGCCTCCAAAAAGTGGCTGAGTGAAATCTACAAGATTTCACTCAGTCACTTTTGAGCCCATGCTGCGTCAAAACCCTGCGCCTGCTTGAAGCAGGCGTAAGGATTGACACAGCATTGTGAAGATAGGGCCCCCCAGAGCAATGCTGGAGCTGTGTCGCGCTTGCGACGCAACTCCAGCAATGCGCCACTTTTACGGCACAGATGCGTGACGCATCTGTGCCGTTTTTGCCCCATGGTGCGCCACATTATAAATGCGGCGCATCCATGGTGGCGGAGCTGGGGCGCAAAATAACTGGCGCATCCCTGCTGATATGCAGGGATGCGTCAGTCATTATAAATATGCCCCATAATATTTAGGTTACACAAAAAAGCATTGGTGAACTGTGCTGTATTGAAGACCAATCAAACCCCAACTATTTTAGGACATATTCACTGTACACAATCCATATTTTTTAAGCTGTATTTTATTTAAGTCAAAAATTAAATTTTCATGAGGCTATTTAACCATTAACTTATGTCCCTGTACTCTCGACATCAAATTGTGCAATGATAACAACTCATACCCTCAGATCACGTCTGGGGAAACGTCTTTCTTTTGCTAATTATAGAGTGATTTTAAAATATGTTCAGCTGTCAGACCAAGCTGAGGGACTGTCCTTCCATGAAACTTGGTGACAGAGAGATTAACTGGATAGCTCATGAATGTTCAGAGGATACTACGCATGCAAGCACGCACGCTAGTACGGAGTAAGGAAGCACGGAGCAAGAACACTAGCAGGAGCAGGCGCAGCAGCAGCAGTTAAACGCCAGCCGCTGAGCCAGAACCCCCCACTAGTATGGAGCGAGGACGCTAGCAAAAGCAGGAGCTGCAGTGGTGAAATGTGGGCCGCCAGGCGGGCCTCCAATTACCTTCGGAGAATTCACGCCTCGCTCCTGGCCACGTTCAGAAGAAGAAGAAGATCTGGTGCTCGGCAGGTGCCCAACCCAAGCCGAGTCAGTAGAGAAATCAGAGAGCATTGAACCCAATAGTACTGCCTGCTCCCTATCTGCCCCCAAAGGACAGAATACCCCTCCTTCCACGTGCTACGCTACTTCGCCCTCCAACTGACCTGGCAATAAGAGGTGACGAGTCAGCGGTGGGAAAGTGGCGGTTGGGGGGCTTTGAGGTGCACAATTTAAGGAGCGGTAGCGCAGGAGTAGGTGTGGCAAAAAGAGGGAAAAGTGGAGAAGCTAGCAGCCTTTGGGGCTTAAGGCCTGCAGTGAGTGGAAAGCAGCCAGCATTGGTGCTGGTGTGGTTTGCTTACCACATTGGCCCCCTTCCTGCTCTTCTCCCCTCACCTCCTCCTACACTCATCCTCTGATCGGAGTCTCTGAAGCATGCTCGTGTCCACCCGCCCCCAGAAAAAGTCAGGTAAACAATAATAAAAAGGAATACAATAGGGGGGTGAGGTGGCACTTCTAGAAATAGATAACTGATAAAGCTGACCAGCAGTTCCAAACCCAAACTCAACTCCACAAGAGTGCCGGGGGACCCAAATATGGTGGTAGGCGGGTGCGCATGTGGCAAGCACAAGTGCACTAGACTGTTCTCTGTGGAGAGTGGAAGCAGCAGGCATGAGGTCGGTGCAGTTTGCTTATGCAGAGATGCCTATTTGCCTGCCCTAAGACACAAGCCTTAGCATGTAGCTGTTTTAATTATAGAAGATTCTGGCTGCGCATCATGCAGGAGATTCGTCTTGAGGGTTCAGTCTACCTCACACAGAGCTTGGCCTCAGGATCTGGAGTGACGCCTTGCCATGCACATTTTGTTAGCGTGCTAGAGCCCCCCCCCCCAGATAGTAAACGTTTACACACCACAGGAGGGGGAGTGGTGGCGCTAAGAGAAGATTGTAAAACTACCTGATCACATTCTGGTGTGTTCTAGTGCACTACAGCACAGCTGTAGAAGTACAACAATTGGAACAAAGCAAAGCTCACAAAGGTACCCAAACGTGCTACTAAGTTCAAGTATCATTTAAAGAATACAAGCAAGCATTGTTCACTATCACCATTACTTTTACCATTAATCACCTATCATTCCTGCACACGGGAACGACCCCTTAGGTTGTCAGAACCGTAGTAGGGCAGATGAAAGTTCTGACCAATTTAGACTAGGCCTTAGGGCTTTCTAAGTGCAACCTCAAATTTCATCAAAGCAGCAGCAGAAGGAGAGGCAGAAATGACTGAAGCAGAGCAAACAAAATTTTCTCAGCCAGCTGGAAAATTGCACACAGAGTTTTCAATCACAAGAGGTCAATAACAATAGCAAAGAGGGTGTGGGCAGGCCCCGGCCAAAACATGTAAGTGAGAGTCTGAAAGGTGAAAGTAGTGGCTTGACCTACTCAGAAGACAGGGTAAAGAAGCGAGTAGGACCAATGTCAGCGGCTATGGAAATGACCGGCCAAGGTACAACAAGTTGGACAGCAATAAGCAGAAATGGTGAAAGCATGGAAACCAAACAGGAGATCAAGACTTTCACGTTGACCAAATACTTCCCTAGGTTATCAAGGGGGAGGGTTTTACAGCCAGAACGAATATTGTATCAAGCTCTCTGACCCCACCACTAAGGGTAACACTAGGGACAGACCATTGCAGTACACTCAACCATCATAATAGCTCCCAGAGAAGAGACAAGAGAGGTTTTATCGCCTCAGGTTCAAAGCAGGATGAAACCTCATCAATCATCGAGCTGTCTTCCTTCTGGTGGACAGTGTCAGTAGTCCAATTCACCAGAATAAAGTCCAAAATGAACTAGAGGTTGTTGCAATTACTGCTGGTCTCCATGAAAGGGGAAAGGGTCAGTTGATCTATAGGAATACGCACAGGAGCATCAGCAAGAGAGACCCATGAGAAGCCCACATGGGCCAACAGTACAGATATATCACCAAGCACAAAGCTCACTAAATAAGCACCCAGCACAATGCTCACTTAACGACGAAAGCATAAAGGACATAGTATTTGAAACAAAACATGGCAAACATGATAGCCCTATGATAACAAATTGTGATTTCACAATCAATCAAGACAAAGTGCTCACATCCATAAACTCTACCCTGATGGCAACAATAAACATACTCACATGGCAGTGACATAAATAAGACACCCACATGGACACAATGCAAGCCATAGCTCAGAGTATAGTTAGTATGGCCAAGAACTTGAGGATATCGAAAATAGGGTCACTTCGAAAGAATGCCACTGCTCAGTAATTGTAGAAAAACTGTCAACACTGCCAGAAGCTTTGACAACTATGATGGAAGATTTGAAATATATCAGGCAGACAGGAGAAACTGGTGCTAGGTGGCCAATATTCAGCCTCGGATAACAAATACAAAACTTAAGGACCAAAGCACTCTCCCAAATGCTCCAATTGTCAACAAGGATTGCTGAGCCAAAGGAAGAAATTAACCAAATTGGGCTAGAGATTGGCCAGAGAACTTCAGACAAGGCCCCACATGTTGCCAGGTGCACTGCGAGGGTGGATGGGATGACACCAACCCAATGGGATATGAAGGCAGACCACTAATTCAGGTATCAAAACTTTAAAAAGGAATGCAAAAAAAAGGTTAAAGAAAAAGCAAAAAACGCGAAAAACTGCTCTACTAAGAAGAAGAAGCAGGGGACAAAAGCCCTTTGCTCCATCGAGGGAAGAAGGCACTCAATTTAAGATGGCAAAAGTAAACTCAGACAATACCCGTTATCCAATATTCAAGAACAAGAGTACGGCAAATGAGCAGGGAGTAAAGGATTCCAAGAACTCAGCCACATTGGCAGTTTCAACTGGTCAGTCTTAGATACCTGCCAAACAACATGCTGAGGGTGCAACATCAAGTAATGGAGATATGACTGCAGGCCAATCTAAGGAGATCTCGATTAACCTAGAAGAAGATGCCGGGAAAACAACAAAACTCAGAAGAGAAATAAAGCATGTAACTGGGAGCCGAGATCAACAAACCCATATGAGAAATCACTTGCCCACAAGAGAAGTGGGAGTCAGATATCAAAGTCCCACAAGGGCTCCAAACAGTAGAAAAGAGGACTGTGGCTTGGATGAGGAAACAGTACCACAAAATGTAATATTCATATCTCTACACATTTCCAGGGGTAGGCAAGATACACTCAACAAAGGACATATTTTGAAACTTTTGCAATACATCCTGTCCTTATCAGACATAACCAGTAAGGACCTCCTCTGTATACAATTTAAAAGTAACAATAAGAATAATAGGCAGGAGAATACAGTGGGACATGGAAAAATCTGGCTCTGACTAAAAGGATCATGCTGCGGAAGAAAAGAATCGCAGATTGGGGTATCTCTGTTGAAGAAAAAAGGGAAGGGAAAAACCCTTAAATGCTGAATGCACAAATAAAATCACAGCCTGTCCACGTAACTGGCCAACAAGCCAAGAATGGCTTGTTAAGAGGAGCACCTAGGGTACAAGTAAAACTCTAACTACAAAAACTTAAGCATACAATGCAGAGCAAATGAGGGAACGATATAAAGAAGGATAATAACCTGGTCAGCAGAATAAACAGGCATCAGAGAAGAGTGTAGGAATTGGCAAATGGTCAACAAGAATGGCAGGGACAGTAATACCTAGCGCAAAAGTCGCCCATCAAGGGCATCCAAAGAAGCTTCTCCCAACGGTGAGCACTGATACAACAAAAAAACTATACTTAGATAAAATATAGTCTTCCAAGAACTCCAAAGTAATGCCTTGCCCAATAAATGTTCTATTGCACCAATAAATACAGTCACAGCTATAAAAATAGTATCTTGGAATGTCGCCAGTCTCTCCGGAGTCTTAAGAAGTGGATTAAAGTTTAAAAGGCTGCAAGAAGCAGATATAGTGGGGCAGATTTACAAGTTCGTTGTGTCACTTTTGCGTCATTTTCAACATGGGAAAAGTGACGCAAAAGTGGCGTAAGGGGCTTGTAAATCTGCCTCAGTGTGTCTCCAAGAAACCTGGGCAGTAATTCCCCCCCCCACCCTCCTGGAGGGATTCTCAGAAGTACATAAACCAGCAAACAAACAACACACCTTCGGAAGACCGTTGGAGAGAATACTGATTTATATAAATCACTCACCTAAATTAGTTGCCAAAGAAATTAAGGAAGAATCAGAACAGTTACAGGCAGCCACAGTGGAAGGCTCTCCGGGAAAAGGGGTAAAATAACATTGCTGCTAATAAATATATGCCTAGATGTACATGATTCCAAAAAAATCGGAAACAACCAACATGATAATTGCACTTTTGGAAGAATTATTATGTGAATACATAACATTAGATAGGGTAATAACAGGGGCCTTCAACTTACACAACCTCGGGCAGATATAAAATACAGAGAATGGCAGAGAACATTTTCAACAACTTTCTGCAAATATATAGCTTAATTTCTGCAAAATCATTAGCACTAATAGAGCAGGCTAGTGCATTACACGTAAGCTCCTACAACGATCACACAATGTTAGACGGACCGGGAGGGTCGGCCGAGGACAAGGGGAGAGGTCTCCGGGGAGAGCCGTCTCCAGCGATCGCACAGACGAGTAACTTCCCCCCCACAGATGTACACCACACAAGGATAGGATTTAACGTTCTTTATAAGCGATTTCTTAAGGTACGGTGGAATGGTACAAGGAGGTCTGGACTCAGGGGTCCCCTCGATTCTAGTCTCTTAGTTTGGGAAAGGGGGTAGCGGGACAGTCTGGTTACCAATCTGGTAGATGCGATGATGGATAGCTCACAATCCTCGAGCTCGGTGTTCTAGCTGGGATGGGCCGCGGCAGCGCCAGCAGGTCCCGGTGAAGGTGGTCGTTACACGGTCCGCGGCAGCGCCAGCAGGTCCCGATGAAGGTGGTCGGTACACGGTCCGCGGCAGCGCCAGCAGGTCCCGGTGAAGGTGGTGGTTACAACGGTCCGCGGCAGCGCCAGCAGGTCCCGACAAAGGTAGTAGGTACAACGGTCCGCGGCAGCGCCAGCAGGTCCCAACGAGGATGGAGGATGTAGAAGGCCGCGGCAGCGCCAGCAGGCAGGACGACAGTTCACAAGGCAGGGCTACGGCAGCGCCGGTAGTCCGTCAAGGATGAGTTCTTCTCGGTGTCTCTCGACTCCAGGATACAACTGCCTTCCTGCTCTGGAGCTGCCCTAGTTATAGGTCTGGCGCCCTTTGATGTCCGGACCCTCGCACTTGGAGGTCGGGAGGTCCGGGATGAGGGAGTCCAGACACCCAGCAGGGGGGTGGAGCCAGCGCCCGGGGGAGCTGGAGGGCGATCGGCACCTGGCGGGGGAGAGCCATCGACACTTCTTTCTCCCATCGACCTGCCAAGTGGTCCGTTCACCGCCTGGGTGGATGGTGGTGCCGGGATGTCGGGGCCTGGCCAGGCCCAGGGTTAGGGTCGAGCGGAGGCCACGCGGCCTCGTGGTGCAGTGTCCAAGATGGCGGCTGGTCCGGCCGGTAGTGGTTCGGCCCCATGATACATAGATGTCCGGGGGCAGGAGTTCCGCCAGGAGACGGGGTGCGGGTTGTTTCTGTGGGTAACACCTGGAGGGCCGGGGCTTGGGCCCTGTCATGCGGGGAGGGAGCAAGCCCTTCATGTGGCCTGTCCAACACACAACCATTGACTGTATATTCTTAGATGACAACGTAAGAAGTAAGTGATCATACAATGCTCAGATCTGACCTAAAACTCATTGGAGCTCCCATGAAGAGATTGCCACAATCATTGAGAGAAATGGAGCAGAAAACCACACACTGGTGCACAGAATTAAATAGAATGACATCCATGAATAAAATAGAGGACTGCAAAAAGAATGAGAAAGAGAGAATGTCTGATAGGAACACACCAGACATTATCCAAAACTGGGCTACTTGGATCACGGGCTTGCGACTCACCCCAGTGGAAATAGGAAATAAGAACAAAGCAATCAGAACCAATCAGACAAAGTATAAACTGGGCTATAATGGAAAGCTAAGGAAACACACCCGTAAAGTAAGGTGAGCTAGGAGAGCTCATCAAAGAGTAAGAACCAGTGAGTCAATGCGAAAGCGGAAAGAGGTAAAGCAGGAGCATTAAGCTTTTGTCAGTCAGCTAAAACAATTGCACTATGAAGAAGAATGAACAAAAATCTATGAGCTACCAAAAAACAACTAGCAGGAGCAATTCTGGGAGTATATATTAACACATTACAGAATGATGAGAGTGATAGGTGTAACTCAGTATCCGCAGAGGCATGGCAAACCCATGTAGAGAACGTATACAAAGAGAAACCAGGGAAAACGTTTAAAACAATGCCAGATCCCCCAGCAATAAGGGGAGTTGAGAAAAATACATGCAACGCCTGAAGGGTCCATAATGATGGACAAGCTGATAGTTATTAAAAAAAAAAAAAGTATGGGGCTCCGGGCCCAAATGGACTACCAGGAGCTATGTTCAGGCAGGACCCGGCATATTGGCCAGGGAATCTCTTCCCTTTAGCCACAGCTTGCAGATTGCAATCAGATGCTCCTGATGCATGGCGAGGGTCATTACTATATCCAATGTTGAAAACAGTTGACAACACAGATCCCAAAAAGTATAGGTTAATTGCCCTCTTGGATATAGAGAGAAAGCCTATGGGAGTACCCTACTAAATGAATTAACAAAATGGGCTGAAGAAGAAGGGTTGCTCCTCTTCTACCAGACTGGATTTCGTAAAGGGGGCTCAACCATCGACAATGTTGTTGCCTTAGCTTACATTACACAGCAAGCCAACGTTAAGAACAATTTGCCAGTGTTCACCTGCTTCATAGACTACTTCTCCGCATTCAACGGGGTACTACGGAACAAACTATTGGAAAAACGTGGAAACTGGAAAATCCTGGACAACCTCCTAAATGCGATCTTTTTGATTAACAGCAGGACCTGGGTGAGAGTAAAACTGGCGGGGGAGACAGTAGCCCCAAAATTCTATACAGACCGGGGCCTGAAGCAAGGATATGTTCTTGCTCCAACACTGTTTAACACATATACAGCAGACCTAGGTAAGGGGCTACAGAACGCCAATATAGCCATACCAAAGAGGTCAAAAGAAAGTGCACCTACTACAGTATGCAGTTGATTTGCTAATTTTCGACCATACACAGATAGGGCTCCAGAAGGCATTAGATGCCTTACATACATTTAACAAACGTAATTAACAGATTACCAATCAAAGTAAAACAAAAGTGTTTTATTTGCCCATTATGCAAGGAAAGCATCACAAAAATGAAGGCTGGGAACTACTTAGGAGCCTGGTTCAGAGACGCAGGGAATGCAACCATACATCAAAACAGGATGAAGTCAAAAGGACAAGCAAATATATATGCCCTATGTAAACTGCAAGGCAAATTATATAGCTCAGCGACAGTAGCAATTAGGAAAGTCATCACAGCAAAACTGATACCTACAGTAGCCTAAGCGCAACAATCTTTCCCAGGAAAATGTGATGCACTACTAGAGAAAGCCAGTGTCAAGGATATAAGCACTTCATTCAGCTACCAAAACACACATGTAACAGCCTGATATGACAGGAGTTTGGCCTTACACAGCAGAAATATTATGGCTGGGCACAACTGCAGGATCTCTGTAGGATGTGTTAAAAAGCATATACAGTGAGCAGCAGACATCATAGAGAACTCACTTAAATAGAGTGGTGCAGACCTTAAAGCTGGCAATAAAGAATTAGTCTATGGAAGTAATAAGCTATACGATTGTGAGGAACTCCATAAACAAACAAATTCGCAAGATATCACGAGCATTGGATTCAGCCAGCATTCCAGAAAAGCAATGGCAGTCAGCCTTAACTGCATCCTACCAACCCCACAAAATACAGCTTTATTTAAGCAAAACACTGGGGAGTAAAAGCCTGGAAGAAATTCTTTGGCTAGACTGGTGCAGCTGCAGCTGCAGATAAAAGAACTATGTTAGAAAAGGTAGACGGACCGGGAGGGCCGGCCGGGGTCAGGGGGAGAGGTCTCCGGGGAGAGCCGTCTCCAGCGATCGTACAGACAAGTAACTTCCCCCCCACAGACAGATATCACACACGGATAAGGTTCAGTGTTCTTTATAGGTACTTAGTTATGATACGGTAGAATGGTACAAGGAGGTCTGGACGCAGGGGTCCCCTCGATTAGAGTCTCGTAAGGTCGGGAAGGGGGTAGCGGGTCAGTCTATTTACCAATCAGGTAGTTCGGATGAGACGATGATGAGCTCACAATCCTCGAGCTTGGTGGTTAGGTGGTACGGTCCACGGCAGCGCCAGCAGGTCCCGGTAAGGATGGTCGATACAACGGGCCGCGGCAGCGCCAGCAGGTCCCCGGAAGATGTACGGTCCGCGGCAGCGCCAGCAGGTCCCGGTGAGGATGGTCGTTACGACGGGCCGCGGCAGCGCCAGCAGGTCCCAGGAAGATGACGGTCCGCGGCAGCGCCAGCAGGTCCCGGTGAGGATGGTCGTTACAACGGGCCGCGGCGGCGCCAGCAGGTCCCAGGAAGATGAAGGTTGCAGAAGGCCGCGGCAGCGCCAGCAGGCAGGACGATGGTTCACAAGAGCGGGCTACGGCAGCGCCAGTAGACCGTCAGGGTTGAGTTCACTCGGTGTCTCTCGACTCCAGGATACAACTGCCTTCCTGCTCCGGAGCTGCCTCAGTTATAGGGCTGGTGCCCTTTGATGTCCGGACCCTCGCACTTGGAGGTCGGAGGGTCCGGGATGAAGGTGTCCAGACACCCAGCAGGGGGTGGAGCCAGCGCCTGGGGGAGCTGGAGGCGATCGGCACCTGGCGGGGGAAGAACTCTTGACACTTCGTTCTCCCATTGACCTGCCAAGTGGTCCGCTCACCTCCTGGGTGGATGGTGGTGCCGGGATGTCGGGGCCGGCCAGGCCCGGGGTTAGGGTCGAGGTGAGGCCACGCGGCCGCGTGGTGCAGGGCCCAAGATGGCGGCTTGACCCGGCCGGGGAAGCCGGTGGGGCTGGACCCCGTGATGAGTAGGGGTCCGAGGGCAGAGGGTCTGTCGGGAGACGGAGTACAGGGGCTTGTCACGGGGGTATGCCTGGTGGGCCGGAGCTCGGGCCCTGTCGTGCGGGGAGGGAGCAAGCCCTCTGTGTGGCCTGTCCAACATGCGTCCCCCCCAGCTGAAGGCGGGGAGAGTCACCCATCTCCTTGGGGACTCTCTTCGTCGAGGCGGAAAAAGCGGGACAGGCCATCCGCGTTGGCGTGGTCTTGGCCTGGTCGGTGCTCCACGGTGAAGTCCATTCCCTGCAGGGAAATGGACCAGCGCAAGAGTTTTGGGTTCTCCCCCCGCATCTGCATCAGCCATTGCAGGGGTCGATGGTCGGTTTGTACCCGGAAGTGGGTACCGAAGAGATAGGGTCGGAGCTTTTTGAGGGCCCACACTACTGCAAATGCCTCCCTCTCGATGGTGCTCCAACGCTGTTCTCGGGCCAGGAGACGTCGACTGATGAAGGCCACCGGCTGGTCATGACCTTCGGGGTTCAGCTGAGAGAGGACGGCCCCGATGCCGTGGTCGGAGGCGTCGGTCTGCACCACAAATTCCCGACTGTAATCGGGGGCCTGGAGCACCGGGGCGGTGCACGGGGCGGCCTTCAGCTCCTCGAAGGCCGCTTGACAATCAGGAGTCCAGTGGACCCGCTTCGGTTGATTCTTGGATGTGAGTCCCGTGAGGGGCCCCACGATGCTGCCGTAGTCCTTCACGAACCGCTGGTAGTAGCCGGTGAGCCCCAAGAAGGCTCGGACCTCGGTTTGGGTGACGGGGGGCTGCCAGGACTGGATGGCAGCAATCTTAAGTTGTAGTGGGGCCACCAGCCCGCTTCCCACTTGGTGCCCAAGGTAGGTCACAGACCCTTGGCCAATTTGGCACTTGCCGGCCTTAATGGTGAGGCCGGCCCGCTGGAGGGCTTGGAGGACCTCTTGGAGGTGACGGAGGTGGTCGGACCAGTGGCGGCTGTATACAGCGATGTCGTCCAGGTAGGCAGCGCTGAATTCTTCGAGCCCTGCCAAGACCTGGTTCACAAGACGTTGGAATGTGGCGGGGGCATTCTTCATGCCAAAGGGCATGACCTTAAATTGATAGTGGCCATCGGGGGTGGAGAAGGCTGACCGTTCCTGAGCCCTGGGTGTGAGGCCGATCTGCCAGTAGCCCGCCGTTAGGTCGAAGATACTGAGGTAGCGGGCGGCCCCCAGCCGGTCGATCAGCTCGTCTGCTCGGGGGCGGGGATGAGCGTCGGTCCGGGTGACAGCGTTCAAGCCCCGGTAGTCGACGCAGAATCTCAGTTCAGGGGCGGTGCCGGGGGCAGCGGCCTTGGGAACTAATACAACCGGACTGGCCCAGGGACTGTCCGAGGGCTCGATGACCCCGATCGCGAGCATCTTGGCCACTTCCTCCTGTATGCAGGCCCGTACCCGATCTGGTACGCGGTAGGCCCGGTGCCGGACAGGGGGACTGTCCCCGGTGTCTACGTCGTGCAAACACCAAGGGGTGACCCCGGGGGTGAGGGAGAACAGGGCAGCGAACTGCAGCAGGAGGTCCCGGCAGTCCTGGCGTTGCTCCGAAGTGAGGGCGTCAGAGAGCCGGACCCCATCCACGGAGCCGTCCTTCTCCTGAGTCTTTAAGAGATCCGGGAGGGGCTCGGAGTCTTCTTCTGTACCACTGTCTGTCGCCATCAGGAGGCTTAGTTCGGAGCGCACAAAGTGTGGTTTGAGCCGGTTGGTGTGGAGGACCCGCAGGGGGTTCCGGGTGGACCCCATGTCGATGAGGTAAGTGACGGGGCTTTTACGCTCGACCACTTTGAAGGGCCCTGTCCACTTGTCTTGCAGGGCACATGGTTCGGTGGGGGACATCACCCATACTTGCTGCCCAGGCTGGAATTCAACGGAGGAGGCATTGTGATCATACCACCTCTTCATGTCCTCCTGACTGGCCTCGAGGTTCGCCTTGGCCATCTCCCTGAAGCGCCGGGTCTGGTTTCGTAGGGCCAGGATGTATTTGAAGACGTCGGGAGGGGTCGTTAAGGGGGCCATCTCCCAACCTTCCTTGACTAGGCTGAGGGGCCCTCGCACCGGGTGCCCGTACAAGAGTTCGAAAGGGCTAAAGCCGAGGGACTTCTGGGGGACTTCTCGGTAGGCGAAGAGGAGGCACGGGAGCAGCACATCCCACTGGCGACGGAGAGGCTCTTCCAATCCCCCAATCATCCCCTTGAGAGTGCGGTTAAAACGCTCCACTAGTCCGTTCCCTTGGGGGTGATAGGGGGTCGTGAATCTGTAGGTGACCCCGCATTGTTGCCAGAGGGACTTCATGTATTTAGATATGAAATTCGTACCTCGGTCGCTGACGACTTCTCGGGGGAAGCCTACCCTGGAGAAGATCCCCATCAGGGCCCGGCCAACTACCGGAGCTGTCACTGTCCGTAGGGGCACCGCCTCGGGGTAGCGGGTGGCATGGTCCACTAGTACCAAGATGAACCTGTGTCCTTGTGCCGTGCGGGGGTCCAGAGGCCCCACAATGTCTATCCCCACCCTCTCGAACGGGGTGGTGACCACAGGGAAGGGTTGCAGAGGGGCCTTCAGCTTCCGACCACTCTTCCCGCTGGCTTGGCACGTGGGGCAAGATCGGCAGTGGTTCAGGACGTCATTCCTCATCTTTGGCCAAAAAAAGTGGGTCACCAGGCGACTGTATGTTTTGTCCTGGCCCAGGTGTCCAGCCAGGGGGACATCGTGGGCCAGGTTGAGCAGAAAGTCTCGGAAGCGGAGCGGTACCACCAGAACTCGACCGGCCCCCAGCTCGGCGATTCTTTGCTCGCTGTAGAGCAGGTCGTTGTCCCAGTAGACCCAGTGGGTTCCGGTGGTGTCCCCTGCGTTTTGGGTATCGGCTTGTTGGCGGAGTCCCTCGAGGGAGGGACAGGTCTTTTGTTCCCGGCGGAACTGTTCTTGGGTGGGCCCCCCCTCTTGACGCCACTGAGCCAGATCCGGAAGGTCCTGGTGTTGCGCGTCTGCTTCGATAGTCGGGTCCGGGAGGTCGGACTCGCCGTTGTCCTCGACGGGGGCAACCGGGGGCGGAGGTGCTGGCCATTCGGTTTCTTCTGATCGGGGGGTGGCACGGGCGGCCATGGATCGGGTGGTTATGCAGGCCCAGTCCGGGAGGCCCAGCATCCCCAGGTGCTCTCTTTTCTCGACGGTGGCCCACGGGGAACTCTCGAGGTCATTCCCCAGGAGGCAGTCCACGGGGGCATCGTCCCGGACCGTCACTTTCAGTAGGCCGGAGACCCCTCCCCATTCAAACGGGACGCAGGCCATCTTACACATACTCTCAGAGTTATCTGCCGAGCGGACGGGGCAGAGAATGTTCGGCAGGATCTGCTCGGGCTTCACCAGATGACAGCGGACGGCCGTCACGCTGGCGCCGGTGTCACGCAAGGCCTCGGCTCTCTGTCCATTAATGGTCACCCACTGACCGTATTTTCTGGTGTTGGCGGGTAGGGGAGCCCGCGGAACCATGTCTCTTCCCCCTAGGCATGCCAGGACCATGGCGGCCGGTTCCCACCCTTGCTGGGCCGGCTCGTACTCTTCGGGTCCCTCCGATGATTGCTCTTCCCCTAGGGCAGCGGCCGCTACCTGGCGGGGCTTGGGTGTTTGATTTAGCGGGCAGTTCGGGTCATTGGCGTAGTGGCCTAGTCGCTGGCACCGGTGGCACGTGACGTTGGCTCGGTACCCAGGCCGCAACGGGGGGTTGCCCCGGCCGGCCGGAGGCGGGGTGCTGGCCACGGGTGTTGCTGGTAAGGCGTCTCTCCCTCGCCCCTGGCCCCCTCCTCCTCCCCGAGGACGGTGCTGGCCTTGGTTGCCTCTGTTCTGGTCGTGGGGCCCTCTCCGGCCCACTCGGGTGCTTTCCCACCGGTCAGCTTCGGCGGCGAGCTGCCGGGGGTCGGTCAGCTTACTGTCGAGTAGGTGCTGCCTGAGCTCGACGAAACAGTTGTTTGACAGGTGCTCCCATACCATAAGGTTGAAGAGTTGCTCGTAAGTGGTGACCTGACTTCCCTTGATCCAACCTTCGAATGCCCGGCTGAAATAGTTCACGTATTCTACCCAAGTTGTACCTGGGATCCTGGTGCAATCTCTGAACCTCTGGCGGTACATCTCGGGCGTGAGGCCGTAGCGGGTGAGGAGGGCAGCCTTCATGTGGTCGTAGGACGACATTTGATGATCGGGGAGCTGCAGCAGGGCATCGCGACCCTCGTTGACAAATCTCCCCCAAAGTCCGGCTCCCCAATCACTCCGGTCGATCCGGTGGGAGGTCATTGCGATCTCATAGGCTTTAAACCACTGTTGTATGTCGTCTTCTCGGACATACTCGCGGACAACATCCTTGGGGATGTGAACTTTTTTCTCACTTGGCCCCGGGGTGTGTGGTCGCTCAGGCACCCCCAGTTCCTTATTCTGTTTGCGCAGTTCTATTTCCGCTAGTCGGCGCTCGTGCTCGAGCGTTATTTTTTTCTCTTCCAGCTCTCTCTGTCTCTGCTTTTCTTCTCGTTCCTCTCGAAGCCGCATATGCTCGAGGTTGAGTTTCTGTTCAGCTAACTTGAGTTCCCCATCCATCTTGAGTCGTGCCATCTCCAACTCGTGTAATCTGACTCTGTCTCTTTCTCGGATCTCCTCTTGCGGGAGGCCCGTTCCCCGCTCCTCGGGAGCCGTGGCGTTCCCCTCTGGTGTGATGCTGGTTTGGTCTGGTGTGACGCTGCTTTGGTCGGAGGGTCCTGTGACCCCCGTTTCTGTCCATGACTCCAGAGCGCGCTTTAGATCATCCTTGGTACTCAGGCCGGTGGTAGCAATGCCAAGTTCTATGCAAAATTGTCTCAGTTCGCGGTGGTTGTATTCTTCTAATTTCTCCATTTGGAATTTCTCGGTGGAGCTGCTATCTTTGGTCGACATCGTGCTTATGTCGTGGGGTGAGCTACTTTCTGTACGATTACGCGTTGATTCGGATCGCGCCGCTGGCCACCAATGTTAGAAAAGGTAGACGGACCGGGAGGGCCGGCCGGGGTCAGGGGGAGAGGTCTCCGGGGAGAGCCGTCTCCAGCGATCGTACAGACAAGTAACTTCCCCCCCACAGACAGATATCACACACGGATAAGGTTCAGTGTTCTTTATAGGTACTTAGTTATGATACGGTAGAATGGTACAAGGAGGTCTGGACGCAGGGGTCCCCTCGATTAGAGTCTCGTAAGGTCGGGAAGGGGGTAGCGGGTCAGTCTATTTACCAATCAGGTAGTTCGGATGAGACGATGATGAGCTCACAATCCTCGAGCTTGGTGGTTAGGTGGTACGGTCCGCGGCAGCGCCAGCAGGTCCCGGTAAGGATGGTTGATACAACGGGCCGCGGCAGCGCCAGCAGGTCCCCGGAAGATGTACGGTCCGCGGCAGCGCCAGCAGGTCCCGGTGAGGATGGTCGTTACGACGGGCCGCGGCAGCGCCAGCAGGTCCCAGGAAGATGACGGTCCGCGGCAGCGCCAGCAGGTCCCGGTGAGGATGGTCGTTACAACGGGCCGCGGCGGCGCCAGCAGGTCCCAGGAAGATGAAGGTTGCAGAAGGCCGCGGCAGCGCCAGCAGGCAGGACGATGGTTCACAAGAGCGGGCTACGGCAGCGCCAGTAGACCGTCAGGGTTGAGTTCACTCGTTGTCTCTCGACTCCAGGATACAACTGCCTTCCTGCTCCGGAGCTGCCTCAGTTATAGGGCTGGTGCCCTTTGATGTCCGGACCCTCGCACTTGGAGGTCGGAGGGTCCGGGATGAAGGTGTCCAGACACCCAGCAGGGGGTGGAGCCAGCGCCTGGGGGAGCTGGAGGCGATCGGCACCTGGCGGGGGAAGAACTCTTGACACTTCGTTCTCCCATTGACCTGCCAAGTGGTCCGCTCACCTCCTGGGTGGATGGTGGTGCCGGGATGTCGGGGCCGGCCAGGCCCGGGGTTAGGGTCGAGGTGAGGCCACGCGGCCGCGTGGTGCAGGGCCCAAGATGGCGGCTTGACCCGGCCGGGGAAGCCGGTGGGGCTGGACCCCGTGATGAGTAGGGGTCCGAGGGCAGAGGGTCTGTCGGGAGACGGAGTACAGGGGCTTGTCACGGGGGTATGCCTGGTGGGCCGGAGCTCGGGCCCTGTCGTGCGGGGAGGGAGCAAGCCCTCTGTGTGGCCTGTCCAACAAACTAAATTCCAACTGGAAAGCATAATCAAATATCACATGATGCAGATTATGCAATTATAGAAAGGAGTTTTTACTGCATCCGATATGCTTTTGTCCAGCACTGCTACAGACTTGACAAACTATTAAAAACTATCTTTCAGACAAAGGGAATACACACATGTGTGGAGAAAGTGGAGACGCTCTTCTTTTGTACGGTTCCATCAGTGCTGTCAAGATTTGCAAATTCAAGCAGGTGGCAAGAAAGGCCCTAAAAGGAGCAAGGTGCCACTGTGTCAACAAAGCTCTGCATCCTGACTTCCTCCATGTCAATGTCATCCAGCTTATTCAGAAGCATGCACATAGGCAGTTTATTTGCTCTTTTGAATATCTTATGTCACTCAGTTCAGCTCCCATAGAGGCCGCCTCTGATGGAACAAGATGACAGCTCCAACGAAATTTGACATTAGTATTGTACTTTATTCTGCATCTTTCTAAATTAGATCCGCGCTGTCCTTGCACATTTTTCTCTTGCGCTTTTTTGCACATGGTGTTCCTGCATTTGGTCCCTCAGACGAGGGGTCATGACACTAATAAGGCAAAGCCAAACCCCGCTCTGACAGGTTCACTGTGTATGGAAATCTCATTCAGTTTCTCTAAAATCATGTACAGAGACACTTTATTTGCTCTTTTGTATATCTTGTCACTCAGTTCAGCTCCCAGAGAGGCCGCCTTTGATGGAACAAAACGAAAGCTCCAACGAAATCTTACACAAGTATTGCACTTTATTCCACATCTTTCCAGCTTAGATCCTCGCTGTCCTCGCACCTTTTTCTCTTGTGCTTTTTAGGTCTCGCCTGGCTATCGCGTAAGCGATTCATCAGCGAGACTTATGTAGGGGCTTCCGAAAATGCTCCCAAAGGCTTCCCGGGCGGATCGGGTGGCGGTTACGCGCACAACCACGCGCATTCCATTTGCCACCAGCTACTTCCTGCGCGTGCGCATTCAGAGAGATTTAGTAAGGGGCACAAGACCTTAGGAATGCGGTTTATGGCCAGTGCATGTGAGGCATTCAAGCGCGCAGCTGGCATCTGGCATCGGACTTGAAAGCAGCTGCTTTCGACAGAACTTTCTTTATAACTCACACCCCATATGCTCGTTCCCTCCCACCCTTCCTTTGATGTCCGCTTTTCTTGTTGTTTACAAACCACGCCACACACTGCTGCAAGCCACACACTGCTGCACGCCACACACTGCTGCACGCCGCACACTGCTGCACGCCACACATTGCTGCACGCCACACACTGCTGCACGCCACACACTGCTTCATGCCGCACAATGCTACACGAAACACTGCTGCACGCCACACATTGCTGCACACCACACACTGCTGCACGCCGCACACTGCTGCATGCCACACACTGCTGCACACTGCTGCATTACTCACTGCTGCATGCTGCACGACACTGCTGCACGCAGCACACTGCTGCACGCAGCACACTGCTGCATGCCGCACGCCGCACACTGCTGCACGCCGCTGCATGCCACACAGTGCTGCATGCCTCACACTGCTACACGAAACACTGCTGCATGCTGCACACTGCTGCACACCACACACTGCTGCACGCCACACATTGCTGCATGCCGCACACTACCGCACGCCACACACTGCTGCGCACACTGCTGCATTACACACTGCTGCATTACACACTGCTGCATTACACACTGCTGCATGCCGCACACTGCTGCACGCCGCACAGTGCTGCACGCCTCACACTGCTACATGAAACACTGCGGCACGCCTCACACTGCTGCGCACACTGCTGCATTACACACTGCTGCACGCCGCACACTGCTGCACGCCGCACACTGCTGCATGCCGCACACTGCTGCATGCCTCACACTGCTACACGAAACACTGCTGCATGCCTCACACTGCTGCAGGCCTCACACTGCTGCACGCCACACACTGCTGCATGCCACACACTGCTGCACGCCACACACTGCTGCACGCCTCACACTGCTGCACGCCGCACACTGCTGCACGCCTCACACTGCTGCACACCTCACACTGCTGCACGCCGCACACTGCTGCACGCTGCACACTGCTACATGCCGCACACTGCTGCACGCCACACACTGCTGCATGCCACACACTGCTGCATGCCGCTGCACGTCACACACTGCTGCATGCCACACACTGCTACACCCCACACACTGCTGCCCGCTGCACACTGCTGCACGCCTCACACTGCTGCACGCCGCACACTGCTGCACGCCGCACACTGCTACACGCCGCACACTGCTGCACGCCACACACTGCTGCACGCCACACACTGCTGCATGCCGCTGCACGCCACACACTGCTGCATGCCACACACTGCTGCACCCCACACACTGCTGCACACCACACACTGCTGCATGCCGCTGCACGCCACACACTGCTGCACGCCACACACTGCTGCACCCCACACACTGCTGCCCGCTGCACACTGCTGCACGCCGCACACTGCTGCACGCCACACACTGCTGCATGCCGCTGCACGCCACACACTGCTGCACGCCACACACTGCTGCATGCCACACACTGCTGCATGCCAAACACTGCTGCATGCCGCTGCACGCCACACACTGCTGCACGCCACACACTGCTGCACCCCACACACTGCTGCACCCCACACACTGCTGCCCGCTGCACACTGCTGCATGCCGCACACTGCTGCACGCCACACTCTGCTGCACGCCACACACTGCTACATGCCGCACAATGCTACACGAAACACTGCTGCATGCCACACACTGCTGCACGCCACACACTGCTGCACGCCATACACTGCTGCACACCACACACTGCTGCACACTGCTGCATTACTCACTGCTGCATGCTGCACGACACTTGCTGCATGCAGCACACTGCTGCACGCCATACACTGCTGCACGCCGTACACTGCTGCACGCCGCACACTGCTACATGCCGCACACTACCGCATGCCACACACTGCTGCGCACACTGCTGCATTACACACTGCTGCATTACACACTGCTGCACGCCGCACACTGCTGCACGCCGCACACTGCTGCACGCCTCACACTGCTACACGAAACACTGCTGCACGCCTCACACTGCTGCACGGCTCACACTGCTGCACGCCACACACTGCTGCACGCCACACACTGCTGCACGCCTCACACTGCTGCACGCCTCACACTCCTGCACGCCGCACACTGCTGCACGCCACACACTTCTGCACGCCGCACACTGCTGCATGTCGCACGCCGCTGCACGCCACACACTGCTGCATGCTGCTGCACGCCACACACTGCTGACCGTAGCACACTGCTGCAAGCCACACACTGCTGCACGCCGCACACTGCTGCATGCCGCACACTGCTACACAAAACGCTGCTACACGAAACTGCTGCATGCCACACACTGCTGCACGCTACATACTGCTGCACGCCACACACTGCTGCATGCTGCACACTGCTGCACGCCTCACACTGCTACATGAAACACTGCGGCACGCCTCACACTGCTGCGCACACTGCTGCATTACACACTGCTGCACGCCGCACACTGCTGCACGCCGCACACTGCTGCATGCCTCACACTGCTACACGAAACACTGCTGCATGCCTCACACTGCTGCAGGCCTCACACTGCTGCACACCACACACTGCTGCATGCCGCACACTGCTGCACGCCACACACTGCTGCACGCCTCACACTGCTGCACGCCGCACATTGCTGCACGCCTCACACTGCTGCACGCCTCACACTGCTGCACGCCGCACACTGCTGCACGCCGCACACTGCTACACGCCGCACACTGCTGCACGCCACACACTGCTGACCGTAGCACACTGCTGCACGCCACACACTGCTGCACGCCGCACACTGCTGCATGCCGCACACTGCTACACAAAACGCTGCTACACGAAACACTGCTGCATGCCACACACTGCTGCACGCTACACACTGCTGCACACCACACACTGCTGCATGAAACACTGCGGCACGCCTCACACTGCTGCGCACACTGCTGCATTACACACTGCTGCACGCCGCACACTGCTGCACGCCGCACACTGCTGCATGCCTCACACTGCTACACGAAACACTGCTGCATGCCTCACACTGCTGCAGGCCTCACACTGCTGCACGCCACACACTGCTGCATGCCACACACTGCTGCACGCCACACACTGCTGCACGCCTAATACTTGCACGCCGCACATTGCTGCACGCCTCACACTGCTGCACGCCTCACACTGCTGCACGCCGCACACTGCTGCACGCCGCACACTGCTACACGCCGCACACTGCTGCAGGCCACACACTGCTGCATGCCACAAACTGCTGCATGCCGCTGCACGTCACACACTGCTGCACGCCACACACTGCTGCACCCCACACACTGCTGCCCGCTGCACACTGCTGCACGCCTCACACTGCTGCACGCCGCACACTGCTACACGCCGCACACTGCTGCACGCCACACACTGCTGCACGCCACACACTGCTGCATGCCGCTGCACGCCACACACTGCTGCACGCCACACACTGCTGCACCCCACACACTGCTGCCCGCTGCACACTGCTGCCCGCTGCACACTGCTGCACGCCGCACACTGCTGCATGCCGCACACTGCTGCACGCCACACTCTGTTGCACGCCACACACTGCTACATGCCGCACAATGCTACACGAAACACTGCTGCATGCCACACACTGCTGCACGCCACACACTGCTGCAAGCCGTACACTGCTGCACACCACACACTGCTGCACACTGCTGCATTACTCACTGCTGCATGCTGCACGACACTTGCTGCATGCAGCACACTGCTGCACGCCGTACACTGCTACACGCCGTACACTGCTGCACGCCGCACACTGCTACATGCCGCACACTACCGCATGCCACACACTGCTGTGCACACTGCTGCATTACACACTGCTGCATTACACACTGCTGCACGCCGCACACTGCTGCACGCCGCACACTGCTGCATGCCTCACACTGCTACACGCAACACTGCTGCACGCCTCACATTGCTGCACGGCTCACACTGCTGCACGCCACACACTGCTGCACGCCACACACTGCTGCACGCCTCACACTGCTGCATGCCTCACACTCCTGCACGCCGCACACTGCTGCACGCCAAACACTGCCGCACGCCGCACACTGCTGCATGTCGCACACCGCTGCACGCCACACACTGCTGCATGCTGCTGCACGCCACACACTGCTGACCGTAGCACACTGCTGCACACCACACACTGCTGCATGCCGCACACTGCTACACAAAACGCTGCTACACGAAACACTGCTGCATGCCACACACTGCTGCACGCTACACACTGCTGCACGCCACACACTGCTGCACGCTGCACACTGCTACATGCCGCACAATGCTACACGAAACACTGCTGCACGCCTCACACTGCTGCGCACACTGCTGCATTACACACTGCTGCACGCCGCACACTGCTGCACGCCTCACACTGCTGCACGCCACACACTGCTGCACACCACACACTGCTGCATGCCACACACTGCTGCACGCCACACACTGCTGCACGCCTCACACTGCTGCACGCCTCACACTGCTGCACGCCGCACACTGCTGCACGCCACACACTGCTGACCGTAGCACACTGCTGCACGCCACACACTGCTGCACGCCGCACACTGCTGCATGCCGCACACTGCTACACAAAACGCTGCTACACGAAACACTGCTGCATGCCACACACTGCTGCACGCTACACACTGCTGCACGCCACACACTGCTGCACGCTGCACACTGCTGCACGCCTCACACTGCTACATGAAACACTGCGGCACACGTCACACTTCTGCGCACACTGCTGCATTACACACTGCTGCACGCCGCACACTGCTGCATGCCGCACACTGCTGCATGCCTCACACTGCTACACGAAACACTGCTGCATGCCTCACACTGCTGCAGGCCTCACACTGCTGCACGCCACACACTGCTGCATGCCACACACTGCTGCACGCCACACACTGCTGCACGCCTCACACTGCTGCACGCCGCACATTGCTGCACGCCTCACACTGCTGCACGCCTCACACTGCTGCACGCCGCACACTGCTGCAGGCCGCACACTGCTACACGCCGCACACTGCTGCACGCCACACACTGCTGCATGCCACACACTGCTGCATGCCGCTGCACGTCACACACTGCTGCACGCCACACACTGCTGCACCCCACACACTGCTGCCCGCTGCACACTGCTGCACGCCTCACACTGCTGCACGCCGCACACTGCTACACGCCACACACTGCTGCACGCCACACACTGCTGCACGCCACACACTGCTGCATGCCGCTGCACGCCACACACTGCTGCACGACACACACTGCTGCACCCCACACACTGCTGCACGCTGCACACTGCTACACGAAACACTGCTGCATGCCTCACACTGCTACACGAAACACTGCTGCATGCCTCACACTGCTGCAGGCCTCACACTGCTGCACGCCACACACTGCTGCATGCCACACACTGCTGCACGCCACACACTGCTGCACGCCTAATACTTGCACGCCGCACATTGCTGCACGCCTCACACTGCTGCACGCCTCACACTGCTGCACGCCGCACACTGCTGCACGCCGCACACTGCTACACGCCGCACACTGCTGCAGGCCACACACTGCTGCATGCCACAAACTGCTGCATGCCGCTGCACGTCACACACTGCTGCACGCCACACACTGCTGCACCCCACACACTGCTGCCCGCTGCACACTGCTGCACGCCTCACACTGCTGCACGCCGCACACTGCTACACGCCGCACACTGCTGCACGCCACACACTGCTGCACGCCACACACTGCTGCATGCCGCTGCACGCCACACACTGCTGCACGCCACACACTGCTGCACCCCACACACTGCTGCCCGCTGCACACTGCTGCCCGCTGCACACTGCTGCACGCCGCACACTGCTGCATGCCGCACACTGCTGCACGCCACACTCTGTTGCACGCCACACACTGCTACATGCCGCACAATGCTACACGAAACACTGCTGCATGCCACACACTGCTGCACGCCACACACTGCTGCAAGCCGTACACTGCTGCACACCACACACTGCTGCACACTGCTGCATTACTCACTGCTGCATGCTGCACGACACTTGCTGCATGCAGCACACTGCTGCACGCCGTACACTGCTACACGCCGTACACTGCTGCACGCCGCACACTGCTACATGCCGCACACTACCGCATGCCACACACTGCTGTGCACACTGCTGCATTACACACTGCTGCATTACACACTGCTGCACGCCGCACACTGCTGCACGCCGCACACTGCTGCACGCCTCACACTGCTACACGCAACACTGCTGCACGCCTCACATTGCTGCACGGCTCACACTGCTGCACGCCACACACTGCTGCACGCCACACACTGCTGCACGCCTCACACTGCTGCATGCCTCACACTCCTGCACGCCGCACACTGCTGCACGCCAAACACTGCCGCACGCCGCACACTGCTGCATGTCGCACACCGCTGCACGCCACACACTGCTGCATGCTGCTGCACGCCACACACTGCTGACCGTAGCACACTGCTGCACACCACACACTGCTGCATGCCGCACACTGCTACACAAAACGCTGCTACACGAAACACTGCTGCATGCCACACACTGCTGCACGCTACACACTGCTGCACGCCACACACTGCTGCACGCTGCACACTGCTACATGCCGCACAATGCTACACGAAACACTGCTGCACGCCTCACACTGCTGCGCACACTGCTGCATTACACACTGCTGCACGCCGCACACTGCTGCACGCCTCACACTGCTGCACGCCACACACTGCTGCACACCACACACTGCTGCATGCCACACACTGCTGCACGCCACACACTGCTGCACGCCTCACACTGCTGCACGCCTCACACTGCTGCACGCCGCACACTGCTGCACGCCACACACTGCTGACCGTAGCACACTGCTGCACGCCACACACTGCTGCACGCCGCACACTGCTGCATGCCGCACACTGCTACACAAAACGCTGCTACACGAAACACTGCTGCATGCCACACACTGCTGCACGCTACACACTGCTGCACGCCACACACTGCTGCACGCTGCACACTGCTGCACGCCTCACACTGCTACATGAAACACTGCGGCACACGTCACACTTCTGCGCACACTGCTGCATTACACACTGCTGCACGCCGCACACTGCTGCATGCCGCACACTGCTGCATGCCTCACACTGCTACACGAAACACTGCTGCATGCCTCACACTGCTGCAGGCCTCACACTGCTGCACGCCACACACTGCTGCATGCCACACACTGCTGCACGCCACACACTGCTGCACGCCTCACACTGCTGCACGCCGCACATTGCTGCACGCCTCACACTGCTGCACGCCTCACACTGCTGCACGCCGCACACTGCTGCAGGCCGCACACTGCTACACGCCGCACACTGCTGCACGCCACACACTGCTGCATGCCACACACTGCTGCATGCCGCTGCACGTCACACACTGCTGCACGCCACACACTGCTGCACCCCACACACTGCTGCCCGCTGCACACTGCTGCACGCCTCACACTGCTGCACGCCGCACACTGCTACACGCCACACACTGCTGCACGCCACACACTGCTGCACGCCACACACTGCTGCATGCCGCTGCACGCCACACACTGCTGCACGACACACACTGCTGCACCCCACACACTGCTGCACGCTGCACACTGCTGCCCGCTGCACACTGCTGCACGCCGCACACTGCTGCATGCCGCACACTGCTGCACGCCACACTCTGCTGCACGCCACACACTGCTACATGCCGCACAATGCTACACGAAACACTGCTGCATGCCACACACTGCTGCACGCCACACACTGCTGCACGCCGTACACTGCTGCACACCACACACTGCTGCACACTGCTGCATTACTCACTGCTGCATGCTGCACGACACTTGCTGCATGCAGCACACTACTGCACGCCGTACACTGCTGCACGCCGTACACTGCTGCACGCCGCACACTGCTACATGCCGCACACTACCGCATGCCACACACTGCTGCGCACACTGCTGCATTACACACTGCTGCATTACACACTGCTGCACGCCGCACACTGCTGCATGCCTCACACTGCTACACGAAACACTGCTGCACGCCTCACATTGCTGCACGGCTCACACTGCTGCACGCCACACACTGCTGCACGCCACACACTGCTGCACGCCTCACACTGCTGCACGCCTCACACTCCTGCACGCCGCACACTGCTGCACGCCAAACACTGCCGCACGCCGCACACTGCTGCATGTCGCACACCGCTGCACGCCACACACTGCTGCATGCTGCTGCACGCCACACACTGCTGACCGTAGCACACTGCTGCACGCCACACACTGCTGCATGCCGCACACTGCTACACAAAACGCTGCTACACGAAACACTGCTGCATGCCACACACTGCTGCACGCTACACACTGCTGCACGCCACACACTGCTGCACGCTGCACACTGCTACACGCCGCACAATGCTACACGAAACACTGCTGCACGCCTCACACTGCTGCGCACACTGCTGCATTACACACTGCTGCACGCCGCACACTGCTGCACGCCTCACACTGCTGCAAGCCACACACTGCTGCACGCCACACACTGCTGCATGCCGCAGCACCCCACACACTGCTGTACGCCACACACTGCTGCACGCCTCACACTGCTGCACGCCGCACACTGCTGCACGCCACACACTGCTGCATGCCGCTGCACCCCACACACTGCTGCATGCCACACACTGCTGCATGCCGCACACTGCTGCACCCCACACACTGCTGCATGCCACACACTGCTGCACGCCGCACACTGTTGCACGCCACACACTGCTGCACGACACACACTGCTGTACGCCGCACACTGCTACATGCCGCACAATGCTACACGAAACACTGCTGCACGCCACACACTGCTGCACGCTGCACACTGCTGCATGCCACACATTGCTGCACACTGCTGCATTACTCACTGCTGCATGCTGCACGACACTGCTGCACGCAGCACACTGCTGCATGCCGCACACTGCTGCACGCCGCACACTGCTGCACGCCGCTGCATGCCGCTGCATGCCACACAGTGCTGCATGCCTCACACTGATACACGGAACACTGCTGCACGCCACACACTGCTGCATGCCGCACACTGCTGCGCACACTGCTGCATTACACACTGCTGCACGCCGCACACTGCTGCATGCCGCACAGTGCTGCATGCCTCACACTGCTACACGAAACACTGCTGCACGCCTCACACTGCTGCACGCCTCACACTGCTGGACGCCACACACTGCTGCATGCCACACACTGCTGCACACCACACACTGCTGCACGCCACACACTGCTCCACACCTCACACTGCTGCATGCCGTACACTGCTGCACGCCGCACACTGCTGCACACCACACACTGCTGCATGCTGCTGCACGCCACACACTGCTGCACGCCACACACTGCTGCACGCAGCACACTGCTGCACACCGCACACTGCTGCACGCCACACACTGCTGCACACCGCACACTGCTGCACGCCACACACTGCTACACGAAACGCTGCTACATGAAACACTGCTGCACGCCACACACTGCTGCACGCCACACACTGCTGCACGCTGCACACTGCTACACGCCGCACAATGCTACATGAAACACTGCTGCACACCACACACTGCTGCATGGCACACACTGCTGCACGCCACACGCTGCTCCACGCCACACACTGCTGCACACTGCTGCATTACTCACTGCTGCATGCTGCACGCAGCACACTGCTGCACGCCGCACACTGCTGCACGCCGCACACTGCTGCATGCCGCTGCACGCCTCACAGTTCTGCATGCCTCACACTGCTACACGAAACACTGCTGCACGCCACACACTGCTGCACACTGCTGCATTACTCACTGCTGCATGCTGCACGACACTGCTGCATGCAGCACACTGCTGCACGCCGCACACTGCTGCAGGCCGCACACTGCTGCATGCCGCTGCACGCAGCTGCACGCCACACAGTGCTGCATGCCTCACACTGATACACGAAACACTGCTGCACGCCACACGCTGCTGCATGCCGCACACTGCTGCACGCTACACACTGCTGCACGCCACACACTGCTGCACACAGCACACTGCTGCACACAGCACACTGCTGCACGCCTCACACTGCTGCATGCCTCACACTGCTACATGCCGCACACTACCGCACGCCGCACACTGCTGCGCACACTGCTGCATTACACACTGCTGCACGCCGCACCCTGCTGCACACCGCACAGTGCTGCACACCTCACACTGCTACACGAAACACTGCTGCATGTCTCACACTGCTGCACGCCTCACACTGCTGCACGCCACACACTGCTGCACGCCACACACTGCTGCACACCACACACTGCTGCACGCCACACACTGCTCCACGCCTCAGACTGCTGCACGCCGCACACTGCTGCACGCTGCACACCACACACTGCTGCATGCTGCTGCATGCCACACACTGCTGCATGCCACACACTGCTGCACGCAGCACACTGCTGCATGCCGCACACTGCTGCACGCCACACACTGCTGCACGCCGCACACTGCTGCACGCCGCACACTGCTACACGAAACGCTGCTACATGAAACACTGCTGCAGGCCACACACTGCTGCACGCCACACACTGCTGCACGTTACACACTGCTGCACGCCGCACACTGCTACACGGCGCACAATGCTACATGAAACACTGCTGCACGCCACACACTGCTGCATGGCACACACTGCTGCACGCCACACGCTGCTCCACGCCACACACTGCTGCACACTGCTGCATTACTCACTGCTGCATGCTGCACGCAGCACACTGCTGCACGCCGCACACTGCTGCACGCCACACACTGCTGCACGCCGCTGCACGCCTCACAGTGCTGCATGCCTCACACTGCTACATGAAACACTGCTGCACGCCACACACTGCTGCACGCCGCACACTGCTGCACGCCACACACTGCTGCATGCCACACACTGCTGCACGCCGCACACTGCTGCAAGCCTCACACTGCTGCATGCCTCACACTGCTGCACGCCGCACACTACCGCATGCCACACACTGCTGTGTACACTGCTGCATTACATACTGCTGCATTACACACTGCTGCGTGCCGCACACTGCTGCATGCCACACACTGCTGCACGCCTCACACTGCTACACGAAACACTGCTGCACGCCTCACACTGCTGCACGCCTCACACTGCTGCACGCCACACACTGCTGCATGCCACACACTGCTGCACGCCTCACACTGCTGCACGCTTCACACTGCTGCACGCCTCACACTATTGCACGCCTCACACTGCTGCATGCCGCACACTGCTGCATGCCGCACACTGCTGCACGCCACACACTGCTGCACGCCGCACACTGCTGCATGCCGCTGCACGCCACACACTACTGCACACCACACACTGCTGCACACCACACACTGCTGCACGCAGCACACTGCTGCACGCCACACACTGCTGCACGCCGCACACTGCTGCATGCCGCAAACTGCTGCACGCCACACACTGCTGCATGCCACACACTGCTGCACAAAACCCTGCTGCACGCCACACACTGCTGCACGGCACACACTGCTGCACGCCGCACACTGCTGCATGCCACACACTGCTGCACACTGCTGCATTACTCACTGCTGCATGCTGCATGACACTGCTGCACGCAGCACACTGCTGCACGCCTCACACTGCTGCACGCCGCACACTGCTGCACGCCGCTGCATGCCACAGTGTTGCATGCCTCACACTGCTACACGAAACACTGCTGCACGCCACACACTGCTGCACCCCGCACACTGCTGCACGCCACACACTGCTGCACGCCGCACACTGCTGCATGCCGCACACTACCGCACGCCACACACTGCTGCGCACACTGCTGCATTACACACTGCTGCATTACACACTGCTGCACGCTGCACATTGCGGCATGCCGCACACTGCTGCACGCCTCACACTGCTACACGAAACACTGCTGCACGCCTCACACTGCTGCACGCCTCACACTGCTGCACGCCACACACTGCTGCACGCCACACACTGCTGCATGCCACACACTGCTGCATGCCTCACACTGCTGCACGCCTCACACTGCTGCACGCCTCACACTGCTGCACGCCACACACTGCTGCATGCCGCTGCACATCACACACTGCTGCACGCCACACACTGCTGCACGCCACACACTGCTGCACGCAGCACACTGCTGCACGCCGCACACTGCTGCATGCCACACACTGCTGCATGCCACACACTGCTGCACGCCACACACTGCTGCACGCCACACACTGCTGCACACTGCACAATGCTACACGAAACACTGCTGCACGCCACACACTGCTGCACGGCACACACTGCTGCATGCCGCACACTGCTGCATGCCACACACTGCTGCACAATGCTGCATTACTCACTGCTGCATGCTGCACGACACTGCTGCATGCTGCACGACACTGCTGCATGCAGCACACTGCTGCACGCAGCACACTGCTGCATCCCACACACTGCTGCACGCCGCTGCATGCCACACAGTGCTGCATGCCTCACACTGCTACACAAAACACTGCTACACAAAACACTGCTGCACACCACACACTGCTGCATGCCGCACACTGCTGCACGCTACACACTGATGCACGCCACACACTGCTGCATGCGCACACTGCTGCACGCCGCACACTGCTGCTCGCCTCACACTGCTGCACGCCTCACACTGCTGGACGCCACACACTGCTGCACGCCACACACTGCTGCACGCCGCACACTGCTGCACGCTGCACACTGCTGCACTCCACACACTGCTTTTATGCGAGTTTATGCTACTGACATTGTAAATGACAATGCCTTTTATTTGTTTTAAAACCAAAACATAAATAAAAGGCATTGTAATTTTACAATACCAATAGCTCAAACTCTTATAAATGCGAGACCTATTGCATTGCAAATGCTTGTTTACACATGTTGGTGTTCCTGAGTTTGGTCCCCCAGACCAGAAGTCATGACACCAATGATGCAAATCCCGCCTTGAATGGAACAAAATGAAAGCTCCAACTAAATCTGACACTAGTATTGCACTTTATTCCACAACTTTCCAGCTTTGATTCTCGCACTTTATTTCTTTTGGTTTGTTTGCACATGTTGGTGTTACTGAATTTGGTCCTTTAGAGCAGATGTCATAATATTATTGATAAAACCCCACACTGATTTGATAGGTTTAGTGTGTAGGGAGATCTCTGGCAGGGTGGAGTTATTCTTTCAGCTCAGATGTCTGTTGACCTTGCACTTACTTTTGCGCTTTTTGAACAGTTTAAAGTTCTGGAACCTAGCCCCTTAGAACAGTGGAAAGGTTCTAATGGCATTCTTCACCAGTTGAATTTACAATTTTAAGCAGAGCTGTTTGCATACATATTGGACATGATCTTTTATTCATTTTTCTATAGGTTATTGAGGATTTTATTATTATGTAATTTCATGCATATATATTCTTTTGTAATGGAAACAGAACTTTGTGAATTTACAGCAGCACATTGCTTACACAACTGTATTCTGTTTCCTTTTTATTTTGTAACATTGTACTTATTGAGAAGGAATTGCAATGATTTTAATCAATCACGCAATAAAAATGTGTTTATTCATACTGCGTCATCTGCATATAGTAATAACAGCATCCTTTTCCCGGTTATGGTGGGGATGTCCAAAGGATCTTCTACAAAGTAATCCACTACATCATTTAAAAATAGGCTAAAGAGTAGGGGCGCCGGCACATAACCTTGCTGAATGCCCTTTTCAATCAGGAAAGGTTTCTGTGTATTCCTGTGAGACCGGCCTCGTGGCGTGGGTCCTCCCGACCAGCAAGCCACCCTACAACCGCACCTGATCCCCAATGTCACAGACTTCCGGCCACCATGGCCCAACAACCCGATGGCCGGCCGGGGCCCCAGCAACACCCAAGACCCTACCACCCATGCCCGGCCGAGAGAGCGAGAAGCCCCCAAGCCAGACCAGGAGACGCCGTCCCTGTCACACCTCTGGTCTCCTCCCCAAGGAGGGTTTCGATCGGCCACCAGGCTCCCGGTGAGCGGGCGCCTCGCCTGCTGGGCGTCTGGAGTCCCTCACAGAACCACCTGAACAGATCAAAGGGCCGAGCGACAGGAAATCCCGACACACTGCCCCCAGGCACCAAGACCCCTCTCGGCGAGGACTCCGGACTTCAAAGAGGAGGGGGAGTATAACAAGGGGTGCTGAAAGGACGGGAGGCAGAGAAGACTTGGACCTACGAGAGCCCTGCTGACCTGGTCGCGGCTCCATCGACCCCTGTACCGAAGAACGCTACCCGAACTCTGAACCATCTGAGCCCTGCTGACGCTGTCGCGGCTCCCCGAACTCTGAACCATCTGAGCCCTTCTGACGCTGTCGCGGCTCCACGAACTCTGAACCATCTGAGCCCTGCTGACGCTGTCGCGGCTCCCCGAACTCTGAACCATCTGAGCCCTGCTGACGCTGTCGCGGCTCCACGAACTCTGAACCATCTGAGCCCTGCTGACGCTGTCGCGGCTCCACGAACTCTGAACCATCTGAGCCCTGCTGACGCTGTCGCGGCTCCCCGACTCCGAGACCACCTGTGCCTGCTGAGTGACTCGCGGCACCCTCCTCCAAGAGAATCAGCAGAGATTGCCGTGAGAAGCAACATCCCCCAGCTCGAGGATTGAGAGCTGTGTGTAGGATACTCCGCAGAGACACTGAACTCACAGACTGTCCCGCTACCCCCATCCCGAGATCGCCGCCGCTTGTGGCACTGATTCAATACCTGCATTTCGGATCATAAAGATCCCTTACGTCTACGATAAAGTATACGGTCTTACGAAGAACTACTGTGTGGTGTCAGATAGTGAAAGCTCAGTGTGTGCGAACCTAGGTACAGGACCCTTCCAGGAAGGGCCTCCCCGCCCTCGCTCGGCCTAACTCTGGGAGAGGTGGGTCAAGGGGTGGTCAGGAACGTATTCCGAAGCCCCCCCGGAGACGCCTTTCCAACAATTCCCCACCCGGGCCATACCTGACCTTAGCCAAAGTATTAGGTTGGAGAGCATTTATAGCCATATTCGGGGGATATCTACTCCTAAATCTACCTGGGATCTCCACAGCTTCTCTCTATTGACTAAATCAAAAGCTGCTTTCAGATCTATAAAAGTAAGATAAAGTGATGCCTTCCTAATGTCTGTAAATTTATAAGCAATCATATGTAGTCGGAAAGCCAGGTCAATGGTCCCTATTAAGCCGGCTTGCACTTCTGTCAAAATGTTGTGGGTATCTACCCAGCCCTGGTGGTGATTGAGCAGGACTTTCCATAACACTTTGCCTGCCCCATCCAGAAGCAAGATTGGGCGATAGTTGGTTGGACTGTTCTGACCACCCTTCTTATAGATTGGTACAATAATGGCTGAGCGCAAATAAGGGGGGCACGGCATTGCCGGCGAGCGCTGAGTGAAACACTTTAGTAAAGATACTAGCCCACAGGTGGAGCTCCTCAAGGTAAATATTGATAGGCACTAGGTTAGGGCCTGGTGCCTTGTGTGTCTTCATTTCTTTCAGTGCTCTTTCCACCTCTGGAACTAGGATGTCAGTTGCTCAGGGCCCAATACAATGGCTCTCGTGGGCTGCCTCAATACCAGATTGGCGTATGTGGTTAGCATTATATAGAGTGCTAAAATGACTAGTCACATAGATGGGCCAATATGTGTGTCTATAATATTTACTGTCCCCTTCTCCACCCATGCTACCAGTTCCCAGAACTGCCTAGTATTTTTCCCATGTGAGGCCTCCCTCAATTCCTTCCATAAAGTCAATAGGTACAGAGATTTCTCAAATGTTTACAAGGCACTTATGCTCTCCCCTGCACTTTCGGAATAACTATTGTTTCTAAGAACTGCAGCATCATCGCACTAGGGAAAATGAGACAGCTCCCTTCATTCTAAGGTATTCTTCATCAAACCAGTTAAACCCTGGGCTCCGTCTCTCTCCAATCGAGCCAGCAGTTTTGGATCCGGTGGGCTTCTACTATAGAGCCTCAGCTCCTTCACCATCTCATCATAGGCTACTAAGATTTCCCCGTTATCAGCGATTGTGTAATACAAGATTGTGGGTTTGTACTTAACCAATATACAATCCAGGAGTGGGAGTTCAAGTTGATATTTCTCACTGCTCCATCTTATTCTCCTTCTGCTGTTGGATGTGTCGATGACATTCCCATAACTCCCCTTCCCGTGAATTTGTCTCACTAACACACCACCTCGAGCACAGTTTCAAGCCGAGTGCCACAGGGTCATGATCACTTTCCACCCTCCCGACAACTGTCAAATCATGCATGCATTCCCAATCCTCTATATTGACTAGAATATAGTTAATTAATTAGTATTATTACAAATAGATTATCGAAAATTGGGTGCGGATGAATTGATGGAGGAAACCCTTTCACTGCAAGTCACGGCAGTGCGGGTGGTGGGGCAACTCTTTCGAGTGTCCATCAACCTTTTACTCTGGACCCATACAGCCCAATGCCAATGAATATCTATGAACCTTTAAGATATCAGAGACTCAGAGGCACTTACCACATTGTGCAGGGGACCCCATCATATCGCGTCGTGCCAAAGTGCTTCCCATCCGCACAGCAGAAGCAGTCTGAGGAAAATGGCAGGACAGCACAGCATTACTGGTTGCCTTACTTATTTGGAGGAAATGGGATACAAATGTGGGTACTGGAACTTCGCAACAATGGGGTGGCACTTACTTATCCAGTACCTACATTTAAAAAAGTTAAGACATGCTGGGATGTTTGGGAGGTATGATTAAGACCACCATTATTGCCATGGCAGGCTTGCACAGAGATGGGGCGATCTAAAATATTAGCAGGTTGGTCTGCATGTTTGAATGGAGCAGCGACCCATCACTATTTCCGGGTCAGTAGGTAGAGCCAATGGCAGCTCCGACGTCAGAATGGCCACCTTTCCAACCCTTGTAACCAGCAACACAAAGAAAGATGGGAAAACATGGCAGAGGTTTTGCTGACGCCGACCTCTAAATCAGGTTCAGTTCTCCCTAAAATACCGTGGCCAATGATTCAAGCTGGATGAGAGCTGATAATGACATTTGAGCCTTTTGTTAGTGACGCTTGATGAGAAAGCGCCAGGTATATCTTATTGCTACGCGTGCTCACAGAGATTATTTCAGTGTCTTTAATTCATGCAGCTAGCTAAAGGGAATCTTTAGTTCTGTGCAACACAAATAACTTCACCGTGTATTTTAATTTAACAATACTGTGGCTGCAGGCAATGTAGTTAAATGTTTCTCATGTGCACTTCAAAAACAGCTCTCTACAAGACAAATAACATTTCCATGTAAATTAGTTGAACTGTAAATCTTCTGAAAGCTTGCTTTTCTGCTGTATTAAAGTTCTGAAAATCCCGAGCACGGGTCCTAAGGACTAAAAGCTAAAGCATTTTTCTTACTCGGATGCCTAATCCTGCATTACTTGTTTTCATGTTTTATTTAGAAGTAATAGGATATCAAAGGACAGAGTGTATCTCTATACTTATTCTGTATAATTTGCATTATTGTTCTTATTTTGTCGGAGACACAAAATGGTGTGTGCTAGAGCTAATGCAAGATGGGTGAATCTTTCTAGAGACAGAGGTGCACGAAACAAAAGCAGGAGCCATACTCACAAGGTATACTTATACAATTGCATTTTATTCAATGTTGGCGTTTTAAGTAGTACAGATGTACAGGGCCGAACTGGGAACACAAACCAGCCCTGTCAATTCAATTAGACTGTCCATGGGAGGTTAGGGGCGAGGGGGTTGCTAGTATTACCACACTTTTGCATGCCTGCTTTTCCTCTTATTTTATTCACTTTTCCCTGTTAGCATTTTACCTGTTTCATTCTTACATAGTGTTAAAGTATCTAAATATCTCCTGGAGCCCATTTATTATATCAGAAACCACACTTTACCCTACAAAAATCAAAAAGCATGTTTTTCTGGTGTGTTTCTACTATTTTTACATGTGTGCTGACACAAATTATCAATGTTTTTTGGGTTTTGCAAATCAAATGTTCAGCCATAATGTATTATTACATTACATGATAATAACCATTGCGGAGGTAGACAAAAGCGAAAAGAAAGAAGGAAGGAATAAAAAAGGAACATATTAAATACAAATATTTTAGGGTGGCGGGAAAGTGGATTTTTTAAATGCAATGAACTATTATTGAGTCTTGTATAGAGGTGTGTTATCCGTTAATGACTCAATTCACCCTCTCGTCTCCCTGATTGATGAGCTTTGCTATTGGGTGGCTTCATAATCTGTTGTGTGGTGATTGAATTGTGGTCAATTCCTCCCTTCTGGACTCATAATTTGTCATTGATTCTTGTGTGTTTATGAGCTAAAGCTAAGTTTGGGACGATCAATCAGTTCCAGGTCTCAATTCATTGTTTTCCAGGGGCCATGACATTATGTTCATTTTTAAATCTGGTGATGCCTTGCCATCTTCCAATCTCTTTTTGGTGTTTACCATATATCTTGAAAATGTTCCCGGTTATCTCAAATTGTGCCATTCATTATTATTCGGCTGCAGCGTGATAAATCAAGTTCATCCCATCTGTTAAATCTCTAAAAAAGAGTTTCTAGCAAGTTTGGAATGTTACTAGTAAATTGAGCATTGCAGTCATCAAGGATTTTGACTCTAAGATATTGTATAGGAAGTGTAGGTTATTTTAAACCTTCACTCTGGAGGAATGGGTGGAAATCTAGGCTGGCATCCAAAATACCCTTCCCAAGATATTTGGAATGGTTTACGCTAGGAAAATGTTCTAATTCTTCTGGAACAGAGGCCCTTCGGTTGTTCAGGGAGCTTAGTATGTCATCAAAGGAAAGTTCAATTGTGTATGTTCCCTTCATGTTTTTTAGCCCTTTTAGGGCCAGGTTGTCATTTATTTTTTAAACCAGTGGTTCCATCGAGAGGCTGAACATTAAGGGGCTGATTACAATGTCGGGCGGAAAGCCTTCTCCCAACAGTCGGAATCTCCTCGACCTTGTAGATTCCCTAACGGCTGACTCGGTCGGTTTACATTGCGACCGCCCGATTAAGATGTTCGCGGTCGGAACATACACCGGTCGGGTGTTCCAAATCAGTTTCGAGCGACTTGGGGAGTATTTGTGTCGGTTGGAACCGCATAGTACACCCCTATGGACAGCGTATCCACCCAAATTATTACAATGTCATTTTCCAACAACCTTTCCGGATCGGCCAGTCTGACATGGAAAAGCAGTCAAAAAGTGACTTTGGGGGCCCCTGGCAGGGCTCCCTTGGCCCTGCTGTCTACTATTGATGACCAAGGGGGTACCCAAGGGACCCCCTTGTAATACCTTGCACTGTGTGACAGTCACCTTGGGGTACCTGTGAAGGGTGCAGGGTTTTCTCCAAAACCCATTTCCACATAGGAGCCTGTGTTATGGCCGGCGAGCCCATAGGGAACAATGGGACTCAGACCGAACCGTGTTCGGTCGCATCGTAATCCGGTGGTCGGAACCATCAACCGCATGTCGGTCAGTCCCGATTCTGAATTGGTGTCAGGCGGAGGCTTTCTGCCCGACATTGTAATGAGCCCCATAGTGCAAAATTGGGCAACATTGTTTTGTATCTCTTGTAAAGCGCATATGTTGTGACAGCTCTCAATAAAATTTTATATAGGGCAAGAATTGTATAAACTTGGCTATTATGAACAAGGACATATTGGGATCTATTAAAGTTTTGGTTAAAATCTTGGGCATGCATCTCAAGTTGACTCTATCACGAGTCTAGCAAGAGAAGAAACATTATTTTTTAACTTTTTGTATTTTTGTCTATTTAAGTGACCATCAGTCTGGTGTTACTGTTAGTTTGATGTGCTTTTACAAACTCAGTATGGGGTGGGGGGATCATTATCAGCCAAATTGAGTATAATCTGGAAACTAGTGTCTACATGAAGATTTTTGTGCTTTTAACTAAGGGTGTTTACTGATTAAACAGACTTAGACCATTTTTATACTCCATTTGGTCTAGAGTAATTTATTTGCTTCTATTTTCATCTTTTTTAGCATATTCAAGCATTATTAGAACATATCCATCAAAAAGACAGGGCTCAAAACAAGTCGGCGTTGACTTTCCCGGGGATAACACACCAATGACTTTCACTTATGCATCTGGAGCATTTGTTTAAAAATCTGTTTACCCCATTAGGCCCTCTAATATGTGTAACCAGTGGACAACAGCCTCCATAGGTTTCCAATACTAAGGATGTGGAAATAACCATTTTCATGGCTGTTGTTGTTTATTTCTGACTGGCTGTAACAAGAATCCAAATTGTCTGATTTTGCATTTGGTGCGTAATGTATGTTTTGTAATACGTTTGTTCTATCAATTGAGTAATTTTGTGTGTAAATGTTGTAGGTAGTCTATCTTTTTGAAGGACATGTTCTAATAATGCTTGAATATGCTAAAAAAAAGAGTGAAAATGGAAGTAAATAAATTACTCTAGACCAAACGAAGTAACACAATGGTCTAAGTCTGTTTAACTAGTAAACACCTTCATAGATTGGTGGTTAGGTACTTTTTTGCATAAAAATGTGTATAGGCCCGACGTGACCGCCAGTAGAACCTAACCCCTTGTTTGCACAAATTTAACTAAGGGTGGGCGGTAAACGCTGCTCCGCCAGCGGAGTTCTGCCAACTCCGTACTTCACTGGGATCGCGGTGTTTGGCAAAAAACTCAGATTCCGCCGTGTGGCATAGTTTACCCCCGTCGTCCATCCCTAGAATATATTGAAATTCCAGTCACTAGTAATCAAGCAGTGAAACCTTTTCAAGAAATGAAATGAAATGAAAAGAACATTTATAAAGTGCATGGCTACCAGAAGGCCTCCCAACGCTAGGCATGACTAGTAATCAGATGGAACAGCATAATTTAGGGGAACAGAAAGGTTTTGAGTTGTTTCCGGAAGGCAAGATGACCAGTCTCTTTCCGGAGGCGGAGGGGCAGAGCGCTCCAAAGCCTACCGGCATTCAGGGAGAAGAGTCTGCCGCCACTTCTTGCTCGTTTGATTCTAGGGGTGTCAATTAGGTGAAGTTCATCCGAGCGAAGCTCTCTCCTTGCTTTATATGGGTGAATTACAGCCGAGAGAAGGGGAGGACCAATCCCCTGCAAGAATCTATGGATGATACAGAGAGATTTAAAGATAATTCGCTCTTTCACTGGAAGCCAGTGTAGGAATTTGGGTGTTCCCGTCAACAGTTTGGCTGCACAGTTCTGGGCAATTTGCAGTTTGTTGATCACAGAAGTAGAGGCTCCCAGATAAAGCCCATTGCCATAGTCCAACCTAAGTAAGAGAGATTGGACCATCATTTTCTTGGCTTGGGAAGGGAGCAGGGGAAGCACTTTCCTGGCCATTATGATCAGGCCGAAACAGGTTGCGACTGTCTTTCTAGCTTTCATTTTGAAAGTCAAATTCTGGTCTAACCAGATGCCCAGACTCTTTATTTCTGGCTTGGGGGTAGGTACCGGGCCCATGCATTCTGGCCAGATGGTTCTAAGTGTTGTATTGTCAAAGTTACCCAGAGTCATAATCTCACTCTTTTCTCCATTTAGTTTCAAATGGGATGACCCCATCCATTTTACAACTTCTGTAAGGCATGCTTTCAGGGTCATGGAGTATTGTGTGGGTTGGTTTAACGCTACGACCAGTTGGGTGTCGTCGGCGTAAGTGACCATATGGATCCCAAAAGGAGCCACGATCGAAGCCAGAGGGGCCATCTGAGACATCTGAAATGCAAAAAAGTTTTTTCCCTAAATATGACATTTTATAGTAAAATAAAGGCAAGGGGATTAAAGTTTGAAAATGTATAAGAATCACCTTCAACACTGTCTTACTCTGGGGCTTACCTAGTGGGAAACAGCATTTACAACACAGCCATTACATTGTGTAACTTTTACAACGCAGTCGTTACAACAACCGTGTTGTTAGAATACAATGCCTTTACATCGCAAGTCATTAGATCAACTTGCTGTAGGGGGCACTCTAACCTAAGGAATAGAATAATTTACTATTCCAACACCTTCCCTACTGTTGCGCATGCTGGAGTTGGAATAGTAAATTATACTATTCCTAAGTCCAGCACGCCGCCTACAGCAAGTCGATCTAATGACTTGCGATGTAAAAGTATTGTGTTCTAACAATGCGGTTGTTGTAATTTAATGCGATGTAATAGCATGCATAGTAACATGCTATATTCTTACCTAGTACGCATATGTACTGTGTAGTACACTGGGTTTTCTTTACAACATTAGCTGATTCGGTTGCTGCTGGAATCACTGTGTTGTGCATGCGCGCGATCACAGGAAAGGAGCTGGAGTTTGAAGGTGCTCTGGTTCAGGGGCACGCAGCGGGCATTAGTAGTGGTGGTAACCAAGTCTTCCTCTCTACCATGGCTAAGGGAGCACCCCACCTTTCATACAGTGACTAGCAGCCCAGATACATATGAAGGAAGGGGGCAGCAGTGGCTCTGCCTCTTGGTGCACACACAGGCTAGTGCTGAGGAGCCAGAGCGTGTGCAGCAGTCCGAGGAGCCCACCGTCCACCAAGAGAGGAGAGGCCTATCAGCCTGTGGCAGCAGCAACCACAATCGGAGCAGAGGGAAGATGTGCCCAGTCCCCACAGCTCCTCTGGACTCCAGCCACAGCAGTGCTGAGAGGTAGGCAGCTTCCCTCCTTTCACCTGGGATCTTTCGCAATTATGTAAGTCTCTGCTTTAAAACCCTCCCCTATGCTTTCCCGCCTTTGTTTTTACCTCGTTCCCATATCTTCTCCTGCTCTCTATGGCCCTGAAACCTCAGCTGAAAGGTCAAACGTCTATGTGTTGGCCCTATATAAAACACTAACAATAGATATATTGTTGCTCTCATGGCAGTCCACGTATAGTGATCCCATACATTTAATACCTTCAATGAACCACAGACCACTGTAAAAATAACTGACCCAGATTCCAGTGTTCATAATTTACTGACAGAGTGTCGGTGGCCACTTACTTCCGCATCATCAAAGATACATCTACAGAAAGCCAAAAGAAGCCTTCAAGAGCTTGCTTTGAAGGTCCCGATGGCAGCGTGGAAAATCTCGCAAGACCATGTGCTGCAATTCTCCCAGTTCCAAAGCATAACCTTTTCTGAAAATAACATTCACGAGCTGCCCAAACAATTATAGGGTGGAGCGGAACTCCGCAAAATTCCACAGAGCTTTTATGCAACTCCGCGAAATTCCATGTAGTGTAACTACGCCCAGCCTTACTTTTATCGAGTCATGCTATGAGCAATACAAACTGCACTAATGAGGGTCTTTGTTAGTCTTTAATAACACTGTGATTATTGACTCCATTGTGGAGTCTGTGATCTTACTTATCTCTCCTATGCAGCTGAATGATTTTGGTAATGTAAGCATATTGTGCATTTGCATCTATCAGTTTACTTTGATATAGGATACTGTAGAATTTGTAAAACCATTTCAGCATATCTTGAGTTGTTAACTTCTTTCCTCCATCATTGGGTATTTTTTGTTATGTGATTGGATTACCTTCAATTTGTAGACCAAAATGCAGTCTTCTTTGGGTGGTACTTATTACCTGCATAAAGTATTTTTTTTAGCTGTTTCACTTATTAACAGGTGGTCTACTTCTCCTTCTGCCTTGCATAGAGCATTGTATGTTTTTTTATAGGCAATTTATTTTAGACTGATCTTCTTATGTGGAGATTTTGATTTCGAGTTCTTGTTTAATAAATATCGATCGCAAAAATATCAAGACCCTATCCATAACTGTCAAATACATAACTATCGCTAAAAAGAATATCTATTTTTGCATATATTGAGTGCAAACATGTAAAAAATATCATAAACAAAAATATTGCGACTTATAATATAAGCTTCAAGTACGTCAAAGATATTGATCACAACAATATCAATTAGAAACTTATCATTTATCCAAATAATAAATACATTGGAGATACACTAAAAGACAATTATTTACACAAACAAACAACAATAAATACATCCCATATTTATAACAATATATAATTGAAAATAAATATTTTACTTCACCAAAATATTAACATAAACACTATTAAAATACTACACCTATAAAATATACACTAAACAACAATTTGATAACCATCAACAGTTTAATAAAACAAGTAATATTAAAACTATCAATGCAAAGAAAAGCAATATTAAATAAATGAAATAATATATAATGCAAATATAGAACCATATAAATTAGCATTTACCAAAAAGGACCTAACTGCCCCCCAAAATTTGAATTAGACTAAAGCAACCAAAAAAAATACAATTATAAACAAGTTTAGCCAATAAAATGCCTTAGAAAATTAAACAAACAATATAAAATGCACACTAATTAAGTCAAATAATAACTCACAAAATTACAAACATTTCAAGAGGCGGAAACTGTATGTAAACAAAATAACAGGTAGAAAATAACTATATCTCATATTCATATTATTACAGTAATTACAGATATAATAACAGCACTCAAATACTCACTTCACAAAAAGAAAAACAGTCATTAAGTTACATGTATTATATTTTATTTGTGGTATTTCTAAAGTGCATTAGACAGAAAGGCATCAAAGCGCTATGAAAGGAGGAGAACAGAGTAAACCATGGCAAACCAAAGCAGACAAACCCACTGTGATACAACCCCTTACAGAAGCCTAATCCACAGAAAGCCACGTTTAAATTTGCTTACGGAACAGCGGGTGCGAGTTCAGGCTCCTATTATGTTCTAGGAGGGAGCTCCATAACCTAGCAGCCACCACTTTGAAAGCACGTTCACCGCACCTGGATTTCTTACATCGTAGAACTGCTGTCTTATGGCGCCCCGCTGATCTCAGAGGTCTACTGGGAACATATCATTTCAGGGTTGTCCTAAGATACCTCAATCCCTAAGATAGGAGGGATTTATGCGTCAAGTAAAGCGCTTTTAAGGACAACTGTTTCTTTAATTGGCAGCCACTGAAAGGATCTCAAATCTTATCTGACCAAGGAGTGTTTCGGTTCTCCGAGGATCAATCATGCGGCCGCATTCTGAATAATTTGGAGCTTGTTTGTTGAAAGTTGGTTGATGTTTAAATGCATGGCACTGCAGTAGTATAGGCCGGAGGTGATGAGTACAATGACGACATAGGTTACATCTACAGAAAATGTTTCTACTGAAAAATCTTAACTGAAAATGTACAACATATTATTCCAATGCATGTTATGGGAGGGTAACTACTAAAGAAAATGTTATAACTAATGTAAGGGAGCATAACCACTCCCCAATTCTTCGGGGTAACACGCTAGTGGGTGGGGCAGTGTGCGACCAACTTGGTGATACATATTTAGTGGCTCTCTGAGCCCCGGAGTCGACGGGCTCATGGTTACGCACCTGCGTTCGCTACGAGAGGTACAGACCTGATATGATTTTAGCAGCCTACACAAGCAACCCTGCACTCTTCCAACTCCCTGCTGACGAGCGGCAACTACCGCGAAACACGTGTCCAGGGATGGCTAACGCTACTCTGACTTGCACGCACCACTGAGCATAGGCGTACCCGCCGACGCTGACTACAGGGACCACAATTCTTCGGGGTAACACGCTAGTGGGTGGAGCAGTGTGCGACCAACTTGGTGATACATATTTAGTGGCTCTCTGAGCCCCGGAGTCGATGGGCTCATGGTTACGCACCTGCGTTCGCTACGAGAGGTACAGACCTGATATGATTTTAGCAGCCTACACAAGCAACCCTGCACTCTTCCTACTCCCTGCTGACGAGCGGCAACTACCACGAAACTCGTGTCCAGGGATGGCTAACGCTACTCTGACTTGCACGCACCACTGAGCATAGGCGTACCCGCCGACGCTGACTACAGGGACCACAATTCTTCGGGGTAACACGCTATTTGGTGGAGCAGTGTGCGACCAACTTGGTGATACATATTTAGTGGCTCTCTGAGCCCCGGAGTCGACGGGCTCATGGTTACGCACCTGCGTTCGCTACGAGAGGTACAGACCTGATATGATTTTAGCAGCCTACACAAGCAACCCTGCACTCTTTCTACTCCCTGCTGACGAGCGGCAACTACCGCGAAACACGTGTCCAGGGATGGCTAACGCTACTCTGACTTGCACGCACCACTGAGCATAGGCGTACCCGCCGACGCTGACTACAGGGACCACAATTCTTCGGGGTAACACGCTAGTGGGTGGAGCAGCGTGCGACCAACTTGGTGATACATATTTAGTGGCTCTCTGAGCCCCGGAGTCGACGGGCTCATGGTTACGCACCTGCGTTCGCTACGAGAGGTACAGACCTGATATGATTTTAGCAGCCTACACAAGCAACCCTGCACTCTTCCTACTCCCTGCTGACGAGCGGCAACTACCGCGAAACACGTGTCCAGGGATGGCTAACGCTACTCTGACTTGCACGCACCACTGAGCATAGGCGTACCCGCCGACGCTGACTACAGGGACCACAATTCTTCGGGGTAACACGCTAGTGGGTGGAGCAGTGTGCGACCAACTTGGTGATACATATTTAGTGGCTCTCTGAGCCCCGGAGCCGACGGGCTCATGTTTACGCACCTGCGTTCGCTACGAGAGGTACAGACCTGATATGATTTTAGCAGCCTACACAAGCAACCCTGCACTTTACCTACTCCCTGCTGACGAGCGGCAACTACCGCGAAACACGTGTCCAGGGATGGCTAACGCTACTCTGACCTGCACGCAGCACTGAGCATAGGCGTACCCGCCGACGCTGACTACAGGGACCACAATTCTTCGGGGTAACACGCTAGTGGGTGGAGCAGTGTGCGACCAACTTGGTGATACATATTTAGTGGCTCTCTGAGCCCCGGAGTCGAAGGGCTCATGGTTACGCACCTGCGTTCGCTACGAGAGGTACAGACCTGATATGATTTTAGCAGCCTACACAAGCAACCCTGCACTCTTCCTACTCCCTGCTGACGAGCGGCAACTACCGCGAAACACGTGTCCAGGGATGGCTAACGCTACTCTGACTTGCACGCACCACTGAGCATAGGCGTACCCGCCGACGCTGACTACAGGGACCACAATTCTTCGGGGTAACACGCTAGTGGGTGGAGCAGTGTGCGACCAACTTGGTGATACATATTTAGTGGCTCTCTGAGCCCCGGAGTCGACGGGCTCATGGTTACGCACCTGCGTTCGCTACGAGAGGTACAGACCTGATATGATTTTAGCAGCCTACACAAGCAACCCTGCACTCTTCATACTCCCTGCTGACGAGCGGCAACTACCGCGAAACACGTGTCCAGGGATGGCTAACGCTACTCTGACTTGCACGCACCACTGAGCATAGGCGTACCCACCGACGCTGACTACAGGGACCACAATTCTTCGGGGTAACACGCTAGTGGGTGGAGCAGTGTGCGACCAACTTGGTGATACATATTTAGTGGCTCTCTGAGCCCCGGAGTCGACGGGTTCATGGTTACGCACCTGCGTTCGCTACGAGAGGTACAGACCTGATATGATTTTAGCAGCCTACACAAGCAACCCTGCACTCTTCCTACTCCCTGCTGACGAGCGGCAACTACCGCGAAACACGTGTCCAGGGATGGCTAACGCTACTCTGACTTGCTCGCACCACTGAGCATAGGCGTACCCGCCGACGCTGACTACAGGGACCACAATTCTTCGGGGTAACACGCTAGTGGGTGGAGCAGTGTGCGACCAACTTGGTGATACATATTTAGTGGCTCTCTGAGCCCCGGAGTCGACGGGCTCATGGTTACGCACCTGCGTTCGCTACGAGAGGTACAGACCTGATATGATTTTAGCAGCCTACACAAGCAACCCTGCACTCTTCCTACTCCCTGCTGACGAGCGGCAACTACCGCGAAACACGTGTCCAGGGATGGCTAACGCTACTCTGACTTGCACGCACCACTGAGCATAGGCGTACCCGTCGACGCTGACTACAGGGACCACAATTCTTCGGGGTAACACGCTAGTGGGTGGAGCAGTGTGCGACCAACTTGGTGATACATATTTAGTGGCTCTCTGAGCCCCGGAGTCGACGGGCTCATGGTTACGCACCTGCGTTCGCTACGAGAGGTACAGACCTGATTTGATTTTAGCAGCCTACACAAGCAACCTTGCACTATTCCTACTCCCTGCTGACGAGCGGCAACTACCGCGAAACACGTGTCCAGGGATGGCTAACGCTACTCTGACTTGCACGCACCACTGAGCATAGGCGTACCCGCCGACGCTGACTACAGGGACCACAATTCTTCGGGGTAACACGCTAGTGGGTGGAGCAGTGTGCGACCAACTTGGTGATACATATTTAGTGGCTCTCTGAGCCCCGGAGTCGACGGGCTCCTGGTTACGCACCTGCGTTCGCTACGAGAGGTACAGACCTGATATGATTTTAGCAGCCTACACAAGCAACCCTGCACTCTTCCTACTCCCTGCTGACGAGCGGCAACTACAGCGAAACACGTGTCCAGGGATGGCTAACGCTACTCTGACTTGCACGCACCACTGAGCATAGGCGTACCCGCCGACGCTGACTACAGGGACCACAATTCTTCGGGGTAACACGCTAGTGGGTGGAGCAGTGTGCGACCAACTTGGTGATACATATTTAGTGGCTCTCTGAGTCCCGGAGTCGACGGGCTCATGGTTACGCACCTGCGTTCGCTACGAGAGGTACAGACCTGATATGATTTTAGCAGCCTACACAAGCAACCCTGCACTCTTCCTACTCCCTGCTGACGAGCGGCAACTACCTCGAAACACGCGTCCAGGGATGGCCAACGCTACTCTGACTTGCACGCACCACTGAGCATAGGCGTACCCGCCGACGCTGACTACAGGGACCACAATTCTTCGGGGTAACACGCTAGTGGGTGGAGCAGTGTGCGACCAACTTGGTGATACACTCCCCAAATGTCATCGAGATAGAAGGTAGAGAAGTTTTACAAGACATGAGAGAGGCAAGCCCTAGTTCTCAACAACCCACAACTCAAATGTTAAAGGATATACTATCAAAAGTCCCAGAACATATAACAGCCAGTTACCATCAATACCCACCTTAAAATACCTCATAACACACGCTAAAAAGGCCACCAGCAACACCCTACCTGCTCCAGGGACATAGACATACCACTACATCTAACAATAGCACATAGAGAGGAACCCTTCTTCCTATACGATATTATTAACAATGAGAAAATAATGCTAATATTCTCCACTGCAAATAACTTACTCAAATTACCTTAATGTCAAACCTAGATGATGGACTGGACATTTAAAATGTATCCCAAACCATTCCATCAATTATACACCATATACGGTGAAATTCAAAACACCAAAATATCTTTTATCTACGTTTTACATCCCAATAAACAAGACAGTATTACATGGAACTACTAACCCATGTAATAAACAAACAAACATTACTCCAAAAAATAATCATAGACTTTCAACAAGCTATGAATCATACCATCCTAAACGTATACCCCCACACAGCCATACAAGTATATTGTTACCATATTAATCAAAGTATATGGCATCATCTACAAAAATCTGCACAAGGGCCTGAGTAGGAGTTCAGCGGTCCGGGAACCGCCAAAGCTGCCGTTGTTGTCCGACCACTGTGAGCTCGGTGGCCCGACTGCTGTGTTATGGGATTGCCAGATTGCCTTTGCAAAGACTGCAGGTGAACCGACACCGCCAGCCAATCACAGACTGCCGCAGCTGCTAACAGGGGAAAGCAGCTGCCTTAGGATGGTACTGATGAGTTCCACTGCCAACTGTATTACGAGTTGGTTTTCCGATGAGCTGACTGTGTTGATAGGACTGCCGTCTTCAAGTCGGCAAAAATGAAGGATTTAGGGTGCATACTGACGCCATTCCTGTTATTACCATCAAAGTTTGACAGGGATTCCTTTCTCCAGATCCTTGCTTCACAGCAGCCTCTTCACCTGAAGAATATGACCCTGTTTGCAGAGAAATACAGGTACGTCCTTTTTGTACCCATTGCCTGGACTGCACACATATGGGCCAGGTTCCGGCAATGAGTAGGTGGTATTTTTCCACATGTATCATGCATATGTGTACATTTGACATGTGCAATTGAAATGCTCACATAGCCATCAATATATAAGGAAAAACATTTACCACTGACACAAGGCACACCGGTCAACTCATAATATGGAGGTTAGAAAACCGCCAGCACTGTGGTCTTCTAGAGGCTACAGGAGTTCTAAAGTTAGGAGTCCTAACTTTACTACTCCTAAACTGAGAAAAATCCTAATTTTAAGACTTTCGGTATTCACAGAAGGCATTTAGGAGTCCTAAAGTTAGGAGTCCTAACTTCTGTGAATACCGAAAGGAGTAAGTGCCTTCTGTGAATACCAAAATGAGTAAGGGCCTTCTGTGAATACCAAAATGGTAGTAAGTTTAGGATTTTGTCTTAAGTTAGTTCTGTGAATCGGGCCGATGTTTCCATAGGAAAGAATGTGAAAAATAGTAACAATGTTCTAAAATTGTGTTAAAAAAATAAAAAAATATTAAAGAACTATTATACATGCATAACAATGTTATAAAAAATCGAAAAAAATGTAAAGTATATGTGTAATGATACTATAACATATGTAAAATATTTGATATATACTAATAATATTTGTGTTAAACAACACTTTATATAAAAGTGTTTAAAGATGTGAAAATGTGTATTACACGAAAACTAATAAATACTATTTTTATATCAATGATAATAGTATAAAAATATATATTCCTATATCAATACAAAGAAACTCAGGGAATGTGTTGGACACTAAACAGGTGACATTTAATATTCCCACTCCACTACAAATTTAGGGTCTAATTACAAGTTTATTGGTAAGGGAACCACAATCGAATTGGCAGTGGAAACTCCACCACCTAGTTGGCATCTGCCCACCTTATTGTGATGTTGGTGATTTGCAGAACAACTGCCGGAGCACCGCCACCATGTCAACCATTTACCAACTGCCACGATGGCGGTAGGGGTAAAGCAGCTGCCAGAGGGTGGAACAGACAAGTTCACTGCCATGGAAATTACGAGTTGGCTTTCCAATGAGCCGACTGTGGCAGGAAGGCCACCTGCTTTGAGTTGGCGGAATCAAAGGAATTGGAGTCCATTCTCACCCATTCACTTTTCTTCCCTTCATTCCCTCATGGATCCCTTCCTCCAGGTCCCCCTTCACAGCAGCATCTTGACCCAGAAGAAAACAACCCTTTTTGCAGTATTTACCCATTGACTGGAATGGACACATAATATCCGGACTCCAGCAAATGGAAAGTACTGGTAGTAGATATTTTTTCAAGTGTCATGCATATGTGTACATTCAACACTTGTGCTGTCAAAATATACACACCTGCATCAACACATGCAAAAATACTCCCCATGATCAGAAACACCGCCGTTGGGCCAGCGGTGATATCGGAAGACCCCCATTGCAACGGTCTTCTTGGGGCCACACCAATATGGAGGTAAGACCACTAAACTTGTAATCAGGCCCAAAGTCAGGGAAGGGTGGGACACTGAAGGGGTGACATTTACTATTCCCACTCCACTCCAAATAAACTCAGGGAAGGTGTTGGACACTGAAGGAGTGACATTTACTAATTCCATTTCACTACAAACAAACTCAGGGAAGGTATGAGACAATAAAGTGGTCAGTCCCACTATACTCCAAACTAAGGCCATCATTACGATGTCAGTCAGACTACCACCGTCAGGCTGTCGGTGACGGTCTGACAGACAGACAGCCCTGCGGTCTCTGCGGTCTGACTGCTGGATTTCAATACCGGCTGGAGCACAAACGGTTGAAGGGAGACCACCACCTATAGGGATGCCAAGGCAGGCATTGCTGTCTAGGTTATGATGTCCCTGTCATATAGCCTTTTCATGGCGGTCAGATTGCCATTGAACGGCTGTCATAAAAGAACTTTGGAGGCCACAAACAGGGCCCCATCACTCGTAGGCCACTGAAAAGTAGCCCTGGGGGCATATGTAGTGCCCCCACTCCCATCCATACACCATGTGCGATGCACCACATTGTGCATAGCACATGGAGCATGGATGTGCACAAAGTGCTCTTTTACACAGCGGTTTGTGCTCTAGCCCTTTTCCTGGGCCGCAGCACAAGCCGCCGTGTAAAAGAACACTTTCATACTGCCAGCACGGCAGTCCCATCCTAATTCGGTGGTCAAACTTCCGACTGCTTGTCGGGCGGTCTCCTGACCACCGCGATAGCGGCTGTCGGTCTGACTGCTAACATCGTAATGAGAGCCTAAGTCTGGGAATGTGTTGGACATTTACCATTCCAAATCTAATAGGAACAAATTAAGGAAAGATGTTGGACACTAAAGAGGTGATTCCCACTCCACTCCAATCCAAACTGAGGAGGTGATTACTAACCCGGGGGTCAGACCACCAGGCCTTAGCGTCGGTGGTCGAGAGACCACCGTCAATCTGGCAGCATGCTGACTGCAGTATTATGACATGACTACCGTGACTGAGGTGGTCTGTCAGTGGCGGCATGCTCAGGCTCACTATGTAATCCTGAATACAATGCCACCACGATGCAGCCCCTGCATTGTTATGCACGCTTTGTTACCATGTACCATGTCGTGCATGGCACACAGTGCACACAAGACAGTGCATGCAGAGGGGCACACAACATGTGCACAAATGCACTTTCCCCACTGGGCAAAATCAAATTCAACCGGAGCCCTGTATGGGGTCCCCTTTTTACATTTCTGAAATCATTTAAATGGTGGGGTTGCCTCATGTAAAGGATGTTGGAAAGGGATGTCATAATCCCAACGGCGGTGCCTGCCTCTGCACCTCCGCTATTCATTTGCCCTGACACCACCGGCAGGATCCAATTTCCTGCCGGTGGTGGCGGTGTTGTATTGGGCAACTTTCGATCCGACTGCCAGTGTCCTAGTGTGGTGGTCGATGGGCCATCAGTGGTCAGACCACCACTGACAGGATGTTGGCAGTCCGACCACCAGCATCATAATCAGGCCTTAAGTCAGGGAATGTGTTGGACACTAAAGGGGGAACATTTACTATTCCCACTGTACTGCAAACTAAGTCAGGGAAGGTGTTGGACAATGAAGGGGTAATATTTACTATTCCCACTCCACTGCAAACTAAGGGCCTCATTACGATGGCGATCGGACCGTCCGTCCAACTGCCGCAACACACCGCCACTACCGATTGTATACCTCCCCCTGATCAATTGATGGAGACATCGCTGTGTCATTCTCCATGAGATTAGTCACTTTGCATATCGGCATGCGCATAATTTACCCCGTAGGCTTTCACCCCCATTCTCTACGTTATACGTTGACCAAAAGACTACATCGCTCATAAGTCGACCCACTAGCGCTCACGCTTACGCGCTACATGCCACTTTAAGCTCTACCTCCTGACATCGCGGACGTTAACTATCACGTTTCCCACGCAGCTCAGGTAGCATGTCACTCAGATATCCCTCACAGCTACGCGCTCCTACCCATTCCTCCCTCCTTCCGCTACCCTTCTCCATTCCCTCCATGTACAGAACCGTCAAACTTACAACCCGGTCCTGAAGATGATCCTGAGTAATAGGATTGAAACGTCGGCTACTCCTCAGTTCCACTGATGGCGCACCTCCTTTTGTGGTTCAGCTGAAATTGTTGTCATTATTCATCTCAAACATTGTAAATTATTGTCTTGAACCACGATATACACTGTACATACTTGCTCACACCTTTGCGCCGTTTTCGCTGATTGCACATTGTCACTTGCGTCGCCACCTTTTGTGTCACGTACACAATTTAGCACCAAGTCCAATTCGGGTTGTTCACGCAATTGTTTGCCTACAATGCTGTTACAACTGTACCCTCCTAATTTTGATCTTAATTATATGATGCCAAGTGCACATTTCAAAAATCTACTCGGAGTCTCCCTTCTTCTTTTTGTGTATTGCACATATATGTTTAACCGTCCTCTTTAGTGACACCAGTTGAGATTCTGTTGCTTTGTCTCACGTACCTACCCGAATCTCAACGTGGTTTATGGGTTATACTCAAATTTACCTGCGACGCCAAACCAAATGACCTCCCATTTTTAGATGTCATTATACACGCAGAAGATGACAAAATCGTGACTTGCCTTTACCGTAAGCCAACTGAAAGAAACACCCTTCTTCAGTACACAAGTTACCACCCACGAGGCTTCCGGGATGACCTTCCTTACGGCCAATAATTGCACATCCGAAGGAACTCCAAATGGCGGAAAGATTACTTCCAGGAATCGGACATCTTCATTAAAAAAACTTCTTGACAGGGGATATCCTAAGCATCTAGTCACAAGAGCAAGAAAAAGAGCCTGGTACTGCCACCGTGACCATCTTCTCACGCCCCAACTCAAGAAAACCATGTCTCCAAGGTCAGCCCCTGCAGCAATAAAGTTAGTAAGATCATCAAACGCAACTGGCCATTACTACGATCCTTTCAAACATTCAGAGAACCCCCTCTCTTTTCATACCAACATGGCAATAATCTAGCCACACATCTAGTACATGTCGTTACATGGCCTACAAACACCACAGGCAAGAACACCATCATTGCCGCCTGGGCTTTACCCCCCGCTATTGGACACTACAAATGTCAAGCTTGTGCCGTTTGTGATCCCACATTGAATACCCAAGATTTCAAAACCAACAACAAATCGTACAAACTTAATACCCTTACCAACTGTAGGTCACAAAACATCATTTACACCTTTCGCTGTCCCTGCGACCTCATTTACATTGGCCAGACCACCCAAATGGTCAAACAGAGGATAATTCAACACAAAAGCAGAATTCACTGCAAAGTCCTCATTGCACCACTGGTCTCCCACTACCATGGGAAAAATCATTGCGAGACAGACATCACCTGGCAGGTGATAGACCAATCAACACTTCCCATCAGAGGCGGTGACATCAAAGCCCTCCTCAATAAGTGTGAATGTAAATGGATCACCATTTGTAACTCAGTTAACACTGGCTTGAACACAATTGACGAATGGAACAGTACTATCCTACTTTGACCCCCCAGACACCATGCTCTTCCCCACCAGTTATACCCTATAACATCTTCACACCAGACATGCTCCACTGTGCCCAACACGGTCCAGCACCTCTGGTGTCACACAGACTTGAACTCACTAGGCCTGCACGATCCTGGTACCCCGGCTATCAACATAGCCCCCCTCTTGTCAAACCGTCTATTTGACTCTTGTCTATACTAGAGTCACATGAGTAATTGCCACCTTTTTCTAAATGGTTTACCAGGTCTGCATTTCTGGTACACTTTGGCTATTCTTATAGTCCCGCCTTTTTATAATTAATTTTAATTGTGCTATCTGTGTTCCAATTGTATATTTATGACCTTCATGCATTTCCATTTAATTATGTTACATTTATTTACTTGCATCGCTTGTCATTGATAAGCCACATGTGAGCCCTCGAAACATAATTTTTCCCCTGTTCCCCATCCCCACAAATTTCCGCGCAGCGCCGATTCAGACACGCCCCCCACCACGTTCACATGACCATGTGACGTTTTTTCACCCGGAAATACTGACAACTTAATTTAAACAGCTTCCGCTACCAAGCTCCTCTAACCGCACATGAACGTGGCGGTCACAAGCCGACTACAGCGCCGCCCCCAGCCGGATTGATTCCACCGCCTGAGGTAAGCTCCGTTGGTATTATTGCCGAGCACCCGGCTCTACTTTCTACTCCGATTGTTATAACCCCTTGCAACTCTCTCCATAGGTCTCCCCCATCAGTACCCATACCGTGGGACACAGCGGAACCTCAGACTTGAATTCCCTACATGCCGCCGATGCATTACCCTGACATGGCGCCCGCATTTAACCATCGTTTCTACATGTAACGCATTAAGGTAATTCTCGCTCTCACCGCGTTTCAATTTACCCCCTGTGAGCCCTCGTCTCCTCGCTCACGTGCTTCACTTTCCCCCTAGGACCTCCATAATCAGCTGGAGTATGCTACCAACCATACAACTCTGGCTTCCTCTCCCTGTAATTCACGCACACCGGACCATGTCCCTTTCAGGTAGTTCTGTCCTTCTACCTCTAACTGCCCGTATGCGACTTGCAACACACCGCCACTACCGATTGTACACCTCCCCCTGATCGATTGATGGAGACATCGCTGTGTCATTCTCCATGAGATTAGTCACTTTGCATACCGGCACGCGCATAACTTACCGCGTAGGCTTTCACCCCCCATTCTCTATTTTATACGTTGACTGTAAGACTACATCGCTCATTAGTCAACCCACTAGCACTCACGCTTACACGCTACACACCGCTTTAGTCTCTATCTCCTGACATCGCGGATGTTCACTATCACGTTTCCCACGCGGCTCAGGTAGCATGTCCCTCAGATAGCCCTCACAGCTACGCGCTCCTACCCCTTCCTCCCTCCTTCCCTTAACCTTCTCCATTCCCTTCATGTACAGCACCTTCAAATTTGCAACCCGGTCCTGAAGATGATCCTGAGTACTAGGATCGAAACGTCATCGACTCCTCAGCGCAACTGATGGCGCACCTCCTTTTGTGGTTCAGCTGGAATTGTTTTCATTATTCATCTCAAACATTGTAAATTATTGTCTTGAACCACAATAAACACTGTACATACTTGCTCACACCTGCACTTTGCACAGTTTTCGCTGATTGCACATTGTCACTTGCGTCGCCACCTTTTGTGTTACGTACACAATTTAGCACCAAGTCCAATTCGGGTTGTTCACGCAATTTTTTGCCTACAGTGCTGTTACAACTGTGCCCTCCTAATTTTGATCTTAATTATATGATGCCTAGTGCACATTTAATAAACATCTACTCAGTCTCACTTCTTCTTTTCGTGTAATGTATTGTACATACATGTTTAACCGTCCTCTTTAGTGACACCAGTTGAGATACTGTTGCTTTGTCTCACGTACCTACCTGAATCTCAACGTGGCTTATGGGTTATACTCCTGTTGCTAAATACAAGACTGCAGTATTATGACATGACCACCGTAACTGAGGTGGTCTGTCAGTGGGGGCATGCTCAGGCTCACTATGTAATCCTGAATGCGATGCCACCACGATGCAGCCCCTGCACTGTTATGCATGCATCGTTACCATGTACCATCTCATGCATGGCACACAGTGCACGAGAGACAGTGCATGCCGAGGGGGCCACAACATGTGCACAAATGCACTGCCCCCCTGAGTAAAATCAATCGGGGCCCTGTATGGGGTCCCCTTTTTACGTTTCTGAAATTATTTAAATGGCGGGGTTGCCACCATATAAAACAATGTTGTAAAGAGATGTAAAAATCCCAACAGCAGTGCCGGCCTCTGCACCACCGCTATTCACTTGCCCTGACACCACCGTTGGGATCCAATTTCCTGCCGGCGGTGGCGGTGTTGTGTTGGGCAACTTTTGATCTGACTGCCAGTGCCCAAATGTGATGGTCGATGGGCCATCAGTAGTCAGACCACCACTGACAGGATGTTGGCAGTCCGACCACCAGCATCATAATCAGGGAATGTGTTGGACACTAAAGGGGGAACACTTACTATTCCCACTCCACTGCAAACTAAGGGTCTCATTAAGATGGCGATCGGACCGTCCGTCCAACTGCCGTGGCGGTGGTCTGATTCTTACGGCTGAGGATGCGGTCACCCCCGCTGTATTACAACGCCTGTTGGCCGAGTCGCCAACCGCGGCGGTCAGAGTGTTCTCTGCATGGGCCATGGCAATCGGAATTGTTGCAGAAAGGGACTCCGATGCTGTCAGGGCTGTTGTACCATCACCTAGTAGATTACCATTAAACTATCGTACTGGGGGTCATTTGTTGCCAGTTTCATGACAGCGCTAGACCGCCATGCTACTGCTACCATGAAACACCACAACAGTGCACATTGGATGCAGAACAAAATCTACACAGCTGATGGCCTTTCCCAAAACAGACACATCTACAAATCAAACTATAAAACACACCCCATCCCAGACCAGGATCCTTTGCCACTACACTGCAGCACAGCAAGTTAGATGACATTGTTGGTGTGAAAATGCAGCCCTTTTCCACATTCTCATCAAACACACACCACATATGTTTTTTTCACTATTATAAACATCATTCCTTGTTGCGGAGCCATTTTCTTCACTGTCACTCACTTTATTTAATTAACATGTCACCTGCCACAATTGTTTGGAGCCCAAGACCAACAAACTCTGCTCAATCGGAAGAATGAAATATGGGAGAAGATAGTCAGTGTTATAGGTACCGCCCTGCACACAAAGGAGGACACCAGAAAGCGGTGGCACAACCTGGGGATGAGGGTGAAGAATCTGGCCTCTATGCACCACCTGTCAGCCCAGAAGAATGAAGGTAGTCCTCCAGGCCCACCATTAGAAATCACACCCTGGGAGGAGAAGGTGCACGCCATCCTGCATTTTGAGGGCTTGACTGGAATACCAGGGAATTGAGACTGGTAAGTAACACCACACCAACTGTCACAACATATCAATGTTCTATTTGCACACATCTCAGCTCTTACGGTGGTGTTTCTCTTCTACTTTTCCTATGTGCAGTAGCCAAAGTATAAGAGATGTGTGATTGCCAGTTAAAATGAGTAGCCCTGCACATAAGATCACATGTGTCAACCTCCATTACATCCCACATGTGGGAATGCTGTCTGTAAGTGCATTACCGTCAAATCATCATCCCATGGCCCATAATATCTGCAAATGTCTAATAGTGCGGCCCACCACAACTGCATTTTGCAAATAGGTATGTAATACAAACCAGTTTTGCTAGTGCTGGCAAGTTGAAATTGAAACTAATACAACTACCATGTTTCCCGGTTGCTTTCACACTTAACAGGATGCACCAGTGTTGTTTGTCCATACTCGTCAGCCATGTGACTACTGATTTTCACCTCACATGCAGTTAGTGATTGGTCAAGTGTGAGGAAAGAGAGAATGCAATGATTACAACTACCATGAGGCCCTACACCTCTAACTCTAGACAAGAGGCCCCACTGTTGTTTATTTATTTTATTGTTTTACTTGTAAAACACCCGAATCACCCCAAAGGGGTACTTTCGCTCTATGAGGTGCTACAGACAAGGCAGAAGAGAAGCAGGTATTTAGAAAAGTTCGTTTTAAGGAGCTTTCTAAATAGAAGGTGATCTGGGCATTTCCAGAGATGAATAGGGAGCTGATTCCAGTAATAGGGGTCTAGGTGGAAGAATGCCTTACCACCCAAGCAGGATTTTTTAAAACGCGGGACGAGGATCAAGAATTTGTCTGGGTGACTGGTACTGAATACATATTCCTGCTAGATAGCCAGGATCTTCACCGTTTAGTGCTTTTTGCACAATACAGCATATCTTAAGTTTGACCCGCTTGCATATTGGAAGCCAGTGTAAACGTTGTAATAGAGGAAGAGAAGCTGTTCGGCCAGAAGAGACAAGGCGAGCTGCGGTGTTTTGAACTGCCTGAAGTCTACTTAGGGAGGACTCACTTGCTGAAATTAGGAGATCCTTACAGTAGTAGTACAGGCGGCTGGGATGAGTGCTTTTTGTGTGGGTAGGGGGAGAAAGGGAAATACCCTGCCTAGGAGGCTTAACATATGGAGGCATGAGCCCAGGGTGGTTGTAACTTGCTCTTTCATTGTAAGTTTCTGACTAGAGCAGAGGTGCTTCTCTGAATAGCATGATCTCAGTTTTCCCAGCATTTAGCTGTAGGGAATTATCCCTCATCCAGGTTGCGCTGGCAGTCATGCCTTCCGAGAAAGCAGTCTGAATATTGTGAGAATTTTTGTCAAATGACAGTAATAGCTGGGTGACATCAGCATACTAGATTGTTGTGAAGCCCGGCTTTCTAAGTAATCCAGCTAATGGAGCAACAAAAATGTTGAACAGAATGGGACTGGGGCAGGATCCCAGCGGTACTCCTTTGGTCAGTTCCATGGTCTGTAATCGGAAAGGGCCAAGATTGATGGTCTGAGTCGGTGGGTGAGAAAGCTCGAAATCCACTGAAAGGCTTGTCCTTGAATTCCAATTTCTCTAAGTCTCCTGAGCAGAAAGTGATGAGAGACCATGTCGAAAGCTGCTGACAAATACAGCAACACTAGTAGTACTGTTTGTCCATTGTCAAGGGAGTGCCTTATACTGTCAGTAACAGCAATCAATGCTGACTCCGTACTGTGCATTTGCCTAAACCCAGACTTAGTTGGGTCAAGGCATCCAGTAGATTCGACATAGTCAGAGAGACGTTTATTAATATGCTTTTCCAATAACGTACTCAGGAGGGGTAAAAGAGAAATTGGCCAATAGTTGGACAAGTCCTCCATTGGGACATTGTCTTTCTTTCGGATGGTAATTATTTGTGCAGTCTTCCATTTAAGTGGTAGTTGGCTCTCTCTCATTGAAAGATTGAGGATTGAGCAGATATAAGGGGACACTGTTTAGAGAGTAGCGAGGACATTTTGACTGGAATAATATCCAAAAGAGGAGCCCGATTTACCTGTGTTTAAAAGTGTCTCCACATTATCAACAGTGAGTGGGTAAAAGCTTTCCGGCGGAGCACATTGGTCAATGATGGAGGACAGTGGAATGCAGTGTCATTCAGAGGGTTCCTGTCTTTAGTGATTTTATCGTAAATGAGCTCGATTTTCTGTACAAAATGAATAGCTATTTTATCGCAGAGTTCTGGAGATGGGGCAGCTTCATTGTTGCAGGCCTTTGGGTTGGTAAAGGAATTAAGGGTTTGGTATAATTCTATGGGGGCGCTCCCTGCCTGGTTAAGTTGCAATGCAATGTGGGATCTGCATGCGTTCTTCAAGTTCTTATGATATCGAGCCAGAGAGGTATGCCCATACTCACTTTTCAGCTATGTGACTACTGATGTTCATGTCACATGCAGTTAGCCATTGATCAAGAGTGGGGTATGAGAGATTGAAATCACTACAACTACAATGAGGCCATAGACCTCCAACTCTTAACAAGAGGCACCGACGTTGTTTGTTCATACTCACTTCTCAGTCATGTCACCACTGATCCCCAGATCATACAGACTGAGCAATTTAAACACAATGCTCTGCTCAGGCACATGTCTGCCTACTCAGCCTGGACGTCCCCATGTCTCCATAACTGAAAAGAAAGAGGCCATGAGTGACACTATATAGAGTGTGTACCTGAAATATCAGTAACGCATGAAGGTAACCCAGCTGATGTGAAATGGCTGGTGACCCATTGATACTGCACAGCACACATGATTACCAATGCTAAATCAACTACCAAGTTGGGTGCATGCCCGTATTGTACACATCTAGGATTTGGAATGTACTAATACACATGTAACTTCTACACAAGTATTGGGCTCACGATATTGGAGGATGGCATGTCCATCCCTCATGTCAACATGAAACATATCAGTACAGCAAATGATCAGGCCAATACCATATCATAAATGAATGTCTCCTAATGTCTTGCAAATGATCAAACATAAAGGGAATGGGTCAAATTGGTAACCTCCAACCCTTTTGTCCCTCCCAGCCCTGAACTCACTGTGTGCCAAATGATGTGGATGTACATACCACACTTACAACAATAACAATCTACTCTATGTCTGAACAGGTTGATTGAGCACAACATCTAGCCAGAGTCAGGACACCGCCTAGACTCCACCCCCGGATCATGCCTCCAGTGATGCAGAATCCGCGGAACCCATGGACATTGAGGACCAACTTGGCACATCTGGTCCGCCTGGGTGGAGAGCAACAGCATGGCTCACTGTGCCCACAACTACACTACCCACCCCAGCTGTAACATCTCTGCTGACCTCTGCCCCAGCAAATAGTGGACTTAGCACAGACAGCAACATCTCCTGCAGCCCAGTCCCACTTCTGGCAGTGAGAATTGAAAACACGCTCACTGAGGATGGAGGAGCCAGTGGGAAGGTGCAGGTTGACCCAAGGACACAGGCTGTGGGGGCAAGGTTGGTGGGAGGGTAACTGTGGGCCCGCAAATTGAGGCCACTGGTGCCGCTGAAGCGCAGGCCAATATCACCAGAGTCCTGTGAGCCTACGAGGATTCCCAAGGAGTGATGGGCCAGGCACTTGAGGAACTCTAGGAGATGAAGCAGCTGCAGAGGTCCATAGACCAGAGGCTGGACACTCACACTGACAACATGAACCAGCTCATAAGCGTGCTCAGGGACATTAACACAACACTTTGCAGAGCATTTCTCCCACCACTTACCCCTTCCTGTAGTCCATTTACAACTGGCCCTTCTACATCTGCGGCAGCCGCAGGAAGGGAGGGCCTATCAGAGAAAGACTTCTCAGACACCCCTGACCCTGCAGTAGCAAATTACCCCCCACCCCCTATCGTGGGTTGGGACGTCCAAGAGGTTCAGGAACCCACTACCACCATGAAAAAACATTTCACCTGATATCCTCTTTTGTGTGCAACATGTTCACTTTGTTGACTATTCCTGTACACTTTTCCATTTCTGATGGGAGGAGTATGTTGGACTTTGGACTTAAGACAATGTGGTTCCGACAACAATTGTTTCATCCACCAAAACTGACTACTACACTCCTGTGTTGTCACTATGTGTCTGTATATTGCTTTTTTCTTTTTTCACATTGTGCACTGCAATAAATTCACTTGTCACAAAATCATTAGCTCATGTAGTGTCATTCACATCTAGCAAGTAATGAAGTTATCCCATTGTGAATCACCCAATACAAGTAAAAGCTACTTGTTTAAGCATAACAATGTGCAACTGAGTATCACAACCATGTCACCCTGATGCAGACATACAAGTGTACAGTCTCATGACATTCCCTTGTTCCAAACCTAGACTGGAGTAATGTCAAATACAAAGCTAAATAATTCATCACTGAAATGATCTGTATCGGTGACCAAAAATGTGATGTGCAGACCTCATAACATGGGTGGAGGGGATACATCTGACAATTCTATTAGTACTTTACCAACTCTGTTTTATTTTGGAACTTAATTTACTTAATTATTCTCTATATATTGTTTACTCCTGTATCTAACATTCTTTGTGTAGATGTACGGTGTCCCCAATCTGATGTGAACTCCACCTCCACTGCGGAACATTGTAACTTTTATTGAGACATTACAAAAGTTTAACAGAAGTTAAATTAGAGCAACATAATCTAATTGAGATTTATATCACCCTACAAGTGTTTTGATCACCTTACGGGTTACCATCTGAGATTTTGCACGGAGAGGGAAATATTCTTTGTGACACCAATGCATGCATATAAATAAAGCTCTAATGCATGTTTTGCTCCAGTGCCAAATCATTGAGGCAGAAGTGAGCAGTTTGCAAGCACTGCCAACACATCCCATGTAATTAAAAATCCTCCTGCTGTTGTTACCTCCCAGCCTTGGTACTCAGAAAAACAAGGACTTGCAGATGAATTGACTCGGATTTTTGGGCAATTCAATCTAATGACTAATTCTTCAGCTTTAAAAAACTTTAGTCTCATTCTTCCACATCGCATATGAATGGTATTCCTTTCTTCTGGCCCCACCCTTATTGTTTTGCTTTCAGAACAATCCTGTATTCATCAGGTACCGTGATACACGTCAACAGAGGCAGTAATATAGATTCCAAAATCACCCACATGCAGACATACATGATCAAATGTCAAATGTCTGACGTAGTAACTCACTAAAAACACGATGCCAAGAAATAGTAATTTTGGATGAGGGTGCTTAGCTCTACACAACATTCATTTTGTTGCCTTTGAACCGCCAACTCATAAAGGACTGTGGGGCTTAATTATGAGCCCCCTGCACCGCTGGAGCGTCACTTTTTGTGATGAATCGGCTGCACAGATTACAAAATCACATCTATGAGGCCACACAAACCTACTATGTGAGGCCTTGAATGGCCTGATAGATATAGAGTAAAGCAAGGCAGCGCAAATCGCTTACTTGGAAGGCATTCCATGGGCTTTGCGGTGGTTTTCCCCTGCAACATCCATGGACTTTGATGCTGCCCCAGATTTACTAGAATATGTACACCTGGCGAAGCACCAAATCATTACATCTCCAATGGTGACGCGTAACAAGGAGAAATTTCTTTATTTCTTCTTGTTATTTCCTCTTTCAACGTGAGCTGCATTTTGCAGCACACATAGAAAGAGGAAAATGCCTCTTAGGATTATTTCTGTTAGGATGATGCTCCATTGATGCTAGGTAGCCGAAACGGCATCAAGGGCAGGTAGAAAGGACAGGAATGCACCATATTGCATAAATACAGTACATTCCATCCCTTTCACTTTGGCTTGGTGCAGTGCAGCAAGATGACTTGCTGCGCTGCCTTATGGCAAATCCTTGTAAACAAGGGTGGAGGTTTATAACTGTCATGAGAAAACAGACGAATACATATTTTGAAACCAGTCCTGTCCCTCCTGGTCACAAATTGGGTTTTGTCATAGTCTGTTCAAAGGCCATGAGGCAGACGGTACTTACTAAGCCACAGCCCTCGGGGTTAGGATCGTATACCACTGATGTCTTGGAGACTGACCTACTGTGGCACTACATTCTGTGCAAAAAGTACCCAACACACAGTTACACAATTTGATGAATTGCTGGTGATTTGAAGAAGACCCTTCATCCAGAAGTCTTCTCTCTCATTGCTTCCACAAGGTCCACAGCTTTTTCTCCTGGTCCTCTTATTCCTTCTTTCTGGCATTGCCACTGGCACTCATTGGAAACCTAAGAGTTGCAGAAAAGGCTTTACAATAATCAGAAAACATATGTTAATCTTTCATCATGTATTCATACAGATAGACATCTTGGACTCAAAATAATCAGTATACATTTTCATTTGGCAAGAAGTCCTTTTTATCTCAATATTTGCAATATATTTATGGTGTCCAACATTGTGTGTCAAGTGCCTGATCTTCTTCAGAGTTTTAGGATAGCCACATGGGTTAAAATCTGAATACAGCGAATGTTAAATGTGAATAGTTAAACCTGCTAGTGGGTATTCTGAATATCTGGTGTGGAAATGCCTTCATGGCCCATTGGTGAATACCCATGGCTAAACCATCATGGGTGTAAGTTACGAAGTACTTCAGATATGTAAATAATTCAATTATCTATTTTGTTGGTTCCTATCGGATGTTTCAAGGCATTTTAATCTAGGCAAACCTGGAAACAATAATCACAGTAAATACAATAAAAAGCAAAGGGCCTTCTGTTATATTTCTTACATGGTATGTATGTGTCTACATTTGGAGGGTAGGTTCAGATTCCTAGCCCAGAGAGATGGAAATAGGTTGTGAAAGACTCCCTGTTATCAAATCGACAGCACCCTATAATTATCCAGCGGGTTATTTGTCTGAAGCCTGCCTACATGGATAACCTGAAATGATTGGTGGGGTAGAAAAAAGTAATGAAAAAGAGTGTGAAAAAGATTCAAGTCACAGCTGTGCATTGCTTCTGCGACAGAAAAGGAGCATTGGCACCAAAATAAAAGTGGCCCCAGCAGTAGTGTAACCAGCATATCATGGACCCTAGTGCCAAGAAGAGAATTGACCCCCTGGCTGCTGTTTGAACTGTAAAATACAGCAATAATCAGGATTTTGAGGGCCTCTCAGAACTCCAGGTCCCAGTGTCACTGCACCTGCCCCACCAGCAAAAGCTGCATCTTTGGCCCCCATTAGCATATCAGGGTGGTTTTGAACCTGTGAAGACAAGCTGTAAAAGTGGTATTCATGGTATGAGAGATGCTATCATTTGTGCTTGCTGAATGCAATGTTTATCGCAATATCAGGGAAATGGTTAAAACCGTCCCACCAGGTCATAAAACAGCTAAAAACAGCCCACACACTGACCTGTCAGACCACCCATTTAGGCCTATCGGGCAGTCCAACCATGTATTGCATGAGGCAATATTAAACTACCTTTTTTATACAATGTTGTGTCTATAAACCATCACCCTAATTAAGCTACATACCTTCCATAGTCATGTGGTAAGTTCATGATTTGAAAAAAATATTCTTCCTAACAGTCTTTCCTGCATCAACGTAGCTGTAGTAATAGCTTATGTTCGAGGGCTCTCATTGGTAGGTGGAATGGGTTAGCCAGAGAACACAGGAGTTATAATTTATTTAAAACAAGGAACCAACCTTTAGAGCATGTACTGTTTGTATGTTAACATTTGAAAGCAACATGAAGAGTATACTTTGGACCAATGATCCTGAGGTTTTGAATACTTTCTTGCAAAAGACACACAAATTATTATTTGCCCCTATGTGCCCTGCAAGTTCTACAAATTGTATTTTATTTTTTAGGCTTTTTCGGTGATGAGCAGTGGGCGGCCTCTAAGCCCACTGTTAGAAAACAATGGGGCCGATTCACAACGGTAATCTGAGATAAAAGTCTAACTTTATGACTTTTGGTATTCACAGGAGCAAACTTTTCTGGGAGATGATGTAGTGTCTGGCCACACCCCTTTCCCTGCCCAAACTGATTTTCATGACCTCTTCTACCACTTATCATACGTTCCTAATGCTCCCTTTTGTAAAAAACTGCATTCTGGCCCATTGATTACACTTCATCCGGCCCTAGCCGGAGAGTACGTCTTGAACTTGAGAGTACGGCCCCGGTGCGGAGAGTACGGTGCGGGTGCAAAGTGTACGGCCTGGTGCGGAGATTCTGGCCCGACTGCGGATGTAAAGATACGACTCGTGAACGGTCTCCATTTTTTTGCTAATCTGTTTTTATTGAGTTTGAATTTTAGTACAGGAGTATATTGTACGGCATCGTGCTTCACATATAGTAAGACATAAACTTATACAGGCTGATAGATCATGCTGACTGTCAAGGGGGGGGACAACCTGATGTCTGTTTGCGCGCACACCACCACCCTCCTGGGAGCCAGCCACTTCACCCTTAGCAGTTCCGATGTCCTCTCTTGAGGAGGGGCCAACACCACCACCCACCAGCCATTGAGCCGTACAAAGGTAACTAATCTCGCCTACACAACTGAGGCATCAATAAAGTGAAAAAGGCTACATGCAATACAAAAGGAAGAACCCATAACAAAGGCAGCGTTTACAGCGATTCGCATGGTGCGCTCCTACCCCCTTCCCACCCCGACCCCCCCCGAACTCCAGGAGCACCCCTCTAAGCCCCAATGGGCGCAAATATCCCCAAGTGTTCCCAGACGCCCCATCTATGGGCCAGTGATAATGGGGGCTATGCTATCTCGTCAGCGAGGCTGCCTACACTGTGCCGCCGCCTGCGCCATTGCCATCCTGTCTGGCCTCACCCGTGCAGCCTGTGGTACCCTCCCCCTCCGAGCGCCGAAACTCAGCAAGCAACTGTTCCCAGCGGTCCGCCATGGGCTCCCTCCGCAGCCCCAGGGTGTCCTCCCTATGGATGGCCTTCCCCTCCGCCCTGGCCCATGCCTGAAACGATGAACTCCAGGCCCGTGCGTGCGGTGGGTCGTGTGCCTTCCATCTCCGGGTGATGAGGCGCTTCGCCACCACGAGCCCCAGATCCAGGAATCGGGACGCTACCTTGTCCTTGGGCGATCTGGTAAATTGGTGTAAGATGTGTTCGGGCCAGTCGAAGGGAATGCTGCGCCCCACACTCCCCTGCAGCTGCCCACTAACCGCCCTCCAATAGGCGTGCAGCACTGGGCAGCCCCACAGCATGTGTAGCAGCCCCGCCCCTAGCTCACGGCACCGAGGGCAGAGCGCGTCAGCGCGGTGGTAGTACCTATTAATCAGCTCAGGTGTGAGGTAGGCCCTGTGAACTATGAACAGCTGGATTTGACGGAACCGCATATTGCGGGGGATACGCACTGGGCTCTTGAGGACCCTCTCCCACTCCCTGTCCGTCAGCGGCCTCCCCAGGTCCAGCTCCCACTTGCCGTGGAGTGGGCCCAGATCAACCGCCGTGTGCTCCCGCAACGAGGCGGCGAACCAGCGAACCAGCTGCCCGCCCCTTCCCATGACATGCAGATATTGCATAGTTAGGTGTTTGGCAGGCTCTGTAGCCATGCTCCCCCATTTGGTGGTCAAGCTCGCTAGCTGTGAGCGGTGTGTGAGGAATCCGCCGGGTGGGAGCCCATCCTCCGACACCAAGGTCTCGTACGGTATCAGCTCACCATCCCTGTATAGGTCCCCCAGCGTGTGCACGTCCGCCGCCCACCAGCCCGTCAGCACGGGGGCCGCGAGCACCCCCCCACCTCCAGGAGAACCCTCTAGGGGTATCGCCGGCGCATTTGGCACTACTGCGCGCGTGAGGTACAAGGCCCTCCTAAAGCACCTGTGCGCCACAGCCAGGAGGAGCGCCAGCGGTCCCGCAACCGCAGCCAAGGGGTGGAAAAGCCCGGTCACATGCTCCAGCGAGTAGGGGGCAGCCACCGTGGCTGTGTCATCCCTGCCCCTGTCAGCCAACCAGCGGGCGATCCATTGCAGCTGGGCCACCAGGTAGTAATGCTCAAAGCAGGGCGCCGCCAGACCACCCCTGTCCGTCGGGAGGAAGAGCTTTGCGAGCGCTAACCTGTGCCTGGCGTTGCCCCAGACAAAATCCCGCAGCATCCGGTTGAGCCTGCCAAAAAAGGCGGGGGGACGTACAGTGGTAGGTTGACAAAGTAGTACAGTAGACGAGGGAGCATGACCATTTTGGCGAGTGCCACCCTGCCCGTAGTTGTCAGCGGGAGCGTGTTCCAAAAGGCCACCTGCGACCCGAGCGCCGTGACCACCCTCCCCAAGTTGCCATCAAACAAGTCGGTTGGGCAGCGGTAAATGTGTATTCCCAGGTATCGAAAGGTGCCGCCCCTCCACTGTACCGGCGTGCCATTCAGGCTGTAGCCCGGGTCCGCAGTCTCCTCGCTGAAAGCGTGAAGACAAGATTTACCCGCGTTCACGCGGAGCCCCGAAACAGTGGCAAAGGACCGCAATAACGGGGCCAGCCGCTCCGGCATACTACCTACATCTCTAACGTACACCAACAGGTCATCCGCGTAAAGCGACACCTGGTGAACCGCGTCTCCCAGTGGTATACCATCTCCCAGGGTCGTCCGCAGAGCCTCCGCCAGGGGCTCCATCGCCAGGGCGAACAGCAACGGGGACAAGGGACATCCCTGTCGGGTGCCCCGGCCCACCGGCACCGCCTCCGAGACATGGGGGCCCAACCGAACACGGACCGTGGGGTTCCTGTAGAGTAGGTCAACCATCCGGAGGAAGTCCCCATCCAGCCCGTACTGCAGCAACACCATGGACAGATAGCCCCACTCCAAGCAGTCAAACGCCTTCTCCAAGTCTAGGAGGAGGCACACCGCTCTGGGCCATCTGTGCACTGCCTCACCGGCCACCCTAAAGTATCTTCTGAGATTGAGCGACGTGGACCTCGCAGGGACAAACCCGTTCTGGTCAGAGTGCACCAGGTGCGGGACCACCGGCGCTAACCGGTCCGCTAGGGCCTTCGCCAGCATTTTGTAGTCGACGTTGAGCAGGGTAGGGAGACCAGGAACGCCTCCCGCATGGAGGGTTGGAGCGACCCCTCTTCCAGCGCATTGCTGTAAAGCTCGCTCAGCAGCGGCACCAGGGTCTTGCGGTATGCCTTGTAGTACTCCGCTGGCAATCCGTCCGGCCCCGGAGTTTTGCCCGTCGCCAATGATTGGATCGCCTCCCCAATTTCCTCGAGGGAGAGGGGGCCACTGAGTGCCGCGTTATGCTCCCTGGGGCCGCAGGGAGGTGAATGGAAGCGAGGAACTCCCCAAGAAGGTGTCGGGAGCCCGTCCCCTGAGCCACGTACAAGCGTTTGAAGTGGCCTACGAAGGCCCTATGTATTTCACGCTGTGTGTGCACCATCACTCCGTCCTCCCCACGGATTGCTCTGATCGGGGTCCTACGATCCTCCTGCCTAATTAGCCAGGCCAGCAGGCGGCCCGCCCTATCCGCCCTGGCGTGTGTTCTGGCGGTGTGCGCCGCATAATTGTGGCAGCGGAGCCGCTCCAGGAGCTCCGCGTGTTGCTCGTGGAGATCCTCCAGGCTGCATGAGTGCCTGCCCCCTCCTTCTCCTTCCCTCTCATATTGCAGGAGGTCGTTTTCAAGGCACGCCAGGGAGTCCGAGAGGGCCTTTCGTATGTTCCACTGGGTCCCCAGGCAGTGCCCCCGAATGGCCACCTTGTGGGCGTCCCACTCCACCAAGGCACTGCTCGCCGTCCCCTCGTTGGCGTCAAAATAGGCCAGGACGGCCGTACCAAGGGAGGAACGGAACTCCGGGTCCTCCAGAGCACTCGGTTGAAGTCGCCAGGTGGGCACCGGCGAGCGGTCCGCCACCCAGCCAATCCGAAGCCATAAGGGGTTATGGTCGGAATGCGTCCGCCCCAGATATTCCGACTGTTCGATAAGCGGGAGCAATGATTGGGACCCCACTATCCTGTCCAGCCGTACATGGAGATCATGGACCGCCGAGTAATAAGAATATAGCCGGTCCGTCGGGTGAAGTGTACGCCACAAGTCCTGCAGAGACCAGTGCGTGAGCCAGTCTCCCAGCGCCCGGGCGTTAGATTCCACCACCGTGGCACGGAGGGGGGGAAGGATCTGTCCAACTAGACGTCCAGTACCATGTCAAAGTCCCCTCCCAGCAGCCAGGGGAGCCCAGCATAAGGGTGTAGGAGCTCCGTCAATCGCGCCAAAAAGGAGGCCTGGTCCACGTTGGGCGCATACAGCGAGCCCAGCAACAGCTCTTGGCCGTTCAGCTTCCCCCGCACTAAGGTGTACCTCCCCTCCCGGTCCACTACCACCTTCGTGCACTCGAAAGGAACGCCTGCTCGCACCCAGATGAGCGTGCCCCGCGCGTGCGCTGAGTAAACGGTGCCATACGTGTGTCCCCTCCATCGCCTAGAGAGCCTGCCCAGTTCCGTCAGGGACATGTGTGTCTCCTGTAGGAGGGCAATCCCAACTGAGTGTCGCTGCAGATAGGAGAAGATGGCGTAGCGCTTGGACGGTGTGTGCATGCCCCGTATGTTCCAGGTCACAATGTTGGTGTGCGCCATTGCAAATCTAGGTGAGTGAGCCGGGCTGGGGCCAGGGCGCCCGCGCCAGGGAAAGGGGGGAGGCCACAGTCAGGGGGGAGCATGTAAACGCGCTGCAATGTAAACAGTAGAACTATTATAAACAGTGTAACAAACAGGGCGTATTCCCAACGGGGCATCCGTCCAATCCTCAGTAACGCCAAGTAATATTAGGCTATTGCAGTGAGGTAACAAATGGGGTCCGTGCAATCATAGCAACCTCCTGACCCTAGTAACCCTCCCCTATCCCAGCTGGAAGAGGAAGGAGCAGCATCAGGTCCGGAGCTGAACTGCTGTGCAGATCCAATGTGAGCCCCCAGCAGGAGGCCTCCACAGGTGTAATGTCAGGTGGCGTTCGCATCACCCAGCCCGCCCCCGCAGGGTCAGGCGCTCCCAGTTCTGGGCCCTCTGTGCCCCTGATCCCGGATTCATCCAGTACTGCGCCAAGACGGTCGCGCGGCCCCAGTTCAGTGCCTGCAGCTTTTGTCCAACCTTCGGCGTCCTGACATCTGGTCACACAATCAGGTCCGCCGTCTGCGGGGTCACCACTGGCAGGAGCAGGTCCTCCGAGACCACTGTGGATGGGGATGACGCCCCACTCGCTCCCGCCCCGCTGGGCGTGCAGTCCTCCATGCGGTCACTGGCGGGCGGCATCCCAAGCATCGCCACCGCCTCCAACGCCCCCCGCCACTCCATCCGGATCCTCTCCGGGCTAGGCGCTACCGGTCCCAGCCGCGCCTGCTGCCGCGCCCCCCGGCGCCCTTGTCTTCTGGATCGCCTCCCCGGGCGGCCATCGACCTACGAGCCAGCAGGCCTCGCCCCCGTCCACTGTCCCGACTCCTCCAGCCAGTCCCACATGTCCTCCGGGGAGTCGAAGAAACGGGCCCCTTCTTTTGCCACCACTCGCAGGCGGGCCGGGAACAGCAGGGAGTAAGGCAGAGCCAACTCCCGCAGCTGGCGCTTCACCACCATGTAGTTGCTTCGTCGCCGCTGGACGGCTGCGGTGTAGTCGGGAAAGAGCATGACTCGGCTACTGCCCACGGTCAGGTCACCAGTTCTTCTAGTTTCGCTGAGGATCGCGTCTCTGTCCCGGTAGTTTAGGAGCTTGAATAGGAACGGTCGGGGCCGGGCTGGGGTCTCTGCGCCGGCACTCTGTGCGCCCTTTCCACCACGAAGTGCTGAGATAACACCCCCTGGGGCAGGAGGCCCCTCAGCCAGTTCTCCACGTATTGCTCTGGGTGCCTGCCCTCCACTCCCTCCGGGAGACCCACTGCGCGGATGTTATTGCGCCTCGAGCGTCCTTCCGCATCATCAACCCTGTCTTAGAGCGCGTGTACCCGGTCCAGTACATCCTGCAGCGCCGCGCCATGGCTCCGTACAGTAGGTTGCAGTTCTTGAAGCGTCTGACCGTGCGACTCCACTCTCTCGGCCAGTTTGCGGTGGTCAGCATGGAGGAGGGTGAAATCAGACGTGACCTTGTCCATCCTTGTTTCCAGTGACGCCCGCGTCTGATCCAGGGTGGCGCCCAGCCTCTCCACTGCCGCTAGCATGGTATCCATTTTGGTCGAGAGGGCCGCCGCGTGCGACTTCGCGTCCCCTCCCGGCCGGCTCTGCGCGGTGTCCGCGGTCCCAGCCCGCGGCTGACCCTGCTGTGTCTTGTCGCGTAGTCGGCCCATCGCGTACTGTTGGGCGGTCGGCATTCACAGTTCGTTGCCAGGCACCGTGCACTCCACCTGTCGCGGGTCCTCCAATCCACGCCGGCTCCCCGCTCCGCTCTGCCACCGGGTCTCTACTCGGACCCGAGGTCCAGCCACCGGGCCGAAGTCAGTAGGGGGGGGATCGGGGGCACCCCGCAGCCGGCAACGGCAACCGGCCTCGGTAGGGTGGGCCCCACCAGCAGCAGTCCTCCAGTTCCCTTCAGGGCTCCGCACTGCCACGCCCCCTCGCCAATGCTCCAGCCAGCCGGCTGTCAGTCTGGGCCCGTGCTGGCCCCGCTAGGTGCACCCAGGCGCTAAAGCCCCCGCCGGCCAGCACCACATCCGGGGTCCCGCTCCCAGCGGCACAACGTCTAGCACCCCGGGCGAGGGCTTTTCACCTCGTCGATGCGCTGCCCCAGGCGGCCCCCTCAGTGGCCAGTGCACCGTCCTCCGCCGCAGCCCCGCACAGTGTGGCGCCTCGCAGGTAAGGGCATCAGTACCAGGCCTCAGTTCCCGCTCCACTGCCTCCGGGCTCTCCCACGCAGCAACTGTCCTCTCCCGGCCGCCCCAGTTCAGGCTCCGCTGCACAGGCCACGCCAGCTCAGGGTCCTCCGCCACACGTGGCTCATTCCCATGCACTCCGGACTCACCACCGCAGGCCCCCGGTCACAGCTCTTCGCGCCGTCTCGGCGTCTTAGGCTAATGCCACCCCAGTGGCGCCGAGTACACCCGACAGGTGCCCGCTGGCCATTTGCTGGGTCCCCGGGCACACGAAACGTCACCAAGCCAACACCACGGCCACCGGAGGACTCCCGGGGGGGGCTCCTCACCCAGCGTGCAGCACCCAGTCGCACAGAGGGTCTCCTACCTCCCTATCGCCGGTTCTTCAGTGCTGTCCACAGCGGCAGACGCACCGCTCTCAGGGGCTGCCACCGCCAGTCTCAAAATGGCGTCTCCCTCGAAATGGCGCCTGTCGCCGCTTGCACCAGTCCACAGGCTCCCAGCGGCGAGCGTCCCACAGCAGAGCCTCCGGCCTGCCCAAGCGCACCTCCACTCCGCCTCTGCTCCCCGAAATGGCCGCTCCTCTCCGCCTCTCCCGATGCGCACCTGCCCCAGGGCGCCGCCGTCCAAGCACCTCTGCTCACGTCCCACCGCAAGTGCGATCACAGCTCTCCCAGGCCTCCGCTCTCCCCGCAGCAGCAGCGCAGGTCGCTCCGCAGGCTCCACAGGCTCCAGCAGTTCGTGATTCGCCCTGGCGCCTCAGTGCTCATCGCAGCCGTGAGGCCCACGCTGTCCCGAGGCTCCAAGCTCTCCCTCCGTCTCTTCCCCAGCAATGGCCTCAACTGCGACGCCGGTCCCCTCAGCTCCGGGCAGCGAGCCTCACCGTATGCAGACAGCACAGGCCTCCGGACCTCGCCGCTCCCCCAGACCGCGGCTCCGCCTCACGCAGCCACCAGTCTCCACACAGGCCGGGGCAGGCCCCCACAGCTCGGCCCAAGTCGCCGCGGCTCATCAGCTCTCCTCCGCAGCTGGGCCCTCCGCCGCACCGCAGCCTCCGGTCGGGAGCCCCCCGGCAGCCCCCGCAGCGATCGTACAGAGGCTCGCAGGTCTCGTGGCTCACCGCCCTCCGCTCGCCCGGCTCATCCTTGGATCGGCTTCCGACCTCGCTTCTGCTCCCAGCAGTGAGCTCCGCCGTGCGGGCGGCCACACGCGTCCTCTCTTCGCAAGCCCCCGCCAGGGATCGGCTCCCCACAGCTCCCGGACCTCGGAGATCGCCCCCGCCGCTGCCCCACACCGGACCAGCGTCCCACAGGCTAGGGCTGCTCCTCCACAGGAGAACTGGCAGGATTTGTCGGGGGTAACGGTCGGAGCCTCAAGCACTGGCGTCCGCCATGTTCGCCGGTTGGCCACGCCCCCCTCGTGAACGGTCTCCATAAATATCAAGAGTTATAAAGTTAGACTTTTGTCTCAGATTACCCCTGTGAATCGGCCCCAATATGTTTTCCAGGAGACAGCGCATGAGCTCTTAGGCAGAACTAAAAAGTCTTTCAATCTGATAGGTTTTTACCTATCTTCATAAATTTAATGTGCACATTTAACTTTAGTGGTACAAAAATGTCGGAATATGCGTGACAGTGTCCCAAACAACTCCATATTTATAGAGGGTGTTTGGGGAAGGCTTTTCTGCACAGGTAAAAGTATTTTAACAGTAGAGCAAGGAAGGGAAAAAGTAAAATGTGCAACCTCACATCTTAACAATAGTTGTTCCTATGAAATGTTTTAAGGATGGGTAAGGTCAGTAAGAATATGTCTGGAAATCTGATTAGCATAGAGTTCATTTAGATTTTCAAGAAGGGGTTTTAGGAATCCATAAAATAGTTCAATCCGTGTAAATAATAGCATGAGACGTAAAAAGTGCTGTATTTATGATAAAAACAAACGACAACAATTAATTCAACATCCTGAGTCATAGAATCAGGGTTAGTAACAATTACTCTCATTATTTACATCTATGGAAATTCTCTCCTCTGAAATGTTGGTGCTGGTGGGAGGTTAGATTTGCAAAATGCAAACATACACTCTGAAATGTATTGGTATTTATAATCAATTTGTAGATAATTTCCCACACAGGAAACCTATGCAAAATTGCTCCTTTCAAAGGCAGAGGTCTGTCGGTAGTTGAAAAGTGGGGGGAACACTCTTTTTAGAAGGTGATGTTTGGAGAAAAATGGTTGAATTTCCAAAATATATTTAAAGCTTATATATGAGCGATAAATCATGCGGCATCTGGGAGGATTACTATCTTTGTGCAAGGGGCATTGGAGGTATGACTTTTATGCATTACCCATGTAGAGACATTCCCAAATTGATTATGTCTTTTTAGATCAAGCCTGCAACAACTCATGTGCTCTTGATTGCGAGAGGCTGTTTACGATAAAGGACTTGGAGCCTGCCCATTGTTTACTATGTTTTGGCTTCAGTGTCACTTTTCTTTGCTAACTTCAAATTGTATAATGCTTGTTTACAATTCTGCTAACAAGCCTGTCTAATGCGCGAGGTGATCACAGATGACAATCTTGCATGTGATTTCAACTACTGTCATTGTGTCTGGTATGGTCACTATTACAACCCTCATATTAATAGCCTGGGATTAATTTCCTCTAACATAAGCAGCTCTTGCAACAGAAAAGGCTGGAGATCACTGAGCCAGACATTACAGATGTGGCTCACCTGTTCATGCGCCCCCGTCCTTCAGAGGTTACTTAATTTACTGCTCTGTATAGTCATCAGTGCAGAGTGTAGTTCTGATAGCTAGGACAGCTTTGTCTTGTGGAGTTGGTTGCAGAAGATAAAACCTGTAGGTAAAGTAAAAAATATGTTTACTGTTTCTTCTCAAACATAGTTAAATAGTATTTAACTGTTTGCTAAATCGTGTGCAAGCTATCTTCAGGGAAAAAGCCTGTTTGATATTTTTTAAATTATCTGTTCCCCTCCAGAATGTAACTAGTCAGCGTGCCCAATTCATTTGAAACTACTTTTGCTCCAAATTTAATTATTAATTTTCAATACATTATTTCTGAGTATTCATTTAAGAGCAAGAGGTTGAATTTAGTGTACTTTACTACTATGATCTCCAAAATAACGCTTTCTAGACTCATACCTCCTCTACCCCTTCTTTGGCTCATTCCAAACCTCATTTAACTAATATGATCGCCAGAAAAATAACACTATCTAGACTCTTCCCTCCCCTATCCCACCTTTATCCTATTCAATCAAACTAACAGACTCACAGGTCCACCACTCAAATTAACAACTTTCTTCTCTATACTGATCCACCACTAATCCTTTGAGTTCCGGAGTAGCGTGCTACTCACTGAAAAGTGCTTCAATGCTTTTCAGGGGTAGTAAGCACTTTATAAATACAATTACAATAAATACAATTACAACATGTACACTCTTTCAGCATTTGACTCTTAGCGCCCGATTACGAGTTTCGGCAGTGGAAGCTATTTGTAGTCTGGCGGGCAGGCGGCCTGGAATTCCCAGTCTGTAGCACCTTTGAAAAAGGCACCTCAATGGGAACACCTCGCAAGGATCCTGCAAACAGGGGGCACATGTAATGCCCCCTGTGTGCATGCACAAGCGGAGGAGGACAGCCTTTGTTTCCTCTCTGCCAGGGTTGACCTGGAGGTGGAACCTCCAAGTCACCACCGGCGCAGAGGAAACCTGTAATATGCTTGATGGGACTGCAGCTGTCCTGCCAAGCATATTGAGGACTCTGACCGTCGCTCCACCTCCAGGGAACAGCGGATCCCTGGTGGGGGCAGTAGTCCCAGGGCGTCCGTCTGTCCAACTCGTTATGGGGCAGTTGGACCACTAGTGTGGCAGTTTCAGGACTGCCACTGCAGCGCCACCACGAGTCCAGCGGTCTTCAGACCGCTAGACTCATAATCAGGCCCTTAGTGTAGTAACGGTGAACAGTCCAAGGCTTCTTGGGGAGGTAGTGTTGGGATTGAGACTCGGAAATCAAACTGTAAAAAATGAGATACAATAAGTGCTGTCCAGGCAAGTGCTTTTCTGTGTTAAATGAGAAATAGTTTATTCATGCATTGAAACATAGTAATATATATAGGAAATGATAAGCAGTTACACGGTTCTAAGAAGAGTGCTACTGGATTTTAAACACATAACTATTCAGGAAAAAAGCTTGCATTGATGCAGCCTCGTTGTAATATGGTGCAAGAAGCTTACCTAGTTTTGAGGCCTGTAAGTAAGTCAATTTATGTCTCAGTACCGCTGTAGCAGAAAATCAGATGGATTAAAAGTCACGGTTTACCAACATCAGGGCTACCCACTCTGCCACTCACTTTCAACAGGATTGATCTTTGCCGTTGGTGTAGAGAAGAAGAGAGCTGGCCATCACATAGATCATAACCACAATCACTAATCTATTAAAAAGCAATAATGAGAGTTTGGTATGAGTTAAAGGGTTTTGTTAATCAATCTTTTAGTAGATTATCTTTATTGCAAATCACAATTAAATTTGAATTAATCTTAATCATCAATATAGGACAGAAATATAAAATCAGTATTAGTTAATCAGATCATATAACAAATGTGTTAAAGCAAGTTCCATAAAGGAAAGAATCCATACTCTAAGAATCACATGAAAAGTTAATCAGAACTGACAAAGAGTTCTAGCTCGAGAGAGTGAGAAAAGAATGAAGCTTTGGCATTTAAATGTGAGCTCAAAGAGATCAAAAATATCTTCAAACAAAATAAAGAGGGGTTCAAAAAACTCAGTAGAGTCTCAAAGCAAAGTGACAAACTCTGGATCTAGGTAAATGGGTCTGGGAAAAGTGGGTATCCTCTCTAGAAACACACACTGTTTCTCTTTCAGTCTCCATCAGCCAATCAGCATTCAATGCTCTCCTGGGAACAGGATCATTCCTCATCTTTTCATAGGAATACAATATTCCACAGACAGCAATGTTATGTTTGTAACTAAATTGTAGTAATTATGAGTTCATGTGGGTGTTCTTTCATTCAGGGCTACTTTCCCATGCATTTAACTACCTCTCTAACGTTCTAATAACAAGTCGAGCCATCAGTATTAATCAAAATGAAACATTTTACAGTACCACTGTTGCTTGACGAAAAACAAGTAAGTTAAAAATCAGGTGCACATTTTATATTCTACTCTCTATGTATGAACTCATCATTACCCCATTAAATGACTAAAACGTATCATGAATTAACAGTGATCTTTGTGTTAATAGAAACCTTTTGCAGAAATATATGAAAAGATTTAGGCAACTATTATTTATTATAAAAAGCATGTTCATGGAAAGGTCAATAATTAAATATTTTATGCGTATTTAGCATTTCTAGTCAAGTTAACTTTTCAAGCAAAGTTGCTTTAGCCATTTGAGGCGTAATACGAGTAAATAGGATAGCTTTTAGCTTTTATGCATTTTTAAAACAATTTTTTTTCATCAAAGCTTTGACATTAATTCTGCATATTGATTATTTTTTCAACTGCTATCTCACTACAAAGGTATTTCAGGGCGATTCAGTCCCATTGGGTTAAATAATTTACTGGAGTTTTAGCAGAGGGAGACACTGTCTATATTCAAATTCATATGGTTCAAGGAATACACAAGTGTTCAATGACTGGTAACTGGAGCATAGACGAGTGGTCCAGTTCCCAATAGTGTGGGCAGCTCCCCTACCTTCTTTAACTTTTGCCACTGGTGCATTCATATGGTGGCTCCATGTAGGAGCAGCACGCTTCCAGTAGCACCCCAATGTTCCTTGCGGAGAAGAACTCAGGCATTAGGGAAGTCCTGAGTCTTCAAAGGCAAAGCTCAATGTTACTGCAGAGTCAGTACCAGCTTTTCAGCCACTGGCAGAAGACAGGAATGTCAGGGCCATGCTGGCTGTCATATTTTGGGATCGTAGAATGATTTGGATCACTTACATTTTTGTGGAAACTCATACAAAAGCCAGGAGACTCTCTCTAGACTCAGGTTGGCAACAGTTATAAGATCAGTCCACTTATTTTGGACTGTCATACTGTGGAAATATGGATTTTTATGATCAGTTATGTCCCCTATCTTGGACCCCAACGGTTTCATGTATAAATCACAAGTACATGTATGTTCCCTCCAGTTCCAGTTATGAAGACGCAAACACATGTGCGTCCACCGTCAACATGTCCTCTTTCAGATCCGCCATGAATGGACCGGATATTCTATTCCTAAGTATGAAAGGCCACCGGCTTTATATGGTTCATTTATGCCATTTTACAGTCCAGGCGAGTAGGCCCTGATTCTGCCATTAAGCCTTTCCCTGCCTTCTGCCTCTGAAAACTCCAGTCTGAGCTCGCATCTGTATCCATGAACTTTGTCCTACTCCCTGCGCGGCTAACGGTGCCTAACTCCAGCCTGTTGCCTGCCAAAAAACTGTATTTCACCTTCGAAATTATCTGCTCCGCTCCCTATCCAATGCATTCCTGTCTAGTAGTTTAAGTAAACATTCTTCCAGCTACCGAGCAAAAGGCCCGGCTTCTCTGTCTTTATGCAAATAATTCATAGCCCTGTTACTATGGAAGATTTCTGCCCCCGCATCTAGTGTAGACACTTAGACGCTTGTACACGCACTAACAGTCAGTATAGTCAGTATAGAATAAGATTCTACTCTAAGAGACCTCTCTTTTTGGATAACACAGTTCTTTAAACATAGGATGTTAGATATGATTTGGGATTAGGTTGACTTGACCCCCCAGACTTCTGTCTCCACATGTAGAGCTAAATGTCAAGTCCCCTTCACCCCCTAGTTGCACGTCAATCACACGTCATGCTGCTGCGCGCACATTTCTGCCAAGCATTTCTGCTGACATTGCGAAATTCTTTCATGGAACCACCCTATTATGACATCATACCTGATGACGTTCTTTAGTTACACCCAGTTACACCCACTTTTGCTACGCATGTATGTTTTATCTTTGCTATCAATTGTTACGCCTCCTCCATATGTTTCACTATAATGCATATTGTATAAAAATGATTACTTGTCAATAAAGGGGGGTCTTCACTTCCTGAACCTTCGTGGTGATGGAATGTGGAGCTCCTCAATTCGAATTGATCCTGGAATAAAGCCCGTTCCGAAACTCTAATACCACGGATTCTGCCTCTTATTTTACTGAGCTATTATTATAGATTTTCCGCATCAAATTAAGTTCCGGTAATTAAATTATTTACCACATAAATGGCGCCCGAACAGGGACACTTTCTCATCTCACGCGCCGGAGGTGCGTTGCAGGCCCGGTCTCCTGTCACAGCTGGACGGACAACAACGCGTACCCACAGGATTTCCTGTATCTCCCTCCTGCCGAGCGGGGGTAACTGAGGCTGCGATCAACACCCAGACGAGGCGGTGAGAAGTGCGAAGTATCCCGACCAGAGCCTAGCTGAGAGAGCAAGATCCGAGGTATACAGAGGCCCACCAGTTCCGAAGTTCCGAAGTATCGAGTCGAGTCCAGTCCAGTCCGGTTCAAGTTCAGTTCAGTTCCGAGGCCTTCCGTTCCGAGCTACCCGGTGAGTACCATTGTCGGGGAGGCGTTCTGACGTGCACATAGGTTGTGCCGGTCAAGACGGGTTTGGGTACACAAATCCGGTCTGCACTGTTTCAGCAGTGTATCTGTACTGTTTAGCAGTATATAAAGTATGTCTAGTATATGAAGTCAGAATTATCTAGTTAGTATCGAGTATTATGCTTAGTGAACGGCCATCATTGTTGTTCATTAAATGTTAAATGTTCATTATTGTGTTTCTTTGTATTAAACGTGTTCAAAATTAGGTATCAGATCAGATCAGTTCTCAAAATGCCGCTCTTTTCGAAATTAAGACAGATCAAAACTAGAAAAGGGGTACTCGAAGAAGCTGTTCCCATTCCTCCTAGGGACACTCCAGGGTACTTTATGTATCATAAACATGGCCTAGACGCCATATTATTTCTTGATTTATGGGTAGACTACACCAAGGAATTACCAGAAAGTCAGAGGTGGCCCGCAGCTGGGACCTGGGATGCAGATTGCATCGTGAAAGTAGAGGAAGAATTATGGAAAAAGAAAGCTAGACAATCACAGAAAGACGCCATTGAATTATGGCGTAAAGAATCGTATAGACGTACAGAAAAAGCACGTAGACAGGAAGAGAAGATAAACGATCATGTATAGTAGCTATGTGCCGAAAGATCCGCAAAGAAATAGAACGAATACACGAAGAAAGATTAGCAGTAGACGAACCTGAACAAACCGAAGACGAGGAAGAATTAGAACTGCCCACAGGACAGTTAGAAACCATGGCCTATGTAGGTAGAGGAAGATCTTGCAATAATACTAGATGCTTCACTGATCCGATACGTCCAGTACGTCCAGATAATAGCAGAAATTTCCAAACTCCTATAATAAATATAAGGTCCCCCGAACATTCGTTCCAAGCCGCTGACAACCTACTCCGAGAACGAAGGGGTTATCATATACTCGATTCTATGGATGAACAAGAATTAGCCAGGTCAGCCGTTCACTGGGTTGATAGTCCTGGAAAATATAGTGATGATACATTAGCACACACGTTTTTGAACCTCGCCCCAGATGAACAGCGTTTAGCTGGTATCTATATGATTCAACAACTCCTTATATTATATAAAAGCCAACACTCCGACCCTGGTCCCTTACCTGATATATTGACTGAATTACTCACGAATAAATGGAGAGGTTCCGGTACTAAGTTAATTAGAGAAATACTAGAATCCAGAAAGCAGTACATTCTTTTTGTATGTCCCGAACATGTTTCACTGCCCATCAAGGAAAGAACGACGTATTAAATGGATAGACAGAATCCCTTACGTGAAGTGCACCCGATAAAGGGTGAGGACAATCAGTTTAAACGTGTGTTTGTATACACACCCATATCTAAAATAGAACTATTGGAAATGAAGAAGGTGGTACCCAGTCATGACAAAGACCCAGCGGGTTTCCACCGTGAAATTAAAGATATGTTACTCATGGGAGAGTATACCTATCCCGATATTATGACAATATTGAAGGTATTAATGCCTGCGGGCATTTATGAAAAACTCAAGGAAAAGGATTGGGAGGTGGGAGACCAAAAGATAGATTGGACAGCATTAGAAAACGAAGAAAAAGCTCGAGGTCCAGGTTCAGGGCTCGGGGACAAGACCAAAGCACTACCAGGTCTACTAGTACAGGTACTGCCACGTTTATTAACTACGAAAAAGGAAGACTGGGGTGCAATCTCAGCCTGTAAACAGAAATCAGATGAGGACACTAGTGATTTCTATGCCCGATTCGAAAAATGTTTTGGTATAAATAGTGGAATAAAAGCAAGTAGCGAGTCGTATCCACATCTGTTTGTGACAAAGTTAGTTAAAAATTCTTTGCCCCAAGTTAAGAATAGAGTATTGAAATTCGAGAGTACCTGGCAAGGTAACACTCCGTCACAAATGTTACAAATGCTACAGTACCATCACAATAGAATTAGAGAAGAACAAGAACATGAACATAGACGCATGAAAGACACGAAAATGAAAATGCTAGTTTCCCAGACAGTTCCAGCTGACGGTCATAAAAAGGGTATGACACAGTCCAGTGTTTCAACAGGTCCTGTAAAAGGGACATGCAATTATTGTAAACAGCCAGGTCATTATGTACACGATTGTCCAGTTTTAAAACATAATATCGCCATAGGTAATACAAAAGAAAGACCACGGCCACCTAGACAGGATCAGAACCAACAAGGAGCCCCGCAGCATGCACAGTCCATGCCAGCTCCGCAACAGTCTATGCCAGCTCCACCACCGCAGCCTATTGCTGCCACACAAACAACGACACGACAGATGTACCAGACCGCACAGTATGACTATCCTGATTATCAACGTTACTCATGAAACAGCCTAGAGAGGGAAGTTGGCTTACCCCTTATTGAGGTCCCTGTAGATCAAGAAGGACCTTATGTACACAGTGAACTATTAGGCCAAGATAGAAAATTTTTACTTGATACAGGGGCAAGCCGAACAACAATAAAACGTAGTGAAGTTCCAGGGGTACCCCTCTCAGGCTCACAGAATATTTCCCTTGGTTTTTCAGGAAAACCTATCGTTAACGAAGTATCACAGCCTCTTCCCCTTACGATTGGTCCTTTGACACGAACTACAGATTTATTGCTTACTAAATCATGCCCAGAAAACTTGTTAGGTATAAAAACTTTGAAAGCTCTAGGAGCTATAATATGTTGTTCTCCGGAAGGAGTAAGATTGTTTTTACGGGATTTCAAAGGGCACTACGTGTCCCGAGACATGGATTACCGACTGCAGACTTTACCCACACATTTATGGGCACAAGGCCCTACAGATGTTGGTTGCATGAACATTACACCATATCGAGTCACACTAAAGGCAGGAGTGGTACTCCCACGAATGCGACAATACAAGTTACCCCCAGATGCTGTAGTGGCTTTACTACAAATCATTGACGAGCTCATTACCCAAGGAGTGGTTGTGGAAACCGACTCCAATGTATGTAATTCACCGATAATTCCGATTCTTAAACGAACTGATCCAAAGGCCCCGCCAGTATATCGATTGGTCATTGATCTGCGCGAATTAAATAAATGTATTGTACCACAATACCCCGTAGTTCCAGACATTTCTTCATTACTGATAGCCATTGATTCCAAAGCAACATTCTTTACTGTAATTGATCTCAAGAATGCCTTTTTCAGCGTCCCAATAGATCCGGAAAGCCAATACTTGTTCGGATTTAGTTTAAATGGACGAAGCTTTAAATTCACACGCGCACCTCAAGGATTTACAGAAAGCCCCAGCATCTATAGCCAAGCACTGAAACGAGAACTTGACAGTATACACATGCCAGTCAACACTGCCCTGCTTCAATATGTCGATGATCTGCTGATCACCGCTAGAAGCGAACCTGAATGTGAAAAAGCCTCACTGACGGTTTTACATTTTTTGGCCGAAAAGGGGCACAAGGTGTCCCCTTCTAAGCTGCAATTCTGTGTCCAGCGAGTTGTTTACCTTGGTCACTCGCTGTCCAAGGAGGGAAGGCAGCTTACACCAGATCGCATCCAGTTAATTGCTAACATGCCAATACCCAAGACACAAAAGGAGGTGCGGGCTTTCATAGGCCTCACTTCATATTGTAGGCAGTGGATCCCTCAGTATGCATTTCTAGCAAAACCACTCATTCAGTTGACAACACAGGAGGCAGCCACATCGACTGTTCTCCCTTGGACTCAGGAACATACACAAGCTTTTGAAAGCCTAAAGAAAGCTTTATGCCAAGCACCTGTTTTAGCAACACCATGTTACAATAAACAGTTTACACTCTTTGTTACAGAACGCGAAGGTACTGCCTTGTCAGTACTCACTCAGGAACAAGCAGGATCACACAAACCATGTGCTTATTTTTCTAGTACATTAGATCCCGTAGCTCAGGCTCTGCCTGCGTGCCTGAAATCAGTGGCAGCGACAGCTTTAGCAATCCGACAAAGCGATGCCATAGTGTTAGGACACCAATTGACAGTACAAGTACCACATGCAGTAGAGGTTCTCTTGAACCGCACACAGACACAACACTTGACTATAGCACGACTCACTGGTTATGAATTAACATTGTTTCAGCCACATATAGAAATCAGACGTTGTAGTACATTGAATCCTGCCACACTGTTACCAGTAAACGGAACAGACCCACTTGCACATGATTGTATTGAAGTTATCACTATCACGACGAAACCCAGACAAGACTTGACAGACGTCCCATTGTCAGACCCAGACCTGACGTTGTATGTAGATGGTTCATGTATGAGAACAAGTACAGGAGAGTTAGTGGCCGCTTACGCAGTCACAACAGACACTGAAGTCATTGAAACAAGCAGCATAAATACCTTGTCAGCTCAAGCCGCAGAGCTCATCGCTCTGACACAAGCCTGTATTCAAGCCACAAATAAAAAAGTCAACATATACACTGATTCACGTTATGCATTCGGAGTTGTACATGACTTCGGCGTGCTGTGGCGAGAGAGAGGTTATTTAACTTCTCACGGTGCCCACATTCAGCACGGACCCCTCATTCATGCCTTATTAGATGCAATACATCTACCCACTGCAATATCAATTATGAAATGTAAAGCTCATACGAAAGTTACTGATATCATTTCCCAAGGCAATGATTTAGCTGACAGAACAGCTAAACAGACTGCTCAAACTCACACGTCTGACATGACAAAGACAATAGTTCCGACACCGACATATTGCATGACGGTTAAGGATCCCGCTCTTGACGTAATTGACATACAGACACATGCTACACCAGATGAAATAAAGAAATGGACTGAATTAGGAGGGACCCAAACGGATCAAGGATGGATAACGAAGGAAAAATCTGTGTGGTTCCTTCCTGATTCAATGGTCCAAGTTATCATTAACACTGTACATAGTCCAGCGCACCTAGGAGAAAAAGCTATGCTAGACAGCATTCAACACATTTGGTTCAACAAACATTTACGAGCAGCAGCTAAACAAAAAGTTCGTACCTGTATGATCTGTTGTCAGTTTAACCCAGGTAAAAGCATTCCTGTAGAACAGGGTGGATTTCAGCCTCCTGATCACCCTTTTGAAGTCCTCCAGATGGATTATATCCAGATGGAACGATGTCGAGGATTCAAATATGTTCTCGTAGTTGTCTGTGCTCTTTCCCGTTGGACAGAGGCATACCCGGTTTCAGATTACACTGCCCCGACTACTGCCAAACAGTTGGTTCGAGAATTCTTCCCACGATACGGTTTACCACGTGTTGTCTACTCAGATAACGGCCAGCCGTTCTCATCCGAACTAATGAAACACGTTTCACTTTTGTTAGGCTATCAGTGGAAATTCCACTGTGTCCGACACCCCGAGGCAGCAGGTCTCGTGGAAAGACATAATCAGACCCTGAAAATTAGATTGTCCAAAATATGTAGAGAGAAAGGTGTCGACTGGGTAGTAGCTTTACCAGTTGCACTCTTTTACATGAGAATGGTAGCACACTCTCGAACAGGGCTATCCCCTTATGAAGTGATCTTTGGTAGACCACCAAATATGTGGGGGACGCCTATACCACGTAAAATAACTGATATTGACTGTAATATGCTGACAGATTACCTGGCTTCCTTGATGTCTGCACTACAATCTTGTCGTTCACAGGTAGCTGCAGCCTTTCCCGACAACACCGAGGTGAAACCCCATGACGTAATTCCAGGGGATTTGGTGTTAGTGAGGAACTTTGACCGGAAGTCTCAGCTGGATCCTAGGTGGAAGTCGCCTCAAATCGTACTGTTAACGATGAGGACAGCCGTGAAGATCGAAGGTCGAAAGGGCTGGATACATTCAAGTCATATCAAGAAATTTCATGGACTACCGTCCGACGTAAATGACACACCTTGCGTGTCTTCACCGATTGACTCAAAACTTTCTTTGGTTGAACTGAATAACAATGAACAATATAAACTAAAACTTCGGTCTAACAAGTCAGGCAATTTGATTGTTTAAGTCCTCTCCAAGGTGAATCGGTCGAATTTGTCTCTGACATGTATTCCTTAGACCTGTATAGAGAAAGAAACAGAAGGAGGAAGTTGAAACAACATGCGTACTGTAAATCACTGCGTAGTCATTGCATAGTGACGTTATTGATTTTGTTTTTCTTAAGTCTTTTAATAATTACTGCAAGTATATTGATGCACATGTATTATCCTATTTCTAGACATGTTTATAATGTTACTGCTGAACATTCTTTTAGTGAATTACCTCCGCATGAGTTATCCTATAGATTTGCGCTGCGCAATAACACTTTTATTAGTATGTTACATCATTCCCATCAGGTTAGCAATGCTACAAATTGTTGGATATGTGGCCGACTCCCTCCCTATCAGAACTATAAAGGAATTCTGCCTCTCTTCCCATACCCGTTTACACACAATGGCTCCTGTGGAGCATGGTTTAGTTTAATTAATTCTCTAGATTCGAATTCTGCAGTTTATCAAAACAACTGGGTATGGGGAAATCTGAACTTAGTTTTACTCAAAGTCTGCTACCCTAACAAGGAGGGACTTCCCAAAAGAACAGGAACTGATTTAGAAAATGAAGTATATGGATTAGGTAATTTTACGCTTAATCTCATGATCCTGAATGTCGGATCCGAAGCTACACCAATTCTGCCCGCCATGTCAGTATTTCCAGTTAAAGGTGAATTATGTGTAAGAAAGAATGGTTCCATACATATGGGCCATAGTAGATGCACCACTGTAATAGAATTTAGTGATCAAGGCAAGTCTACATTTAGAGCTTCCCGCCATTCCTACTTCATATGTGGTCAGACGGCATATATACGTTTGCCTCTAGATTGGGATGGTACCTGCTACATCGGATTCCTTATGCCACCTGTTTTTCTAGCTCCTCCTGATTATCATAGAAATACTCATTTAGTACACAATAGAGAACGGAGAGATCTCCCAATAGTCGATTACACTGAGACAGCATGGGAAAAATACACAGATTTCAATAAAGGTCTCTTTCCCTATATAGGTACAGTTACCAATAGTAAGCTGATACGTAGATTAACCAGAACACTTGAAGCAGTAGTGAACGAAACTATTTCCGCCTTAGGCAATTTAACAGAAGAGCAGTCTGCTATGTGGATTGTTGTGCTTCAAAATCGTCTTGTCCTTGACGTCATCCTGGCCGATAGGAGCGGAGCTTGTAGGGTCATCGGATCAAGCTGTTGCATTTTCATACCAGAAAATTCGCCATCTGTATATAAAGCCATAACTCGTCTTCATAAGATTGTAAGCCAGATACACCAGAATCCAGGCACCTGGACTTGGTCCAGTTGGTTTTGGAGTGTATTATCTACCTTTGGATGGAGGGTCCTATCCTTCCTAGGTATTGGCTTTCTCATATTATTCAGTTGCTGCTTATGCCTACAATGTGGACCAGCGATTTGTGGTCTGTGTGCCACCTCGTGTATCCCACATCCAAGTTTTCATTCAAGATTCCGGAAGAAGAAAGAAGAACAAATGATGCTATATGAACAGATCAACGGATTGATGAAGATTGATATCTCTTAACGGGCAAGTAGGGGACAAGGAGGGAATGTGGAAATATGGATTTTTATGATCAGTTATGTCCCCTATCTTGGACCCCAACGGTTTCATGTATAAATCACAAGTACATGTATGTTCCCTCCAGTTCCAGTTATGAAGACGCAAACACATGTGCGTCCACCGTCAACATGTCCTCTTTCAGATCCGCCATGAATGGACCGGATATTCTATTCCTAAGTATGAAAGGCCACCGGCTTTATATGGTTCATTTATGCCATTTTACAGTCCAGGCGAGTAGGCCCTGATTCTGCCATTAAGCCTTTCCCTGCCTTCTGCCTCTGAAAACTCCAGTCTGAGCTCGCATCTGTATCCATGAACTTTGTCCTACTCCCTGCGCGGCTAACGGTGCCTAACTCCAGCCTGTTGCCTGCCAAAAAACTGTATTTCACCTTCGAAATTATCTGCTCCGCTTCCTATCCAATGCATTCCTGTCTAGTAGTTTAAGTAAACATTCTTCCAGCTACCGAGCAAAAGGCCCGGCTTCTCTGTCTTTATGCAAATAATTCATAGCCCTGTTACTATGGAAGATTTCTGCCCCCGCATCTAGTGTAGACACTTAGACGCTTGTACACGCACTAACAGTCAGTATAGTCAGTATAGAATAAGATTCTACTCTAAGAGACCTCTCTTTTTGGATAACACAGTTCTTTAAACATAGGATGTTAGATATGATTTGGGATTAGGTTGACTTGACCCCCCAGACTTCTGTCTCCACATGTAGAGCTAAATGTCAAGTCCCCTTCACCCCCTAGTTGCACGTCAATCACACGTCATGCTGCTGCGCGCACATTTCTGCCAAGCATTTCTGCTGACATTGCGAAATTCTTTCATGGAACCACCCTATTATGACATCATACCTGATGACGTTCTTTAGTTACACCCAGTTACACCCACTTTTGCTACGCATGTATGTTTTATCTTTGCTATCAATTGTTACGCCTCCTCCATATGTTTCACTATAATGCATATTGTATAAAAATGATTACTTGTCAATAAAGGGGGGTCTTCACTTCCTGAACCTTCATGGTGATGGAATGTGGAGCTCCTCAATTCGAATTGATCCTGGAATAAAGCCCGTTCCGAAACTCTAATACCACGGATTCTGCCTCTTATTTTACTGAGCTATTATTATAGATTTTCCGCATCAAATTAAGTTCCGGTAATTAAATTATTTACCACAATACTCTCTGAGTACAGCAGCTAGGTTTCTCCTCCTCAACCATTTCTTCATGCATGGTCAGGCATTTCATACCCTCCATTAGTAGGTCACCAGCATATTGACATCTTTCCATTAAGGTACAAATGCCTCTGAGAGACTGGCTATCAGAGATACCACCCTGAATTTCAATAATCCTTCCCTGTGGAGCATCCCTCCCTTGTTCAGTGAAGAACTTGGAACTACTTCTAAATGCATTTCCCAGACAGAGGATGTTGATCCCACTGTCAATGTCCATGAACCAGTTTGGAGTAGTTCCTTTTCATAATTCATTTTTCTTCTGCAGAGCAGACAGATTATTTGTCAAAGGTGATGGGTCTAACAGAAGGTAGCATGATGAAGTATGAAGACTGTGACCTTGGCTATCAACAGCCTTCTGGAGTGGAAATCAGAAGAAAGACAAAGGGGCCAGGACATACCTAATATATTCCATTTGCACTGCAAAAGAGAGCCTGATACCCACCTACCATCAGCCACATTGCAGTAATCAAGGTAACTGCTGCCTATTTAAAATCAGCCCTAACTTCATCCTCCTACACTTTATTGATTTGTTTTTTGTTTGCAGAGTTTTATATAGCGCAAACTTGACCCGAATCCAATCAGGTATCGGAGCGCTTTACATAGCACCAGTTACATTACATGAGGGCACACATTCATTTTTTGTTAGGCAAGGGGACATTAAGTGCTTTGCCCAGAATCACAGGATGTTCAGCGTCATTGCCGAGACTCGAACCCGGTTCCCCAGCTCCGAGGTCGAGGCCCTAGCCGTCAGGCCAACTCCTTAGCTCATGATTCAAGTAATACACTGCCACTGTCTGGGAGGGTGTACCTCAACCTCATTGTATATATTATGTTTTAGCAGGGGCGGCTAGTGACTTTTGAGTATGGTGGTGGGGTATTAATGTCTTCGAAGCTGTAACTAACAAAACATCATCATTAGAAGGAGATCATCCTGTAAGGCCAAGAACCAGTACCCAATGTTCTAATATCAATAAATATAATGGGAGCTATAAGCACTGCAAAAAACGAAAGTGGACACCAGAGACATGTTCTTTTATTATTAGTATTATTATTTTTTTATTTGACACCAGAAGATCTTTGCAAAAACAAGTTGTGCAGTTCCAAAGAGAGGTTCACAACAGCTGACACTTACTTCCAGGGTAGGCCACCTTCAAGAGATTTGTCTTGATGCAGGTATATCAGAGTGAGAGATGTGCCCGCGAGTTGATGCGATGCTAGAAGACCCGCATGAATGGAGGCAGAGCAGCCATGACGCAGTGGAGGCAAATGAACATGGTGACCCTACTGCTCATTGGAGCTCAGTCTGACAGGGAACGATGGCTTATAGCCTGAACTGTGCTCCAAAGAAGAAATCTTTCAACTACTCATGCTCCAGCTCTGTCTTTCACAATTATACGTGCCATGGTTCCAAGGGGTTGTGTCCCTACCTAGCCCATGCTCTAAACTAGTACCAATGTGGTGCTGCTGTCTGACTGCTCGCTAATACAAGCATTAATTGTTTAGAGCAGGCAGACACAGTGATCACGCAGAAACCTAGAGGCTGTATCAGTTTTCCCCCTTGCTCACTAACACAGCGCAGGTTGCAAGAGCTGAAGTACGTATGTCGGTTTGGCCGCGGCTAACAAAAATCCCAGACTCACATGCGCACTTCATTTCTCAGTGACCGGCAGGGTGGCTGCCAATCATCTTGCTCAGCCCAGCCCACACCTACACCATCAGAATGCAGCACCAATTAAGTTGTAAAACATAACACTATAATAAAATATATTTTGTATGTGATAGCTCGCACATATGGGGCAAGGCACGGGTGCTCTTAAGGTTTAGCCACCCCTGTGTTTTGCCAGCTGTACCTTAAATTGATTACACTGTTCTCTGCAGCCACATACTCACAACCACTATGGAATCCTGCTACCAGTCATCAATCATACAACATACACACAGTGTGTGGGTATTACATTCAAGGGAAACTTCAAAAGTGTTTTGCCTGTAGGCACCATACTTAACCCTGAAGAGAAAGAATGTCTCACCAGTGCTATCAATTAGAAAAACAGAACAATGCCTCCATGTATAAAACCCAGGGCAGGGACATTAGTAGTCTCAGCTTGACTAGAGAGCAAGCTTGGTCTTACATTTCCAGACCAGTGAGCTAGTCTCTGGATCTCAGTACTAAGATGACAATCACGCTTGTGTGCTGCAGCAAAGGCCTTTCATGTGTGGCGGGCCGACGAAATATCAGAATACCAGATTATCTAAGGTTGTGATCCCTCAGGTCATGGGTGTAAGTCTGTACTTCCATGCACGGACATTCACATCCCAACATGTTTATATGACACTATCTAGCAAGGTGGAATCAGCAGTATGTCCAATAGTCATACCATAATACTTGACGCTTTTAACTGTGTTTGGATTGGGCTGTGGTTTGGCTAAGGGCTTGTTTTGCTGCTCAGGGAACAACTGATAACAGTTTCTAAGCTCCTGCAATGTGTAATGGTGCACTGGAAGTCAGCCAACCGCATTGTGGCCATGCCTTTTTCTGATTTCCTTGCTCTGCTTGGTTGTTAGACTTGGCATCTTTGGCGTGGTTTCCCCTGACTTTTTTGCCTCTACCACTGTATTTTTGATGCTGTGCTGGATTTAGTTTTTGATGGCTTAGGCACTTTGCCACTGCTGATCAGTGTCAAAGTGCAAGAGCTCCCTGTGTAAATTGCTGTTACAATTGGTTCTCCCTGATTGGTGTATTTGATTTACTGGTAAGTCCCTAAAAAAGTGCACTGAAGTGTGCCAGGTCCTGTAAATCGAATGCTACTAGTGGGCCTGCAGCTCTGATTATGCCACCCACATGAGTAGCCCTGAAAAGGTAACTCAGACCTGCCACTGCAGTGTCTGTGCACAGTTGTTATCTGCCATGTCGACTTGGCAAGTGTACCCACTTGCCAGGCCCTAACCTTCCCTTTTCTTACATGTAAGGCACCCCTATGCTAGGCCAAAGGTACCACCATGGTCAGGGTGCAGTGTATGTGAAAGGTAGGACATGTACTGGTGTGTGTGACATGTCCTGAAAGTGAAATACTGCCAATTTTGTTTCTCACTACTGAAAGGCTATCTTGCTTATAGGATAGATTGGGAAATGCTTTGTAACATCTTACAAGCATAACTTCTCATTGGGACAAGATAGAGAAATAAAGTTTAGGCTCTCTGAACTCAGAATTTAAGAACACATTTTTCAGTAAATATGTTTTGTAAATTGTGTGTTTGAAAATGCCACTTTTAGAAAGTAAGCATTTTCCGGTTTAACCATTCTGTGTGCCTCTGCCTGTTTTCGAATTGACCGTCTGGTTTTGGAGTGACAGGGGCTGGGGATGTGCATTCACTGTAGACAGCCACTGGGGGGTTGAGGTGTGCCTGGCCCTTTCTGGATGCCTCAGAGCTGAGCTGAATAGACTGTGGCTGAATTTAGAGTAGTGGGAGGAGATTATCTTGCACCTGAATAGGGCCTGTCTCCCTTGCATAATGATATCTCCGCCCCCTGGGTCATACTACATCAGTGAGGACAGAATTGGTTTGGACTGGGCTCAGAGACCCTTTCACAAAGAGAACATAGATATTTTGGCGTATAAGGATTAGACCCAGAAACCCCAGAACATTAGACTACTTGGAACCAAGAGGAACCTTTGCCAAGGAGAAGTGCTGGAGAAACTGGAGAAGGGGTACTGCCCCTTTGCTGTGTGCAGTCTGGGGTTGGACTGCAGTAGCTGTTTCTGCCAAAGAAAGGACAAGGACTTTGCTGCGTGCTGTGTCCTCCTGCTTGAGGAAGATCTCAAAGGGCTTCAGTAGAGCTTGCCTCCTGTTCTGAAGTCGCAGGACACAAAGACTTCACCCCCAGTTCCCCTGAACTTCCTTGTTTGGAGTTATGACGTGCCTAGAGGTGCCTGTGACTGTGTTGGGCCTCTGGAGGTTGTTCCTTCTGTTGGGAGCTGGAACAGCAATGCAGGTACAAGAAAATCAATGTATCGCTTTTCTTGCGGCTATTTTTCCAATGTACCACCGCTGTGCAAGAAGAATCTCCATGCATCACAGCGCTGCTGACAAAACTGGTGCAGCGTCTGTTGTCGCTGCAAGGAACCGATGCAACAAGAGATTACGTCTGAATAAACTGACACAGTGCTGCTCAATGCCACCGCACCGATCGTGACGCATCCTGGATTTCCACGCACCACACCTGTGCGCCACATTTTCCCGAGGCATCACCCGCAGACTAGAACCTTTTAAGAATCAACGCATCACTTCCCCCTACAGACAGAATACAGACAGGATTCAACTCATCACTTCTCCTGCATGCAGCAGAACTGTTGCATCACCTCCCCATAGACTCAGGAATAACCCTGGGCTCAGTGCTACGCTCCGGCCGCAGAGTGTGCTTAGCTTTGCCTACTTCGCGATCCGCGAAGTAGGCGTAGGGCATGTAAGCTACGCACACCCACGGCGGAGCGAGTTGCCCGCCACCCGCCTCCCTCCCGCCCGCTTTTAAAATACATTAAGAATAATGTTAAACTTTTAAAAAACAAGGTTTAAGTAAATTAAATAACTTACTTGAGCTGCGGCGTCCCGGGTCTCCCTCTTCCTTCTCTCGCCGACAACTTCCTCACAAATGCGCATGTGCAAGCGGGCAGGAGGGAGGCGGGTGGCGCGTAGTGGGGCTACGCGGAGTGTGCGGGTGGGCGTAGATTTGCCCCCACTCCGTGATGCTCCGCGTAGCCTCACTACGCCCACTACGCCCAGCCTTACTCAGGAACTGACACATCTCTTTGTTTTTCTATGCTTCCCATCTCTACGGCTGTTTGGACTTGTGAATTTTGTTGCAACTACAGGTACTTTGAGAGAAATCATGCATCCATAGTTTTCTATGGACCAAGTTGTTTGAAACCTTTTTGAAGTCCTATTCTTATTACATTTTTATGTTGGATTTTTTTTTTTGGTCTTGTTGAGTTTAGATTAAAAAAACGTTATTTTTCTAAACAGGTGTGGTGTCCATTTGTGGTGTTATCACTGTATAACTTAGTGTTTTGAGTACAAATATTTTACACATTGCCTTTGGGATAAGTTTGGGGGTGAGAAGGGGTTATCTAAAGTGTGTATCCCCCTTACCCTGACTAGCAGCAAGGGTCCCTATTTGGACAAAGGTACCTACTTCTGCCAACTAGAGACCCCCATTTCTAACACTGGTGTGGCAGGCTTTTCTCGTTTTCTACCAATACACTCTCCATTTTTAATCATTATGCTGGCCACTACTGTGCATGAATATTGAGAAGGCTTCACAGCATGCACTGCTGCAGCCAATTGTAAAGAAGCACTCTCACTGACAGTGAAACACAGGTGTAGTGCTGGCACTTCTCATGAAATTGTATAAGTGAGATGCTTTGCCCTGCACCATGGCCCAGCCATTGTCAAACCCCCTGCCGTGCCATTACATGGCCCAAATGCTTCATCAATGCTGACCCAGACTCTACACCCAGGGTCCAGAGAGAACAGCAGTGATTCATAACTACATAGCAGAAGTGAAGTCTATTGGAATATCAGTACAGTGCATGGGTTTAGGGTTTAATGCGGGTGGGTTCTACCAATGGTAAGCTTTGGTAGTAATAAAATATGGAAATTGAAACTGATTGCAACCAGGGTGTATATTCATGCCCTTAAAGTTACAGGTATTGATGGCTCTGCATTGTATATGACACACAGAAATTATCTGGATATTGCAAAAAAAAAATTCCAAATAGAATATTCAATTCATTAAATCTTTATTCGGCCACATGTGGCCATAAAAGAGAAAGCATACTTTAAGCGAGGAAATAAATACTACAATATTTAGTAAAACCAAGTTGTACAGCCATTTATTATGGCAGCACTCCAAACCATAAAAACACATAGAAAAGCAGATAGCCTACTGACTGACCCATAAACTTCATGATGATCATTAATCAAAATGTTTAAAATAGCAACCGGCCGCCTTATATGGGGAGGTGGGGAGGGAGGAGCAGCTGGGAGGCGGGAGGCGTGTGTCAGGGGCAGCGAATGGGCGCGGAGGGGGCGGGGCTGCAGGGGAAGCAGCGGCGGGGATGGGAGCAGGGAAGCGGAGCGGTTGCGGGAGGGAGACAAGGCAAGGGGTACAAAATCAAAACAGGGGGCACAGAAGTAAGTGAAGGGGTAACAGAATCAAAACAGGGGGCACAGAAGTGAAGGGGTACAGAATCAAAACAGGGGGCACAGAAGTAAAGCGGCGAGCAGACGGGCAGACGGAGTTACAGGCAACAGAGAGAAGATTCAAACCTTGCTACTAGTATAACAATAGAGTGATGCAATTGCTCCTAGTATAACAATATTATTTTTTGTTCTCATGTTTCTGATTTTGAATTAGAATCAGTGTTAAAAAGCATTGGCAAGCAAATAGGTCCGACTTCTTTTGGGTGTATGTGTTGTAATGGTCATAGATTATTCTGTGAGGGGTCTGGATGCACTAACAGAAAACACAGATGGAAGCATACGAAGACTGAGATAGTGACCGAAGGCGTCAAGCAACAGATTCTAGTTCATATGGATGTGCCTGTTGTAAAGGATTCCTAGTTCTCCTTCTGTGGCACATCTTTTCACTTACTTTTCCCCCCTTTTTAAAGCATAGTGTTTGATAGTGGTTGCACTGCAGGTCACAAGTGGTGAGATGGAAACTGCTGAAGGTTAGACTGAGGGAAGTTCTCCATTGAGAAGTGGATTGATATGCAAAAGGTTCACACGTAGAGGGACCTTTGTGTCTTACAGCCACAGTGTATCCCCTGGGAGATGGCCTGAGGGTTGGCTCTTGGGCTACTTTAGGGTTTTAGACTGCAAGCTGCCCTCAAACTACATTTTTAGGTGATAGCTTCCATTCCAATCAGTATTATTTACACCTTCCATATTTTATTTCAACTAGTGCTGTAGCGCTACTGGGCCCATTTACTTTGTCTCACTTGATTTTCTAACACTACGCCTCAGGTTCATTTACTTGGTCCTCCGATGGATCTTGAATCGTGATGAGAGGGGTCAGATATAGGGAATCCTATCCAGTTCTCTAATCAGGACCAGGATTTGAATAACTGACCTACCAACTTATAATTAACTCATATATATAACTCTAAAGACTAAACTATACAAGTGCAGGATTATCACTGCTAGACCAAATCTCAGAAAGAAATTCAGCCGAACTAGAATCATGCAAACTAATAATTCGGTTAGGGCTATGCAGAATAATAACATCAGAATCTGCTGTCCTCAGATCTCTCTATTTGAATCCCAGCCCTCATTAATAATCAATTGTAATGCACAATCAATAATTTGAGACAAATCATGGAGAGACAGAAGCAGGATTTAATTAAATTTAGAATTTTATCACTAAATTAAGACGAGTAAATACATCAAACTCTGGCATTAAATTTAGGCGTGCAAAATAATCAAGTTAATCTCTTGAGGGCCATCATTTACCAAAGCTCATGAAAAGTACAGGAAGGGATATGAATCACGACAGCTCAAAGGTACTCTATCATGCCAGCTCAAAGGTACTCTACCATGCTGCAAAGAAGTCTAGGAATGGCACACACAGTGTGTGCGGCGGCCAAGCATTGTCAACAGAGTCTACAAAGAAGTAGCGAATAATGTCTCTCAGTCCACAACAAAGCTCAGCAATGAGAGGGTGATTGATGATGAAGAATCGATTTCCTTCACCTCAGTGTATAATATAATCCTCAAGTTCCGGGGTGACACCTCCTGGGTCACCTCATCTGGTCAGACCACTCATTCCATTGGTCAGTTCGTATGGGGTGTTTATTATGCAGCATAAAGAAGACACATATTATAGCAAAAAGGTGTTGATCATCACATAAGCTGTCGAACCATCCAGCATGTATAATTTCTGAACAATAGTCTTAGCAAAAGCACATGAGTGAGTTCAAGAAGACAGTTTCTCATGGCAGATGTTCCCAAAGTAACAAGAATGTTGTGAACAGTCCTCCTAGTATGTGCATGGGAACTGTCCCAGTGAGACACAATTTCAGTTCACATTGCAAGTTTACGAAGCTCGCCCATGAGAATAGAATCAAGAAAAGTAAGGAAAATGCAGGTGATTATTGAATTGGTTCATGAAATACAGAATCTAAAATAATGGAAATATACATTTCATTTAGAATCCTGGAGACCTCATATCTTTCTTTTCAACTTATTTGCATAAAGCATTTGGTTTAATTGTAAATGACACTTGTAACTATGACACATTACTGCATTTTAAGAACCAACTTATAAAATTATTTCAAACCAAAAATTATCGATATTGTTCTGGTAATTCATATTAGTACATATATAAAGATTATTCCATAAAGGTTTCAGAGCAATTGGCATTAGTATAAATGTGCAGCACCCTATTCTCTTTTCTCACTTGGTGCACATTTTCAGGTATGCAAATATGGAGTTGACACATGAACCCTTTCCCTGTGACACGTAAATGTCTGAATCATATTAGCTTTATTGAAATCTTCACACACATCATTAATTTAATAAAAACGGTTAGAAATCTTATAACACCTAAATGCATCACATTTACCCTTTGGTTAATTCTGCATTGGATTAGCAACTGAAACAGGTTAGACTATTAACCTATACTATTTAAAATAAATATTTCCATCTACCCTACACTTTATCTGCTTGCTTTCAAGATGCAGTAACTAAACCAATTCATTGATTTGTTTCTCATGATTCAACATGTATTTAGCACAATTGGTGCATGTGATGTTAGTCATTTTTCTCTCAAAAGAGTCACAATTTTCTTTATCTGCTTCATCACTGAAATACCCTTTTGCAGATTGGATTTGAGATAAGACATGTTGCTCTAAATGCTGTGGAGCTGTGGTTCTGTAAGTCCGTAAAGGTATGTTTTTTAACACTGGCATGATATTTAGACACCTACCAAAATTCTTCTTTCATCCCTTCCTTCTTTGAAATTCCATCTGCTGCATTTAGAATTTGGCTGCGAAGACTCCAGCGGGGCATTAACTATTTCATGTTGAGGGGGAAAAGGTAGGATTCATCTTCCTTCTTTCAAAACACAAAAGAATAAGGAGAAATATGGAAGAGAAAACACGCCATAAGCTTTGGGAGATACCCTCAAGTGTCAGAAAGAATTCACTGCTTTGCTGCAGTAAAAATGCGAAGATATTCTTTTGCACGTTAGAGCTGCAGCAGTGTAACCTGTGCTCCGCTTTAGTGCCAGCTAGACCTGGGCCAGTGCTGAGCAGCTCGCACGACACATTGCCCCTGTGACGAACAGACCGACGTCGGCGTCTGTAATTCAGTCGCGAGCGCCCGAATCAGACGTCCGGACGAGATCTCGTCTGCGCCTGCAGATGGTCTTCATGGCTCCCCTCGTTGCAGGAGTGCAGTCAACTGAACTCTCATAAATGTAATTAGGAGCTCTGCTAAGGCTTTCAAATACTAATAGGCCATTCCTCCGAGCTGGCCTTGTTAAATTTTTACAGTTTAAGGACCGCCGGAGGGAACTAATACTAACAAAGAAATTGCATTCATTAAACGCTAATGGCAAATTATTGATGCAAACATCAAAATCCTTACTTAAACTTCTCAGTAAATGGATGCATAATGATCCGCTCAACAGGATGAAACTGTATTAATGTGGAACAGCAAAGACTGCGATGAAGCTGTCTGTTATCCCATCTTCTGTCCTCCCTTTTGTAGTCATGTTAATTGTGTTATGTATCTGAAAAGGCTACAAAGATTGTAATGCCCTGATCTCTGTTGGCTTTCAATGTGATGTTTACTGTATGTGTTTGCGTTGCTGTGATTTTGTTTATGTGTATATATTAATGCATGAGCTGCCTTTTGTGTGCATGTTTGTTTATAAGATATAGCTGTCTTTTGTGCATACGTTTTTTGAAGGTGTGTCTTTGTGGGTTATTGTTGCGTAGCGGTGTGAGCTGCTTGCATCTCTGTTCTTTGTATTGTACAATTTCTGTGCACATATCTGCTAGGTTTGAGTTATATACACAGGAGCAGCCCAAGCAGGTAAAAATGGTGGGCGGGGGGAGCAGATAGACGATGACGAGGTAAAATTTAAAAAAAGGATACCACTTACCTTGCGCTCGCCGCATCGCCGACTCGACCCGCTCCACCACTCTTACCTGCATGGGCCTCTCCTGTTTAAACATGCTATTTCAATGCATTCTCTTCTAGATACTCACATAAAACCTATATACTCCTTGTCTTGCCCAACACCCGGCACTGTACCATCCAATAAACCAGCCATCTCCAACTGAACAGGCATGGAATACTTGAAGAAATTCATCACATGCTGCTGGCCAATCGGATGAATCTAATCTAGTCCACCACTGCAGGTCAACAAACTACACACTATGACTGCTTCTTTAAATCTCACAATGACATTCAGATAAGGGATGATAGCAAAAAAGCCCATCTCCTCACCAATTCTCTCTCCAACCATGTCTGTTAAGGGCCAAAAACTTAAAACATAATATCAGGTTGGACAACATAGTGAAGTAATCAGCTAAATAGACTATGATTATATATAATACCATAAAGGAACCCGCATAGCTGCTCAAAGCTGCCAGCTTCACACTGCTAAGCACTGCGTCCCATAATGCGACAACTGCATCTCAGTGGTCATTACTTGCGACATGCAAACACTAGCCACATACTAATTCAAAAAACACAAACACCGCACCCTTCCAACTACACACCTTATATGGTGAAGCTTGTCCATGTAGACAAATGCTTCAGTGCCCCAAATGAGGATAGTAAGCACTAAATAAATGTTACAAAACAATACAATACTGTATGCGAGGAGGGGAAGGGGCTCAGGTGGGCTGGGAGGAGGAGGTTGGGTGGGAGGTGGCGAAGTGGTGGGAGGGGTGTTGTGCCCATTACCAGCAAGCCAGCAGGAGATTGCAGAACAAGACTTATAGCCCAGCACTGGCTGACCCTCCAATCCTGCCCCAAGATGTTGTAATTTACTATGCAGAAGAGTAGGCAGTCTCACCAATAATTCGCCCTACATCCTTCACTCTGAATCTTTGTCAGTGAGGGGTCTTGAGCACTACAAACACTTATCATCTTCTTAGGGCAGCATTTCATTTTCTGAATTTCCAAATTCTGCTTTATCAGTTTTAGACTATTTGGTTCAAATGCACTTCAGAGTAGGACTGAATTCTTCAGATACTGTGTTCACACAGCAGCTACTTAATATTAACGTGCTTGTCTATTGGGGGCGTGGCCAAGAAGCTGCAGATGGTGGACGCGTGAGCCCGGAGCTCTGCGCCGGCCCACTCTTTATCGTTGTGAATGCTTGGCAGCTGGGATCTGGGAGCAGTCCGAAACAGGTCAGGTGACCCCTCCGAGGAGCGGGGCTGAATTTGCCGGCCCAGTAACCCATAGGGGCGGCAGCGTCGGGCTCTTCCCCATGAGTCGGCTGAGGCCACGCGTCCTCAAGATGGCGTCTCAGAGTGGAGCGGGGGACTGGGAGTGAGCCACGACGCCCGGGATCTGCGAGGGTCCGAGTTGTGATCGGGAGCAGTTTGGCCACGGCAGACACTGAGAAGCTGGTGGGGATGGCACAGTGACCCTGGGCGTGTCGCAGGCGCCTTCTTGACAGTAAGGAGCAGGTGGTCAGATCGGGGCCTGGACCCGGGGCTCGGAGTGTCGCGAGTTAGTCTGGCTACCGGTGGTGGAACACACTGGGGCCCACTTCACGAATGCCAGATCTGCCGCAATGGGATAGGCCCTTAGTACCCTTGTGACCAAGGAGGTCTGATACGAGCCTGCGGTAGACTGCCTGGCCCTTGTGCCTGCCCTTGGCATGGCGGGGATGTTTCAACCACTCGCCATCCTAATGTAACGTGGAGAGAGAGAGCCCAGTGAGTGTGGTGAGGTTGCACCGCCTCCTACTGCTGTGCTATATGGGCCAGCAGCAGAAAGCACGGGGCCTAGGAGTGAGGGCCCTGGGCTGTGGCCTGCTGCCTTCCACATGAGTTCTAACGGACAAGAGTTGCTGGGCGGCCCCGCCAGTGCTGGAGACAGTCGGACCAGTCAAAATCATATGAGAGCAGGCTGGTTAGGGTGAGCGACTGGGGCTATTGTGTCCACTAGCAAAGAGCATAACAGAAGTGGCCCTGCACTGGTCAAGATTAGAGTGGTGAGTCCGTGTAGGTGGTGGTAACTTTGTGACCCAGCAGTTGGGCAGAGCAGATAATGGAGCGGTTGCGGTGCTGGGCTCGGCACTTGGGCTATATCGATCAACACACCTGCTGCACACGGCCTAGGAGCAGACCCTGCAGTGAGTGGTGTGGCTAAGTGAGTTTCTCCCCCCCGGATGTCTCGGGGCACCACCCGGCTCAGTGGTGGAATGGGAAAACCTAGAGGTCATCAGACGGGGCCACCCTGGACCAGAAAGATACTGTACAAGAATAGCCCCACTCGGCGACGAAAGAGTGGGTGCAGCAACAACTAAAAAGGATCTTGTAGGCCATTGCAGATACTAAAGCCACCCTCCATCAGGATATCAGCATGGTGGCGGCGGGCCTAGGATTACTGCGAGAAGAACACAACTGTTTGAAAGAGTGAAGGAGACGGATTCTAATGTTACAGTCCTGATACCAGCGCAGAAGTCATTGGAGGCGCAGGTGGGGGTCTTGCCAGACAGAGTGGCCGTGCTGGAGCGGAAAGCCGAAGACGCGGAAGGACGCAACAGACGGAACAATATCAGAGTCCTGGGCCTTCCATAGGGGGCAGAAGGCGGCGAAATGGTGTCCTTCCTAGAACAATGGCTCAAAGCCAACGTAGCCTCGGAGGGCCTGTCATCGTTCTACACTTTGGAAAGGGCTCACAGAGTACCGGCAAGACCATTGACTCCAGGTAAACCTCAGCGGCCGATCGTGGCCAGACTTTTGCACTTCCGTGACAGAGACTTACTTCTGCCATGGGCGCGTGCTGATGGCCCATACATTTTGGACAATAGTAAAATTTCCATATTCCCTGACTACACGCTAGAGGTTCAGAGAAAATGGGCCTCGTTCCTAGAGGTCAAGAGGGCCCTGAGAGAGGAGAGCCTGCAGTACTCATTGATGTTTCCAGCTCGGTTGCGTATTATCCTAGATGGGAACACTCACTACTGTGGCAATCTGAAAGATGCGTGGGAATGTATTAAGTCTTACAAAGGTGGGGCCCCCCAGGGGCGGAGCTCCAATTCAATGGCCAAGAAACCAGCTGAACTTGGGAAGCGTGCTAAGCGGAGACCCCGGAGGAGTCTTGCTAAGATACTGACTACGTCACAAACAGAGAAGGAGAGGCGCTGCAGGCTGTTGCGGCACTCATGACGAGCAGGAGCCCATCTCTGGAACCTGAAGCTCGCTCTTCAAAGGAAACTGGGGACCAGAACCCAGATTCCTCCCATAGTGACAGTAACAAGCTACCGGTGGTGACTCCACATACAGCCAACAAGATTATTTGAAATGGAGGGAGATTGGGACGGTTACTAGGGCCCTGAAGTATTGGAGCCTTACCATCTGCAGTCCCAGGGCCTATTGTAGGGCCGGCACGCTCTAGGAGCTCTACGTGCCATGTTTTCCTCCTTGCCACCCCACAGAGTGCCCCAATAGATTGGAGCCTCACTATAATGTTCCAAACTCTGTTTGGGTGGCCGACCGTTGTCGGACTGCCCTGGGGATGGTGAGTTGACCATTTTGGGGGTCATTTTGTTAGATCAGTAAGTGGTTTAAGTTGCAGGGGGGTGGTGCAGGAATGAACGAGCGGGGTAGGGGTGGGGTCCCACAGAGAGGTCACCCAGTGTTGTCTTACTACAATGGCACACGAGGGCGTCTCATGTTATGAGGATAACACGATACGCTTCCTAACGTGGAATATAATGGGGAAGGGGTCCATGACTAAGCGCCCCAACATATATTCGTACCTACGGTGCAGAGATGTCCATATAGCTTACCTCCAAAAAACACATTTGAATGGGGAAGAGGCAGGGAAGCTGAAGCGGCGATGGAGCGTGCAAATATTCGCTACCACCGCCTCGGCTTTCACACGGTGTGCCGATCTGGATCAGACCGGGGATCCCATTTGCACTAGACAGTGTGTCCCTTGATACAGAGGGAAGATACGTACTAATCACCCGGAGATTGGCCGGTCAGTCAGTGACCTTAAGGAATATCTATGCTCCCAATCATGATCAAGTGGGATTCCTTGAGACTTTCTTCCCTATATTGGCTAACCACATAACGGGATTCACAGTACTGGGTGGGGACTTTAACTGCATAGCGGATATTTCGGCGGACCGCTCGCATCCTCCTTTGCAGGGAGCGCAGCCACACCGCACAGCAGCAGGTTTCTTCAATTGGATTTCCCATTGGGGCTTGGAGGACACAACACACAACGCATAGGGAATATTATTTCTTCTCACCAGTTCACCAGGTACACACTAGGCTTGATACATTCCATGCACTACAGACTTTAATTGTACAGTACTCCATACCGAGTACCTGGGCCGCACATTTTCTGATCATAGCCCGTTGATAATGGACAATCAAATATCGGGGGTCGACTCCCGATTCGGACATGGAAACTTAACCCCTCGGCGCTGGAAGATGCGCCTTTCCGAGACTCGCTACGGACGCTTATTGAGTCATATTTTCCCATTAATGCCTACACAGCCTCCTCTACTCTGATGGAGTGGGAGGCATTTAAGGTGGTAGTATGGGCCCACTCCATGGGGCAAGCGATTGGGGCTCACAGGGACCTTTGGCGGGAAATCACTGGCTTAGAGGAAGAACTACGTAGGCAAGATAACGTCCAGGGAGCGGGGGAAACAGTCCGCTTATCTTTACCAGAAGCCCGCTGGAGGTATGACAAAGCACTCAGCCACCTACGGTGCTATAGCCACAAAGATTATCTGGATAGAGTTCAGCGGGAGGAGGGCAGGGTGCGTCGCCTCTTAGCAAGACTAATTAAACCAGAACTGAGTGGGGCAGCAATTACGCAGTTGAAATTGGATGCCAGGGAATTTATACACTATCCGGCGGGCATCAACGAGTCGTTCTGCTCTCATTACGAACTCCTATATACTGCTCCAGTGGGGGCACCCTTGCCCGACATCAGGAGTTTTTTGGGCCCACTACCACTCCACACGGTGGACGATTCGGCACGAGGGGAGGTCAGGGACCCTATAAACCTGCAAGAAGTCAGAGTGGCTATAATGGCGCTGGCAACTGGTAAAACGCCAGGGTCTGACAGCTTACCAGCAGAATTCAACCAAAGATATGCAAACTCATTAGTGTCACACCTCGTTAAGCAGGACACAGAGTCATACGAATGTGGGGAGTTGCCCGGGTCTACCCAGACTGCGTTAGTGATTCCACTTCCAAAGACTAAGCTGCCTGTGGCTGGAGTAACAGATTACAGACCTATCTCCATGCTTAATCTGGACTTTAAGATATTGAGTAAAGTACTGGCGGGTAGGCTCCTGTGCATATGCGATCCTTAGTACATCCTTCTCTGCATACTCTACTCTATCCTTTATCACACGGACGCTGCTTCCAAACTACAGGCTGCAGTTCTATCAGTTGACCTAGAAAAGGCCTTCGACACAGTTGGCTGGGAGCATTTGTTCGAGGTGATGCTTCGGATGCGACTGGAAGAAGATTGGGTGCAATGGGTGCAGCTCTTGTATGCCTCGCCCACAGCCCGGGTCAAAACTGGTAGAATGATCTCTAGGCAATATCAGATATCGTGGGGAACGCACCAAGGGTGTCCACACTCTCCCCTTTATTGTTTGCCCTGGGTATAGAGCCACTAGCAGAGAGGGTCCGGCAGGGCGGGACGGGGATAGGACTAACGATAGGAGGACTTCAACATAACATATCTCTATACGCTGATGATCTGTTAATTTACCTGGAGGAGGCCAATGCAGGCACCTCTGAGGCCCTGCAGATCTTGGACAGATTTGCGCTGTATTCAGGCCTTCGGATCAATACAACCAAAACATATCTTTTCACTGTGGAGGGCCCAATATGTAGGCCAGAGTCCTTGACTGCGAACATACATTGGGCCCAAGATATGTTTAAATACCTGGGCATACATGTTTTTCACTCATTGGAGGACTTAAAGGAAGGGAACTTGAATAGAGTGCCGCGCTCCCTCCGCTCCTGTGTACACTTTTGGCGTACCCTTCAATTACCCATAATGGCCAGGGTTTCCTTGTCCAAGATGGCTATGTTGCCCCGCCTGTTGTATTTTTTTATTAACCTGCCGGTCCTGATGCCAAGAGGCTGGTTCCCCCCCTTGAACACCCTCTTGCGAGGCTTGGCGTGGGGAGATGGGCGTTCGCGGGTGTCCATGAAGACACTGCAACGTCTGATGGCAGAAGGGGGGCTGGGAGTCCAAAACTTCGAACACTATATGCTGGCGGCCCAACTGCAGTGGTTGTCACAATTGGTGGAGGGGGTGAATGAGGAAGGTACAAGGTTGACTAATCCGGAATCCCATCCCAACTTGCTGACAGTAAAGCTGCTCATTCCGATAACAATCACACCTTTCTGCTCACTGCTACAACGTACTGCATTACAAGCCTGGAAAAGGTGTAAAAATAAGGGCCATCGCCCTGCTAAATATACGCAGGCCTACCACTGGTGGGGCTGCCGCATGGTGATCCCCAATCGGTATTCACGAGCAAACAATTGGTATTATGGGTGGAAGCAGGGCTGGATAATGTAGGGGATTGCTACTCGGACAAGACACTGCTTTTGTTTGAGGATCTGGTAGACGATAATGGATTACCCCCATGTCAGTTTTTACAATATGAGGCTTTGTCCCTTACTTTTGTGCAGCTCTGGGTTAATGGGAGGGAGGAACCAGAGACACACCTGATGCTACATGCCTTATTTACCCTAGGCACAGCAAGGCATCTTGTAAAGTGGTTCTATGCTGCGCTGGTCGCAGCATCCCTTGGCCCCTTGAGTGGGCTTCGTGAGAAATGGGATAGACTTGTGGAAGGGGAGCTTACAGACGTGGAGTGGCGTAAAGCCTTGCTATCTCCCACGAAGATCTCCAGGAATACACGCCTAAAATACATCCAGTTTCAATACATACACATGTCATATCTAACACCTCACCGCCTCAATGTGACATATGGGGGGGGGGAGATGTGACACTGCCCAAGACGTAATAACCCTGATGCGGACTTCGTACATATGGTCTGGAGCTGCCAATACATGCAGGTATTCTGGGAAGCAGTTTTATACAAGTTTGGAAGGGTATTAAATAGGGTGCTGCCGCTCACAGTTTTTGTGTTGGGCCTTTTCTCGGGGCCACCCAAGCAGAAGGTGGGGAATCGACTGGTAGACCTTGCTCTGGACCTCGCTAAGCGTAGAATAGCGATGGAATGGAAGTCCATGAGGGGACCTCAACTAGACGCCTGGAATAAAGACGTCATCATGTGGGCTGGGGAGGAAGGTAGAGTTTTGCAATGGGAGGAGCCTAGAGGAGGGAGGAAGCTCCCATTAGCTGGGCAATGGAGGGAGGTAATGATATCATGGGAAAAGCCCGGTGATGCGAATCCGGAAGAGAATAGGGCGGTATGAGGCGTCGGTGGTAGCAGAGATTAAAGGAGTGAACTAGGTAGTAGGGACCCTGCCCTAAACACCACAAGGGTATACCCAAAATGTTGAAGCTCATTTAATGGGTTATTGAAATGGACCTGTCACACCCCTCTTCTTCAAAAGTTTTATGTTATTTTTTTCGGTTTATCCTATTGTGTATCAGGTTTGTTCATTATTGATTGGAATAGAGTAACTGACAAAATGGATCCGATGACAATGGGAAATACATATAAGTTTAGGTCTGAGAATGGCAGGCCACTCATCTTGAACAATGTTAGAGCATGTTATAAAACGAAAGCAGTATGCACAAGTTAATCTGTAATGAGCCGAATGGTCTGAAGTTTGTTATTCTACAATTGCAAGGTTGCTATACCTGGAATGCTGAATACTAAATACCAATAAAGATATGTTTAAAAAAAAAAGTGCTTGTGTGTTCCAATCATTCTTTTCCTAAGGATTGAGGATAATGAAGTGCTTATTTGTATGGCATTGTTCCAAGTGTTCATGTGGTACATTGTTACTGTTTGTGGTGCTGTATATTGCTGCCATTTCTCCCATTACAGGTTCCCAGCCAGGTGTGTATCCCAGCCGCTTACCTTTGCGGAATTCTGAGCCCACAGGTAAGTCTCATTCACTCCGCACCCATTCATCACCAGAGTAGGGAACATAAACAAACCCCATGAAACCTGATTAGTTGCGCCAATCGGTTCTCCCACAGTTTACAGGATCAGATGCGGTGCTAAACCTCAGTTTCATGAGACAATGTGTCTGAGCATTAAGGCACCTCCTCAAACATCAATTAGCGGAGTAACAGCAGTTCATTAAATAATAGCGTCCATTCAATAATTGAGTTCTAGATCAATGAATAGTTAATGGGTTTTATTACAAAAAGTTCAAAATAAGCGGTACAGAGTCAGTGCCATGAAGGATCTCAGATGCAAAGTTAAAACAGAGTATGTAAAAATCTGAAAATATTCTAAGACTTAATGGGCAGCAATACCCACAATCCCTGTCAGTGGGAACTGCCAAAGTCACTAAATTAACCTGAGCTTAACCCTCTGGAGCTTGGCACTAAAGCAGTCAAGATTAACTTAGAGGTAATTTGTAAAGAATTTTTACAGCACTTAAATAGTAATAAAATGAAAACATAAAACAAGAAAAATCCAACACCAATTTAGAAAAGTAGAGGGCATTTTAATAAATAAGATGACAGAAAAAAGAATCAAACTCTTTCAGTGAAACCTGAGGTGTGAATTTTTTAAAATAGCACCTAAAAGATCAAACCGTCAACTGCAGACATCTTGTTGCGCGAGACCGGGGAAAATTCCAAAGTTATGGCAGACTCTGATGAAGCGCTGTTCAGATACCCGAAATGGATTTGGCCTGGCATCTGCTTACCTTCAGACTTAGAAGAAATGTTTCAAGAAAAGGGCCTGAGAAAGTAAAGTTCAGCGGAGCAAGACAGAAAACAATGTCCAAGGAGGTGTCATCAGGAAGCCACTAGCCAAAGTTGCAGTGAAAATTTCTACGCGCAGACTTTGTCACATTTTTGGAAGTCCAAAATCTCCAGCGGGATAAAGCTGCAAGCTGTAATGCATGAGGCCAGTAATCCACTGAGGAAAAGAATGTAGCAGGAGCCACAGCGCAGTCAGGCTGACCAACGATGCACCTTAGGCAGATCAGCAAGCAGGTAGGTCTTAATCTCCTGTCCGTTCTCCAAATATGTTTTGGCTGAAATTATATGGGTTTGGGCATGTTTAGCACCACTTCCAAAGGTCCAGGACTAGGTGAACACCACTTGGAGGATAAGTCTCACTTCAGGCATTGCACTGGTGCAGGGTAAAATTTGTGGTAGCCTTTTGTGTCCCTGTAGCTCAGAATAGGTGGCCAGCCAACTAGCCCTTCGATTCATTCTGATAGTCCTAACTTCATGTAGCAAGGCAATCCTTAAGCAGAAGGGCAGTCCTCTGTGGGTACAAGGTGGGCTTCTAGCAGCAGGGCAGTCATCTGGGTTGCAAAGCAGGCCTGAAGCACAAGGGCAGCGCTCGGAAGTGCAAGTAAGTGAGTCAGAGTCCAGACACAATTCTTAGAAAATTCAGGAGGGCTTGCGAGAAAGCCGCTCTGGGCCCAGGGGTTCGGTACACAAGTAGGCCTTGAAACATACAGCAGTCGTTAAGTTTAAAGGAGAAATGCAATGCCTCTGCAGGAAGCAGCATGGGGGCCTCGAAACGCAGCTTTAGGTGATCTCGATAGATCAGGGCTATATCCCCTCCCAACCCCCAGTCCTATCCTGTTTAGCCACTGCATAACCAGGGGGAAGGACCAACTTCCAGTCAGGGTCTGAGCTTTCATCAGTCCAAGTCTCCGTCAAAAAAACAATATCCGGCTTATCTAACTGTAGAAGACATTCTAGTTGGAAATTATGTTTTACTAGTAATCGTGTGTTTAATAGCAGACATTTCAAGGTTTGTTTTTGCCCTGGTTTAACAGCACTGCCCTACTGACCACAGTTTACACCAGCGTTATGCAAGGGAGATTGCCTAGGGTCCTGGATTCCCGTTCGTCCTGGGTAGACCTTATTCCCCGTGTACCGTGTGTTAAGGTCTCCACCCCCGATCCTGATTGCTGGAATGAAACAGAGACCACATCCTGGGCATTCATACTCTTCTAACGTATGCCCTCCCTTCCAGCAGTTAGGAGCGTGGCACTCACCTCTCCTAAGTGAAAGGAGTTGCTGACATGTGTACCTGCAGACAACGAATTGGCCAGGGGTCCTGGCACTGGGCGTGCTCCGGGTGCCGACGGGCGCAGACGGGCTTGCCTTTGGCATGCCTTTGGCGTGCTGGCGGTGCACCTGCTGCACGGTCGAGCCAACGTGGTTTTTATGGCGTGTGTGGCGGAAACAGCTAGAACGCTGACCCCCGGATAGGCTGGCTCGCTCTGACAGGCAGGCAGGCACCGCGGGTCGGCAGTAAGTTAACTAAAATCTGTTTCACTTTTAAAACCAATTTTAATAACAGTAATGAGAGCGGATTGTGCAAACACGCAATAGCAGCTAAAAAGTAACAGACATTCAAGGGCTCAGAATACCCACGTACCACAGCCTGCGCGGTCAAGCCAGTGTGGTTTTTATGGTGCGTGTTGCAGAAACAGCTAGAACGCTGACCCTGGATAGGCGGGCTCGCTCTGACAGGCGGGCACCGCGGGTCGGCAGTAAGTTAACTAATATCCGTTTCACTTTTAAAACCAATTTTAAAAACAGTAATGACAGCAGATTGTGCAAACACGCAATAGCAGCTAAAAAGTAACAGACATTCAAGGGCTTAGAATACCCACGTACCACCTGAGGTGATTTTAACTATCACCTCGAGTTATGCAGTAACCAAGATACAACTAGACTTTTGGACAACCTAGCAGCGTATGGTCTTACCCAATTAGTGTCCGAACCCATGCATTCTGCGGGTCACACGTTAGATGGGATCTTTACTAACGATCCAGATATAACTATGATCAGGACCCTACCTCTACCCTGGACTGATCACAGGGCCATTTTCTTTGAGGTAATGAAGATCAAGTCTTGCCGATCGATTCCCATCCACACCACCAGGGTGAGGTTCCGGCATTGGAATAAGATATAAGGGAGAGATTTGGAACAGGCATTGAACTCCTGTCTGCCCATCCCGGTTAGGGACAATGATGTAGCAGCTGATCAGCTCGATAACTGGATTCGGGTAGCTGTAAATGGCATCGCTACCGAAGTAAATACCACAGTTAAAAGAGTCTCAGCAACTGCATCTTGGTATGGTCTTGACCTTAAACGTGAAGAGATGAACTGTAGAAGAAGTGAACGGACTTGGAGGTCCGACTATAGTACGGAGCATAAGGCAGCCTACAACTTAAATCTAGAAAAATACAAGAGGGCCATCATTGAAGCCAAGCAGGCAGATTTTACTGCTAAAATCGAGGATGCCAGAAACTCTTCTAAGGAACTTTTTACAACCATCCATACATTAGTGAAACTGCAGCATGCCGATCAGATCAGACCAGACTTTTGTAACAAATTGGCCATCTTCTTTCAAAGCAAAGTGCAAATGATTTATAACGATCTTCTGAACTCGGCCACTGCTATGACTGGCAGTAATACTCCATTCATGGAAGCCAGGCCAGTACACTGTAGGCTCTCACGTTTTAGGTCACTCTCCCAGGAGGAGGTCAACAAACTCCTACTATCAACAAAGTCGGGCTCCCCTAACGACCCTTGCCCCCCGGCCATATTTCAATTAGTATCTAAGACTATCTGTGCTCACCTTACCCCCTCTTCTAAACCAGGTCTTAGAAACTGGCTTATATCCCAGTGCCTGGAAAAAAGCCTGTATCAGGCCAATACTTAAGAAACCAGCTCTTGATGCCATGGAGACAAAAAACTACCGGACAATATCTAGGCTGCCATTGACAGCAAAAATCTTAGAAAGAGCAATCAATAAGGAGTTAATACAATACCTTGAAGAAAATAATTTGCTAGACCCGACACAGAACGGCTTTAGGCCTTGTCATTCTAATGAAACGGCCCTGATATTAGCCACTGATGAGATCCGGAAGACAGTCGATGGGGGGGGCAAAGCAGTCCTCATCCTTTTAGACCTATCGACAGCATTTGATACTGTGAACCACACGGTATTAGTGCAGTGGCTGAGGGATGTGGGTATAGAGGAGACTGCTCTGACCCTCCTCTCCTCCTTCCTAGAAGACAGGGAGCAGTACATTCACTGGGAGGGTCTACAGTCTGTGACTTTCCACCTTCCTTGCGGAGTCCCGCAGGGATCTGCCTTGTCACCGACGCTTTTTAACATATATGTATCCCCGTTGGCTGATCTTACCAGAAAACATGGCTTTTCCTTGATCACGTATGCTGATGACTCCCAGCTCATGATATCGGTATCTAAGCAACCAGAGATCTTTGCCAGCAGTTTTCATGCTTGTTTGAAAGATATCATGAGCTGGATGAGCCAAAATCTTCTGAAGATAAATACTGACAAGACTAAGGTCCTGGAGTTTGGTAAGGAACCTTCTCTATGGAATAACACCTGGTGGCCAACAGAGGCGGGTGATTGCCCGCGCCCCGTTACTAAAGTTAGGAACTTGGGTGTGATCTTCGATGATCAACTCAATTTTCCGTCCAAGTTAACCATCTGACCTCCTCCTGCTTTTTCCTTATGAAAAATTTAAGGAAAATCTTTCCATTCATTCCATATGAACTCCAAAAGACCGTTGTAGTGGCACTCTTCCTTTCCAAGTTAGATTACTGCAACGCGCTCTTTTTAGGAATTGATCAGGCGCAGAGGATGAAACTACAATTCCTGCAAAATGCAGAGCCAGACTACTTATAAACATACCTAAGGGTTTCTCACCTCGGCTGCCATCAGGACTTTGCATTGGCTCCCAGTCCAGCAATGAACGGAATTCAAGTCCCTCTGTTTGGTGCATAAGGCCCTTTACGGAGGAATTTCTGGGGAGACACAAAAGCTGTTTTCCAGGTACTCTTCCACTAGAACACTTAGATCCACAACGATGGGTCTCATTTGCATTCCGAAAATCCGCAAGGTAAGGTGGGGGGGGGCCGTACCCTGTCATTTTGTGCGGCTAAGCTATGGAATCAGATGCCATCCACCTCATGACTCCAACCTAACCTACAGATGTTTAGGAAAGCGCGGAAAACCTGGTTGTTTTCCGCGATCTAATAGTTTCGTTCAGAGCTCTCTATTCCCATGTACCTCAATCAGCGCCAAGAGCGCTTTATAAGTAACAAATCAAATCAAATTCTTAGTGTTCTCTGTTGGTCCAGGACTAAACTGAAGAGGGGGTCTGCGGGTCCTATTTTTATAGCTCATGCCAGCTTTGAATTGGAAGAAACTTCTAGAGTTTCCCCCCGCAGTCTGTTCCAGAGTTTCCTCCCTGCCCAGGCTCCCAGACAACTAGGGTGACAAAAGACTGGTGTGGAATTATTTTTTAGCATACTAAGGCAACTCCTTTGAAATGCTAGTGGTTCAGGGTACTGCTTCACCCTCCCATTCCAGAAAGATGGCCCATCCTGCCAAACCCTAGTCAACTTTGTCTCACTGTCCAGGAGGAATACACAAAGGCCAACTATCACTCTAATCGCAGTCATTTAACCCAGGCACCAAATGCCAACTTTCATACAAGAAAATGCCAACTAATTGTGACTTAATATCCAACTTCACCATTGAGCAGAATTTTAAGTTACAATTTTTTTGAGACCAAACATGGCATTTCCGTCTGTTCTCAAGCAAAACAAAGTTATGAGATACTAAATATAATAAGATCTGAAAAATCATCAATGATTCTTTAACATTAGGAGTCTTTTCAGAAAACTTAAAAATGGCATACATATGCCCATTATTGATGAAAACAAACCTAGACCAACATGATCCAAACAACTATAGACCAAATACAAACGGACCTTCCTTAGGCAAACTGATAGAAAGAGAAGAATTCACCCAGATGTCAGAATTCATTGAAGATAACTCCATACTTTCTGACTTCCAAACAGGATTTTATCCAGGAAGAGGCACAGAATCTGCCCTCATCACCATCTGGGATGACCTTAACAATACAGTAGACCAGAATGGGGTAGTTGCACTACTTCTCTTGGACAGTTCATCTGCCTTTGGCACAGTCCATCATGACACTCGACTCCAAAGGTTACACCAAGCCAGCAATGAGGGGACTACTCTTAACTGGATCACATCATACCTTCAAAACAGAAGCAAATTCATCCATACTTTCCCTTTCTCATCCAAACCATACTTCACAAAAGTAGGAGTCCCTCAAAGGCTCTATCTTATCACGCATGGCTTTTAATATCTACATTAAGTCATACCAGCAATCATCAATTAATTTCAGCTCACCTGCCATAACTACACAGATGACATACAAATACTTCTTAAACTGGAAAGCCACAAATACATTAAACTCAATAATCTTCTGTTGCCCCAAAATCATTGATCATTGCATGACATCTCAAATATTAGGCATTCAAAACTGAAATAATCACATGTGGTGAGTGGACCAATTATGACCCACTCTGCGCCTGGCCCGATGATCTAGGACTACCTTGGAATTACCAAGGAATCCAAGCTATCAAAGAATTCTAGAGTGGGTAAGTTAGAAAGATCAGGCTTCCATACTATAAAACTCTTCCCCCATCTAGGATTTCTACACAAGGTCCAAGCTATTATCTCTCTTGTACTGTATAAACTTGATTACGCCAAAGTGGCCTCTACCACAGATCATCATTATCAATTATGAAAAGGCTACAACGAATTCAGAACTCTGTTGCCAGTCTACTCTTGCATGTAAAGCCAGAAGACAACATCTCCCCTGGCTTTAAGTCACTACATTGCTTACTGGTTTCCAGAAGATCCACCTTCAAGCTACTTTATGCCACCCACAAAGCAATACATGGAAAAGGACCACTTTTCATCAGGAATAAAATCCCCAACTGCATACAACAAAGGAACCTCCACTCCAGATTGGCACCCCGCACACAACCCCAGCAGACAAGAAAAAAACTCATGGGTGATACATCTTACTCCGTCCAAGCAGAAAAACTGTGAAATTAATTAGCCCCAAACATAAGATCCATGGATAACTATCTTACATTCTGAAGACTACTCAAGAGTCCTACATGACCACCATACACAAATCACGTGTGTACAGCATATGCTTGTATATGTAAACATGTATAAAGTGAATATATGTATGTATTTAGATATGTGCATTTCTTTGCACAAATGTAAATACTACATATGGTTAAAAAATATATAAATATTCTTATAGGTCTGCTTAACAAATGTTAGGCCACATCAATTATTAAACTTATACGATATTTGATTATATGATTATGGGTCTCTGTTTTATTTTATTTTATCTATGAAAATATGTAACTATGATCAAGCATGGCACTTGCAATAAGGCAGTTGGGATATCAGTCATGTTGTGATGGAGTAATCATTCTGGCAATGATAACGAAGGTCCTTAGATTTGACTGGACGGTGAACTTTCCAACAGCAGTATCCTTGCTGGCATGGCTGTCTGATGGCTTACTCCCACAGCCAGGACTGTTCCTGACTCAGATAGTTCTATGTCCTAAATCACTTATTCCACGCACCCCATTCAGTGGAAAACATTACATATTTTGTGACACATGGATGTCCTTCAATTTGTCCATCATGTTGTTGCTGCCCTGAGTGACAACCCAGCTCCCCATGCCAAAAGGAGGCACTGCATTCCCTGACCACTGTCTGAGAACTGTTGTGTGTTTACATATCCAGAAGGGAACCTACACTTTAACTGATTTTGAGTTTTATTGATGTTATTCCATAAGTCATGCTGAATGAGCACATTATGTCGCACTTCTTGATGGATTACTGTAAACCACACTCAAAATCAGGCCCAAAGTAGTGTCCAAGGCAGATTTATATTAAAAAAATACTACTCAGTGGGTCTGTGGTCAGGGCATGCCTTTGACTTGGGAAAGCTGGGCACTGGCATTCAAATGCTCACAGGTAACCCAAATTTGAAATTAAGAGGTCAAAAGTATGTTATACAGCATATTGCACAACATTTGTGTTGCAGTGTCCTGTGTCTAAAACACAAATTAGGGTGCCAAAGCGGTTGTGACACATTTAGTACAGCAGCTATGGGTTGGTGTAGGGTTAAACTGCTTGGTCCCTCACAATATTACTTTGTCCAATTTATGAATAAACATTTACAAAGTACTTGTCTTTAGCTTACCTGACGCTCTGCGGATCCACATAACTTGCTGAAGTTGGTCAGGTCTCCCTCTGCAAGATTGTCTAAATCCTCTGGAAAGAAGTTAGGGGCCCTGTCACGTCCACCTTCAGCCACGGTGGATCCCAGCAGAAGTTAGTAGGTAACAACAAAGAAGAACTGCTGTAGATGGTGGTTTAGAGGCAAGTGATCTCCTGGGCTTAAGAAAATGTGTACATCAACAGGGGCGTACATGGTGAATGATGGCTTCTGTCAATCATAGACCAGTTAAATCAATAAGGGACTGCAGCTGGCTGAAAAGGTAGGTACCACATCGGCTTACTAGCCCATCATCCATTGCATTGACGGTTATGTCAGGCATTCATCAAGTTTGATCCACCTTCAAAAACTATAATTGTCAACATAGGGTGTGCCTGACAAAATGGCAGACCAGTAGTATGTAATTGCTGGAAGATTCCATCATCCGTTACATTGCTTCCGTCAACAATAACTAGAACATCCCTATTACAATCAATAGATTTACACCATCCACCACGTAATGTGTGTCAACTTTGACAAATGTAAAAAATAAATGGGAAAGTAAACATACATTTTAGCATACTAGTAACAACACAATTCATCAAAAAAAGCACATTTATGTATTAACATTTCTAAATGAGAACAATTATTTATCCTAAAAACAAATGGCTATAAAATAAAAAAAAATGTTTAGGTGTTTATGTAGGTGAATTGCGATTCTCCTATTAACATGACTAGAGAATCTGGATTTCATTAAAGACACGGAGGCTAACATTATGCATATTACTTTTAATGCAGTCCCAAGCACAGCCGCATACATCATAAAGGACAAGTTCCAGAGTAGAACGTTAACATAAGATAAAAGGCATGAGACCATAACAATCAGCCTCTTTTAAATGCAATGTAGAGCAGGATAAGATGCGAAGAGTCACAGTCCAAAACAGCAGAGAGTTCCATGAGATTATGAACAAACGAAGAGTAGGAGAACGATGGGAGAGCCAGAGTAGAAATCTCCTGAGGTAGAGATTAGGATTGATTATCTGAAAAAGAAAGAGAAGTACAAGTAACTCCAGAATAAGAAATGCTAAATTGAGGAGGCAAGAAAAGTAGTTAGACAAGGTATAACAATTTCATCATGAGAGAGTTAAAAATGTAAATTACGTAAAAATATATATAAGAGAAAACAGAAAACATAAGTACTGTAAGTTTAATGTCTTAAGATTTAGACAATTAAGGGAAAGGGAGGGAGGGATAATGTTAGCCTCCGTGTCTTTAATGAAATCCAGATTCTCTAGTCATGTTAATAGGAGAATCGCAATTTCATTACAAGACCAGAGGCTACATTATGCATGTTGGTAGCTTTGTAAGACCACATCAGACATATGCGAAATTGGTTTACAATAATGCATAGCAAAGGTAGTAGCATTAGACCAGTTGGCAGCTTTAAGGATGTCATCCAACTTACCTCCAGACCAGAAGGACTTACTGGCCATAGCACCTCTGATTGAATGAGCTTTAAAGATATTTAAATCAACACCAGCCAAGTTCATAGCAATTTTAACCCACCTAGCAATGGAAGCAGAAGTAATAGCTTTGTGAGGTTTAACAAAGGAGATAAGTAGCTGATTTACATCAGGGGAACGGAGAGGGTTCATTCTAGTGTCGTATTCTTTCATGCACTCCACAACACAAAGTTTTTTGCGAGGGTAGAAAATAGAATCAGACATAGTTTTGGTTCTTCTCAATAAATCGAATTTGACTCCAAACATGTTGTAGGATCTATTAGAGATTTCAAGGGCTTTAACGTCGGAGACTCTACGACAAGAAATGAGACAGAGTAAAGTGGCAAGTTTGATGGATAGGTTTTTTCTCTTCAAAAAAGAGTTATCAGGCCAGTTAGAAAAGAGATCGAGGATCAAATTAACGTCCCATAGAGACTGATATCTAGGTTTAGGAGGTCTCCTGAGTCTAATACTTTTAAGCACCCTGCAAATAATTGCGTTTTTGCCAATGGTTTTACCATTGATGAGAGAATGTCCTGCGGAGATAGCTGATCTGTAGCAATTGATCGATCCATAGCTAAGACCCCTTTCGAATTGTTCAACAAGGAAGTTAACTATGTCAACGATAGGTGCTTCCACGGAATCCAGAGACCGGCGGTCATTTCTAAGAAGTTTATGTGGTGTTCGGATTCTTCCTGAGACCAAACACCCCCTGTGTTCTGATCTAAGAGACAGGCTCCCCAACCATGAAGGCTTGCATCAGATTCTAAAACGAATTCTGGTGCTGAACCAAAAATTGCTTTCCCGTTCCAAGCATCTAGGTTCTCTAACCACCAAGTCAGTTCTATTCTTGCTTCGGGATCCAGGGACATGCGATCCCCGTACCAGAGGCCTGAGCGAAGGGCTCTTGCTTTTATTCTCTGAAGAGCACGATAATTTAGGGGGCCAGGAAAGATAGCTTGGATGGAGGAAGAAATTAGGCCTAGTAGTCTTGCTAGTTCCCTCAAGGATAAGTTCTCTAGTTTCAACACGTGCCTTATCTCTTTCCTGATTTTTGTTATTTTCTTTGGGGGAAGGAGAAGAAGACATTTCGTGGTGTCTACGGTGAATCCAAAAAATTCCATGGTCCTGGAAGGGGATAGTATGGATTTCTCATTGTTTATGATAAAGCCTAGATTCTCCAACAGGTTTATTACAGTTTCCAGGTCTTGGATTATCTGAGAGTGGTCTTGTGAAAGAATAAGGATGTCGTCTAGATAAATGATCATACGGATACCTTTTTCCCTCAAAGAAGATGCTACTGATCTCATTATTTTGGTGAAACACCATGATGCAGAGGAAAGCCCGAAGGGAAGAGCTTGGAATTGAAAAAGGTGGTTTTTCCATATAAATTGTAGGAAGGGTTGGTGGGCTTGGGCCATAGGGATGGTAAAATAGGTGTCCTTTAGGTCTAGTTTGACTAGCCAGTCTCTTTCTAGTAGTAAATCTCTGAGTAGATGGATACCTTCCATCTTGAAGTGTCTGTAGACAAGATATTTGTTGAGCTCCCTTATATTTATGACAGGTCTCCAACCTTTGTCTTTTTTCTCTACGAGGAAGAGAGTACTTATAAACTTTAGATTCTCTATCGGAACCTCTATGATTGCACCTTTCTGAAGCATTGAAGATATCTCTTCCACTATTATTTTTTCTTGATCTAAGGTAAGAGGGATATCTCTGGGAAAGAAGTTTGATAGGGGGTTTCTATGAAGTCTATCATAAATTCCCTTACTGTGTTGAGAACCCAAGGGTCCTGAGTAATCAATTTCCAATTCTGAAAAAAGAATCTTAGTCTGCCTCCTACTTTCGGGGAAGAAGAAAGAGGGGGAGAGGGAAGGTTTGTACTCACTTGGGGTAAAGTTGATGTTGGGTGCTCCACGTGATCTGAAGTTTCGAGAGCGAAATCCTCTTCCTCTTTGTGGGTAGAATTCAGGGGTACTAGAGGGTTGGGAACCTCTTCCGCCATATCCTCTGTATCTGGAGTAGGACCTGCGATTGAAGCGGCCGGAAGAAAGGCCCCTTCTTCCGGCCCTGCCAAAAAGATTGTTGGTGTTGAAAACCTTCTTCATGTTTTGATGTGCTTTGTCCAGGGCAGTAAAGGTGGACACGTATTTGCCAAGTGTCTTGATAAGATCTTCACCAAAGAGGAGTCCTTTAGGATTGGTAGAGGGCTCTTTGATAGCCAGATCGCTCAATTTAGGAGAGATTTTAGTAAGAACTACTCTTCTCCTTTCCGAATTGAGGCATGCGTTGGCATTGCCCAAAAGAATCAAGGCTCTCTGACTCAGACCTCTAATTACTTCAGTATTGAGGGGTGTTCCATTTATATGGCTATGTTCTGCTGTATCGATGATCCGGGCTAGTGGGCCTAGGATATCAAGGACACGGTCTTGGCAAGTCTTTAGTGACCTCTCCATACCTTTTCTCGGGTCTCTACCGAGTTTAAAGAGATATTTTATAAGTTCAGGGTCAAGGTTTGGGGTTTGGCATACTTTCTCATCTATGGAAGGTCTTGAGCATTCGGCTCTTAGAAGATTTCTAGTATCTCTCTCTAGAGGGTACCTTAACCATTTTTTAATGAATTTGCTGACATGTTCATGGGGAAACCACTCCGAGCTTCTAGGGTGTTTTAGATTCAATGGTGAGAACATTTCTTCACCTAGAGGATCTATGATATTATCATTAGAAGAAGAAGAGGGAAGCTCACTTTCACAAGGATGAGAATCAAATTCCTGATCATCTTCATCCAGATCTAGGACGAATTCATCTGGTACGTCAGAGGCATTGTCATCAAAAACATCGTCTTCAAATTGAAGATTAATATCATGAGCACTTCGATATTTTGTGCCGCTAGGGACACCCTGATAGTTTGTGCCGCTGAGGACACCATTAAAAGTCGTGCCGCTAAGGACACCCATAGTGTTTGAGGTGCGGTGACCTCCCGTGAAACGTGAGGTGCTAGGACCTCCCGTGCTCTTGGGGGTTGTATGAATGATATTTTTAGTTTTTTTTAAGTCTTTTACCCCTCATTTCATTGAGATCTTCGTTACATGTGTTATGTTGGTATTCGGTAAAATCATCTTGGTCAGAGGGAAGTGATCTTTTAGAAGTCACGACCTTGGATAAAGTCTCCAACATACAGGATCTCATTTCGGTATGTATTAGATTTTTAAATACCTCATTATCCATGTTAGGTATTGGCGCACTGGCCTCATCTGAATCAATGTCAGACATGTTGAAATGTATTATTTTCTATGTCTTTTTTTTATTTTTTATTTAGGTTATAAATATGAATAAAAGTGTAATGCTCCCTCTTATCTTTCCTTTTTTTTATGGTAATTTAAGGAGTGGTCTAATAAAATAAGGTAAGTTAGAAAAAATATATAAATATATATAAATATATAAATTTAAAATTAAATCATTATATAAATATATATAAAATATATTATTTTAAAATTAGATCATCACTATGCTAGGTTAGATTTTGTAATTATTAATAATTGTATAATATTTACTCCAAAGGCTTCTTTTAGGGAAGAGTGGGTGAGAAGCAGAGCAAAACAGCTGATCGTCGGTCGAGCAACTGTCAGATTGCTCGAGCGAACGATTCAGCAGTCTCCGTGGTACAATGGGGAGGAAAGCACCTTGGCAACGCGGGAGCGCTGCGCGCTCGTTGCCAAGGTGCACTCTTCTAATCGCCCAAATAGTGAGAAGTGGAGGTATTAGAATGTCGCCACGATCACGACGGGAGCGGGAGAGTACCGCCCTTCAGAAATCACCACTGTAGCCAAGCGGGCCAAAACGGAGTCAGAGGTAAGGGGGGGAGAGCCGTGAGCAGGAGACACGGCTCTCCCCCCCAGTTCCTATATGCTGGGTAGTAACGCTGGGCAGTAGAGAACGGAGTAATCGCTGGGCAGAAGAGAACGGAGCGCGAAGCGCCTCGGGGTGGGTAAACAGGGAACGAAAGTCGATCTCCGTAAATTGGAGATCGACCGAGGTAGTAAGGGAGGGGGGGTGAGGCCCAAAACAACCGCAATAGAAGGCCACTGACAAGAGGGCAAAGAGAATTAGGAGCGAGGAGAAAATCCAACAGTATAAGAAAGCTGTTATACAAATTCTAATCAAGGATATACAATGTCAAATAAGGAGTAAAATAAATCAACTTATCTGCTTGGAGCCGCATTTAAAAGAGGCTGATTGTTATGGTCTCATGCCTTTTATCGTATGTTAACGTTCTACTCTGGAACTTGTCCTTTATGATGTATGCGGCTGTGCTTGGGACTGCATTAAAAGTAATATGCATAATGTAGCCTCCGGTCTTGTAATGAAATCTGGAGGTACTTGTTTTTGAAATAATATGTTTTTCTGTTGCATATTATATTTTAGGATGTGTATCTAATGTCACTAACGCTAGTCACATAGTAGCCATGTTATATATGCTTGAATTTACAATGTTGGCAAAATGTGGATTTGCTCAAATGTTTCCTAACCTGTGAATATATATCTTTAGATAATGATCTTATATTTTGTGGCTATGTCCATCATCCACCACAGGAAAGCTAGAGAAGAATATGTAAATATAATGTACATTTGTACAAACCACATCCAAATCTAGCGGCCATGCAAGAAAGACACATCATTGAAAAGTACAGGCTGAACTGCAACATCATAGAGGCATTGGAACAGCAATTCAAATCAGAACTTTTGCCTGGCATCTGAATTCAGACTGTCTTCCAAATTGTGAAGATTATGGCAATGTTACATTTCTGTGTGATTTTCTCATTCCAGGATGCTAACCAGCTGAGACAGAACATTTCAACAGCACAAGTGTCACAGACTCAGATTTCTTTTTAATTCTCCCACCCTTTGTTAAAATACTTCTGGCCCAGCTGCCATCCATGTTGCTCTTCTGTGCAATCTTCCGATTTTACTCAGTTGACACTAATCAACTTGCTGTGGTTTTGTTTGTTTTAAAATGTTATCTTTCTTTTACTGTCTTAGTTTTATATACACCTCATGACAGTGCAAGGTAAATTAGCCTACATATTAAGTGATTGTGCAAGATTTCCAGCTTCCAACCATGACTCGATGCTATGGTCCATATCACAACAGTGGGCAGGCCTTGCACTTCTGAGGGCCTGGCTGCTGGTTAGTCTTAAATTATGTTTATGTCATTTTCATTGTTATTGTTTGTCCATCCAAATGTCAGTTCACTTCTGCATGCTTTTGTGATTATGTATTATAGGGGATGGGGAAGTCTGCTTCAATGTAGCCCATGTACAAACAATGGGTGCTGTGGAGTAGGCCTTTGGGCTTCTGAAGCTATGGTTCAGATACCTGGATAAGACTGGAAGATCCCTCCTCAACTCTCTTGGCAATGTTTTGAGGTGTTATGTTGTGAACATCTGAGCACTGCTCTGCAGCGGAACATACCATTCATTCTTGATGATGATTACCCGTGAGAACCCCAAGACAATGTTGGTGACATGCGCCAGCAAGGTGACAGTGATGAGGATCAAGGCACTGACCTCAAGCATGAACTAATTGAAAACATCTTTTCCTAATGGAAAGTGATTGATGAATGTGTAATTTGTTTGACTTATGGACATTTCTTCTTTGACAATAGAACTTAGGGCCATATGTATCAAAAAAAGAGTTTTGCGATTGTCAAATTGCAATTTTTTGCGAATCGCAATTAGAGAATCGCAAAATGCAATGTATGTAGGATGTATACATTGGGCATGTATGTGCGACATATGGCACTTTAAAAAAATCTAAAAAGTGCTTATTTAAAGAAAATCCCTAATCCATTCCTTAAGGCCAAATAGTAAATTTCTGGTGCTTCCAGAATTGCATTTAAGGAATCGCAATTTGCAATTCCTTAATTGCATTCGCAAAATAGAGAATCGCACATTTTGCAATTCTCTATTTTGCGATTGCCTTTTAGGATGATACATCCCAAAAGGTTTCTTCCAATCCGCAAACGGCCTGATTCTGAGAATCTGCCCGTTTGCAAACAGGAAAAAGGCTTGATACATATGGCCCTAAGTAACCAATAAATGGCCTTTATGATTGCGGTTTATTTTATGTTCTAAAAGTACTATTGAGATGAATAATGTGTTTAGAGAATTTAGAGAATTATACTTCACAACCCAAAAAAAAAATTGGTAAAAAAGGTGTCTATGTTCCACTGGTAGCTCATGATCAACTGGTTGGAGACACCTACTTTGGTCAGTTGCACAGGAATTGGTTATGGATAGATCTGCATTGCAAGTTGGCACACCATTGGTGGAACTGTAGTGATTCATTTAGCAGGGCACTTTCTCTTAGTCATGGAATGATGTCAATGTGCTTAAGTTTCATCAAAGAGAGCTGACTCATGTGGTGTGAGTGTTAAAGCTTAGAACTCAGGCAAAGTTATTAGTTGTAGCCCATTGGTAGGCCTTTGGGGTAACCTATCCCTTTATGTCTATTGGTGATTCCAAATGTGTAGGTGATGACCTCCATTTGTGCTCCCACTATACTTAGAGAGCCAATTGTCATCAATACGTAACACTGACTTTCTGTCTCCATAATAGGTTGATTCATTACATACCTTGAAGTGGAATGTCATTTTTCATCATGCCTCACATAAGCCTTTCAATTCAGATCTGTACCAATGTTGATTCTTCTCTGTATTTAGACAAGTGTCTGCACACATTGTTAATATGCCCTTCTCCCTTGCTGGGCTGGCTTTGCCCTTTATTGATGTTTATAACATCAGACAACCCATCATTCATTTTCATTGTCAGTCTGATGGAATTGAGGGGCATGATTTCAATTTTAAGTCATATATCTGAGAAATATTCAGGCAGGTCTTCGCCTAGATCGGCATAGCGCACATCCAAGAGACGCACCTTACATCACACGCTGAAACAAGCATTGGTTCACGCTGGGCACACAACAAAAAGGCATCTTCATACTCATCTTATTTCATAGGAGTACTTACTCTGGTTTGCAAGGGAGTCCCCTTTGCTACTACTCACTCAGAATCTGACAACCAAGGGAGGTTTGTTATATGGCAGGGTAACTGTAGAGGTACAAATCTAATGCTGGGAAATGTCTACGGGCCCAATGTAGACAACCCTGAACTTTACACTAATATTTTTACTAGGCTACATAAGTTGCAACCGTTCACGATTATTTGGGGAGGAGATTTTAATTTCTTGCTAGATCTAAGTATGGACAGGTCTGGATCCCATGGATCCCTGATCAAACAAGCGTTCAAAACACTTTAAGGGGGGATGTCGGAATGGGGGCTCACTGATATCTGGCGATTTTGACACCCTAGGACAAAAGAGGGTACATTCATATCCGCTGCACATAATATGTTGTCTAGGCTAGATTACTGGCTGGTGAGCCAAGCAATGAGTAACTGGGTAGGTGAGATCAAGCATCTTCCCAAAACATTATCTGACCACTCCCCTGTCTTATTGTCACTAATATTAACCACTGATGTCCCGCGTCCTTTTCAATGGAGGAGGCATGCCTCTGCCCTCACAGATGCGGTCTTTAGGGATGGGGTAAGAACAGCAGTTATACGGTATTTTGACGAGAATGCAGACTCTGCGGAACTGCTTTGGGAAGCCTTTAAGGCCACCATCAGGGGCACATGTATTGGACTCAGAGCTGCCGTTTTAAAATCATTGCGTACTTGAATGTCTCAGCTAGAAAAAAAGCTCCGGGATTTCGAGACATCATATGAAACCAACCCCAAACCTCAAACAGTAGCAGACATAAAAACACATCTTCAAGAATACACGGAAAAGGCGGACCAGGAGATCAGGTGCTTATCCAAAAGATGGGTGGCAAGAGCATATGGGGAGGGGGAAGCCGGGTCATAGTCTGGTCACCAAGATTAGGGGACAAGAGACATCCCCTACATTCAAACCCTTATTGTGCAAGCAGGTACACGGATACACAGGATTTCCAAGATATATTAAAGGCTCTCGTGGACTACTATGCAGATTTATACGGGGTGAGAGGGTCTGCCGTGAAAAATGAGACACAATCTTGTCTAAACAACATAGCTCTGGCGTGGTTGTCACTGGGTCAGTGGGAATTTTTGGTTCAACCACTAACTGAGGAGGAGGTGGGGGATGCCATCCGGTCACTACCTAATGGCAAATCACCGGGTAGAGATGGGATCCCAGGTGAGTTTTATAAAGCCTTCCCTGACCTACTGATACTTCACCTACTGGCAATGTATCAAGAAGCATACAATAAAAATGCCTGCCCCCTCTCTGCGCGAGGTGCTTCTAATAACCTTACTAAAACCAGGTAAAGAACCCAAACATGCAGACTCGTATCGCCCACTGTCTCTAATCAACACAGCCGTGAAGATTCTGGCAAAAGTCATCGCATCTAGGCTCCAATTACTCCTGCCGGCCCTAGTGTTGCCAGATCAAGCAGGCTTTGTTCCCTCACTGTCCATAATTTGCGTACAATACTTGCGCTCCTAAACCTTATATTCCCCTCGCTACCCGCAGCGGCCGTTTTCCTCGACGCCGCCAAGACGTTTGACTCCATCCAATGGCCGTATATGTTTATGGTGCTGGCCAGGATGGGGATGCCACAAGCGTTCCTAAACTGGATTCAACTGTTATATATAAAACCTGTTGCCCGGGTTTGTGTTAACGGCCTCACATCCGAGCCAATAAATATACACAGAGAGACGCGCCAAGGCTGCCCACTATCCCCAATATTATATGCTATAGCATTAGAGCTCCTAGCTGGCATTATACGACAAAAACACTCATCTGCCGCGCTAGTATATCGTCTCCGACCTCTAGCGATTTCACTTTATGCAGACGATATGGTAGTGTACATCAGAGACCCATGCACACATCTGGATCCCATCCTAAGAGAGTACATTAAATTTGGATGGTACTCAGGATTAACCATAAACTGGAATAAATCAGTGGTATTTCCGCTGACCCTGGCAGCCACACCACACATAACAGAATTCCACTGGTATGGTGCACAACATTTCTCAAATACTTTGGAGTCTGGATGGACAGAGATCCGGGGGAAGTCATTAGGTTGAACTATGGCACAGCCGTTGCAAAACTGCGAGACCAGATAGCGATTGTACTTGCCAGTGTCCACTTCACTTGGATTTCCATGATGCCTTCAGAGTGGAGCATGGACAAGTCCTTCTTCTGCCAGGGCATGAGGTTGTGGGGCCTTGGAGACCCACGACCAGTGGGCCAGGGCATTTTCATGTGCCCGGCAAGCCAGGGTACAAACTCTTCACCGCATGTCTTTCCAGCACTTGCAGATCTCGGCCTGTGACCATCTGGTGTTGGAGACAGTATTTACCCTATCCAGGATTCCCGCCCACATTCGCTTTGTTCCCTCACGGTCCATAATTTGCGTACAATACTTGCGCTCCTAAACCTTATATTCCCCTCGCTACCTGCAGCGGCCGTTTTCCTCGATGCCACCAAGGCGTTTGACTCCATCCAATGGGCGTATATGTTTATGGTGCTGGCCTGGATGGGGATGCCACAAGCGTTCCTAAACTGGATTCAACTGTTATATATAAAACCTGTTGCCCGGGTTCGTGTTAACGGCCTCACATCCGAGCCAATAAATATACACAGAGAGACGCGCCAAGGCTGCCCACTATCCCCAATATTATTTGCTATAGCATTAGAGCCCCTAGCTGGCATTATACGACAAAAACACTCATCTGCCGCGCTAGTATATCGTCTCCGACCTCTAGCGATTTCACTTTATGCAGACAATATGGTAGTGTACATCAGAGACCCGTGCACACATCTGGAGCCCACCCTAAGAGAGTACGTTAAATTTGGATGGTACTCAGGAATAACCATAAACTGGAATAAATCAGTGGTATTTTCGCTGACCCTAGCAGCCACACCACACATAACAGAATTCCCACTGGTATGGTGCACAATATTTCTCAAATACTTTGGAGTCTGGGTGGACAGAGATCCGGGGGAAGTCATTAGGTTGAACTACGGCACAGCCGTTGCAAAACTGCGAGACCAGATAGCGATTGTACTTGCCAGTGTCCACTTCACCTGGATTTCCATGATGCCTTCAGAGTGGAGCATGGACAAGTCCTTCTTCTGCCAGGGCATGAGGTTGTGGGGCCTGGGAGACCCACGACCAGTGGGCCAGGGCATTTTCATGTGTCCAGCAAGCCAGGGTACAAACTCTTCACCGCATGTCTTTCCAGCACTTGCGGATCTCGGCCTGTGACCATCTGGTGTTGGAGACAGTATTTACCCTATCCAGGATTCCCGCCCACATTTGCATTAAGTGGTTCATGGTTGTTATCTGATCCAGTGCTCCAAACAGGGTTTGAACCCTAATTATCTCACCCACCTCACATTTAGCTTTTCTTGTAAGAATTTTTTGCTGTCTTCTTTCAGACTTTTTTATTAATTGGTGGCAAAAAGCTCAGCTGCTTCATGTTGTGAGTGATAAATAGTTTATGTGTTTTGAGGAATTTATTTTGTAGTGGGAGCTGCAGGCGTCAACTCTGTCTTCATTTTGAGTAGGTGTGTGTTAGAAGATGCTTCTGTTAACATTGAAAGACCAATCTGCCATCAGAAAACACATCCACTATTGCTGTCCTCTGTTGTGAGGGTCCTTCCATCCCAATCTGACAGTGGTTAGCTCTGTGGATAGATGTGAGCAATACTAAAGCTGATGGAGTGGTAACTGAGAATGAGGATGAGAGGACCGACTTCAGAGGACTGAAGGATAGTCGGCGGTCCTTCGCCATCATTACTACTGATTACCCCAATAAAGAGGATACTTGACTGCCGGCGTGACAGATGGATTAGCTAAACCATAAAGGAGAAAATATGGTCTATCCCTCAAACTCTGAACCAGGCCCTTAGTTCTGTAAGTACACAATATTTCCTCCCCATGCTTCACTAGACCATCCAGTCTATGGTCTGCTTCCTGCCCCACAGTTGGAGTCAAAATTTGCAAACTTTTGACTTGGAACCCTCATTCATCCTGCAAATCACTTCTGTATCAAAAGGTATCAACATGCAACTCTACACACTTCGCAGAATACATCGTATTTTACTATCCAACAATTGGATTGAGCCAACAAAATCCCTTCCCCCGAGATACCTAGATTATTGCAACATGGTTTACAAGGCTTCCCGAGTCTGTTAGATCTTAAAGAATCCAAATTCAAGCCATCAAAATATGGCTGAATTTGTGAGAATTTCACCTTGCGAAACCATTTCCGACAGTCCTGCCTCCAAGTACATAATAGGGTAAAATGATATTAGTTGAGAAGCTATTGCAAAATGACGAAGGGTTTATAAGTCTGTACCATCTTGCTCTGTCTCATAGGTTAATATGACTCACTTTCTAGCTGAACTATTTTATATTAACGTCTCAATAACTTGATAAATAGGAAAAATCCATTTGCACACTCAAGATATACACAATTTAGGCATTAAAGTACTCCAGGAGACACATCATTAAGAGCCAAATGCTTTTAAATTATGTAGACATATTTGTATTTCCTTGAACATAATATGAGGACTTCTAAAAAGAAAAAAGATCACAATAAGCGCTGTTGAATAAGTGAAGAGCTGTTAGTAGCTTCATACAAAAAAATCTAAACTGCAAAGTATTAGCCAATAGAAGCGAGATGCTAATTCCTGAGATGCAGGACAAAAATTAGTATTTGCGAATAGTTGGGTCCCCAACGACAGAAGCACACATAATGAATATCATTAAACTATGATTGCATTATAACTGGGGTACATTTTAGTGCATTTCAAGAATATATTTCAGAAAGAAGTGGCACATCCGAAGACAGAGAAAAGTGATTAGACCGCTGCAGATAACTCAAATCTGATTCTAGTTTCTTTCAGATACCTATAGTCGTCCATCTTTCAAATAGATATTCTCTTTTGAAATGACAATGCTCTAGCCGTGGTTTGCCTCTCATTTTAAAAACATACACCAGCCATATAATCTATCATTAATCTATGATGCTCTAGTCTAGAGCATTGTAATTGGAGGTCGAAGCATTTGTGCTTCAAGGCAAACTTTTTAAGGGAAAGCTGCATTCCGATGTCAAACTCTTTATATAACTACACTCTTTAAGAGCGCAGGGCATCAGAATTGTGTGCAGTTCCCTAAACTTTTTTTCAGTGCATCATTAATTAATGTACAGCCCATGAAAGACAGAAAGAGAAAGCTAAGATTAAGGGCCATATGTAGATAATTTCTATTTACCGATTCATAAATACCGAATATTACCGATTCGGTATTTATGAATCGGTAAATAGAATGTAGGTAAACATTCAGTAATTATTACCAAATCGGTAATATTCGGTATTTATGAATCGGTATTTACAGAATCGGTAATAATGCATCCCTTCCAATTCATTCCTATGGGCCTGGAGGCCCATAGGAATGAATGGGAAGCCATTCACTATTACCAATTCGTTAAATACCGATTCGGTAATAGGGGGAGCATATTCATGGGTGGCAGGGTGTCACATTGACACCCTGTTGCACCCCTGAATCGTGCATGTGTGCACATGTGGCGCACATACATGCCCTAAGGGCATGTATGTCTGCCACATGGCACTTTTCAAAAAGCACAAAATTGCTTTTTAAAAGGTATTCGTTATTTACCATCAACTTGTAGTTGGTGGTAAATAACGAATCCAGAAACCACAAATGCACTCACTTGAGGAGTGCCCCCTACATAGGATTTCAGGATTCAGTATTTTACCGAATCGGTATTTTACCGATTTCTTAAAATTCCGATTCGGTAAATTACCCAATCCTGAAATCCAGCAACCTACATCTCAATTGCCTAAATACCGGTCGGTAACGGGATATTTACCGATTTTCGGCCGTTACCGACCGGTATTTAGGTACCTACATATGGCCCTTAATCTTTAGTAAAAAAAAAATAGCAAGCAACATCAGACAAGTTCTCTACAAAAGCATAGATAAAGTGGGTAAATAGCATTTATTTAAGAATCTGAATTTACCCTGGACATGATACGACAAAATATTTGGAAAAGAAGCCTCATTTATAGCCCATAAATTGGCTAGCTTAAAAGCAGAAAAGTAATGCTATGACTACCATAATTGTGAGACAACCACCTCAAAGCTGACAAAACGAAAGTACTGATATTCAGCAACAATACCTCAGCCTGGGAATCCACCTTGTGTTCCACGGAACTACGCCCTCCACACCCTCACCCTCCGACTACTCACGAAAGCTGGCCATCAATCTGGACACCAACCTCACCATGAGACATCAAATCAATGCGGTCACCTCCGCCTGCTTTCACACACTTCACATGGTTTGAAAAATCGTCAAATGGCTCCCTCCTGACACCAGAAAGACCATCACCCAGGCGCTAATAACAAACAGACTGGACTACGGCAACACCCTCTCTGATGGCATCTCAGCACACCGGCTACAAAAGCTGCAAACCATACAAAACACCACATCCAAACTAATCCTCAACTTTCCTCGCATGATGTACATCATACCTCACCTCCGAAAACTACACTGGCTCCCAATTCAGAAATACTGCAAGTTCAAGATGCTCACTCATGCCTACAAGGCACTTCACAACCAGGGTCCCACCTACCTCAATCACCGTCTTCACTTCCACCACCCAACCAGGAACCTCTGCTCTGCATCAGCCATGCTCAGCAAGACCTCCTGTATCCACAGAAGCAAGACAGGAGGTAGGGCCTTCTCTTACCTGCCAAATCCTGGAACGACCTTCCCCAGCACATTCGGTCAGCTGTGTCACTTATGGATTTCCTAAAGAAACTGAAAACCTGTCTCTTCACTCGATCCTTCTTGCATAACCTGCACCTACTCAGCACCTGGATATCTTCACAGGTGACAAGTTTTGCACTCTACAAATCCACATTACATTACCATCTACAGCATGGAATATAAGGGAGCAAAGTTGTTCTTCATATCAACTGAAGAGATTTGCAGGTGCTATTCAGAGCTTTTTAGCAAAATCACGACTTCAAAAAGAAGGATGTAGATGAATGTTGTAAACCTTGTTGTGAGCCTTACCTACTCAGCATCTACTGTGTACCAGTTTTTATGGTTTCTCCTTTCCTCCATTATTCTCACTGTCCAGTCACTGGTACTTTCCTTCCTCCCCTCTATTCATTTCCTTTTCTACTTCTTTGACAGTTGGAAATGTTGACGTTCTTTTCCACAGATGAGGAGAGCTTGAAGATGTGAATAAAGCCAGTTTATTTATTTTTCTGTTTGCCTCATTTCAAGATAAAGGACTGCTGTGAAGGGGACAGTGCGCATATTCCCCCTCTGCTTAGCTCTCTACCTTTCCTTTTGCAAATTTGTTTTGTCTTGCACTGGTAGAGCTTAGATATGGCTTACAGTGTATGCACACTAACTTAGAACTAGTGTGGATGAGGGATTTGCTGCATTACCATGTAAGGGGGGATTTCAAACTCATTCTTTATCTGAACAGTCACTAAGCCTCGAACAACTTCCTGTCATTACAAGCAGATCATATTGTGACAACGTGTGAGAGTGACTTTGCATGGATTACAGCACCACCTTCTGACAACAGCTACTAGGAGTCTGCTTCCTACGGTGGTCCTCCCACTTCATTAGCTCTCTGCCCTTTCAAAGATTAAGGTGCCCAAAGGAAGAGTGGCATTTCAGCGTCAAGTCATGTGAGAACTTTAAACCTGAGGTTACTCTCCGTTCCTTTCCTCTGGTGATCACACCCTTCCTGCTGACGCCATGTGCTGATACTCCTTCCAGCCTGAAATGACCATCAAGGACATCCCAATACCAGTATTAGGCAGGATTTCCGATCAGCTTTGGAAAGTGATTCAATACCCTATTGGGGAACATGTAATAAATATATTAACCGTACATTTATGTACGACATCTTCGGGTTTGACAGCATACAGTGACACACACACCACAATCTTTCAAACAGTGTGAGAGACCAACCTTAAGTGAGAAAATAGTATACTTGACAGTGACTTGCACACCCAAAATTGTTCTTTCATTGGTGTGTCACAGTAATACACTCACCCTATTTAGGAACCTTGCAGCGGTTTGTCAACTTTTCTTTTTTTGATTCAACTGTAAAAATTAATTCTTCATAACAGTTTGCTATTTACACTACATGCCCCATAACATTAAACACTATTACATTACACAGTGAGAACCCTACTCTATTTTCTATGCTTGCAAGATCGTATTTCTGAACTTATTTAGTCGTGTATTATTGGCTAGTAGGCTATCATTATTAACTACTGTATGGATAGTCACCGTTCAAATTTGCAACATTCTCTCAGTATTAGTGACCAATTACACTGCTATTCTAAGAAATGTATTTACACTTTGTGACTTTGGTAGTCTCATGGACACACTTTCAAGGGATTAACATGATAGATGTGCTAATAATTCCAGTATTTAGGAAAGGTTACTCTTCAACAATCCTACCTTAAATTAAGCTATCGAATTATAAAAATGTGTTGAACACACACTCCGTTGTATAAAAGAAATGAAGTCTACCTCAGAAACGGTGTCAGAAATCAAATTAGAAGGGGGGGCGTGGCTTGTGCGCCGGAGTGTCATGGCGGACCCGGTGTGAGCTCCGCAACAACGTGGGACTTCACTATCATTAAAACGGTTGTATGACGTTACAACGCATTCCGTTGCAACGCATGCCTTTACCACGCATGCGTTACAACGGGAATGCCATCACCACGCATATAATTTATCATGAAAATGCCTTTAACACGCATATTTTTACAACGTTTTTCGTTTTTAAACTATGCATGTTAATTGTATTTTCATGTTAAAGGATATCTCCTATCCCTACAAATTATCCCTATTGTACCCTTAAAATTTATCCCTGCGCGACACCACCCCCATTCCCCCTTACCTCTCCACTCCAAGCACTTCTAAATTGCATTTTACGTCGTTAAGAGGAAGCGGAAGTGTCTTTCCGTTTCCTCTAACGACGCCGATTGCCTCCACATTGTTTCTCTTCATTAACTTAAAACGACAGAAACAGGTGCGTTTTTTGAAACTCACGCTTTATTTTTTTATAATTTTTTTGGGGGGGGGAGACCCCCCAAGCCCCCCTCTTTTTTTTTTTACCTTTATCACACATGCCTTTTCCGCGTATCTCGTAGTAAAGATATGCATGGTAAAGGCTATTCGTGGTTATTGTTATGAGTGGAAATGGCCGCGCTGTAGTGGCCGTTTCCCCATTAAAAAACCTAGTTTGACTGATACTCCATCTTCAAGCAGCGGGCATGGCTTCAGGAGTATGCGGTGAGTCTCCGAGCCGCTTTCTGTGTGACCTGTATCAGTTTTGAGCCTATAGGCTGTGGCGGCAATCCTACCTCAGCGATACGCGGGCGCCCACCATTTTATATCGCGGCGCTCGTGTTCTCCTTTATCTGCCCGTTTGTTTCACGTCCTTGGAGGAGACACACGTCTGAGCCTCTTGCACCAATTAACACCGCTCAGTCTGCAAAATGCTTGTCCCGGCTTAGGGATTAAATCTTTTCTAGTGAGATACTTTTAATTGCTCGAAAGCAAGATTGTGTCAGAGCACTAATGAACAGTGATTGATGTGGTGGTACACGACAGCAGGAGCCTGACTGCAGGGTCATCATCACAGGAAACACCAACACTTAGTGCTCCCGCCATTTTCTAATGTGGTGCTCACACTCTTCTTTTTCTGCCTGTTTTATATACGACTGGGCTTAAATAATGTCTCCTCTGTTTTCATCTCCTGGAATAACATTTGGGCATTGGCTGTTTTACAAATGTGCTTTCTTTTTGTGGCACTGGAATAAAATGTTTCTTTTTTTTTTCCTCAGTATGTAACTGCTGGAATAGTTAATATGATATTTTTGAGGTCCTTGTGTTACTATTGCTTAATAGTTATACTATAGCCTTATAGCCCGCCGTAGCGGGCTATACCAGGCTATTAAAGGCCCGCTGCATTGTTAAAGGCCTGAGCCGAAGGCGAGGGACTTTAACAAAGCAGAGGGACTTTAAAAGCCGGTATAGCCCTGCTACGAAGGGCTATAAGGCTATTAGAACATTCTGCCACTAGAGGGCAGAATGTTCTAACAAATAAAACAAAGCCTTCAAGGAGCGCGAGGGGATTCAAATCCCCTCAGGCTCCCTGAAGCCTTTGTTCACAGCCAGAGCTGTGTACAAAGAAACATTGGAATGTTGGAGCTCCGGGCTTATACCAGCCATTATAAGCCCGGAGCACTCCATTGTTTTCAATGGAGCTTCCGACATTCCAATGTTCTAATATAATGTGTGACACATGTTGTGCTCTATGATATTATAACTTCCTCATCAAATATAAGACATACTTTTTCTTCACTATATTCTTCCAACGCTATACATCATAAGTAGATTTTTTCAGCATTCAACAATGGCTAGAGACCTTCATATTGCTAGATCTTCTTCCTCTGGTAACAAACCGAAAAGGCATAAAAATGACCCGCCTTCTCCTATTCTCTCTTCACAAAATCCAGTTCTGGACTCGATATTAGATGAAGTACGTGGCCTTCAACCTTTTATGTCCACTACTAATGAAAAGTTAAAACAGATTGAAGAGAGATGGATCGTTATGGAGGGAAAGGTTTTGGAACTTGAACAGCGGGTAAGAGACCTACAAGATGCTTCTTCAAAGATTCCAATAAATCCACAAGTTAAAAATTCACACGGAGGATCTTAAAAATCGCAATCGTAGAAATAATCTGCGCCTCTACGGTCTTCCGGAGAATATTGAAGGTCCTGATATGGTTTCATTTCTATAGAAGCTTCTTCCTGAACTTTTAGATCTTCAGTCATCTTCATCTCCCCTTAACATACAAATAGCGCATCGTCTTGGTCGTCTACATCCTACTTCAAACAAACCACGTGGAATTATAATGCTTTTCCTGGAATTCACCGAGCTCATGCATGTCCTGAAGGCAGTAAGGCCTAAACGTCGTCTCCTTTGGTCAGGCCATAATATCTTCATATCCCAAGATGTTTCCAATGCAACAAAAGCTCTACGTAAAGAATTTCTTGCCCTACGTCCCCAGATGAGACAGCTCAATATTCAATATGGAATTCTTCATCCGTGCCTATGTAAAATTACACATGAAGGACGGTCATGTTCATTTGATGATCCTGACAAACGTAAACTTTTTCTACATAATATTTCCTCTCGTGGAATGGATACCAGTATTTGACTGTTCTTATAGTACAGGATTGTTGATATGGTTCTAAAAGTTGTTCTTTGTTAAAATTTTATGATTAGTCGTTGTTGTCTTCTTACTTATGAGGTTCTCATTTCATCTGTTTTCTATCACCGTTGTCCGTGTCCTTCAGCGTCACTATGCTCCTCCCAATTCGGACATTCCTTTCTTTACAGATCTGGATTCTACTACGTGATCTGTTTACTTTTTCCTTGATCTGTCTTCTTCTTTTTTCTTCCTTCTCTCTCTGTCTTATCCCTCTATACCTATCGTTTCTTCTCTTTTTTGGTTTTGCTGTATGTTCATTGTTTTATTTCTTGTAATGATTTTTCTTCATCACATAATAAATGATGTCGCTCTTTTTCTCTTCGTTGGTCTTACGGTTTCATGTTTCTGTTTCCTCATGTACTCCCTAATCCAACACCATGATTAATGTTGTCTCGTGGCATGTTCGTGGTCTAGGTCATCCTGTCAAACGTCAAAAGGTACTGTCTCATTTAGCTAAACTCAACGCCCAAGTTGCTTTTTTGCAGGAAACCCACTGCAATGATGTAGAATCTCTTAAACTCAAATGCCATTGGATTAATCAAATTGTTTTTCCTCTGCTACTGATCGTCATGGTGGGGTTGCTATATTATTTTTCAAATCTAATAATGCCCAAATATTATCATCAGAATGTGATTCCAATGGTCGTTGGGTACTGGTGGACGCTCTTATCAACAAAATGCAAATAACCTTATTCAATATTTACGGGCGGGTTAAACCAGATCCTGAATTTTGGCATTCCATTAAATTGAAATTATTATCTATATCTAACTCCAATATAATGGTTGGCAGTGATTTTAATAACTGGTTGGACCCCATCTCTGACAGAAAATCTAAATGTAAATTCAAACCAGATAAAACCCACAAATCATTTCAGTCTGCCATTTCCTCCCGATCCTGATGCCTCTGAATGTACTTTTTTTTCTCCTATACACCATAAAATGTCCCGTATTGATTATATTTTAATCTCTAAATCATTACTACCTTGCCTCCAATCATCTGAAATTGGTTCTTTTTTTATTTCTGACCATGCTTCCTTTTCTACCTCTATTGATATGTCCCTCACTAAACCCAAACAAGGTCGCTGGCGATTTAACAATCACCTCTTATCAGATCGTGCTTTTATATCAGAAGCGACCTCTTTCATAAATGAATTTTTGGTGCTTAACAATTCTTTAGATACCTCAATACACAATTGGGATGCTTTTAAAGCATCTTTTAGAGCCTTTACTATTGCATATTCTGCCAAGAATAAAAAACTATTAAATGTTAAATATAAAGATACCCTACTCCAAATTAAAACTTTGGAACATAAATATTTTTCGGCCAGATCCTCCTCATCACTACAAGAGTTAATTAAAGCTAAATCTCCTGTAAACAAAATTGCCACCGTGGATCCCTGTAACATCCTTCTAAAGATTAAACCAAAATTTCACGGAAGCCAGAACAAAGTAGGGAAAATGTTAGCTAATTATTTAAAAATTAAATCAGAACGTAAGAATATCGGCCCTATCGATTCAGAAACGACTAACAGACTCCTTTCATCTGACTCTGACATTTTAGAAACATTCCAATCGTATTATAATCTCCTATATACAGAAAATACTAATCCCGCTGAAGAAGACTTTACATCTTTCTTCCAAGACATTCCTAAACCTACAACTCTCCCTGATATCTTTGTACCACTGGAGGAGGATATTTCTCTTCAAGAAATATCCGATGCTTTCAAATCCCTGAAAAAATCTAAGGCTCCAGGTCCTGATGGCTTTTTAGTTGAATTATTCTTAACCTTTCCTCAATTTTTGCCCCTAAATTATTTGAACTTTTTAATTCATTCTTAACCAACTCTAAAGCCTGTTAATCTTTTTTGGAAGCCCTTATTATTGTTATCCCCAAACCTGACAAAGACTCCTCTTTTTGCTAAAATTTTCACCCCATATCTCTAATCAACTATGATTGTAAAATTTTTGCAAAGATTTTGGCATCACGTTTGGAGAAACGTATTCCTCTCCTAATTAACCCAGACCAGGCTGGCTTTGTTAAAGGACAATTGGCCTCTGATAATGCCAGAATGTTTTCCAATATACTATCTCTCTTAGCCGCCCTATCTATGGATGCTGAAAAAGCTATTAACCGAATACAATGGGAATTCATGATACATGCTTTACAATGGTTTGGTTTTGGCCCAAAGTTTATATCATATGTCAAATTATTATATACTGCTCCAAAAGCATGTGTTTTTGTTAACGGTCTCTTCTCCCCATATTTTCGCCTGCAAAGAGGTACGCGCCAGGGATGCCCCCTTTCCCCATTACTTTTTCTGTTATGCTTAGAACCCTTCCTTGAACGTATTAGAAACAACCCCTTATCACTGGTTTTAAATTGAAATCTCATCAAATTAAACTTTCTGCATATGCATATCCTTATCTATATGTCTAATCCTATCTCCTCATTACCACCTCTTTTACAAGAAATGTCATTATTTTCTAAAGTCTCAGGTTATAAACGAAATTTCTCCAAGACTGAGATTTTACCTTTGAATTCATTATGTTATCAGCATATGTTTGATTCAACCAATTTTACATGGTGCCCTCAAATAATTAAATATTTAGGAACATGGTTATGAAACGTTATCCTGTAATTTTACTGCTCTTAAACTTAAAATTGCCCAATTTATTGTCCTCTTGGTCCCCATTATTTTTGTCGTGGTGGGGCAGACTTGATAACATTAAAATGATGATTGTTCCCCAAATATTATTCATAATTTCAATGTTACCATTCAAAATACCCAATTATTATTTTACACAGATTAATTCTATATGTAATACATTTTTATGGAATAATAAGCGTGCACGAATTGCCTTATCTAAATTGATTCATCCTAAAACTGAAGGTGGTGTTCGATTTCCTGATTATAATGCTTTTTTAATTCGTCAATTCTATGCTATGTCTAAAGATTATCAAGATTTACCTAGACCATCTTGGGTTACTGTTGAATGTTCATTGTTAAATGATTTTTCGATACAGGATATCGTATTTATGACCAATTGTACTTTTATCGCTAAATACCCAATTTTGCAATATTCTCAACACCTTTTACATACACTTTTTTTAAGGGCTTTGACAAATATCAATCTATCCCAACCTCCTCAATATGAGTTAATAAATACATTAAATTTCGTCACAAATCATTTTACTACAAACATTGGAGAGAAAAGGGCATTTTTATGTTAATCAACTGATTGTTAATAATTTGAGTTTGCCCTTTCATCAATTGCAGGAGAAATTTAATCTCCCCGATTCATGTATTCAGCAATATCACACTCTAGTTCCAGCTCTCCAGACCTGTTTACAAAACTTTATGTCTAACCCAGTACCAATTTCATTCACACCTGATACACCCCTGTACCAAATTTCTAATGACACAATTCCAAGTGCTTCCTTTATATATAATAAAAATCTATCTGTACCTACTTGCACACAGAATAAATCTCATATTGAGTTAGAATGGGAACAGGACATATCTCAAACACTCTCTATTCCTCAATGGGATAAATTGTGGCAAAAACTTTTCAAGACTTCCAAGGCTGCAAATATCACACAATCCCTATATTTTATTTTTAATAGAGTTGTTATTACACCCCTTCTCCTTCATAAATTCAGTCAATCCATCTCTCCATCCTGTTGGTCTTGTTCTACTGCTGAAGAATCTTTAATACATTTACTTTACTATTGTCCTAAAGTTCTTGCGTTTTGGAAAGCTGTTTGGTCAAAATGTTTTTCAATCTTTTCATATGATGTTCAATTTAACATCCATAATGTATTTTTAGGTACTCTGTCTCCTGACTTTGACCAAATTGTTTCCAAATCTATTTTATTCGATTTGTTTATTGCTGTTGCTTTTAAGGTTATACTAATATGCTGGAAAGACAATTCTAAATTATCCTTTTTAGCCTGGTGGAATTTAATATGTGATGAAGATAAAATTGCTACGATTTACTACTTATCTGTCTTCACACTCATCTTCCTTATAATCTCCTCTCATATTTTTAGTTTCTTCTTTTCCTTTTCTTTTCTTTACTCCCTTTCTTTACTTTCTCTTTCAAATTTCTCCCCCCTTTCTTCTTTTTATAATACAACTCACAAATTTTATTATTCTCTTACCTATTTATATTGGAACACAGTATTTTACTATAAAGTTCAGTTCTACAATTGTTCTTAGATGTATTATTGCATGTATATGCAATCTTCTGATTTCATATTTTTTATCTTATTTTTTATAGATTGTATTATTGTAGAATTTTTGTTGTATATTTACTTTTCTGAACGCAATATTATATTTGTATTTCTGTGTTCGTTTTCTTAAATAAAAATGATTTAACAAAAAAAAGAAATCAAATTAGAAAACCCGGAACATGAAATTTGTAGAGTAAAAAATGGTACACCCAATAATATCTGATTTAACCAGGAAGCAGATACATTTAAATGTTCCATTGTAGAAGCAGTAATAATAATAATGATGATAATAATGGTGATAATAATGTTAATAATAATAATAATAATAATAATAATAATAATAATAATAATAATAGTTTATTTATAGAGCACCTGGCTACCCCCAAAGGTGCGTCCCCACGCTAGAAGCACATCAGCAGGCGTGGGAAAAAGATACCGGACTAGAGGTGGTATAGCCAGGTTTTCAGACCTCTACGAAAGGTGGGTTCAGATTTCTCTGCAAGTAGCAAGGGCGGGAGTGTGTTCCAGTTTTTGGCTGCTAGAAAGTCAAATGAGCGAGCTCCCATCCTTGCCTTTCCTTATCTTAGGGATCTTGAGTAAATGCGCTCTTGTCAATCTTAGTTGTCGACTAGGATTGTGCGGGGTGAGTAAGTGGTGCAGGTAGCTGGGGCCTTTCCCCTGTATGGTCCGATGACAGAAGCACATGGCTTTGAAAATAATTATTTTCCCAATTGGCAAACAGTGAAGGGAATCAAGAGCTTTCTTCATTGAAGCGCATCTAGGTAGATTGAGGACAAGGCATGCCGTGGCATTTTTAATTCGTTGGAGGAGTTTCAGGCAGTCTTTTGGCGCACCCAGATATAGGACATTCCCGTAGTCAAGTTGCAAGGTCACCAAAGTGTGCACTATGGTTTTCCTTGCTGATACGGGGAGGATGTCTAAGGTTTTTTTATCATCTTAAGAGTGCTAAAGCATCTTCCTGCCACCTTTCTAGTTTGAGACTCAAACAAGAGTTTAGGATCGAGTCACTCTCCCAGGTTCTTTACCTCTGTTTTGGGCACAGGGCAGGCCCCAGTGTCTGGGGCCACCAGGCAGTACTCCAGATGGAGGGGGATTTCCCGACGATCATGACATCTGTCTTGCTGCCATTAAATTTAAGGCAGTTGTTAGACATCCATGAGGCCAGATCATTGAGACAGGAACAGAACTGTAACGCTGAATCATCAGAGTCTTGCGCAAGAGTCACTACAAGCTGTGCGTCGTCAGCGTATGACACCATAGAGATCTTGTAATTGTCCATAATCTCAGCCAGCAGACCGATATACAGATTAAAGAGGGTGGGGCTCAGGACAGATCCCTATGGGACCCCTTGACAGAGTGGCAGAATTTTTGGATGATGAGGGTGCTATAACATTTGGAAGCTAAGATCTTCCAAGAAGGACCGCATCCACTGAAGTGCCACCCCATCTAGTCCGCACACCTATAGATGCTGCAAAAGTAGTTTATGGGAAACCGTGTCAAGGTGGCACTTAGGTCCAATTGGACCAAGGCTACCTTCTGACCGGCACCCACCCGTCTCCGTATAGTCTCTGTTGCAAAAAGGAGAGCAGATTCGGTTAAAAAGGATGCTCTGAAACCTGATTGTGTAGGATGTAGAAGGCTGTGTGAGTTGAGTTGCAAATATTCCAATATGTCCGGCACATAATGATATGTGCGGGAAATGCAATAAATGGTCCCATTCGCTGGAGTATGTAAGGACTAAAAGATAAAAATGGTAAATTCTAGTGATGTTGATTTTGCAGATGGAAAGCCATTTATTTTTAAACTCAATGATGATGAATGTCACACTATCTTCCCGCAATGCCTCATTTAAGTAGATGGTAGTGTAGTATCTATGCATGCAGATTCATGTTCCCCATATACATTGAGCAACAATCGAGATTTTAAAAAAAATGACTGGTTATGAAAACAAAGTTAGATACTCATGACATCACACCCAGTGGGTATGATCAGGGCTACTGGAATTATGCTTCTGGGTTGCCTAAATTATGGTCATGAAAAAGCAAATTATGCAGCAAATGTTTGACAGCATTACTGCATTATCATGTAATTTGTACACATGATAATACTGTCTGGGCAAAGATTTCACCTCATTAGTACCAGTTTGAGAACCAAATACAGAAAAAAGCAAATAAATGATGAACAGTTCACTTTTGTGAATAGCCTTCCAATGTGCGTGAATACATTTTGCCATGTTTGTCGTAACTTTTGATCCGTTTGAGCTAGAAACAAATGTTTTTTTGCTAAAATCTGAAGATTATGCAGCAGATGATGTATTATGTAGCAAATGCTGAAAATACATAATTATGCAAAGAAAGCAGCAGAACTGCACATTTCCAGTGACCATGGGTATAACAGATATAATATTCCCTTAGAAGGAGTTGCCAAAGTTTGTATTACTTTCAAAGACTTTTCCACCTTTGGTAAAATATATATAGTGACTATTTGATCAAACTTGTGGGGATGGCAACACCAAAAAGAATTGGGCATTAACGTGGATCCCAATAACAAAGAACAGGTTGGTTTAATTGAACAGATTGATGGGCGAAAAAATTTTTGCAGTGGCATCTCAGACCTTTTTTTTGATAAACCAGGTATTTTGCAAAATTTGCAACTTTAAATTAAGTTGAAGTGTACAGCAAAACCACGTCCTGTTCTGCATCTCATGCTGGAACTGTTAGAACAAGAACTTTCTAGATTGACAGAGATGGCAATAATACAACTCATAGATTGTTCTGAGTGGCTGGCACCAATAGACCTAGCCACCAAAGTCAGAGGTAAGGGTTGACGCCTGTTTGTAGATATATGCAGCTCTAATTAGAATATATGGGTTGAGAGATAGCCCCTACCCCTTATTAACAAAATGCCAAGCACAACGGGGAGGCAATGCTTCAGTGTCAATGATCTCTCAATCGCTTTTCACCAAGTGGAACTTCATCCTGAATGATGATGGGAACCTTCATGTTTCACAGGATACCTTTTGGATTGGCATCTGCAGCTTATGTCTTCCAGAAAATTATGCTACGAATTTTAAAAGGAGTCCATAACACCTGATGCTTCAAAGATGACATGTTCAAATATGGAAAGGATGATCATGAAGACAATCAGATATTGAAAGAAGTTTTCAAAAGAGTAACTGTTGCAGGTTGTTAAGTTTGTTGGTATACAAAACACAGACACTTCAGGTGTCTTCTCAAGTTGCTTTAATGCAGGAACAAAACAATGTCCACCAGCCCGTTCAAGCAGCGAGGTCTAACTAACAAGGTTTGAACCTCTGCTTGATGTTGGTAAACTGAGCTATGTGCTGTCACCACTGACCTAGGTAAGGTACTAGTTGCCTAGGCTACGAGTGACCTAATACAATTCTAAATTAAATGGCATTGCCATCACTAAGCCACAACACATCTTCACCCATACAATATTTACATAAGGCAAAACTTGAATAGTAAAATAAAAAATGAATTAAGGTTAAAAGTTAATTACACACACTTGAAATAAGAAACCGTTATATGAAAAGCATGTATAATCAATATTTAATCAGTCACATAGTCATTGAGGCAAGCTGGTTTGACCCTTGCTTTCCGGCCACCATTGTCATCAGTAGATTTTCCATTCACACTTCCTTGTGCACCATCTGAATTCTTATCTACAAGCAGTTTAACAGAAGTTCTAGATATGTCATCAGAAAACGTAGTCAACCGCAACATTTTCCACACATCACCTAAACATAACACAACCACATTTTTCCTCACCTCAGAGATAGAGAAAGGTCCCATGAACTTTGGATGCCCTTTCTTCAATAACCCAGCTTCCTGAGCAACACATTGTCACTAACCTTCCATATCCGCTCACATGCAGAATTGTTTTCTTAATCAAATTTAGTCTTATACTTTTCCTGGTGTTTCATTCTGTGAAAACTCAGATCTTGCTCAAAATGGAACACCTCTCCTTTCCCATTGTTTAAATCCAATCATGTAGGATTGAGTTTATTGTGAGGCTCCTTGCCTCTCAATGCAGCACATGGTGTAATCGAAGTAATACCATCCGATGTGTTGCGATGAGCCCCCTGTGTTTCTCTTAGATCATTTTTCAACTAATTTCTAGTTAGTATAGCTCTTTGTGCACAACTCTTCACAATTGTATTCATACTCTCTGCCATTGGCCTATGGTGAGTACAAAGCTATCTTGAAATGTACCATAGACAACTCTTTGAGAAACACGCACATTTCTTGGGAAACGAATTACACACCCTTGCCAGTTATCAAACACTTTAGTAAACCTTTTAGAGAGAATTCCTCAGTAAGGAACTCAATCACTGTTGTTGTGTTTACCAATGCTACACATTTTGTGACAACCCATTTGGAAGTAAAATCTCTTAACAATAAAACATATTGTTCACTTTCAGCCAAAATATCAAAAGGCCCAGCTATAAATAATCCGAGCTTGGTCCAAGACTCTACCGGAATTTCAACAGGAGCTAATGGAACTGTTCTTGTGTTTCTACTTTTGCCATTGCTAGATCACTGCCAACAGTCTTTCACCATCTCCTCCACCTGGTGATCCATCCTCGACCACCAATACCACTCTTGTAACCTAGCCTTGGTCAAATTCTTCCCCAACAGTCTTTATGTGCCAGATTTATTAACTTGTTTTTTAAATCACAAGGTGGAACTACTCATTTACCCCTCAGGATCTTCCCCTTAACCATGCACAACGCATCCTTCACCTTCACAAAACCTCTCACTCTGGTATGTCTTTATAATTTGGCCATCCATTAACAATTTACTCCCTTAGAGCCACAAAATGTGTATCCTTGGAGTTGGCATCAGAACACTCCTTGTCATCAACTGCAGATTCACACATCCAACCAACCAACCAATGAGTTGTCACAGCAATAATCCTCTTGGTTGACTGGCAACCTCGACAAACAGTCTGCCACACTGTTCTTAGATCCTGGAACATTCTCCACATTAAAACTGAACTCCAATAATCCATCCATCCACTATTTTATTCTGGGAGATAAATTCTCCACTTCTCTGCAAGTAAAAATCTGAGAAACTGGTTGATGGTCAGACTTGATCACAAAGGTATCCCCCCACAAGTACAATGTAAACTGAAAAATGGCCCAATGTACAGCCAATGCGTCCTGTTCTATCATTGAGTATCTTTCCTCAGCACCCTTCAATGTGCGAGAAGCGAATACCGCCACCTTCAATACACCATCCACCATTTGTGATGACAAGGCATCCAACCACCTAATACTAGCATCAGAAGACACAATGGTTCTTTTACAAACGTCAAAATGTCCCAGCGTAGGTAGTTTTCCAATGCTGTTTTTAATCTCACTAAATGCTGCGAAACATTTATCTGTCCATTCAAATCTGGAGTTCTTTTTCAACAACAACCTCAAAGGTTGTGATAAGCTATCAACATTCAGGATAAACTTTCAGCAGAAGTCTGCCAACCCCGTGAATGAACGCACCTGATCTTTGTTCTCCAGTGTGTGGGCTTTCAAAATACTGTTAGCCATATCAAGTTTAGGACTTATACCTTCCCCTGAAATTGTACGTCCCAAATAGGTTACAGAAGTCACACAACATTTGCATTTTGCTTTCTTTATGGCCAGGCTAGCGTCTTGCAACCATTCCAACACTATCCACAACCGCTCATAATGCTCTGGTTGATCTTTGCCATACACTAAAATATTGTCCTTGAAAAATAACACCTTATGAAAATCTTCTAGAACTTTCTTCATTACCCTTTAGAAGCTTGCAGCTGCAGATGCTAGTCCAAAAGGCATGCGGATAAACCAATTAGCACATATTAGGATTACAAAAGATGTTAAAGGTCTGGACTCAAGATGAAGTAGGACATGGTGGTAAGCAGAGTACAAATCCATGACAATTAACATTTTGGGATCTTTTATCAGAGACAGCATTTCCGAGATATTAGGCAAAGGCTGCCTGTCCACCTATATGTGCTTGTTCAGTGCATTGAAATTCACACACATCCTAATCTCTCTTCTACCACTCTTTGGCACCAAAACCACAGGGGCTAGCCATTCTCAGGACTCTATGTCTTCAATCACTACCCAGATCCAACAATCTCTTCAATTCTCGTTCAAGAGAATCCATTATCAAATGCAAAACTTTCCTCACTTTGTTCACAAACGGTTCAGCCCCATCTTTCACAACAATTCTACGTTCAAAACGTTGTAACTTCCCCAAGTCACTCCCCAAAAACTTTGGAAACTTGACACACTCATCATCTGGCAACCCCACCATTGAAAGAGACAACACCTTCTCCATAGTATTTGGATTTAAGGTTACTCCCATGTCTCTCTGATTTCTCCATCCTAAAAGATTGTCGACCCCCCCCACCCCCCAGCAACACATGCTTTCCCAACTGTTTTACGGTCTGTGAATTGACTTTTCATGACAGCATAGCCTAGGACATCAATTCTCACTCTACCATATCCCACAGGGTGGATGTCAGGTGGAAATAACTTAACTGTATCCGTACCAAACACCACATGCCAGTTCTTGTCACCTACCATGGTATATGGTGACCCCGAATCTGCCAACACAGATAATCTTCCACCCCTACTCTGATATCATATACAGGCATTCTCAATGAGTCTCCATCCACTACATCATCATCTCTTACACTTGACACATCCTTATTTTCCTCTTCCACACAGAGTACATCTTGTATCAACATGCTTTGGCCTCTCAGAGCATTGAGGAAAAAGCTCAAATGGCTCCCCATGGAGGTACGAAGAATAGTGGTACAAGGACTCGTACAATCGTGCCTGGATTATGGCAATTCTCTGTTTTTAGGCAGTCCACTTTCAGTGATTAACAGCTGCAAGTCATACAAAATGCAGCAACACAAATGTTGTTAGGTGTCCCCAGGTTCCAGTCAGCTCACCCAGTGCACGCCACTCTGCATTAACTGCCAAAAAACAAAATAATTCAATTCAAGGCATTATGCATTGCTCATCATGCCAAACATAAAGCATGCCTACAGATTCTGCATCACTTCATCAACCCTCACAAAACCAACAGAGAACTCAGATCAACTAAGTTAGGCCTTCTCAAAGTTCCAAGAATTCAGAGGTCCAGATGAGGTGGCCGGATTTTTCATACCTGGCCCCAAAACTATGGAACTCTCTGCCCATTAGTCTGAGACTTAATGACAATCTGTTACGCTTTAGAAAACAACTGAAAACCTACTTGTTTGCTTAGTTGGTGAGGTCTGCAGCAGGGATGGCTAGCACTGGGAAGACCGATTCAGGTAGCCATGCTCTCAATAAATGCTGTAAAAATAATAATGTAATAATATCTTAGTTCCTCGACACACACACACAAGCATACTGCCCCTTCTTCCCACATTGTTTGCACGTTGCAAACTTTGCAGAACATCTAGGACTATTAGAGAGATGTCCTTCACTACCACACCTAAAACATTTCATACTACCACTATTCCTGTCAGTATTTGTATTTTCATTGGTGTAGAAGATTCTACACATTTATTAGAATCTTCACTCTTGTCCATTCCTAACTTTATCTCATGAACTGTGCTATGCTCCACATGGTTGTCTTTATCCTTATCCTCCCTCATCTCATGTACCTACACACTGGTATTCTCCACACCTTCTACAATGGCTATGGCTACTTTCAAGGCAAGATTTTGTGTTAAACGTTTCTCCTGTACCTTAATGTTGTTGGTACATCTAACAATTTGATCCCGGTCTAAAGAGTCAATAAGTTGTCCAAATTCACAGGTACTTGCTAATTTTTTCAAGAAGGCCACATAACTACCAATTTTTTGCTCTTTCTCTTGTACACGTGTGAAAAACTTGTACCTCTCAGGTACAATATTTAGTTGAGAACCAAAATGATTTTCTAGCATCAGCACTGACATGTCGCAAATATTGTCATGGTTCACCTTCTCCATGCCTAAACAGTGATCTCATCCAAATGCTCATGAAAATGTTGTACAGCAACCAGATCTTCCAAAGGATGTCACTAATGATTAAGATGTTGTACAGTAACCAAATGTTTCAGAGGATGTGTTGTTTGGGGATGATGGTGATGATATCTGTAACAGAAGACTTAGAAACCCGCCCAGTTAGTTAGAAGACTTAAATTTATAAGATTTAAGTTTTGTTTCCTATTTTTGAATTCCTTTATGACTTTGCTGATATAATTTGATTTGTTATTCATGGTATTGCCATCTATAAGCCACAGCACAGGTCTAACAGTTTAAAGGGATAACTATGAACTAGGTATCCGTTCAGTTTATTAACTGGACCATATGATACCTATTGAGGGTTCAAACCTAAAATGAGTTTAGTTGATGATAATTCAAAGCTCTTCATCCTTAGAGTGAATATATACTAAAATCATTCCTAGAGTTAGTGGAAAACATGTCTAAGTATTTAAAGAACTTCACAGACATCAGTATGGATTTTCCTGATTTACTAAAAAAGGGCTCCCAATTTGAGTGGAACAAGAAATTCCAGGAAGCATTTGAACCCTTAACAAGTCTATTTGCACAGCACCCACTTTAGGAGTCTGACCCCTCTCCTGTCCATAAATCACAGGTGCCACTATAGTCACCTATGGGGCAGGAGTTTGGGCTATTTGAATTATCATGCCCTCCAGATTGAGGAAAATGTTTCATGTACCACCAACCAGTTAACATGTTATGCGTCAGAGGGAGCTAGGTTTGTCTTATCTGGATTATCACATAAAATTTGCCCATATCCTACTGTGGCTTTGCAACCCCAAGGCAATTCTGAATACGGACATTATCAAGGATTGTTTCTCATTACTTAAGGGAGCCACCATCTCATGGATTGCCTATGTAGACCTGACCTTTAAAGACGTGGGCCGTAAATACAGATGATAGGAAGGCAGTGAAATCTCTATTTCTGACATAATCACACACTGCCAGAGAAAGTAAAGAGAATAATGAAGTGATCGTACAGAACTACATTAATTTGAAAGGGCCCGATGACATGGAGGCTTGTTTAACCTGAGGAGGTGGGAAAGGTCATTATTGTTTCACTTGAGGGTAGGAACTGTTCATTATTTGCTTGTTTTTTTCCTGGGACATAGCTTTGCAGCCTCTTATGGAGCATACCAATGTGATGGCATCTCTGAGCAGTCACTGCTTCATTTTTGTCTTGTTTTGCAAATTCTATTTATTCTATTTTAGGCAGTTTTTATTGCCTTTGCTCAGCCGCGGTCTGTGCAGGTAAGATCGGTGGGGCTGGGTGGGGGAGATTTTGATGAACGATGATGAGGGAAAATTTATTATTTATCTAATCTCCCCTCGTCATCGTCCATCGAAATCCCCCCTCATCCGGCCCCACCGCTCTTACCTGCACGGGCTGCAGCTGCCTTTGCTAAATAAAAGCCATCTAAATCAATGCAAGGTGGCACTTTGTTACTTACAACATTTGAGAAGTGAAGAGATTAGTTTCAGAGTTGGATAATTTTTTTAAACTGACCTCTTTTCTAAAAAGAGTACGTTTCTTTTCATTTGTATTTTTTATATTTTATTTCAATCCATAACATGGTTGTCCAAGACATATTTCATTAAACATACAGGTCCAGTTATACATAAAAAAATTCCATATGGTATCTTTATCAAGGGATGCAAATGCAGAAACAATAGTTAAAACTATCTGATGGGTATGAAAAGATATATAGGGCTAGGTAACGTACGGATACATTTTACTCTTTCATATGGTCAATCATTGGGCCCCAGATCTTTAGACCTAATTTTCGTCTGTGTGGCCCCTTAATAGAGTAGAGACTATATTTGAGATTATTAATACTATAGTATCGAGCTCTCCACATCTCAAAGGGGGGGGTTCTTTCTACAACTACGAGGAGACTATACACAAACGTGCCACTGCAGTAGCCATGAATATCAGGCAGCGGAATTTATGAGCAGCCTGTCCAATTATTATCCCCTCCCCTATACTTAATAACATTGTTATTGACGTAATGTGAGTTTCCACCCCGTCATCTCGGAGAGAAAGATTTTGATTTAACCCAATAACTGACTTAAATAAACACGTAAGAAAAATATATGCAGAATATCAGCCTGTTTCGCGAAGCAGCGGAAGAATTTTCCATCATTCGCCCCCCCACCCCCATTTTTACATTTAGGCAAGAGTATAGTAAAGATCGAATATGCTTTAAAATGCTGTATTTTTAGACTGACAGCAATCAGACTCTCGTCCGCAATCGCGATAGATTCCTCCAACACTACCCCATGCATACCCAGTCGATTGTTCCATTTGCAATTTTGGGCCTCTAAATCATCCTGTTGCGGATCCAATAGACAATTAAAGAGGTAGCGTATCCAATCTTTAGGTGTAGTAGCTTCTACCAAGGGGTTTTATTCTACCACCCTCTGTTTCTTCCTCCTGAATAAAAAATCTCGAATGTTTAAAAACTTAAAAAATTCCTTTTTTGGAAGGAGATACTTTCAAGCCAGTGTTGCATATGCAAGAATACCATCATCATTATAAACATCACCTATCAACTTTATCCACTTGTGTCTCCATCTGGCCATTATCATATCCCAAAAAATAGTGGGCAACAAAGTCAAGATGGCCGTGGGTGTATAGTAAGAAACCCCCTCAATCTGAAAACATCTCCGTACCGCTTTCCAAACTTTAAAAGTTGCTATCAGAACCTTAAAGCAACTTTTTTTTTATTGTAGCTTGGCTCAAGCATCTTTCATAAACAGCTCTCAGCCTCAGAGCCAAGCAACATCTGATAAATGGATGGAGCTTCTGCCATATTTCCAACATCCTCCCTGGTGAGTAGAATCCGCATATTTTACAGAATACAGGCATAGTAGTAAAATGTAAAATTAGGCACTGCCTATTGTCTGTGCTTGTACCCCTGGAAATGCATATCCTAGCCTTAGTGGTCCTGTACATAACCTTAATATAGTTGATAAAACCTGTCCGAAACCGAGGCATCACAGGACTGCCATAAAAACTTCCAGGAGACACGGGCAAATGCCTTTTTGGCATCCAATAATACCAGGCCTATGGTGGCTCGATGCATGCTGGCCACATCCAGCAAAGTCACCACCCTATCGATATGGTTGACTGTGCCTCTACCGGGTATAAACCCATGCTGTCGATCAGAGACCAATGGGGTAATGACCCTGGCCAGAAGCATAGCCAATATCTTAGCATATATTTTCCTGTCACAGTTCAGCAAGAACATTGGTCTAAAAGAACCCACTAAGGTGGAGGGCTTGTCTTTTTTTGAAAAAACAATGATATTTGTCTAATCCCAAGAAGGCGGCGTTTACCCGTGTTGTGCCTCTTGAAATGTAACCAGCATGTCAGTTTTTAGCTCCGGAAAAAAAAACCTTTATAAACTTCAAGTGGAAGTTTGTCTGGGCCAGATGCCTTGCCCATGTCCAGTGAGTTTATCACTTCCTCTAGTTTTTCTATTGAGATGGGTCTATCCAACAGCACTGATTCTTCATAACCCAGCCTTTCCCTACATAAATTCTGCAGCAGGATCTCCCCAATCTGACCACCAGTGTTACTCTCAGTATATAGTGCCTCAAAGAATGTGTTAAAAACTCTTAAAATCTCTGTAGGTGTCTCCACGATCTTCTCTGTTGAGTCTGTCATAGCAGCACTCTCTTGCCCCACTTCCTTAGACCGAAGCCTTTGCGCAAGACACCTTCCTGTGGCCTCCCCATATTCATAGCTATCTTCTCTATATACTTTATATTTACATGCAATTTCTTTACTCCAATATAAATTGATCTTAGCCTTGCAGCAGGCTACCTCGGTTTGCAGCAACGTGAGAACAATACTGTCATGCACACCTTGTATGAGGTTACGTTTGACCCTTCTAAGATCCTCATCGAGGCCCTGCATCTGAAGTTTACGTTGTTTCTGTTTATGAAGCCCAAAGCTAAGAATCTCCCCTCAAAACTCAGCCTTGAAACCATCCCATACCAATGGGCACAAGTTGAGTTGTGATTAATGTAAAAAAATTGCACGATCCTGTGTCTGATGTGGCTAATAAACAGGGTATCCTGCAAGACTTTCTTGTCAAACAAAAAAGATCTTAGAGATCGCAGGATGCTTATAGCCGGTATGTCTAACAACAGCGGGCCATGATCTGCGGTTATCCTGGGTCACACCTGGATCTTGGTCCATAAGATTAGCATTCTAGAGATATAAAAAGAAATCTAACCTGTTGAACTTATTATGTGGTTGTGAAAAAATGTGAAGCCCGGGTCAGGATACCTCAGTGTAGACCAAACATCAACAAGTCCATGATCGGCTAACAACTGCTGTAGTGCCTTAAAGACTTTTGGCTTCCTGCCCCTGTAGTTGGCGATGTCTGGCTGTGCTTTCTGACAGTCTATATGAATGTTAAAATCACCACATAATACCAGGGGTGTAGGCCATGATGCTAGTTCTACATTGAGGCCTTCAAGTACCTGCGCCTTGTCCAAGTTTGAGCCATAGACTGAGCATAAAATAAACTTGGCAGCACCTGCAAGACATTCCACAGTGACCCAACGACCATGTTTATCTACCAGCATCCTGCCCGTGCTCCATACACTTTGTGCTGCCAGCTAGCCACCCCACGAGTTGTTGTACCTTGTTGTGTAGACATAATTAGCAGTTAGCCAAGCTCGGCCGAAATACTGTGTTTAGCCAAAGGAATGTGGGTTTCCTGTGTACAGACCAGATCAGGTTTCATCACCCACAGTTCTGCTGCTACTCACCGCCTTTTTTTCCCATTGTTGTTCAAGCCACATACATTAAAAGAGCAGATGTGCACCCCTGGAGAAATCGCCCTATCCCCCCATTAATCAAATCAAAGGCATTCCGTAGACTGACCCTCTTAGATTTTAAGATCTGAGTACACCCATAAAGCCTCCACATGTTATGGATTGATTTTCTATACCTACCCCCACAGCCCCAGCCACCCAAGTGCTCCCCACCCCACACGCCTATGCCCACTCCCCCTACATCCACCCAAGGACCCCCCACTGGGGCCTTCTCTAGAACCCCATCCCCTCTGAGGCAATAGGACCCAAGGTCCCGTGAGATGTGAAGCTCCCAAGTTGCCCGGATCACCCCCCTTTATTCTTCACGACCAACGTTATCATGCCACCCCCACAATTAAACTCCAGAGCGGAAAAAAAGTATAGCCTCAAGTGCCCCAGCTAAAGTGACTGCAAACATTCTTTGGCTGATACCTCTGAGGAGAAAAAACGACTTTGTTCATTTTAAATTATATTCAGCTTTGCCGGGTTAAAAAGAAAAGCCTGTGCACCCTTGCCCTGGAATAGTGGGATTAGTTGCCGGAGCTGCCAGTGTTTCTCCACTGTCTGATGGCAGAAGTCGGGTGTGACAAACAACACTCATTCCCTACCCAACCCTCTTCTTACCTGATCGTGCCAATTCGTACACCGCTTGGCGTGCAAGGCAGTTATTGAAACATATCAAAATTGCCCTGGGTCTAAGAGTAGTTTGTCCCGGTCTCAGCTGCTGTTTTAAAGGGGAATCGATGCAACCTCAGTATTTCTTGATTCCAGTTCCACTGCGAAAGTTTGGGGAAGGCTTCACTAAAAAAGTCAACAATACATTTTCTGATGTCCTGTCCTTCAACGTCCTCTCTTATACCCAAGAGTCTGAGGTTATTCCATCGCAGACGATTCTCCATGTCTGTTAATTTCCATTGTGTGTCTTCTTTCTGAGAGCATATTGCCTTTGTTATAGATCTCTGAGCCGCAAGTACCTCTTCCAGGGTTGAAATCCGAGCCTCTGCTTCATTAATCCTCCCTGCAAATTCTGAGCAGGATTTTGCAATACGCTTTATAGAGTTCTGAAATTTTTGACATGCTCCCTGCGTCCTTTGGCTCTCCGTGCGCTTCTCCTCTCTGTGTGCCATAATACTTTGATAAATCATGGCCAGAGATATCTCCTCAGGTTTTCCATCAGGGCCTCTTTTGGATAAAAAAATGGCCGTGTAGTAAGAGCTCTTTCCTGGAGCTCCCAGGATGGGGATTACCAAATCGGTTGATATATTCCCCTGTTAACCCTGCTATCCACCTCTCACTAACCTACTTCTTATCCTTACAACTCCCTACGATACTGGATCTTCTATTTATAAGTGGCTCACCTGCAGAGGTGAACACCCGCGATCCGACGTGCCTTGCCTCAAGTGCCTCGCCGCTCACCACCAGGATCGAGCTCTCCGTGATGGGCGGGCAGCACCTCCTCCGCTTCCGACAGATCTGTGCTGTGTGCACCCTAGACCTCGCTGCTCTCCTGCGGAACTGATTTGTGGTGTGGCCCTGTTGTCCAGTGAGGTTACTGACTGTGAGCTTGTCTGCTCGATTGCGGCTGCCTCGAGCATTGGTCCCTCCCGCTGGGTTCTCAGTTGCTCTCGGTTGTTCCCGGCCCCTTCGTTGCATTGTTCTTCTGGGTCCCCCCGCCCACTTCTGTGCGGCTCCTGGTCTCGGCATTGGGCCCTGTGCTTGTCCCCGGGTGTGGATGCATTTGCTCTTGGCCTTTGCCTCCCCTCCATTTTGTGTGCCTCCCGCCTCCTCTGCAATTGAGGTTTCTCAAGATGGCGACTCGCATCCCTCACTGAAACACCTAGCTCTCAGTTTTTCCGAAACCGAGGTAGGTCTGCCTTGGTGACACTGTGGGATAAAAAAAAAAAAAAATGTATTCCATCATTAGAAAGACTACCCTATTTACAAGCTAGCAAACTAAATCTGCTCTATCAACAGATCTTCGTATTTTCGACTCTTTCATCCCCCCCTTCCGTTGTAACTACATTACCTGTTTCCCAGTACGTGTGTGGACGCTCTCCATGTTGAATTTTTGATGTTCTTGTTTATGATATTTTTTTTTTTGCTGAGGTTAACAGTATTTTGTCATTTCTTGTTTTCCATTACTCTGTGTGGATACTCTCCATTTCGTATTTTTGATGTTTTTGTTTTTGATATTGATGTTTTTTATGTTGCCTTTTTTAGTATCTTGTCATTACCTGTTTTCCATTACTCTGTGTGGTTGCTCTCCATCTCGAATATTAGTATTCTGACATCACTTGTTTCACATTCCTATGTGTTGATGCTCTCCATTTCGAATTTTGATGTTTTTGTCTTTTTTTATGTTGATGTTTTTTATGTTAATGTTTTTCAGTACTTGGACGTTACCTGTTTCCCATTACTCTGTGTGGACACTCCCCATGTCGAACATTTTTTTAACCTGAACTCTCTCTATTCAGCGTTTTTCTAAATCTTCCCTCCCTTTCCTTGACGGCCTCCTTTCTTTATTTTGTTTCTTATCATGTCTGCTCCTAAGTCCCCCCACTACCCGCCGGATCCTGCATTCGCTAGACATGGCCCTAACTCGTGGAGCATCTTATATCCGTCTAATGTTTCTAAGAACGCCAAGAAAAATGTCAAACACAGATTACTTAACCTTCATCCTGAAACGTTAATCGCTGATACCTATCACAGCCTGACTTGTCATATGAAAACAAACTTTATTTTCCACACCAAATGCCCTACTAAAGGGAAAAACACTTTCCTTCTCCACCTTCCTATCACTAAATCTATCAAAATACCATATGGATTTGAATTGTCGACTACCCCCTCCCTCTCTTTCAAGGGGAAATTGATATATCCATATTGAGAACCGGTAACATTCTTATTCAATCATCTGAACGTCACCTCAACATTTTTGACAGCTATTTCAGTATCATGGCCTATCTACTCTTGCAAATGAGTCAAAATCCCTCAGCTTCCCAACTGCCTGCCCCCTTGGGATTTCCCCCACTCCCCCGATCAGTCCCACCTTCACCTGCCCCCTCCTTATCCTCTGACAGGGCTCCGCTCCTCAGCGGAGGAAATCCTGCCCCCTCTCTCCCAAGATCGTTTGATCTCTCACCTACTCTTACCATCAATCGCTCTCCTCCTATTCCAACCATCTTCCCAGATTCTCTCTTCCTACTCACTTGCCCCCCCTTGTGACACCTACTACACTATCCTCTATGTTGAATGATCTTACGTCTAATGAAATCCTTTACAAGCGTAATGAGGTGGTTTATTCCCTCTCTCTCTCACTCTCCCTACTCATCCCCTGATCATTTCACTGACTCAAAGCACTTCAAGCAAAATCCATTTAACACTTGTCCGAATCTCATCAACCATCTGCTTACTATTTGGATGCCCCTGCCGTTGAATTTCCCTCCCCTGTCAACATCGACCCCCCTTCTTCCCTTGCCTCCTTCTCTGTGGTTTCTCCCCAACTTTATTGCTCAGACATTGAACAGTATAGTACGCAAACTCAATGATATGGTCACTGAATTACGTGGCTTAGAGGGGATCTCTCTATCCTTAACTCCCGGGCTTGCTCCCACCTCTCTGACATCTCACCCTCTAGTTCTCACTACTTCCCTCAACATGCCCAACGGCTGACCATTCCCCTTTGCAGACAAGCTCACAGGCCTTACGGCGCTGTTTGCTCCCTATCCACTGCTGACCTTATTGACCTGAGCAAATCCTATCGCCCTAAGTCTCAGGTGACGGATCACCCCCCTTACTCCAACATCCCAGTATTAGTGGGCGTTAACCGAGTCACTTCTACTCTCATCTCTCCTAGACCTCCAGCACAACTCACCTCCATCCACACCCTTAAACCTGCCAAGGATAACCCGAACCCCCTTTAATGCATGCTTGTTAACTGCAGATCTGCAGCATTAAATGCTACGGAAATCTCAGAAACCATCCTCAGCGAGGCTATTGACATTGCCTTCCTCACAGAAACCTGGCTCAACGACCACTCGATGGCCATCCTTGACCTGCTCACCCCCCCCCACTACTCCATCATCAGACATGACAGACCTGACAGAAAAGGGGGTGGCCTAGCCATAATCCATAAATCGGAGTTCCAACTTTCCCTCCTGAATAACACTGATCACTCGACCTTTGAATATCTTGGCATAGAACTCACTGTCGAAGGCTCTCCTCCGATCAGACTGCATAACATCTACCATCCTCCGGGTGAGCCCCTCCCCTTTGCTGACGAATTATCTGACCTTCTCACACACTTCTCCGTTTCTACCTCGAAAAATCTGTTTCTAGGAGACTTTAACATCCACTGGAATAATGCACATGACCCCATTGTTAGGCGCCTCATTAACCTCCTTCAGTTAAATGATCTTAAGCAACTATGCAACAAACCAAACCATCTCAAAGGGGGCACACTTGACGTAATCATCTCTAGCACTGAACTGGTCTCCCTTACCAACATCATCCCCATTGACGTGTCAGACCACCATCTCATCCTGTTCAACATCAACCAGCCCCTTACTTCCCCCTGCAGTTAATAACAATCCCAAGATGTTGACCAGAAACCTCAAACAAGTCTCCCCTAGTGAACTCGAATCTAAATTGCATGCTCAACTTCAGCTCCTCCCTCACTCCCAAAATGCTAATGAGCTCACTGAACATTTCAGTAAGGCCATTCATGATATTCTGGGCGAAGTCGCACCGCTGAAACTAAAACAACAAAGAACAACTCAATCCAAATCTTGGTTCGATCGTGAACTCAATAACGAAAGAAGACAACTTAGACTAGCAGAAAGAACTTGGAGACAACACCCCTCGCCCTCTCTTCTTGCCCTTCTAAGATCCGTAAGATCAACATATAAAAAGCACATTTTCAATGAAAAAGCATCATTCTTTCGTGCCTAACTTGATTGTGCCAAAAATCAGCCAAAAGAACTCTTTAACATTGTCAGAAGACAAATGTCATCTGCCCCTCCAGAACTGACAGCCTCAATCAAAAGATGTGAGGAAATTCCCAAATTCTTCTCTAAATAAAAATTGCTAAAATTGATCAATCATTCCCTCACATTTTGGCCCTGCCTAGCCCCCTAATGTCTGTTGACGTCCCTCCTTTTTATACATCATCCCTCCCTCCTATCCTCTCATTCACCTATCTACTCCAACTATTTCTGGAGACACCCTTTCCAACGTACAATTGAAAAATAACGTCTCCTGGTCTAATTTCAATCCTATGACTGAGCTCGAAGTCTTTAATATCATCGCTAAGTTGAAGCCGACCTTGCACACCAAAGACTTCCTCCCTTCTAAGCTAGTTCATAACCTTAACCACATCATTGCCTCATGTTGGATAAAAATCATTAACACCTCTTTTGCCACTGGGTGCGTCCCCGACTCCCTCCAACTCGGACAAATCACTCCCATTCTTAAAACCTTACCGCTAACCCTAATGACCCAAACAACCTCAGTCCCATCTCCAACCTCCCACTTCTAGCTAAAACCTTGGAGAAATGTGCATTACTTCAACTCGACAACCACATAGGCAAATACAACTTACTTGACTCCTTCCAATCTGGTTTTAGGAAAGGCTGTAGTATAGAAACCGCCATGCTGAACATTGCTGATGACATTCACCGCTCCCGAGATAATGGATAGGCTTGCCTTCTTATCCTCCTTGATCTCTCAGGAGCATTTGATGCAGTCAATTACTCTTCCTTATTGGAATCTCTTAAAGCCCGGTTTGGCCTTAATGGAACGGTCTTTAACTGGTTCACTTCCTACCTACAGCACCGAACACAACAATCAACTCTTGCCTCTCTAATCCTACCCCCATCTCCCTGGGTGTCCCCCAGGGCTAGATTCTCTCCCCCTCTCTCTTAAACCTCTTCTTGGAACCCCTTTCTCTCATTTTGAAACAAGCCGGGATCAACTATCACCTTTATGCTGATGACACCCAACTCTACTGCAAAATCAAATCTCATTCTGATGTACTTCATCTAAACAACACTCTGAACAAGATCCAATCCTGGTTTTACTCCAACCATCTTAACTGAACCCTAACAAAACTGAAATTATTCTTTTCTCCCCTAAAAGCTACCGTCTCCCCATCCAAGGCTGGATCTCTGACCTCAACGCCCTCAACTGTCCGCTCACCCTATCTAACTCGGCCGAATCTCTTGGTTTCATTCTTGATATAAATCTTACACTGAAGGACAATATGAATAACACTGCCAAAGGAGCACTTTTCATTCTCAGACATCTCAAGAAAATCAAACCCTTCATCCCTCAAGAAAACTTCAAATGGGACGTCCAATCACTAGTCTTAACTATGGAAATGTTATTCTCACTGGAACACCTAAATTACATCTGGCTCCCCTTAGAGCAGTGATCAACTTGGCTGCTAGGCTCATTACCGACTACAAACGTTATCACCACATCTCACCTGCCCTCAAATCACTTAATTGGCTCCTCATTGAAGGAAGACTGCCTGCATCACCCACAAATCCGTTCACTCTCAATGTCCGGCGTACTTAACAAACAAACTCAAAAAAGCAGACTGTTCCAGACTGATGAGAAGCTCCGCGGCTCTCCTGCTCGTTCCCCCGTTACTAAAATAGAAATTCACCCAGACCCGCTCCTTCTCTGGAAATGCTCCAAGCATCTGGAATGCCCTCCCAAGGGACCTCCGCTGCAATCCCTCCAACTTCTGCTTTAAAAGAGACCTAAAATATTACCTTCTCAACAAATATTGGAGTCTATAATTCTCTCTGATCCTGCACTCCTTTTATCTCCTTTATTGGTTATCTTTCTGCTAACCTGTTTGACCTTTTGTTCTCCCTTTACTCTTCCGTCCTTCGTTCTCCCTGGTCTCTCATGTATCCTCTCTGCTTCAACTACTGCGCTGTTAGATGCATGCTGCATTCTCCCCTGTGGTTCCTCCATTTGTTATCGACCCCTCCTCACTACAATTTATTCTCCTGGCTTTTATTTATTGTGCCCTGAATCATTACCTCCTTTTTTATTTTTAAATACATATAATCCAGTGACTTCTCACTTTTCTGCCTTCTCCTGACTCAACTGTGATATTTGGCTTGTACCTTTTTTGTGGATTTTTCCCAGAACTATTGTTTCCTGTATATTTTTGCCTACACCTGCTCCTGTAAAGCGCTCTGATACCTCTGGGTCTAGCCAGCGCTATATAAAACCTTACAAATAAATAAATAAAAAACAAATAAATGTTTAAATACGGGCACTCCGATAGCTCCAAGCCCTGCAGGAAATGATTAGTCCCATAGCAATGCACCTGTATCTCCAGATTGCACAGCTCCCTCAAATGTCTTGTGCCTCTTCCACACCATTCCTAAGCTAGTTTCAGAATTGCAAGTAGTTTCCTCCTCAAGATGCATGCTACTAGCTTTACTCCAGCAGCTGCCAGGAGACTCTCCTCTAGAGCGTGGTCTGAGAATAGACGAGGTCTCATCTCCTGATAAGTTAGATGGATCCGACAGGGAAAGAAAAAAATGGCCCCAGAGTCTGTCTCTTTTACAGTGCCCCGATTGCCGAAATTACCCTTTGCCCCTTGCTCTTCATAAGTCGAAGCTTTAGCCATCTTTAATTTCCTCTTGGGTGATCTTTGTGGTGTAATACTGCTTAGACTACTAGACTCAGTACGGTCACTGGGGGTGCCCACCCCCATTAAAGTGGGGAGAAGTACTAGTCCTGATACATGTTTCCCCAAGAAACCCCATTAATGGTTAAGGCTCCTCCACCCATTACCATCTTGTCCTGTTTACCTGGGGTCTCATTGTCAAGAAGGGCAGCATCAGCTTTCTGCCCAAACTGACTGGCTCCCTCAGGGAGGCTCTGCTGAATGCCTGTATCGCCTTCCTGACAAACGGGGACACTATCCGGATCCATTCTCTCTTTTTGGGGCGGCTGGGGTTTTCTACTCTTGGTAGATAAAAACAATAATGGAATGCCTTTCTTCCCTCCAGACTCACTTCCGTGAGTTTTGACTGGTTTTTCCACAGTGCCTTCCAGGGTGCTGACACCATAACGATGTGAGTCGAGACCTCCCTTCGTTGTCCCGGAAGTGTTGGCTGATGCACGAGACTTCCCACCTCTCAGGGCTTTCGGAGGCATTGCGGCCGTAGGAGTTGCCGGGATTGCAACACTGCAAGCAATGCCGATACTGCGAGCGCATGAATCTAGCGACGAACACAGATGATCCAAATCATTCCAAGGTCAGCGGCGTGGCAGGGTACTCGGCGTAGTCCAGATGGAGTTACATTCCCAAGGTAAAGGGGGGGTCTGGGAGCAGTAGCTTACTCGTCTGACACAGCGGGTGTCATCTTGCCACACAATTAATTATTTATTTAGTTTTCCCTCGTCATCGTCCGTCAAAATCCCCCTCACCCTGCCCCACCGCTCTTACCTGCCCAGGCCGCGGCTGCCTTTGCTAAAGAAAAGCAGTCCTAATCAATGCAAGGTGTCAATTCACTACTTACAACATTTGAGCAGTGAAGAGATTTGTTTCAAAGTTGGCTAATTTTTTTTATCTGACTTCTTTTTAAAAACAAATATTTTTATTAACAAGCTCAGAATTCAACAATTCAATTATGTATTCAGTGCAGTACATTACAAGCTGCATGCTTTTCATCTCGACATTTCTTAAATAGTACATACATAAAGCTTCAGTCTCATTCCTCTCCCCCTTCTCTTTATGCTTATATATTATCTGCCTCGATATGTCCACTAGGGTCCCCAAACTTTTCCCATTTCTTCAGGCACCCTCTGCTCTGGTAAATTGTGTCTTCCGCTTGCTGACACCAGTCGAGGTCAGAAATCCAGTCTTTCTTGATTCTAGTAATGTCCACTTAACAAGTCCATTAAGGCCTAGTCTTTATATTTGTCCGAATCGATATGCTCTTTGAATGACAAATGGTGCTGTCATAAGAATTTTTCTCTCTGCATAATAAATACTGTTTTTAATATAAAATGTTATTTTGTATCATGTTTTAATTGTATTGTACTTTATGCAATATTGTACTTTTAATTGATAAAAATTGTTACACATAGGTTGTGAAAAAGTCTTTTTGTGATACAATTTGGGACTTGTTAAGTGGACATTACTAGAATCAAGCTAGAGTACTCCGTTGAGGACAGAATTACTATATTACTATATGACTGAATAAGATGATGGGATTACTGTATGTGTTTTAAATATACTTCAAGGGACAGCTGACTTTACAACTATTTGATAGTACTCCAGTCCCTTTGTGTTAAAAGGGGTCTCTCTCATTTTTCTATATACAGAAATCCAGTCTGCCACTTCAGGAGGGGCAATCACCCCCAAATGTTACTTTTCGGGACAATTGAAGCTAGTTTTAGCCATATTTTCGTGAAAGTAGGCCAAGTCTGTTTGTTCGATATCAGCAATAGAAACCACTTGGGGTCACTTAAAACCTTTGTCCCCACCACCTCTGTTAATGTTTTGCCAATATTGTGCCAATATGTCTGCGGCACTGGGCACTCCCACAGCAGGTGGAAGAAGGATTCCTCCTGCCCACAGCGCCTATGGCATTGAAAACATTTCGTTGTGTCATATGTGATATAATGTGGTTCTGGGATAATATACTCTGTGAAGGATTTTTTGCTGGATGAGTCAGAACCGGGCACAAATTTTATCTGATTTCTTTTGTAGAAAGCGTATGTTTCAAATAATTATTTTTTTTGCTCTCCATACTCGGTTTTAATGTTACTGAATGTTTGTATCCATTTATTAATTTATGTGCACAGGATGAGCTTGTTTATTTCTCTTTGGTGGAATTAGTTGAGATTGTTTTTATTGTATTTAACTTGTAATGCTTGTATGTATGTCACTGAATATGTAAATACATTATTTATCAATTGATTGTTTGAGAATTTGTTACAAGAAAACAAAATATAATGCTGATTTTTTCTCTAGATCTCCAATTGAAATTGCTGAAGTGGAGGAAACAAGCGACTGCCCGACTTTGGAAAATTCTGCAATATCTGAATCTGAGTGGAAGGAACACATGGAAAGGGATCTGATGAAGAGCTTTGGAAATTTTGGCAGGCTAGGCAGGAACTCAACATATACAAAGACTTGGTAATCCACAATGATAACATTATACCGCTAACTCAACTAAGGAAAAACACTGAAGACCTTGCTCACAAAGGCCACCTAGAAAGAAATGTCACATAAAATAAAGCATGAAGTACTTATTGGTTCCCCAGTATAGATGCTTTTATTGAACAGATGGTAAAGAATTATTATATCGGCTCCCTAGGTGATAAAACGAAAATCATCCATACAGCAACATTGTCCGCAGTGACAGTTTGTACGAAACCATGGCATAAACAAGCCTTGGATGTCATTGGTCCCATTAAACGCAGGGGTGTACTCAAGAAGTTTATTCTTGTCTTAATTGAATACAATTGTCATTGGATCTTTATCAAATTGGTCAATCAAACGACAACAAAGGATCTCACTGGTTTTCTATGTGACAGTTTTTGTTTAGAAGGCATACCATCACCCTGCTCACCAAAAATGGAGTTCAATTTAGCTTACCCAAAATGAAAGAATGTGTAAACAAATTATCTATCTATGATGAGAAGACTTCCTTATATTGCTCCAAAGTTAACAGATTAGTTGAGAGGGCTAAACGTATCAAAACAGAGGATATACAGTTGGCATGTGCTAACGGTCATTTGGTGGAAAACGCATTTAAAAAACTGCAGTGATCATACCATACGGCACCCAGTATTGTCACTGGTATTTCTCCATTCACTTCTCTTAAAGTTAGGAACCTATGCTCCGAATTGAACCCTAGTTAGATGAGTGGGAGTGTAAGGGTAGCCATAAATGTTAAAGATTGCAAAGAAACAACTGAAAAACACTAAAATAAATATAAAATAATGTATCATTCTAAACATTATGTTAAAAAGCAACAGTGGGCAATGGGTGAGTTGGTAATAATCAAAAACCCTGTTAGTAATTCTGAAAACAGCAGTAAGTAATCTAAACCTATGTGTATGATTGACATAAACATAACATGGTTAAAGTAGAACATTATCAAATGTGGAGTATGGAGTATTAATAGGATTCGCAAATCCCATGATGTACTGCCCAGGAATTGTGAAGGCTCTTTAGAATCACATGTGTACTATAATGGAGATCAATCTAGAGTTTCTCATAAATGACCCAGAATCACTCCTGAATGGCATAAAGACTTTGTTATGCATTATTAGAACATTGGAATGTTGGTAGCTCCATTGAAAACAATGGAGTGCTCCGGGCTTATAATGGCAGGTAAAGCCCTGTCTTTGTTCACAGCTCCGGCTGTGAACAAAGGCTTCGGGGAGCCTGAGGGGATTTCAATCCCCTCGTGCTCCCTGAAGGCTTTGTTTTATTTGTTAGAACATTCTGCCCTCTAGTGGCAGAATGTTCTAATAGCCTTATAGCCCTTCGTAGCAGGGCTATACCGGATTTTAAAGTCCCTCTGCTTTGTTAAAGCCCCTCGCCTTCGGCTTTGGCCTGTAACGCTGCAGCAGGCCTTTAATAGCCGGTATAGCCCACTACGGCGGGCTATAAGGCTATAATATACTTTAACAAAGCAGAGGGACTTTAAAAGCCGGTATAGCCCTGCTACGAAGGGCTATAAGGCTATTAGAACATTCTACCACTAGAGGGCAGAATGTTCTAACAAATAAAACAAAGCCTTCAGGGAGCGCGAGGGGATTCAAATCCCCTCAGGCTCCCTGAAGCCTTTGTTCACAGCCAGAGCTGTGAACAAAGAAACATTGGAATGTTGGAGCTCCGGGCTTCTACCAGCCATTATAAGCCTGGAGCACTCCATTGTTTTCAAAGGAGCTTCTAACATTCCAATGTTCTAATAACTCTTGATGCTAATCTCATTATTCTTTAGTAGGGAGATGTGTTGTAAGGCTTACCAACTCATCACCTTCTACGTACTAGTATTTATGGTTTACCCTTTCCTCACTTATTATCTCTGTTCAGTCTCATTGGTACTTACCTTCCTTCTGTCCCTTCATTTTGGATTTTCCTTCTAGACAGTTTGGAATCTTGGTATTCTTCTCTTCAGATGAGGAGAGATTGAATGTATCAATAAAGCTGGTTTATTTCTCTCTCAGTTCTGCCTCATTTCTTTAATGAACAGTATGGAATAGGACCCATTAGGTTCATTAACTTCTGGGCTGGAGACCACCCTAGTCATTCTTCAAATGAAGTGTCCCAGGGTTGTGACCCAGTCTTTTGGACAGTGACGATTCGGCAGTAATGTACTGGAAAAGTACTTTCAGTTAACCATGAAACACTCCCATGTGACTGTTTTCTCTAAGGAAATGTGGGATTCCTCAGTCTGTGTGAGCTGCTGGCCAGTTGTTTAATAAGTGGTGATTATCAAAATAAAGGCAAACACTGCAGAGAACCATCTCTGGTCTGCTTTAAAAGTCCTAAATATATTTACCTAACATAGCAGTCAGCAACATCTCACTCTGGTCTGTTCTGTTTGATCTTTTCTCTGCTCTACTCACCAATAATTTAAACCAAAATATAGATTATTATATTTTTCACTGCAACCAGAAACCTCATATAGTAAAATAACTGATTTTTAGAATGTTAAACGGCGATGGATGTTATATAATAAAAGAGCATACGTGGCCCTACGATATAACATGTACAAAGTTTAGGCCCAGAGCGCTTATTTCTTATAAAAAAAAACAAAAAACATTCTTACTAATGTATTTGATCCCAATATAACCCCGAAAATCTTCTAGCACGACACTTCATGCTGGAGATGACACCATGACAATGCAGTTGTCTGGCATCTTGTAACCTTCTGTCAACAAGTTCAGTTGATGTAGGCTTTCGGGTGTGGTAGAATTAGAAATTAAGGGTGGTTAGCCAAAATATCGAGTTTTAAATTTCGACCTACAATAATATCGTGTTTTTAATATCGTAGGTACAGAATATCGAAGTCAAGAATATCAATGGACAGAATATCGATCCCAAGGTAAGTAATATCGAAGTAAATAATATCGAAGTAATTAATATCGATGTAAGTAATATCGTAAGTAAAAATTTCGATGTCAATAATATCGATATTTATTTAGTGTAATGTCATTTAATATGTATTTTATTTGTATGTTAAAGATTATTGTAATGTATTTTAATACATTTAAAAATAAATGTTTAGAGATTTATAATTATTTTACATTTAATTTAGCGTTTTAGTATCAGAGCGGGTTGTGGGTTTATAGGGGAATAGGGTGGGAAGTAATTTAATTATAATTAATGAATTAATATGTATTGTTTAATTGGTATTTATGATTAATTAATTGGTAATTAATTAATAATTGGTAATTAATTGATTAATTAATTGTTAATTAATTATTAATTGTACAATTATTTTATTAATTGGTTAATTATATACATTATAATTAGTTTATTATTAATATTTATTTATTGTTAATTAATTAATTGTTAATTAGTAATTAATTGGTGATTTAATTTTATTAAGTGATTAATTGATAATTAAATTAATTATGTGAATTTTAATGTGTAGTGGGTTGTGGGTTTATAGGGGAATAGGGTGGGAAGTAATGTAATTATAATTAATGAATTAATATGTATTGTTTCATTGGTATTTATGATTAATTAATTTGTAATCAATTAATAATTGGTAATTAATGTGATTAATAGATTAATTAATTTTTAATTAATTATTAATTGTAAAATTACTTTATTATGTTGTTAATTATATAAATTATAATTAGTTTATTAATAATATTTCTTTATTGTTATAGGTAATTAATTAATTGTTAATTAGTAATTAATTGGTGATTTAATTTTATTAAGTGATTAATTCATAATTAAATTAATTATGTGAATTTTTATGTGTAGTGTGTTGTGTGTTAAAGGGGGAATAGTGTGGGATGTAATTAAAATTTATTTATTTAAATATTTATTTTACATAATTGGTATTTAATAATATTTTTTTTTTTAAAACATTGTTAACATGCAATTTTTTTATAAGAAATTATTAAATTGGTTATAATGTTAATAGAATCACTATGCTATCTAGTGCTTTCCCAACTGTTTTACTATCTGGAGTGGGAATAGTAATTTTTACCCCTACGCTATCCAGCGCTTTCCCTACTGTTGCACTCTCTGGAGTTGGAATAGTAATTTTTACCCCTACGCTATCCAGCGCTTTCCCTACTGTTGCACTCTTTGGAGTTGGAATAGTAATTTTTACCCCTACGCTATCCAACCTTTTCTCTACTGTTGCACTGTCTGGAGTGGGAATAGTAATTTTTACACTTACGCTATCCAACACTTTCCCTACTATTGCACTCTCTGGAGTGGGAATAGTAATTTTTACCCCTACGCTATCCAACGTTTTCCCTACTGTTGCACTCTCTGGAGTTGGAATAGTAATTTTTACCCTTACGCTATCCAACACTTTCCCTACTATTGCATTCTCTGGAGTGGGAATAGTAAATTTGACCCTTACGCTATCCAACACTTTCCCTACTATTGCACTCTCTGGAGTTGGAATAGTAATTTTTACCCCTACGCTATCCAATGTTTTCCCTACTGTTGCACTCTTTGGAGTTGGAATAGTTATTTTTACCCCTACGCTATCCAACGTTTTCTATACTGTTGCACTCTCTGGAGTGGGAATAGTAAATGTTACCCTTACGCTATCCAACACTTTCCCTACTATTGCACTCTCTGGAGTGGGAATAGTAAATTTTACGCTTACGCTATCCAACACTTTCCCTACTATTGCACTCTCTGGAGTTGGAATAGTAATTTTTACCCCTACGCTATCCAACGTTTTCCCTACTGTTGCACTCTTTGGAGTTGGAATAGTTATTTGTACCCCTACGCTATCCAACGTTTTCCCTACTGTTGCACTGTCTGGAGTGGGAATAGTAATTTTTACCCTTACGCTATCCCACACTTTCCCTACTATTGCACTCTCTGGAGTGGGAATAGTAATTTTTACCATTACGCTATCCAACATTTTCCCTACTATTGCACTCTCTGGAGTTGGAATAGTAATTTTTACCCCTACGCTATCCAACACTTTCCCTACTGTTGCACTCTTTGGAGTTGGAATAGTAATTTTTACTCCTACGCTATCCAATGTTTTCCCTACTGTTGCACTCTCGGGAGTTGGAATAGATATTTTTACCCCTACGCTATCCAACATTTTACTTACTGTTGTTTTTGTTGAAGTTGGACTAGTAGTTTTATTGTGTCTGATATTAAATATGTTTTGTAATATTTTAGCTATTGTAATATATAATTAATAATAAAAATTATTCAAATTAAAATTATTGATTATTATTTGCTATATGTAATTATTTAATATTTATTGTTATTGTTTTATGTGTATAGATGTATTGGTAATTTAAATAAATATTTAATAATTTATATGTTATAGAAATTATTATTAAAAGTAATTATTAAGTAAGTGTATATATTATATATTATATATATGTTTAATTAAAGTTTCATTTAATTATATAAATTTTACATATTATACAATATATTTAATTATGTTTCTTTGATTTATAAGTATTATTTGGTTTATTTTACATATATTTTTAAACTAAAAAAAAAACGATATTTTTGAATTACGATATTTTTGACATCGATATTAAATTATCGATATTTTTGTACTTACCATGTTGTAGATAGGATGTCGATATTCTTGACCACGATATTTTTGTTGCGATATTTTTGTAGGTCGAATTTTTGTCTTTCGAAATTATGTCATACAATCGAAATTAAGCAGTAGTTTTCTCTAACACATAAGCAATTATTTGACAGTGACAGAAGCTCCCTGAATAATGCAAAAAAAAACTACTATTGGGCCTGATTTCGATTTCGGCAGATAGGCGCTTGTCACAAACGTGAAGGATACCCCGTCCCTCTAATTACAAGTGCAATCGAACATAAATGTGTGATGGATATCACGTCCACCTTATCACAAGAGCATTGTGACAGAGTCACCTGTCAATCGAACTCTAAATGTCCCTCAAAAAAGTCTTCCCACTTCCAAGCATCATTCTGAGCGATTGGAAAAGTAGATTCAACCTGAATATGGAATACTAGTGGGCGGATCTAACAGCATGGCTTCTTTAGACAGAGTGACCTGCAATGTGGAAGACAAATGCCTAGTTCCATGTGTCTGCTTTACTCTTTTGAATCAGTTACGAGTTATCGGTCCTTTGGAATTATGAGGTCAGCACATCAAGTGCTTAACCTCTGATTATTTCAGCTACTATAAGCAGCAGACATATCAGGCTGAATTACAAGGGAGAAATGAGGAATAACCACAGAACTCCTGTGCAGGCGTTCAGATCCCCCCAGTAATTCCTCATTCCTAAGCAGACAAACCAATCAGGGTCTCTCTTATAATACTCAACGCCTCCTGTCTGAAGTTACCTCTGCTCCGATATTGGGAAAGGGAAAAGCAGAGTTACCAAGTCATACTCAGAATGAGGCCCAAAGATGTCTTTGTTAACAAAACATGGCTCAACTATTGCACTGTGCATCCTGATTTATTCTTCATGACGAAATGTATAATAAAAATGTACTAAGAAATTGCTTGGTCTATGTAAATGGACTATTTATCTTGAGGAAGTGATTCTGCCTCCAAATTTTGAAATCAATGTTTTTTAAAATAAACTATCCCAGAGGTTTGTTGGTGTTGGATTCTCAGCACCAGACGTTTTCTCATTTGTACCCTATTTTTAGCATTTGTTTCCTTTTGTGCCCAATTTTTAGCATTCGTTTCAAGTTAGAAAATGTTTGTCAATAACTTCATTTTTCTTGTTTGCACATAAACTGAAATAAAGATGACTGGAAAATGGTTTTCTGCATATCAACAGTTTTTGAGAATGCACCGTGGCATTCTGCACAAAGGAGAGATATCATTTTTCTTCAATAATTGTGAATGTGAAGTGACAGGATTAGGTTAGGAAGCGCAAAAAGGCTGTCCTTTTCTCAGTGATATGTGTGCTGCAGGATATCCACCGCGTTCTTCAGCTTTTGTATTTAAAAAGTCTCGGATGTCTGCCAGCTAAACATCTCGATATAATTACATAATAATTTACTTTCTCTAATACCTTTGGGGTTATTTAGGGTTTGTCTCAATGGGAACGCTGCCATAAATTTGGGGCCTCCTGCTCCACCTGACCTGAGAGTCCCTTACCTCCTTTTAGATATGTGGGAACTGGTGGATTTCAAACAGCTGAGCCTCAACTGGCTCAAGTTATCGGCGACCCTAGACCCGGCTGCCCTATTTAGGAATGGGCAGGGATCATTGATGGTCATCCTTCCGGGTACCATATAAAACATGGTGGACCTAGTAGGGAAAAGTGAAAAATTTCTCTTATGTTTAGGGGAAAAAAACCTGAAGCAGAGAGTTGGTTATGAAAAAGCAAAGGAGTTTGCAGATAGCCACATTACCATGCCAGCCCACTTGGCATTCACCTGTTATGAAACTGCATTCGCTGCAGACGCGCCTTCCTTCTCCCCTTAGACCACGTGGTGCATGGCCTCTGGGGCTGAGATAAGGACTTCTTCTGGCCAGTGGACTGGCGCGCTGCCCACCGGTGTCTGGATGACTTTCGATGTCTATCCTTTACGGCGGTTTTTATATTGTTCATTCAAATGTACACAACATTTCCATCCATAACTAGATTTTTATCATTTATATAAACATTCTTCAAAACTCTCAGACATAAATATAATTTGACACATTCTGAGCTTGAACGAGATCGAGAGCTCACAATACAGCTGGCTGGCAGGTGGGACATCTATCGAAAATGGTGGATGTCCTGTATCGGTGCTTTGCCCACTTCTGAATGACGCTGAGTAACTGTCATTTTGGTATTAAAGCCACTGCTTGCTCTACCGAAGCCCCCCTCTCTGAATACTAGCTGAATGGCATTATAATTGCACCCTTTTAAAAGCGGGCTCTCTGGCTGCATGTTTCAACAACTAGACCCAGCAGAGTCCTGTCCCTATTACCTACATCACTAATCCCAGAAGCCCCTTGTGGCCCCACTCCCCCCAACAGCTGTGGCTACCCCTGGGAAGGGAGGTGAGGGTGCAGCCACTAATGTTACCAGTAGGGGCAGAAACCTCACGGGTGCAGGTACACAGCAGGAGGGGCAGCGGGGTCAGATGAATGAATTTCTAAGGGCTTCAGTGATCTCAAAAGGCCCCAGAATGACATCCATAAAAATGAACTTCTGGAGGGAGAGATGCCTAAGTGTGCAGTCTTTACTCTCTGGAGTGGTGTATTATGACCTTCGCATATTGTCTGCAGCAGTGACTAGTTTTTCAGCTGCCTTCTGTGGAGAAGCACCATCTGCTGCCAGTCCTATGCCACAAACATCTCCAGCTGGCAGCTCTATAGAAGCAGAACACTGTTGCCTTTGGAGCCACCTGGGACACCACCTCACCGGCTGTCAATAAGCTGCATTAGTGGTCCTTAGGATGGGCTGTGATTAGGTCACCCAGCAAGTCACCGCCGAGCAATACAAGATAGGACATACTAATGTTAGCGTTTGGACTATTCATCTTACACAACTTCTTTCCTCGCGTTTTTAACATACTCATGGATTGAAGAAGGGCTCAAAGCAACTGACGGCTCATAGTTTTCTGAGAATCTGCAATGGGATTGAAATTTTGCAGAGTTTAATGAAAAAAATTATTTTAAAATTCTGACTTGTCACATTCTCGAAATAATAACATTATTGTGAATTTTGATATTCTGTTTATATGAATTGAATATTTTAAGTTACAACATTAATCCACTTTTCAGTTGTTAATTTTTTTATTTAGTTTCATTATTTTTTAGGGGAAAATGTACCATCAATAAGAAATTCAAATAAGGGGGAAAGAAATGTCAACAATGTGTACAAACAAGAATTTGGCGAGAGATATTTGGTGTCCCCTAGCACGATTTTGTTCATGATTTGTGTTCACTGAGAGGGCATCCCACGAGATTTCTCCAATGAGGGCGGTCTCGACCGCTCACGGTCAGAAATCTGCTGCTCAGGTAGAAAATATACTCGAGCGTCAGCAAAATGAACTCAAGAAGTTGCACCCTCCGCCGCTGCATATGGTGCCATATGCGCTCATTTTTCAGCGCGGAAGGAGCCCCCAGCGCTAACTCACAGAGCAAGCAGGGCTCTGTGACTCACCCGTTCATGGAATTCCAGTAGACTGTGACCTGGGTGCAATTTCAGGCCAACATTGTCAGAGATTTTACCTTTGGACTTAGTTTATTGCATGGGGCTCAAAATCTTACACCGGGGCAAGCCTGAAGCTCTATCCGAGGAAGGTGCATCAAACTCAGACACCTTTGCTGCGAGATCCCCCTGACAGCTCTGAAGGTCTTGAAAAAAGAGTTTCTGGTGCAGCTCCTATGGGTCACTTAGGGGCTGGGATGTAAGTCTGCTGAGGTCAAAGAAAGCTCCAGTCCTGATCCTATTGATACTGTAAACAGGCTGGGGTTTCTTTTGCCCCAGGCACTTCTTCCCCTACGCCCATTCCACCAGCACTGGTGTCAGGGAAGGCACTGGAAGTTCTTCAAAAACCTATCTGTGGGGCACATGGACATACTACATGCTGGCTAGTGTCAGTACAGAAACTGTTTTAATTATTGCCAACCTGGATGGAATACACTCTGCCCTATGTGCCTTGTAGAGAGAGTATCTGTCTTGTAGTGCTCAACGGACACCAGTGTTTCTGACACACCTGACCCAATGCAACACATCGCCCCCTTTCACTGACCATTCCCATTTCTCCTTCTTACCCTATCCCTCCACTTCCCTCATCCCTTCTACCAGGCCAAACCATCACAAAACACCGAAAACTACCCATTCCCAAGAGCCTCACCGTAGAAAATGATTGCATTTGGCACAATGTGATGCTAACTAGTAGTCAAGTGCCTGTGCTCCCCCTTGAACATGGTTGAATTGGCATACGTCTCATTGTATATTTAACTTGCTTAGATGTCCATAATGTAACCAGGGCCTGGAAGTTAAATGGAAGTAGTAAACTGCTGCACCTATTGTACCAGTTCCTAAAGTGGAAGTGCAAACGTGGCTTCAAGCTTACTATTGTAGCCTGACTACCACCTATCCTGCCTAAATAAGCCCTTTTGACAGGTTAAAACCTTCCTTTTAATTATTTATGAGTCACCCTCGTGTTGGTCTGCTAGCCCACAAGGCAGGGTGAATGGTATTTAAAAGTCGGACATGTAGACATATAATGATAAAACGTCCCTATGGTGGCTAGAAAGAAGGGTTGCTGTCCCATTGAGAAACACTGCTAAGCAATATTAAATATTGATACTGAAGCCTGCTTCAAATAGAGCCTTCTGCCTTCCCCACTGAAGATTTTTGGCTTCTATTTTTGAGACTAAGGGCCCGATTTAGATCTTGGTAGACGTGTTACTCTGTCACAACGGTGACAGATATCCCATCTGCCAAAATATAAATACCATAGGATAGAATGAGATTTATATTTCGGTGGGATTTAGATTTCGGCGGATGGGATATCCATCACTATTGTGACGGAGTAACCCATCCGCCAAGATCTAAACAAGATCTTAAGTCCCAAGCTAAAACCTCTGATACCTTCAAACCTGGTACAGATGGATGAGCCACTGAAAGCTCGGCCAGGCTCAAATGTGAAGCCTGGGTATGGCTCAGCTTGAGGTCCCTTTGGAATTTCGAGGCCATAACGAGCTGACCTTTCATGTGGCTTCTTCCTGCCACCCTTGCCGTTATATCATGAACAGGTGAAAACAAAGGGGTAGATTTATCATTGAGTTGAGTTGCCTTCCCACCACACAAGGGAGCGCAAGAACGATTCAACTAGTAAGTCAGATTTATCAAGCCACTCAAGGCCTCTCTGCATGGCTGCGCATGGCTTAATACATCTAGAGTAGCGCTGTTTTGGGTTTCCCCAGGGAGGCGTTCCATGGGTGGAGTGTGGGTATTCCCACACATCCACTCATGGATTTTGGTGCATTCCCAGATATTAACTTTACTGGTAGACCTGGGAATGTGTCAAAATGCTACGCCTCCCTAGGTGAGACGTAACAAGGAAAACTATCTTTATTTCTCCCCATTTGTTCTTTCTACATGTGCCTCATTCTGCAGCACATATAGAAAAGAGATAATGCCTCAGAGGATTGTTTTTGTGCAGGAAGGCTTTCCTGCACAAAATCAATCCTGTCTGCAAAGCAGGCACTCTTGCATCACGGCGCAAGGGTGCCTGCGTTGGCGCTAGGCAGCACATTGTGTGCCAGCACAGGGAAAGGACAGGAAAGCGTGGTATCATATTAAATACTCAGAAAAATGAGAGAGACAGAATGCACACCTTTTTTAAACTACTTATCTTCAAAATTTTAGGTAACAAGTTTATTTGATTATCGCCTGCAGCCTTTAGTCGCGTGCTCTGCCCGATCAGCACGCACGTGATAATGCATCCAAAATGGGAACGAAGTAATGATCCACTCCAAGGCGCACTGCTGAATACGTAATTCTTTCACAAAGAATCCATACACTTATCTGTTGCTTATCAATTTATTAATCCATGTACTCCAGTTGTATTCATAGAATCGCATTTTCATTCTCCATTCACATGTGAGATGGTACCTAATCCCAATATTTCAAATGCGGCAGATATGCCCATCCAGGCCTTTCTCTGGAGCACGAGAGAATACGTAGTCGTCCATTACAGTGCATCTTAATTAACCCAATGCATTTCGGGCTTTCCTAGCCCTTCTTCGGGGGTTCACTGCAATATTACAAAATTACCAGAAGGTTACCATACAAACATCTGTCCAACATGGTTATTTTTTATCTTTTTAAACAAAAACGAAAAACCAACCATCCGATTTAACTATATTGCAATAAACAGTATTGACGTTCTAAAACTCATGCTTACGTGCCTCCAAAATATGTACCACACACGGGACTATGATGTGTGGTACATATTTTGGAGGCACGTAAGCATGAGTTTTAGATAGTCAATGCTGTTTATTGCAATATAGTTAAATCGGATGGTTGGTTTTTCGTGAAAGAATTACATATTCAACAGTGCGCCTTGGAGAGGAGCTTTACTTCCTTCACATTTTGGATCATATTAAATACGGCACATTTCTGCCCTGTCCCTTTCATGCAGACTAGCAAGGTGCTTGCTATGCTGCACGGGGTGAAATAATTACATATCTGCCCCAAAGCATTAATTCCTGAGGTGAAAAGTTGATACAAATAGATACTCATGCAGTGGATGGTTTGTACAAAATGAAACCAGAAAGCTTGGATTAATCACGGCTTCCCACCTTAACCAAATTGTGTGATTTAAGGCAATAATTTAGTTTTACTGAGCCTTCTTTTTCTTCACTAATGCATATGAAAGCACATTTCATAATGTGACTTCGGAATATCAGTTTACAAAAACCTACCTCTTTTTAATTTAATAGACTTAATGTGGCCGTATCGATAAGAATCTGGGCCACATGAAGGGTTCATGTGACAACCGTCTTTCCTCGTTGTTCACTAATGCAGACACCAGGGTGGACCAGGAGCAGAATGGTTCAAAGTTCATGATTAGTAACTATCACTTTTAATAAGTTCTTCTTAGCACAGTTCTATAATCTTCCGTATTAATGTCAAAGCTTCCACATGTTAAATAAAAACACTTTTTAGAATTTTGAAGAGACTTTATAAATATAAATAGCAGCACCTCGGATTTACTGGCATTCAGCTGCAGGCAATTAGTTGCCATCCAGCCTGCAACCTCTACCAGATCCTCCTTAGATCTTCCTAGGCTGGTGTTGTTTTTCTTAGAGAAAGCGATCACCAATTGGGTGTCATCGGCGTAGGACACCAATGACAACCCTCTCCCTCTAGCCACTTGTGCGAGAGGTTGCATATAAATGTTAAACAGAAGGGGGCTCAGGATAGAACCCTGAGGCACCCCCTGTTGCAAAGCACACTTCTGAGATTGAAATGGTGGCACCCAAATCTGGAAAGATCTTCCCGTCAGAAAGGCTCGGCACCAATCCAAGGCCCGATCCCTCACTCCGATGTCATGCAAACGCTTCAGCAGAATTTTGTGGGAAACAGTGTCAAAAGCGGCACTTAGATCTAAAAGAAATAAGGCCGCCGAATCACCTACATCCAGAATCCCTCGGATTTCCTCCGTCACAGCCAACAGAGCAGACTCTGTGCCGTGGAGAGGTCTAAAACCATTCTGTGAAGGGTCAAGAATTGCATTCTGCTCAATAAATTCAGTGAGAGTAGTATGCACGTGCAATTCCACCATCTTTGCCAAAAAAGGAAGTTGTGAGATAGGGCGATAATTGCCTGGCTCACCCGGGTCCAGAGATGTTTTTTTTAGCAGGGGAGTAACTTTTGCATGTTTCCATGATGCTGGTACTGTGGCTGAGGCCAGGGAGAGGTTAACCAGTTCTAAGCATACTGGCGTAATCGTAGGAAGAAACTAACAGAAAAGATTAGGTGTCAATGGGTCAATTGGTGAGCCTGATTTAATTTTCCTACAAAGGATCTCAAGATCTGTGAGAGATAGCAAAGGAACAATAGCAGGCTGTTTGTTCCTTGGGGGACCGGGACGTCAAGCCCGATCTTACAGCCAGAACTAACCACCGGGGGGAGACTGTGATATATCTTCTCAACCTTGTTGACAAAATACTTGGCCAGGTCAATGCACTGACTATTAGATGAAATAGGAGAGATCCCAGACACACCACCATTCTTCATATTCTTGAGCAGGGAGAAGATTGTCTTGGATGGATTAGAACTAACTAGAATGTTGTTACCGACATACTCAGCCCTTGCTCTCCGAATTAATTTATGATAGTGTTTGATAGCCGCCCGATAGTTGGTTTTCTCTGGTACATCGTACGTGCGCCTCCACACTCGCTCAAGCTGTTTACAGTGTTTTTTGGCTTTAGACAGAGACTCGTTGCACCAAGGTTTAGACTGCCCATGATTTTTCCTGGCCAGCTTAGCCGGGATGCAACTATCCAGGCCTGATATCACCCAATCATGGACTAGCGTATCAGCGGCCTCTATATCCTGTGGCAATTGTGGCCTGTGACTAAACCAATAAGCGGACAAACCACTGCTGTCTAACTTATGCCATGGTCGTTTCAGAACAGAGGTCGAGCAATACTCTCTCGGCTGACCCCGCCACCGCAGTGCAAAGACAACCAAAAAATGATCTGTCCAACACTGTGGGACCGGAGGAAAAACCTTCAGCAGAGCGAGGTTTGAAAATAAAGGATCTCGTAAATGCCCAGCGGCATGCGTGTGCTCGCGCACCCACTGGGTCAGTTGAAGAGCCTCTAGGTCAGACAGAAAGCTTGCAATCTCTGTCTTTCCGATTTTTTCACAGTGAAGATTCAGATCCCCTATAATACTGAAATTCGCAGCTTGACTAGCGAATGACATGGCTTTGTTCACTAGATCTTCTCTAAAAGCTCCAGACGGCCCAGGCGGGCGATAAATAAGAAAGCCTGAAATAGTAAGGTTGGGATTCAGCATAATTTTAAATAGGGCACTTTCGCAGTCCCTCACATTTTCCCCAATAAAACTGCAAGAGTAGACGTTTTTCATAATAATTGCAATCCCGCCCCCCCCGTTTCCCCAATCTATTTGGAATCTTCATAATAAATCCAGAAGGGAGAGCCAACCAAGATTCCGCAATGGAATCTTGAGTAAGCCATGTTTCCGTCAAAAAAAGGACATCAGGGGATTCATCCTCCAAAAGGTCGAAAACCTCAGCATGATGTTTAGCCAGGGATCGGCAGTTCAGGCTCATGAACCTGAAATCCATGTTGTCAGGAGGGCAGGGCTCCAACGCCTCCCCTGTGAGTTGGAACGAACAGATTTTGCATTTAACGGGACCATCTAGTGGATGCCATGGTAAAGAAGGGCTTTTAGATTGTATCCCTACTAACTCAGCACACGAGTAGCTCCGGAGTGTAATAAGAGAAAGGGCAAGGGGTCTGGCAACTGGCGACAGCCCGGCACGGACAGGCGCAGACGGGCTTGCCTTTGGCGCGCTTTTGGCACACGTCCGCTGCGAGGTCGCGTCAGTGCCCCCATAAGTACTGTTCAACCTTCAGCCACCAGAGCGCTAACCGCGATTCCCCCCAAGATGGCGGTCGCGCCTCCCAACTCTGCCCATATGCCAAAACCCGCCTTTCCTGTCACCCTCCTTCATCAGAACCCGCTGACCAAACCACCCCAAAACCCCGAAAACTTCCCTTCCTGGCAAAAGTTCCCATAAACCTAAATCCCCATCTTAGTCACAGAACCAGCTGACCAAACCTCCCCAAAACTGCAGAAACTTACCTCTGAGTGTGAATGGTTATCCTAACCTAAGGGAATGTGGTTCACTATTTCAACCTTTGGCCTATGTATCAAACTGCTATGCAGAAGACACATCTTTCCCTGGACAAACTAAAGAGATTCAAGTGAAAATAAAAAATGTGATACCCCCAAGGTAATATATTTTTATGTGTGTCGTGTCCACCACAGTCAGAGATACTTCTATTATTTGTCAGGGACTGCCCAGCCTTCAGATTGTAAAGCCTGATTCTGACATGCAAGGTTGCTGGATTGTCTGCCATGTAATTATATAGGGGAATGCCTTGACATTAACATCATATCATGGCCAGGTGGTTGGTTGCAAAACTGGTTTAGCACAGAATAAAGCAACCCTTGTCACCTATCTTCTGCATTCTATTATGGAAGAGATGTTAAGGTCACCTTGACTCGGTTAGACTGCTCTTCCTCTCAACAATGGGTAAATTTAGTAAGGAGACAGGTCAAGGAGTTACACAAGATGATAAGAGGTTGCAAGTTAATATCATTGTCTAGCACCTGGGTGTTTACCTCTCAAAATGTCTACCTTAAAAAGTGCCAGATTTGCAACTTAATCTCAAATAGATTTTTGTGGTCACCCCCCAATGAGCAATGCATCGATATCAAACCTGCAATTTTCCCTGTTCACTGTCGTGTAGGTATAGAATCTTGTCCCAGCAGCCTGGAATAAAGAAATAATGTGGAAATAGGTACAACAAATAAATATGGTGTTTTAAAGGCCCGCTATTAGAGCAAGCTGACCTCAGCACACAAACCAAGGGGCTTATTTACATGGCCCTTGCGCCACTTTCGCGTCATTTTTAACATGGGAAAAGTGACGCAAAAGTGGCGCAAGGGGCTTGTAAATCTGCCCCCAAGAGTGTTATCACTGCTTATTGCATAGAGAGCTGCGCGATTGTGCCTACAGCTATCAAATGGGATTGTTTGGGGTGCAGCAGAATTCAGGAAGTGTAGAAACACTATAGAAACATCACTGACTATATTGCAGAAGGCAATTAATCTAGAGGATTCTGAAAAAATACATGCAGAGAAGCATATATTTTAGGGCAAAGAACAAATAAATAATTTAGCACGGTGTAAAAAGCAGTTGTATGAAGAAGGGTGCACTGTTGGAAAACCTTTCCCTTGGCAGGTGACGGGTAGGAAACTTTGCGGCGAAATTCATTGCATTGTAGAACCGAAGATTAATAAACTGGAAACAGTACAGAAGGCTATGCGAGCTATGTTGCAGCAGTTATATTCCAACTTGTACTCTGAAACTGGAAATCGAACCACCAAATCAATCATTTTTCAGGGTGTTAATAGGCCATAGATTAGCTCTAAACATGTCAACTGGCCATTAAATCTCTACAAGTAAGTAAAGCTTTAGGACTGAACGGGTTGAAATCACAGATATAGAAGAATTGTTCTGAGCTATTAATCCCGCATCTGCATTAATTACTGAAGACAGTTTAAAACGCTGGAGGAACCCCTACCTCCTTTCTAAAAAAAAAGGCTGTTGTGTATTTTTCTTAAACTCCAAAAGAATTCAGGACAGTGAGCCCTACAGATCCTGTTCTAGAATACAGGTTATAGAACTTTATGAAAATATTGACTAAGCAGCTGACTTTAAGCTTCAGGAGCTTGGTAGGACCATATCAATCAGGATTTATTCGAGGATGAAAGTTAGCAGCCCACACTTTTTATTGGACACGGAGTCATGTCCCTCTGAACATAACAAGGTATCTGACCTGGAGAAATGCAAATGTTTATGGACTAACTTAGCCCAAATCCGAATACCATTCCAATTCACTGGGTCAATTACTTGCCTGTATAGGGGGTATGGGGGTGAGGGCTGGGCTCAACCATTCCAAGAGAAAAAAAAACACAATTATTGTGCATGAGGCAGGCCCTGTCCTGTTTTGCCGATATTATTTGCGCTCTTTAAAGAACTGCTCACAAAAAAATGAGAGGATTATTATCAATACAACCTTCTCTACTAGGGCAACAGAATATAATTACATGCAGGTGATACAGCCCTGCATCTAAGGACTGCCAGGGAGAACATCGCTAGAACTTTGAAAATTTCCTCTGTCATGTAGATGTGAAATTAATCGCAGGCAAACAGAAATTCTGAACTTTGGTATAATTTTGGATTATTTACCGTAAAAGATTTGATCCCAAGTCTGCTTAGATTCGTTTCAGTATTTAGGAATCCATGTCATCTCAACCATCGATAAATTGTTGGAATTCAATGAATCCCACCAATTTCGCAAATAACGCAACATTATAACCTAGGAGACCCTTCCACTTACATTCCTTGGCATAATCAACCTCATAAAAATGACTATTCTACCACATTGTCACCTTCTGTTCCAAGTCGTCTCAGCATGGTGCTCAAATGTTCTTTAAAGAATTACGGGCCAGATGTACGACCATTTTATTTTGTGACTCACAATTTGCGACAAATTGCGAGGTGCAAAATGAAACGTACAACAGTGTGTTTAACACTGTTTGCAATTCCCAATAGGGTCGCAAATTGCGAGGCTCATTAATATTAATAAGCCTCTCGCAATTTGCGAGCCTATTGGGAATGACAGCCCTCCCAGGGATGGTGGCCTGCTGGGCTCAGCAGACCACCATGTCTGGTACTGCTTTTATAAAAAGCTTTTTTTTTTTATGCAGTCCCGTTTTCCTTAAAGGTAAACGGGATACGTTTAAAAAAAAAAAAAAAGAAATGAAACATTTTCGTTTCATTTTTTAAGGGCAGGCAGTGGTCCCTGGGACCACTGCCTGCCCTTTAAAAATATTTTCGCATGCATTCGCAAAGGGAATTGCGGATGCATTACCACCTACTTGAAGTAGGTGGTAATTACAAGTGTTTTGCGACCGCCATTGCGGTCGTGAAAGATTAGTACATGGTTTTGAGACTTGCTATTTGGAAGGGAATGCCCCTTCCAAATAGCAAGTCGCAAAACCTATTTAACGAGGCGCAAATAAATTGCGACTCGCTAAATAGGCTTTGTACATGGCCCACGATGGTTTTGCATGCGCAAACGGGTTTGCAAACCTGTTTGTGCATGGAAAAACGGGTCGTACATCTGGCCCTAAGAGCTATATTTAGCAGATTTACATAGGTTGGCAAGAAAAACATAGGAACAGCTGCAAGAGCTACCCTGAATCAGTGGCGGTTCCTCGTGGGAGTGTTACGGGGCAGTGTGGCGGGGCGGGGAAGGGGCAGGGTGGGGGTAGTAAACTCTATCCGAAGGCCGAACGGAGTTCGGTTTATAAATAAATAAAATGAATTTTATTGCGTGTGCTGCATTGCATCGATGAAATGCCGCGTATGAAATGTAATTCGTTTTATTTATTTATTTATTTATTTATTAACTGAACTCCGTTCGGCCTTATGCCGGAGTTTGCTACCCCCACCCTGCCCCTCCACTGCCCCACCGCCCAGCAGTACTTCCATGAGGAGACGCCACTGCCCTGAATGCTGATAAAAGGTGACTGGGCACTCCCTGAAACAGAAATATATTATGTAAACATCTCTTTAGGTTATATTAACAGAGCTATTAATACAGAATGCGTAAAAGAGATGAACAACATCCTGATTGAAGCAATGACTCAAGAAGCTGAAATAAAAGGCTTTATATTTAAATTTGGAGATCATAAATTAAAAAAAAATGAATGTCAGGTATTTTCAGTGGAATCTTAAACACCATCCCAAAGTAAAAAAAAAATCCATAGTATTATGAGTTCTCTCCATTGTGATGCTTGCTGAGGTAACTGTTGTTGGTCCATTATGGCAAGAGAAGGGTATTCAGATTCAAATACAACAATGCAAATAGGGTCCTTGTTACATGTCAATATTGTTTCAATCTTTGAATGGGATGTGGGGTCATCATCAGGACTCTGACAATGTCAAGTCTGAGGGAGAAGCAGACAGATAATGGAACACCACAAGAAAAAGAGGGAAAGGTGCTGCCAGGACACCAAAAAGCAGGAGTAACCTCTGAAAATCAGACATCACAGAGATGATCAAGTGATAGGTCTTACTGCCAGGGAGCTGGATAATCAAAGTCCCGAGAGAACAGTGGTCCGTGCAGGGTACACAATGGAGCAAGTGGATTCTAGATATTTTAGAAGTGTGAAAGGTAAAAAAAAAAGTGAACCACTGAATCCCCACAACAGCTGAGGAGAGGAAGGCAGAGATGAGTAATACTCATGACTGGGAAAGATGCTGTTATGTAAGGCACGGTATTTTGAATAAAATTAGAAAAGTGTGGGGAAAATAGTTAGGATTGCTGACTGGCGGAGCAAATTGGCATTCCTGATGAAAATTATAGAATGGGGACCCCCATTCCCCTCCGACACCCCCTAAATTAGGTCTGAAGGAGGGAAAGGCTTGAACGAATAAAAGACTAATGTGTCCATTTGAAATGTGTTCTATGCTGAATGACAAGCATGCTATCCATGCCAAACAGTATTCGGCAGAGCAGTTAACAAATGGAAAGAAATGTTGCTTATTAACAGGTGACATCTTATTTAATTCTGTTAGAAGTATATATATTAACGTAACTTTATGACTCAAATAAAAAAAAAAAAACATTTCTTACGCAAAAGCATAAAACAGGTTTCTTAGTGTTTTTTTATCACGAGTGCCGAAGGTTTTGGCACCCGTTTCCTGCCTTTTTAGCTTCAACTTTTTGCCTTCATATTTCGAGAAGCAGTAATTCCTCACGTAACATGTTTTGAACTTGTCTATGTTGCTGCTACCAGCTTCTAAATACTCCGCAAATATGGATTATGACACTGCCTTTGTGTTGAGAGGTTTGTTTTTGAAAATCACCCAAGAGTCAATAATAATGTGGCAGCAGTTCAATCTTGTACACCATCTCCCTTTTAATTTCCTGGAGGAGTTTGTCGTGCTCTCTTCTCAATATGTACCAGAAATCCAGCTGCGACTGTCAGTTCGAACCCACTCTACGCACTGTGTCATTTCTTCTAGGTCAAGCAGTTTAGGATCCTGAAAAAAAACTTTGTCTGATTGTAGATTTTTGACAAATAGAGACTTGTTTTTTGTTTCATTGTGCTATTTGTACCAGTAAACCTATCATTTTTGAAGGGTTTAGCCATATATTCATTCTTATCGAGAGAGCAACAGTAATACATTTGCTTCAAAAGTTACTTTAGGGAATAACAGTGCAGAAAAATGGGAGGCCAAAAACATTTGCATGTGGTATTCATGTTCTGAAGGTGCAATTCTAGCAGTGCATCTTCATCCTCTTATCAACACCTTCCTGTGCCCCTTCGAAGCTAAGGGCTGCACGGACTTTGTGGAGGACGAAAATGCAAACATGCACTCACATTTCCCTGCAGTAGATGTCTCCACTGATGACCAGGGTCTCCGGGCCCAGAGGTGCTAGGCTGTGAAGCAGTGCTCCAGCGCTGAGTGCAAAATCCCTCCCTACTGTCACGGACCAAAGATCTCACATACACACACTATCCATACATTCGCTGGTGGGGCCCATAACACCAACATTCACTCACTATCAGTCCGTGTGGGAGGCGATTATCCTTCCAAGCGCTGGAAATGAGAGGGAAAATACCACATCTACTCTAATGAGTGACACATCTACACAAGCCTTCTGATACTCATTAGGCCTTAAACTTCACTTTTAGTATTCCTCTCATAAATGGAATGGATCAGTTAGTTGTAGGTTTAGGTGAATTTCTAATTCTCTAATTAACCTTTTCATTAACACATTTCAATGAATAAACAACCCAACTCATTTCTGTAGATATTAAAATTCAAATTTATATTAATATTGCAAATTAAATCATTCATTTGATCAAGTTGCCATTCATATTTACCTATTCTGGCTAAAATCGTCCTCTATGTCAAATCTGGCAGTCTCGCGAATTCTATGCCCATCAATTGTAGCAGGTTCAGTTCATCAGGAGTTTGGGCATCAATTCCGTCCGTCAAAGATTCAGGCTAACAGCTGTCCTGCAGTGTCACCGTCCTCTCCGTCAGCATAACGTCAGAAAATCGAGAAAGGCCAGAAACGAACCCGCCTCCACCTCTCTATTCTACCATAATTTATAGTAAAATCAATACCAAATGTATCAAAGTTTTAGACATCCGAGTTCGCTGATTGGACAATCAGGGATCATCCTTTTAAGTTCTCCCGAAAGTGTCTTTTGGGTTATGACCCTTGTCAGTTCCGGTTCACACAACAGTCTTTGTTCAGAATATTTGGACGACGTCCCAGGCTGTCCTTGAAAGGTACATGTTCATCTGGGGTCAGGTCCAGGCCACAGTGTATCTGTTGTCAGCGCAGGCGCACTTCACCCAAGCCTTGTTCAGCGTTGGCAGCCGGGTTAGGCACCAAAGGCAACCATCTTTCGATAGGCCAAAATGGTCTACTTAAGCAAAGAAACACAAAAACTTAATTAATACATAGAAATGACTAATCAAATGTTATTCCCTCGCTAATACCCATATGTGTATGTATTTATCTAGCCAAAGCAACACTCAGTGCGGTTTATACTTACTAAATAAAGCACAAATCACAATTACATCACAAAGGCGACATATATCATCCAATATTCTGATTGTCTATCATTAATATGCTTACAGGGTTTAGTTTACATAATTAATTAAGCCATGCAGATGCAAATCCCACGTGTAATTCATACATTAGTAAGGTTGGTAAATATTTTCCACATCACTCCAATCCATTAGTTCAATTATAATTAATTAATTAATCTAATTAATAAAACAACATGCAAAATGGGGTGGGTATACAACATTTTGCATAACCCGCTCCAGCAATCTCCCCTTTGGTGATTTTATCACCATACCACCCAAAATTTTGTTCTGTCTTACGGAATCTTTAAAATGTTTTCTTAATCATAGTTCAGTTTCACCTACGTCTTCTCTTTTTACTGATTCATACATACTCTCCTTCCACTCCTCCAATTCTATTTCCTCAATTTCTCTTTCTTGTTTCTTATCTTTTCTTTTTGAATTTTCGCTTTTTATTCTTTTCTTATTTTTCTTGTGTCTACAACACATACAACCTAATCTTATCACTAAAATTATGCAAATTACACATGTTAATGGAAACAATATTTTACCTATAAGAGTACTACCTATTTTTACTAAGAAATTCTTAATAGCAGCTATTTTCTTTCCAATTCTCTCCCATACACCTTCAACGTCCAGTGGTGCAAGTTCATCATGTAATTCAGTAATATTCTTAATATAAGTTTTCAGATCTTTGCTTTTGTCAGGAATGTAAGTACAACAATGTTGAACTTTCAGCATTCCACAGACTCCACCCTCTTTTGCCAATAATATATCAAGGGCAAGTCGATTTTGCATTACCATAGCACGCATGGCAACCATTTCAGTGTTAACCAATAAACATCCTCCAGCGGTGCTTGTTGACAAGCGATCCACTACTGTTGACAATTTTCTAATTTTGTTTGCATTCAGAGTTATTCCCACTGCTGGTATCAATGCCTGAAAAATGTCACCTACAATTTCTGCCCAAGATTCTCTCTTGGTCCTTGCTAAATGATTACTTAAACTATGTACACCATCTTCTCCTCTACCCATATGGAAAATTTTCGGAAAGACCAGGCCTACGTAACATGTGCCATACCAATGGTCTGGCAAACGATAATATGCCCTGTTCCCACAAATAAAATATAATCCAGGAAAGACTGGATCTCTTCCACCTTTGAATCCCCATCCACCCATGATTCGGTATGTATCATGGCACTCACTATTACCTAGAAAATAATTATCATACACAGTTTGATTCCTTCGAATGCAAAACTTCCCTTTCTGAGGCCAATCTAAAGCTATAGTTGGACTAGCTTCTCCCTTTAAATGTTTTTCTTTCTCTAAAACTAGCTATTACACTACATGTTATTCCATACGTTGCCGGGAGATGATGATAAGTCACTCCTTCAGAAACAGATGCAGGTAACTGCATACATACGTAGCAGTCCCGTACATCCATTGTCTTTACATATTCATACAATAATTTTGAAAACACATTATTAGAAAAATCTGTTATTGACCTGTCTTTGTGTAAATAATTATTATCTATTCTAGTTGGAACTACCTTTAAAATCTTCCCTATATTAGTTTTATTCTCATTATGTCCTTCTAATGTATCTATAGTGGCCTTAAAAGAAATGACAAGAGCAAGGATGCTCCATAAAAGCATTAATAATCCTGTACAACAACAACACATTTTACACCATCGTTTCATGAATGTACATCTACCTTTACTACTTTCTATGTTAGCCATCTTTGTTAAAATGGACCGTGTCTTTTGACTTAGCCTCTTTTACTTCACAACTAGTTTTTCTAACCTAAGGTTCTAACACCTATTTGGTTCTACCAGTCTCTATCTTTTGATTCAATATCTTGTTTTCTTCATCAATAGTTTTCTTAACTTATTCAGGTTGGCATCTCATCGTTCTTCCCTCTCCTCTCGTCATCCAAATATGGATTTTCCTGAACTACCGTTTCTTCTTCTCCAATGTCGGACAAGAGAACTCTCAGGATTTCCGATTCTATTTCATCCTCAACCACTTTCAGTACAGTCTCCTCTGGATTTCCTTGACAATCTGCCTCTTCTCCCTTTTCAGGCAGAGACACATATGTCCATTCTGGTGACTTATACTTCTGGTTAGGTTTCCTTGTTCTTCTACTCTCTTTGTCTTCAGTTAATTCGTCTTCTTTTGATTTTTCTTGACTTGTCACTTCATTCACCTGTTCAGCTCTCGGTGAATTCACTCTTGTCAGTCGATATCTCAGATATCTTTGCTGCACTCTGCACTAGTCCTCTGGCTGACACCCCTGAATACTTAGATAGGACCGTGATATTAGAACTAGATGGTCCTCTTTGGACTTCCCCAGCCCTAGACCTCCCGCACGAGTGTCGACTGCGGGGGGCCTTGGGCTTGGGATACCAGACAGGCCAGTGGGATACCGGGGCGAGGGTGGCTCCTGGAAGCGTTGAGAGTATCTCAGTTAAGGAGGTAGAATCCGCGATTACTAGGCAGCTCCCTAATAAGGCACCAGGCCTTGATAGGGTACCGGGTGTCCTCTTTCGTTCCCAGCCAAAAATCTGGGCACCGTACCTGGCCGTATTGTTCAATGCAGTTCTCTTGGGAGCCAAGCTACCAGACACCTGGGCGGGGGCTGAGATCGTCCCCATTTTTAAGAAGGGCTGCCCTTTAGTGCCTTCAAATTACAGGCCGATTAGTCTCTTGGATACCACCCAGAAACTAATGGGCCGGATTCTCCTGGATAGAATACTTGGGTGGGCGGATGAGCACGAAGTAATGACCACCCTTCAGGCCGGCTTTAGATCTGGGATCTCGACCCTGGACCAACTCTTTAGGCTGCAGGTCCTTTTCTGGAAGACAGTAAGTGTTGAGGGTGGCAGCCTCTACCTGGTCTTCGTAGACCTGCGGGCCGCTTTCGATCTTGTGCCCAGGGAGAGTTTATGGAGGGTCTTGAAAGAACTAGACCTCCCGCCCTATCTATTGGACGTCCTGAAGCGTTTCCATGCAGGGAACTATGCCCAGGTCAGGTGTGGGAAGAACGGGGAATTATCAGCCCGCTTCCCTGTAACCAGAGGTGTATGCCAGGGCTGCGCCCTGGCCCCTACGCTCTTTAGTCTGTACATAAATGGCCTGGTGGGTGAACTAGATAGCGTTAGGGATAGTGATGCCCCTTGGTTGGCATCAGGTCGGGTGCCTGCTCTGATGTTCGCAGACGATACTTTATTGTTGTCTCGAACATCAACAGGCATCCAACGGGTCCTGGAAGGTTTTGTATCATTCTGCGCCTCGCGGGGACTCGAGATTAATTTAGAGAAGACGAAGTTCATGATCTTTGGTCCCCCGAAACGCACCCGCCCTAGCCCTGTGTTAAATGGCACCCTGCTTGAAAGGGTGAGAACTTTTGTATACCTGGGCGTCACCCTGACTGAAGATTTCTGTTGGGGCCCCCAGGTAGCCAAATCTTCCCTGAGGCTCTCACAGATCGTAGGGGGTATTGGCAAGTTTCAGAGCACAACCCAATTCAAGCCAGTCTCCCCAGTGCTTGAAATTTACGGCGCCCAAGCCAGACCTGCTGTAATGTATGGTGCAGAACTCTGGGGTCATACGCGCACATCAAGCCTTCTTAAGGTTGAGCAGGCATTTATGAGGAATTTGATAGGTCTCCCCCAGAGTACCCCGCTCATACCTTTGAGACTAGATCTAGGTCTAGAGCCCATTTCAGAACTGTTAGCGGCTCGACCTCTCCTGTATTGGAGAAGGCTCTGGACAGTACCTGAGCTTGATGATTACAGAGCTGAGTTTTCTGCAGTTTGGGGGCGGTTGAAAAGCAAAAATATACCCTGGTTATCCCACATTAAAGCTGTTGCATACCAAATAGGTTTGCCCCAATTATGGGAGACCCCAGAGGAGAGTTGTCCAGCGGTGCGGAGAACTGAGCTGCTGGCCTCCCTGAGACAGTATAATTTAAGTTTGCTGTACTGTTCGTCAACTATGGGCAGGTTGTCTATAGAATTTCTGCAGGTAAAACTTGTGCCCAGGAGGGAGGAATTTCTGGATTTAATACAACCTCCCATGGCAAGAAAACTATACACACAATTAAGACATGGCTGTCTGCCGATTGGGGCATGGACTTGCAAATGGGCTGGACGAGAAGAGGGAATCTGCCCAGCTTGTAACAACAGCAAAGAAGATATGGTCCATTTTTTATTCTTCTGCCCTGCCTATAGTGCAATAAGGAGATCCTGGTTGGCACCATTGTGTAGAAATCTGGGCCTAAAACAATGCGCTCAAGCCTGTAGAATTTTCAGATATGATACTTCACCTCCCATTGTGTTCTCTGTCTCTCGTTGTTTATATGGTATGTGGCATAGAAGGTCTACTTTGATTAATTTTGTTAAATTGTGATTAATTGCAATGATTGCCATCCGCCATTTGATAACTTATTGTTTAATAATCTTTTAACTAAGGTTCTCAACTATTTATGTATTTTATCTTGTATGTACATATTTTATCTGTGCTTTTATGGTCTCTGACCGAAATAAAGTTATCTAAAGAAAATTCACTCTTGTCAGTCGATATCTCAGTTTCCTTATTTTATTGGGCCAAACTTCATCTCTTGCAACTCTTTTCACTTTACTTCCTTTGTCATTCTTTTCATTCCTCCAAGCTCTCTTTCTTAGAACTTGACCTTCAGGTATTTCATTTTCACTCTCTTCAGACTCTGTCTCAACTTGCTTTGTCTTTTCAGCAACTTCTTCTTCCACCACTTGTTTTGTTTTCCCTACTTCTGTCCCTCCTCGGATCTCCGACACGCAATCTTCCTGCTGGCTACCTGTCCCTTCACCTAACTGGATGTTGCAGTTCCCAACACCTCCTCGGGGGTCTTCCGCAGAAATCTGTCCCTCTCTCTCTGTACCTGTCCCTTGTTCACTTAGATTCGTTATTTCAGGTGGAATTTCTCTCAGTCTCTCATCTGGTACTTCCTTTTCACGAATTTCTCTTATTGTGTCTTCAGTACTCTTTCCTCTTTTCTTTCTGTGTTCTCTTTTAGAACCCTGCACTTCTTGCTCGTTTCCAGAATCGCTGGATTCAGAAATCTGCAATCTTCTTCTCAGAGAGCTACTTCTGGGGACCAAAGCTGAACTTTGTTCTGTTTCCCCCCTTTCAGAGTTTCCTCGTGTCTTTGACCCTTCGTCATCTGACTCAGTACTCGATTCTGATTCATCAAAGTATTCCTTTCCTGTGCTGTCCACCGGATTTGGAATTCTCAATGTATGACTGGCATGGATCCAGTTCTTCAGTCCAGCACACTTCACAGCTGTGGTCGTGGTCAGAATGACTTGTCGTGGTTTTCCCCACCTTGGAACCAGACAATTTCTTCTTCTGTGGACCTTTATCCTTACCCAATCACCTGGGCTCAGATCATGGGCTGGCTTCTTTTCAAGTGTGGTGGCATCTGGTCCAACCTGATGAAACACAGAATGAACTGCGTCAGCCAGGCCTTTACAGTATTCCAACACCATGTCATCAGTTATTGTCATCAGCTTGTTGACTGGTATAAACACATGTCTCATAGCACGTCCAATGATTATTTCATGAGGACTCAAACCTGTAGTTCGGTCTGGAATTGACCTTATTGTCATGAGTACTAGAGGCAAGACATCAGGCCATTTCATACCTGTGGCCAAACACATTTTCCGTATTCTATTTTTGATAGTACCATTCATCTGTTCAACCACACCAGAAGCCTCTGGTCGGTAGGCACAATGTAGTTTTTGTTGTACATTCAATGCTTCACAAATTAATCCTACAATCTCATTATGGAAATGTCCTCCTCGGTCTGACTCGATTGTCACTGGGAACCCGAACCTGGGGATGAATTCTCTCAGCAGTAGCTTAGCTACGGTCAACCCATCATTTCTTCTTGTTGGGAATGCTTCCACCCACCTAGAGAATAGGTAGACCACAACCAAAACATACCTCAGTCTGTTACAGGGAGGCATCTCAATGAAATCTACTTGCATTCTGGTAAAAGGCCCTCCTTCTTGACCTATTGTTCCAGACTCACTACTGTCTTTCTTCCAGGATTGTACTGCTGACATATTAAGCATCTCTGACAAAGACTTTCTGCTACAAGTCTGAATTTTGCATTGTACCAGGTCTGTTTAAATGACCTGATCATGGCATCTCTCCCAATATGCCCCTGGCCATGATAAATCCGTGCCATGGTAGACATCATGCTATCAGGCATAACTGGTCTTCCATCTCGATAGACACACACATGATCCTTTTCCCTTGGGGCACATCCTGCTTTTACCCACTGTCTCATTTCCTCATCTCCTCCCTCATCCTGCAATTGTCTTACCTCTTCCCAAGTTCCCACAATGTTAGTGAACATAAATGAGCAAGAAGCCATTTCTCTTTCCTTCGCCCGATTGACCGAATTCTGATTTTGTGCACAATACTGCGCCATGTCGTTAGCATACCTATTCCCAGTGGCAATGTAATCACCACCTTGACTATGTGCAGCACATTTTACAACAGCCAATTGTTTAGGCAGCTGTATCGCCTCAAGCAACTTTCCAACCACTTCTGCATTCTTAATGGGAGTTCCACTCGAGGTCAGGAAACCTCTTTGTAACCATAGTTGGCCGAAGTCGTGGACGACTCCAAAGCCATACTGGCTGTCAGTTATCACAGTCACTCTCGCACTCTTCCCAATTTTGCATGCTCTAGTCAAAGCCACAAGTTCTGCTACCTGGGCTGATTTCACTCCTTTCAGATATGATGCTTCTAGTACTGCTGCGACTGTGCATACTGCATATGCTGCACTCAGCACTCCTTCATCTGTTCTCAAACATGACCCATCAACGAACATCACAAAATCACTTTCTGACAAAGGTACATCTTTTATATCTGGTCGTGGTTTTGTACAAAAATCAAGTACATCCAGACAATCATGATCCACTTCATCTCTTATTTCCACAATTTCAGCATCAGGCAACAACGTTGCAGGATTCACATTCACACATCATGCAAGACTCACATTAGTCGCACCTAATATGACCTTTTCATACTTTGTCAGCCGACTATGTGTCATATACTGAGTACGACTCCTTGTCAACAGAATTGCTACATCATGGGGTACAAACACTTTCAATGGATATCCCATCACGATTCCTTCACTCTGCTCCAAACTTCGACATGTTGCAGCCACCGCTTTCAAACATCCAGATAAACCTACAGCTACCGGATCTAACATTGATGAAAAATATGCAATTGGTCTTCTCATTTTTCCATGCTTCTGGGTCAACACAGAAAGTGCACATCCATTTCTCTCACTGCAATACAACTCAAATTCTTTATCATAGTCAGGCATACCTAATGCAGGTGCTTCACACAAACCATCTCTCAATTGTCTAAATGCTGCCAATTCTTCCTTGTTTAATTCAAGGGGATCTTTTACATCACTTCTCGTTAATCGCACCAAAGGCTTTGCGATCAAGGAAAAGTTACCTATCCACTGACGACAGTACCCAACCATTCCCAAAAACATTCTCACTTCTCTTTGAGTCATGGGAGCTCTCATTCCTTTTATTATTCTGATTCTGTCTATGGTTATTTTCCTTAGTCCTTTCTTGATGCTATGTCCCAAATGCTGTACTTCCTTCTTACAAAACTGTAGTTTCGCTGGTGACACTTTAAGTCCTCCATCTGCCAAGTGATTCAGCAAGGCTATTGTATCCACCTCACAAGCTTCACGTGTTTTTGACGCCACCATAAGGTCGTCAATGTATTGGACCAATACAGAGCTTTCTGGCATTTCTAAACTCTCCAAAGACTTCTTTAATAGCTGATTGAATATTGAGGGGCTTTCTGTATACCCCTGTGGGTTTCGGCACCATGCCAAAATACGCTCACCAAAACGAAATGCAAAAATTTGCTGACGGTCATGATGCAATGGGATGGAAAAGAAAGCATGACACATATCAATCACTGTATACCATTCTGCATCATGGGGAATCTGATATAAAATCACTGATGGATTTGGTACAATGGGACAACATGATACCACAATTTTCTTCACCTTTCTCAGATCTTGCACTATCCTGAATTTCCCATTAGGCTTTTTCAGTCCCATTATCGGTGAATTACATGGACTACTCATTATTTCTCTCAAAATTCCTTGCCTGATCATTTTCTCTATCACAGGAGTTACACCTTCAATTATTTCAGGTGTCAATCTGTACTGTGGAACATTTGGATATGTTACTCCTTTCTTTTACAGTTATTTTGACTGGATCTACATTTCTCATTAGTCCTACATCTTCTCCAGTGAAATCCCAAACTTCTGCTTTTACAGATTGTCTCAATTCTTTAGGTAATTCATCAGGATTGAATACAGCATATGTTTCAGTAACTTCACTTTCTCTGTTAGCTAGGGTCATCTTGTACAATACATCATCATCTGGTGTTTCAAAAGCTATTCCATCCGGAGTACAAAATATAGCGCAATTCATTTTGCACAACAGGTCCCTACCCAACAAATTCACAGGACTGGAGTCACACACCACAAAGCTGTGCATTTCTGTAAATTTCCCTATGCTAACCTTCACTGGTTCTGTAAGGTACGTTTTAATCTGTCTGTTGGACACACCAACTACTTGGATCGTTTCATCCGAGAGAGGAAGATTCTTAACATCAGCTGATCTAACAGTTGATCGAGTAGCACCAGTATCCACTAGGAAAGTAATATTTTCATCATTAACTCTCCCATCTACAAAAGGTCCTGTCTGGTCTACTTCTAGAGTTGCGCCAAGTACGCACTCTTCTTTCTCCCTTCGGCACCGTCAATAGCTCTCTTCTGCGTCACTCTCATCGCGTTGCAGCCAATACTGCGAGACAGCGCTAGCGCGTGGCGGCTTATTTACCTGTTCTTCATTGTAGAATCCCGATTCACTACTATACTTCTGTGTGTTTCTGCTCTGTGGGAAAGGCGGTTTTGGCACCTGATTCTGTGGGGGAACAACTTGCTGCTGTTGCTGCAGTTGACCACTCACCTCATGCTGCACCTGTGGGTTCAATGATGGATTTTCATTGTTAGTACTCGGGGGAAACTTACACTCAGATTTCCAATGCCCTATCCTGCCGCAATTATGACACGGAAATTTCTTTTTAGCTTCTTCAATATTCCCTTTGTACTTCCCATTATTAAATTTTGGCTTCGTCCCTGCTTGTTCCACCAATTGTGCTTCCTGTCTCTCTGCCACCTTTACCTGTGCCCACATTGCCTTCTCCTTTAACTTTCGCTGTTTTGCTTCAATTTCATCACTGAAGCATTTAGCATGTCTCAATACTTCATCTATTCATTCTTTGTTGGCAGCACGCCAACAAAGAAGCTTACCAGAACACAGTCAGGCTCTACAAAGAGGCCATCAGACTCGCCAAAGCTTCACATTACGACAAGCGGATACAAGAATCATCCAACTCAGCCAGGGAATCCTTCCTAATTGTAAAGGAGCTGCTCAAAGTACCCAACACTCCCTCCTCCATCACCCCTAGAGTCGACCGAAGTAATGAACTAGCTACTTACTTCAACGACAAAATCACCCGTATCCTGGCCTCCCTCCCACCCCCCGGCCCCCCTAGTCACATGGATAGCCGCTTATCCCTCGACCAGGCCGAAAGCAATCTACGCCTCACACTGCCGACATTCCGGCCAGTAACTTGCTTAGAGGTAGAACGAACCTTGACGAAAATGAAAAGCGGATCACCTCTGGACCCAGCACCTATCAGGTTCCTCAAAACCGTAGCCTCAGTCATCGTGCCCACGGTCACGGAACTTATCAACAGCTCGCTTGCCCAGGGATCTGTCCCGGACAGCTGGAAGAGTGCTGTGGTAAAGGCACTTCAAAAAAAACCCCAGCTCCACCCAGCAGACATGTCAAATTACCGACCTATATAACTCCTCCCTGGTATCAGCAAGGTAGCAGAGAAATTGGTCAACGGACAATTATCTCAGTTCTTTGAGACCAACAACGTACTTAGGCAATCCCAGACTGGATTCCGCCCGGGTCATGGCACAGACACCGCCCTTCTTGCCATCATCGAGGAGGCAAGGCGCATACTGGATTCAGGAGGGTCAGTGGCAGTGATCCTCCTGGATCTGAGCGCAGCCTTCGACACAGTCAACCACCGTGTCCTTTTACATCGACTGGCGGATGCAGGACTTACCGGGACGGCACTCAGTTGGATTGAATCCTTCCTCACAGGACGCACGTTCCAAGTGTGGGACGACAATCACCACTCGTCCACCCTTCCACTTACAAGTGGTGTCCCTCAGGGCTCTTCCCTGAGCCCGACGCTTTTTAATGCATATATGGCCCCCCTTGAGGACGTAGTGACACCATTTGACATAAAAATGGTAAGCTATGCTGACGACACTCAGCTGGTCGTCTCCTTATCCCAACTGATCGACCACCCAGAAAACCTGACCAATTGTCTCATAGAAATCCACAATTGGATGAATAACTCATCATTAAAACTTAATGGGTCAAAGACGGAGGTGATGCTCCTGGGGAAACAATGGACGACCATCCCTCCAGCACTCTGGCCCGACGTGTTCGGGGAAATTCCCCCCCCGAAGCGTGAAATTAAGACACTCGGTGTTTGGCTCGAACCAGAGCTTTCTATGAAGACACAAGCAGCTAAAACTTCGGGCACCTGCTTCGGGCTCATGCGCACGACCCGCAAGATTCTCCCCTTACTGCCACCTACTTCCAGGAAACTGCTTATCCAGGGACTGGTATTGTCTCGCCTAGACTACAGCAATTTGGTCTACCTGGGAGCCCCTGAGGCCACCCTGACGAAACTCCAGCGGACACAGAACGCTGCAGCACGCCTGCTCACCAACCTCCCCTGCAGAATGTCCGCCAAGCCGGCCCTCAAAGCTCTGCACTGGCTCCCTGTGCGCCAAAGGGTGCAATTCAAAGCCATGTGCACGACACATAAGCTGATCAACGGATCTGGCCCGGCGATCCTTAGCAACATGATCACCCCCTACACAGCACCCAGATCCCTACGATCCCAGAATGAGAACCTGGCCAACACTCCTAGATTCAAAAGGACTCGCACAGGAGGACGACGATTCTCCGTTCAAGCAGCTGCTGGATGGAACGCTCTTCCTCACTCCCTCAGACTTGAACCCAACTACCTGGTATTCCGCAAAAAATTAAAGACACACCTATTCCCGAAATAGAGTCCCTCAATAAGTGTCTCTCCTCTCTCCCTCCCCCTCAACAGGATCACAATTCTTATAGCGCGGGGATGCCCTTGGGTCACCAGGCGCTTTAGAAATCGTTATTAAATTAAATTAAATTAAAATTTTCTTGTTTTGCCAATCTACTGTTTAATCATCTCACCAATTTCTTGAAGTAAACCATATACAAATCTGTATACAAAATGGCTCAAATCCTTTTCACTCAGATTCTCATCTCCGCTAAACTGCTTAAAAGCTTGTATTAGCCTCTCGTAATATGCATGCACTGACTCTTTACTTTCCTGGTGTGTTCGATCAATTTTTACCCAGTCTGTCTCTTTAGGGGGCACTTTATTTTTCAGGAATACCATAACCTGCTCATATTTCTTCATTACCTCAGGGTCTGGTGCTCCTGTTTTAGGATCCCTAGGATATTCCTTGGTTGGCCAATTTATCATTAGCTTACACTCTGACCATAGATCTGCTGGTACAATTATGTCAAATAGACTATTCAAATCCATCCATAGTGCTTTAGACAATTTCACAAATCTGTCTACCTTTCTGTACCACTCGACGGGCTTTTCGCGTAGTCGAGGGAAATCATTCTTAAAAGACAAAATATCCTGTCTCGTCCATGGGACATGTACATATCCTCCTCCTGGAATCTCTCTTATAGGGCATTCTGTCACTATCTTCTCTTTTTCTCTTACAGGAAAGGCTGAAAATGTCTTATCTGAGGCATCATCTCGTTTTCTATACCACCTGCTTCTCCATTTATCCACATCTCCCCATTTTCTCAGCAAAATGATTATGTCCTTAGTTTGACCTATTCGTCCTGTGGTGTTCATATTCTCAATGACCTTTTCAGTGAATTCTACTCGATATGGCTTCTGTAAGGCTTTTACCTTTTCAATATCAATACCCATTTCATTTGCTACTTCTTCTAACCTTTCATGCAAATTTTTCGCTCTCCAGGTCACACTTTTGCACAAAAATAATAGTTCTTCATCTTGATAGGTTTTCAATTTTTCTGTCGGGATAGTCCCTACGATTAATTCTTCCAATACCATTCGTAGCTTGGCTACATCAATTAATTGGGATTCCATGTCTTTCCTCTGCAAGCTTCTCAGCCATTCACTTAACTCGTCTGTTGATGGTCCCACTGGTTTTTCTATACTTCCGTGTCCAAAATCTTTTTGTGTATCTGACACTGTCTCTATCATTGTCATACGTCTCTCTGCACAATTCTGATCTACAAATGGATTATTTGTAAAATTTGGTTCCATTACACTCATAGTCTGCCTCCATGGATTCTCATTCTGACTCACTCTTGGTTGTTCTACTGGTTTATTATTTCTATAAGGGACTGTCAAACAATGCTCACTGTCCTTCTGTTTGTCAAAAATAGGCATTACTGGACCTATCGTTACTGGAACAGTTACCGCTTCTAAATTCTTAGTCAGTGCTCTTATTTTCTCAGTTAATTCCAGGGTTGTTTTCGCTAATTCTGCAGAATTTTCTCCATCTGTTCTTCCTTCCGATCTCTTCTCTACTTCCCTGGTAACACTGTTTTTACTTAGACTTAGGGATTCTGGTTCCGATTTTATAATTCGCATCGTTTCTCTCATTGGGGCACTTGGAGTTAACATTTCTGGTTCTGGTCGATATGGTGGTGGATTTTTATAGAACATATCATCAAGAACATCATCCTCAGACTCATTCGTTCCATATCCTCTTGACTCCACATTATGCCTCTTTTCTACACACTTTCGTCCTTCATTCTCTCCTACAGTTCTTACAGGGAACACACCCTCAGTCATACTCGCATCTCGCCATCTTTTTATTCGATCGCTATGCGTTTCATGTCCGTATGGTCTTCCAAACCAGTACTTATATCCTCTACCACTTCTTTGTCTTTCTCGTTCATGCATTTCGTCTTCCCATTCCGTCAAAGCCTCAAACTGTGTCGGTCTAGGTCTTGGTTCTAAATTCATCATCATTTCCCTTACATTTCTTAAAACAGCCAAATTAAATGAACCATGCTCCGGAAAACCTAATACTCCGTCATCCTTAGTGTATCTCACCCAGTTATCCAACCAAATACAAGTATGATACCCATATTTCGCAATCATAAAGGATGCAGGGGTTTTCGGTGGAGGAAGTAACTGTCCTTCCCTCGTTTTAACTGGTTTGTCCTTCTTAAACCCCTTCTTGATTCTCCCTAACCAGGTTTTCTTTTCCTTTTCTGGTGGGTCGTAATACATTTTCTTGCCTTTCTGGTACCGCTAATCTCTTTTAATCGTACCGCTAGTCTATCCAATTACAGCGCGATTTCACACTAACACACCAATTCAGAGCGTCCACGTCACTGTCACAGTCCTCTAATCCCAGCGCGACTCACACTAACGCACCAAAAGGGAGCATCTATGTCACCCTGTTTTTCTCCAATCCTAGCGCGGCGTATACTAATGCACCAATCCGGGGCGTTTCACAGTTCTGACCGACTGTCCAATCCCAGCGCGGTCGTCCTGACGTCAGCAGCCGCTGCGGCAGCTCCTGCTCCTGCTTCTGTTTACCCCTCCTTTACAAATCCGCTCAATAAGTTCTTGTTTCAATTTCTACACTTCTGTTAATAACAACATAGAAACATCTCCATTGTCCGCTTCGCTAACCAAAGAACAGCAAAAGACCTCTCTCACGAGAATTCCGTCTTTCCCGAGAGCAGCGCTTACCTCTGCCCTACTACGAAATCGTTACTTCCATTGATAAAGTAGCACATCCCTCTACTTCACCCTTCTAACAAGCATTAGCTAATTGTTTCTCTAGCATTTAAGACACATAGTTGGAGACCCAATGCTCCTGAGAAATAAACCTAGAGTTTTGCAATCAACCTGAATGCCTTTACATTCACACTCATTCACACAAGAAAATGTAGTACATTCGCACGGAATCCTGTCTTTCCCGAGAACAGCGAACAGCCTGTCCTACTACAGAATTATGTCATACGTTAACAAAGCAGCGCTTACCTCTCCTTTGTCCTTCTAACAAGCTCAGAGAGTACCTATTACCTTTCCAGTGAGAAGCGTTATCGGAATGCCAATTGGATCCCTGGTACCTAAGACCAGAACTTCACAGGTAACCTTCGCTATCATACACACTTCTCTCACACAGAATATGTCTCTAATGGCAACACACGACGATGCTACCAAATCGAACCCAAACACTGGGCCGTGCAACTTCAATTGTCACACGTTTTCCCCTGTGTACCTACAGGGCACCAACAATTCCGTCTTTCCTGAGAGCAGCGCTTACCTCTGCTCTACTACGGAACCGTTACAAACTTCCGACTTCCTACATCCCAGAGGCCGTGTAAACAACATATAACTCAACGTAACTCAACATAGAGTGTTAGTACATAAATCAATACCAATCAATAACCAAAATCAATAAGCAATGTACAACCAATAATCACTAAACCAAAAGAATAACAACCATCATCTTGCTACCAGAAAAACTGCTGCAGCGCAGAGTGCAAAATCCCTCCCTACCGTCACGGACCAAAGATCTCACATACACACACTATCCATACATTCGCTGGTGGGGCCCATAACACCAACATTCACTCACCATCAGTCCGTGTGGGAGGCGATTATCCTTCCAAGCACTGGAAATGAGAGGGAAAATACCACATCTACTCAAATGAGTGACAAATCTACACAACCTTCTGATACTCATTAGGCCTTAAACTTCACTTTAAGTATTCCTCTCATAAATGGAATGGATCAGTTAGTTGGAGGTTTAAGTGAATTTCTAATTCTCTAATTAACCTTTTCATTAACACATTTCAATGAATAAACAACCCAACTCATTTCTGTAGATATTAAAATTCAAATTTATATTAATATTGCAAATTAAATCATTCATTTGATCAAGTTGCCATTCATATTTACCTATTCTGGCTAAAATCGTCCTCTATGTCAAATCTGGCAGTCTCGCGAATTCTATGCCCATCAATTGTAGCAGGTTCAGTTCATCAGGAGTTTGGGCATCAATTCCGTCCGTCAAAGATTCAGGCTAACAGCTGTCCTGCAGTGTCACCGTCCTCTCCGTCAGCATAACGTCAGGAAATCGAGAAAGGCCAGAAACGAACCCGCCTCCACCTCTCTATTCTACCATAATTTATAGTAAAATCAATACCAAATGTATCAAAGTTTTAGACATCCGAGTTCGCTGATTGGACAATCAGGGATCATCCTTTTAAGTTCCACCGAAAGTGTCTTTTGGGTTATGACCCTTGTCAGTTCCGGTTCACACAACAGTCTTTGTTCAGAATATTTGGACGACGTCCCAGGCTGTCCTTGAAAGGTACATGTTCATCTGGGGTCAGGTCCAGGCCACAGTGTATCTGTTGTCAGCGCAGGCGCACTTCACCCAAGCCTTGTTCAGCGTTGGCAGCCGGGTTAGGCACCAAAGGCAACCATCTTTCGATAGGCCAAAATGGTCTACTTAAGCAAAGAAACACAAAAACGTAATAAATACATAGAAATGACTAATCAAATGTTATTCCCTCGCTAATACCCATATGTGTATGTATTTATCTAGCCAAAGCAACACTCAGTGCGGTTTATACTTACTAAATAAAGCACAAATCACAATTACATCACAGAGGCGACATATTTCATGCAAGATTCTGATTGTCTATCATTAATATGCCTACAGGGTTTCGTTTACATAATTAATTAAGCCATGCAGATGCTAATCCACGTGTATTTCATACATTAGGAAGGTTGGTAAATATTTTCCACATCACTCCAATCCATTGGTTCAATTATAATTAATTAATTAATCTAATTAATAAAACAACATGCAAAATGGGGTGGGTATACAAAATTTTGCATAACCCGCTCCAGCAGCTGCTCCTATGCATTCCTTCTGTGGCTGACCCACAATACATATGTGAGTAGTGGGGGAGCTCCACCAGCTCTGATGTACTACCATCGAAGGGCTACACAAGTCAGTGACTAGACATGTAGTCATATCCCTAAATTAAGGAAGACATCATTCTGTTCTGACCTGTGTGCTTGAACAGTGGGATATAGAGGTCTCCTTGGTCATTGTCACGGCCCTCCCTGTGCAGGACCACCGTTTAGGCTCTGACCTTGAGCCCCTTCCAGGTAGGTGTTCAAGGCCCTCCTCCACCCACATGCTCCTGCCTGCACCTCATCCCTGGTGGTCTAGTGAAAGAGCACCCTGCTCTTCTGCTATTTGCGCTGTCCTGTTGTCCTTGATTTTTTGCTGTCTTCCCTTTCACTTGTCTGCTTCTTTTGTGTGCCTTTTTCTCTGTTTCTCTTTTTCTCCACTGTGCCTCTTTCTCTTGTGTGCCTTTTTCTCTCTTTTCTCTTTCTCTTTTGTGCCCTTTTTCTGTGCCTCTTCGCTCCCTGTCTCCCTCCCCGCCACTGTTGTCCCATGATCCATCTCCCTCAGCATGTCGCTCCCACCTCCCAGATGATCACCCTACCCCAACCCCTACTTAATGGCGGCCGCTACACGGCCATGCCGCTGGCGCGCTGAAGGTGCGCCAAAGGCAAGCCCGTCTTTGCCCATCCGCGACCTCACCATGACCAGAGCCAGGGACCCTGGTCCCTCGAACCCCCCGCCGCTACGAGCGCAGCACTCTCCATGCACTCAACCCAAGACGCAACAACTGCCAGCTTTCGACGCTGAGCAACACCCAAGGCCTGATCTCCTGCCACCACTGTACGCTACCAGCACAGACTCACCATAGAAATCTGGGACCTCCTCAACACACATACATGCAACGTTGCCTTCCTCACAGAGACTTGGACCAATGCTAGCTACGCAACCAACATCGCAACCGTCATCCCCGACGAATACAAGATCCTGAGAAAGGACCGCCTCAACCACTCATGAGGAGGCCTTGCCATCGTTCACAAAAGCTCCCTCCGATTGACAACCACCAACTCGGATGATGCCTCGCCACCCCATGAAACACATTCACTTCCAGATCCAGCCCAACCCCAGATGCTCCGCGGAACACTCACCTACAGACCACCTGGACCCCGCTCCCCCCTTCACCAACGTCATCGCCGACCTCATCGCTCCCCACACGCTTGCCTACACAGACCAATTAATACTCAGAGACCTGAACGTCCACCTGGACAACCACAGAGACGCCAACCCCACAGCCCCCTAGAGAACATCAACAACTACGACAGATGCCAACACAAGGGCAAGCAACCTCCAACCTCCGACAATGGATCACCAACTCCGTCAACTCTCTCGCACCCCTCCAGAGCACAACAAGGTGACACAGCAAGAAAGCCAACTGGTTCACCACGACTCTGCAAGAATCCAAGCGCTCCTGCCGATGACTGGAAAAGACGTGGAGCCATCACAGCACACCACAACTCATCGAATCCAAAAAGAACAATTTCCTCCAAGACAGAATCCTCTTCAATGCCCACAACTCCAAGGAACTCTTCACCATCATACAGGAATTCGCCAAACCCAACAGCAAAACTTTCGGCTTCCCTTCCTCCCAAGACCTCTGCAATAGAGTCAGCTCCTTCTTTCACCTCAAGATCAAGACGCTCTACGACAACTTTGATGACCAAGACCCCTACACCGTCCCAACCACGCCCAATGACGCCACCTAACAGACACTTCTAACCTGGACCCCTCTCACGACAGAAGACACCCAAAAGACCATGAAGAGCATCCACTCCGGAGCACCGTCTGACCTCTGTCGGTCGCACATCTTCCACATAGCCGCCACTGCCATCGCACCCGAGCTACGTCAGACTGTCAACTGCTCCCTTGAGACAGCCACATTCCCTGACAACTGGAAGCACACCACAGTCAACCCCCTCCTAAAGAAGCCTTCCGCAGATCCAACGGACCTCAAGAACTTCAGGCCCATCTCACTTCTTCCATTTGCAGCCAAAGTCATTGAAGAGGCCATCAGCACCCAGCTAGCACACTTCATAAAAACCAACAACATCTTAGACACCTCTCAATCCAGATTCTGCAGCAACCACAGCACCAAGACCGCCCTCCTCGCCACCACCGATGACATCCAAGGCCTCCTCGACCATGGCCATACTGTAGCCCTCATCCTCCTGGACCTATCAACAGCCTTGGACACCGTCTCCCACCGCACACTATCAAAAAGGCTCTATGACACCGGCATCCAAGGAAAGGCCTTATACTGGCTACGACCATTTCTCTCAGGCAGAACACAGAGAATAAGAGTCCCGCCCTTCCTCTCAGAATCGACAGAGATCAGATGTGGAGCACCCTAAGGATCCTCCCTCTGCCCCACACTCTTCAACATCTACATGGCCCCCCTCGCAACCATAGTCAGAAACCACGGGCTTAACATTGTCTCCTACGCCAATGACACCCAGCTCCTCCTCTCCCTCACCAAGGAACCCAACATCATCAGGCACAATTTTCAAAATGGGATGAAAGCCGTCACAACCTGGATGAAGAACAGCTGCCTGAAACTCAACTTGGAGAAAACAGAAGTCCTCATCTTCAGCTCCACTCCCACTGCATGGGACGACACCTGGTGGCACCCCGCCCTCGGAAACACACCCATCCCAATGGACCATGCGAGCAACCTCTGCACCATACTGGACTCATCACTCACCATGAATCACCAGATCAACGCCATCTCCTCTGCATGCTTCAACACCCTCCGCATACTACACAAGACATTCAAGTGGATCCCCCCCAACTCCAGGAAAACCGTCCCTCACACACTCATCACCAGCAGACTAGACTACGGCAATGCCCTCTATGCCAGAAACAACAAAAAACTCCTCCGAAAACTCCAGACCATCTAGAACGTCGCTGCCAGACTAATTCTCCATATCCCACGGCACAATCACATCACCCAACACCTCCTTGACTTCCACTGACTCCCTGTTGAAAGAAGAATAACCTTTAAGCTGCTCACGTACGCCTACAAGGCCTCCACAACAGCGGATCCCAATACCTCAACGGCCAAATCTCCTTCCATGCACCCAAGTGAAACCTCTACTCAGCCGACCTCTCCCTAGTCACTGTCCCACGCTTCAATAGGACCAGAGCAGGTGGAAGATCCTTGTCCTACCTAGCAGCCAAGACCTGGAACAAACTCTCCCTTCACATCCGACAGCACCAGACACTGCACCAATTCAGGAAAAACCTCAAGAACTGGCTCTTCAAATGACCCTAATGGAGCTGCCCACACCCATCCCCAGCGCCTTGAGACCCTCACGGGTGAGTAGAGCCCTTTACAAATCCCTTATTAATTGATTGATGTTCATGCACAGGCTATTTCTGGGCCAGCTAACTGTACATTCCCCTATAGCAGTTTTGCAAAGTCAGGACTGACTTATCGGAATGGGGTGCTCCCCATTCATGGATCTTGTCTCACCCTCCTGCAAGGGAGAGATGTAGCAAGATCTTTATCTAACACACCCCATTAACTCCTTCTTGTATTTCACCAAAAGAGAAAAGGGGGGGGGCAGGTTGAATAGACCACAAGCTGAACTGAGAAGGGATGGGCAAGCATTACTGGATATCAAATCTTGGAAAGTGGAGAGGAGACAGGGGTGTTACAGGAGTCTAGACCACAATTACATCTAAGGCGACAGAACAAACAATATGCAGTGATTGCTTTTTTAACAAGACACATTATCAAACAGAACAGCAAACGGCTTTGTGACATTAGTTTATAAGCAAACCTTCACTGGTAAAATAGTAATAATCTCTGGGTATAAAATAAACAGAGATAAAACCGAGCTTATGCACTGGAATTCGGTAGAGGAACATTTGGCTGTTAAATCTAAGATGAGATATCTGGGAATATATCTAGTTCAAGATATAAATCAGACAACTAAAATAAATTTCGATAGAGTTTATAAGGAAATCTGTCATCTCCTTCAACGGTGGTCTGGGCTTCCGCTTAATATATTTGGCAGAGTGAACCTCGTGAAAATGACTATTTTGCCTAAAATTACCTTCTTATTTAACTCTATTCCGTTATCTTTTGATCCAAAAGACATAGCTAAATTGCAGGGAAAAATAGGTTCATTTATTTGGAACTCTAAATCGCCGAGAATATCTTGGAAAAAATTGACGAGAAAACTAAAAGTTGGGGGCCTTGCCCTTCCAGATTTACTTATCTACTGCCATTCGTTCCAATTTAAAAACTTCAGACGATTGGCAGGTAAGGCAGACACTACTGTTTTAGGCTCCCTATTTCAGGCTTTGTTACATAATCTACCCCAGGGTCAGGAATACTTTTTGTTCAAATTTGGTGATCCCAGGTTTTTAAAAAAAGTCAGATTGAAGATTCTGTTAGCTGCCCTAAAGAACTGGGTCTTTTTCAGGAAAAAGTTGGGAATCCCCTATTATGCTCCCCAGGCCCCGATATGGGAATCACCAGGGACCCCAGAGTGTTTGAAAGATCAGCTAGCTCGTCCTTTGAGGTTCGCTGGTATCACACATTGGGGAGATCTTCTAAAGGATACACATCTTATTGATTGGGATTCTCTCTATACCCTGACGGAGGGTTCTCTCACCAGGTTCAAATATTATCAACTATCAGGTTGGTGGGCTACTCTCGCGCCGGTGTCTTGTACATCTAATTCAAGCTTTGACCTCATAAGCAAGAAAGAGACCTGGAAAAGAGAGTTGGCCTTTTGGTATTGGGCCATGATGGGAGCAGAAGAAATTCCGGAGATTGAACTCTTAAAATTATGGGGTGAACTGGTTGACTTGGATTATAATAATCTTAAGGAGCTGTGGGAGGATTCCTTTGCTATGCTACATAATGTGGTTAAGCCAGCTGCACTTAAAAGGAACCATCTGTTCACCCTGTATAGAGTATATATCTCACCAAAGAAACGTGTAAGATTCACCAATCTGGAACATCGGTGCCCTCGTTGTAGATTGCTTGCCGCTGATGACATACATATGTTTGTGGATTGTCCTTCTTTGGTGCAATATTGGGCTAGATTAGGTGAATTCATTGCAGCAGTATTAAATGTACAATTTACCATAAATCCAAAGATAATTTTGTTTGGGTTAGTTAACGATCATCAAACATGTGCCATTGAATCTAAACTTATTTTTTATATTATGTTGTTAGCAAGGCGAGAAATATGTAGGGCGTGGAAAAACGAGAAGGCACCTATCTTCTCAGATTGCTTGAAACATATCATGTTCACCTGTGAGTCAGATATTGCCTGCGATCCCTCCAGTGAAGCAAAGGTATGGGCACCCTTAATGGCATGGCGGAATAGATGATGGAAGTATTCCGATGATTTTACCTGGGCACTGTTGGGGCTCATTCTCTAACACCATCAATGGGCCTCTCAGTGAGTAAACGTTGGAGTGGACAGAGCAAACAGTAAAATGCCAGAGAGGTTAGACCCCTCCCCCTCTCCCCCCCAGGGCCCTAAAATCCGAATCGTACTTTTTCTAGTGGGGGTTGAGGGGAGGGTGCTTCCCTATTTGGACTGCCCTTCCCCGTCTGGTGGTATATGAGGAATTTAAAAAAAAAAAAGAACTTCTTTTTTTTTTTTTGTCCTCATTTGCCTTACCCTCCATGTGGGAAATTCCGACCACCCTACACGACACAAAGTCGTAAGTTGTTATAGTGGTGGCAGACATGACCCAAAACCAGAGGGACTTTCGCCAACTCCATCTAGGTATATTGCAACCTGCAGGACCATTAACGGACCTAGGCAAGACCCGGTCCAGGGAGTGTTCAAGGCATAATCATAGGACCCGGGGTAAAAAGAAAAAAAAAAAAAAAAAAACCCGGACCCTATCGCCATTTAATCAGCAGATTCCAAAAAGCCAAGTTGTGTTTGCTGCATGATCTGTTGAGGTCGGCTTTAGATGTTTCGTATAGAGACGAGAGCCACCCAGAGTGTGATGGAGCTGTTTTCTCTGTCCAATGTATACAAATTTGCCATCTGGCCAATAGAATTGCATAGAAGAGGAAGGACCTTGCTTTGCCAATGATGTTATCTTCCAGACCAAAGATGACAAGTGGTAGAGTTATTGACAAGGATGCATTTAAAATAGAGTTTAGGGTGTTCTTCACTTCCTCCCAAAATCTAGCAATGCCCGGGCAGTCCAAGAACATGTGAACGTCACATGCTTCAAGGCAGTTACATTTATTACACTTTTTATCTGGGAGAAATTTGGAGAGTTTCAACGGTGTTATGTATGCTCGATGTGCTGAAAATAGATGGTTTCGTTTTAGCCATGATGGTTTCACAATTCTATAGAGAAGACCAAAGGAGATTAGCCAAAGCTCTTCACATTGGAGGCCAGTCACCTCCCCCCATAGCTCATCTGGAAGGAGAAGCTCCCCATCGATTTCCTCCAATACCACATGGCTACTTCTTTCCCTCCCATTGGTCGTTCCACTAACTGTTGCTCCAGAATACTAGCCTTCCCTAAATGAGGGTCTATACGACGTTGGGATCTCGCCCAGCTTTCCAGTTGGATGTATTTAAATTTAGAAAGCCCAAGCCCAACATAATCGTGTAACTCGTCCCAAGCTATTAGTGACCTTCCTCAAATAACTGCCCCATCTTATAATACCAGCTTGTTGTATTATGGAAGACAGACTATCTCTCAGACATGGTGGTAGGCCAGGCGAGTCCCAAATTGGGGAGAAATTAGAATAATAGGACAGACCCAATCTTTTCCTAATACTGAACCAGGTTTTAATCCATGACTGTAAAATTTTGACGTTAATTTTCTTAAAGAATTTCTGACTCCCAAATTTAAACATGAATCCGTCTGCTGCTAGATTCGCCCCCATTAGCATAGCTTTATATATTGACCCAGTAGGAAGGTTAGATGGCATTTTTAGAAGCATCCTAGAGTGTGACAGCAGGAATGCCCATGCATAATACAATAAGTTTGGCAAAGCAAGCCCTCCCTTCTCTCTTCTTCTCCTCAACTTTTTCCATGCTATTCTAGTGGGTTTATAGTTCCATATGAAGGAGTTGATTTCTCGCTGACATTTTTCGATTGTTTTAGAATCAAATGCCAAGGGGATTGCGTTAAAAATAAACGTAAACTTTGGGAGAATACACATTTTAACCAGATTTACCCTACCCGTTATGGAAAGTGGCAGGTGAGTCCAAGATTTTAAAAGTTTTTTGCTCTCACTGTATATTCTGTTCAAATTGGTTTGTCCAATGCTGCCCACTTCTTGGGTGACTCTTATCCCAAGATAACGCATAGATGTTGAGATATTTACCCCCGGCAGTGTATCTGGTAAGTTCCATACCATTGTTTCGCTTTTTCTCGAATTAATGTCATAACCCGAGATATGACCAAACTCTTCTGCCCGTTTAATAACAACAGGAAATGCCTTTAATGGGTCAGATGTAAAAATCAAGATGTCATCCGCATAGAGTGCTACCCGCCTTTCCCATTCTCCAAAGCTAAAAGATGGAATATTAGCCTCCTCCCGCAAAAGCTGGGCAAATGGTTCGATATATAAATTGAAAAGGAGAGGGGAAAGCGGGCAGCCCTGCCTTGTACCTCTGGTTATATTGAAGTCATCTGTCAAAACCCCATTGATCAACAATGTGGCCGAAGGGGCACCATAAAGATGCTTTATAGTTCTACAAAAACCTTCCCCACAATTGAATTTTTTAAGTACATCATTCAGATAGAGCCAATTGACTCTATCGAAAGCCTTAGTTGCGTCTTGGGTTAGAGTAGTTAAAGGTAGGGAAAAGGCTGTAGCGATGTCTATGGCTCCTATCAGTTGGTGTGTGAGGTCTGATAGTTGTCAACCTTTTATAAAGCCTTTTTGGTCTGAATGAACTATAGTACCAATAACACTAGCCAGTCTAGCTGAAATAATTGTTGCAAAGATTTTGTAATCATTATTTAGTAATGATAATTATATTGGTCTATATGACCCGCACTCAAGGGGAGATTTCCCTGGCTTCGGGATAAGTACAATTATAGCCTCCCCCCAAGATTTGGGTGGCAAATCTCCTTCTATTAGGATACCATTAAATAAGGTCGTCAGCACGGGGGCGATGACATTTTCCAAAGATCTGTAGATCTCCCCCGGGAGACCATCTGAACCCGCCGCTTTCCCTTTTTTTGATTGTCGAATAGCTTTTATCACCTCAGCCTCAGTAATCTCAGACTCTAGGGCCTTACTTTGTGTTGTTGAGAAGGTTGGAAGCATAATAGCTTCCAGCCATCTATCTCTTGCCTGCTGGTCATTGGGAAGATCTTCCCTATATATTGCCTCAAAAAAATCAAAGAAGGCTCTACCTATATCTAGGTTAGTAGATCTTGTCATGGCCTCACCCTCTATCCTAATTTCCTTAATAAATTTGAGGGCTTGGTCAGATTTTATTTTCCATGCTAGCACTTTCCCTGCGGCTTCTCCAAATTCAAATTGGGAAGTCTTGGTCACTTCCCACCTTTTATTTACTCTCTCCTGTAGGATAATTTTTCAGTTGTAATTTCAACTCGGCCAATCTTCCCTGTTCCTCGGATGTTCCTGAGGGTGAATCAATCCTTAACTCTAGAAGTTTCATGTCTTGCTCTAGGCTAGCAACCCTATCTCTATACATCTTCCGCCTAAAAGAGGCTCTGTTGGTAATCTGACCTCTTAAGAAGGCCTTAAATGTTTCCCAAACAACAGCCAAGCCTGCAGAGTCCCTGTTTATGTCAAAAAAGATTGAGGACTCAGCTACCAGAAATTTAACCTCTTCATCTTCGAGCAAGAGTGTCCGGTCAAAAGACCAGGATGAGTAATTAATGATGTTTTCAGGTCTCAAAGTGAATGCTAGTGCGGAATGGTCCGACAAGTGTGATGGTAGGTAGTCTATCATTATCAGAGTGTCCTTTAAGCAGTAGCTAAAAAACGCATAGTCGATTCTAGATTTGTGTTTAAAGCGACTATTCTGGAGGGACACCCCTAACTTGTTGCCGGCTCTTTCTCTCCACACATCCGCCAAGCCAAGTTGTGTCATAATTGTAATAAGGGTGTGCCTAGATTTGGCGGAACTACAAGTTCTAGATTTTACAGATTTATCCAGCCTGGGGTTAAGGATGATGTTAAAGTCCCCCATCCAATTCACCGGATCCCGGACCAACACTAGATGGTCTCTGACAGCATCCAAATGTGAAGGATCATCGGAGTTGGGGCCGTAGTAACCGACCAAAGTATAGATCCGAGCATCCAGCGAGACTCTCACTGTGTGGTCTTCTTTGCAATCCAGGATTTGTGCTTTTGCAGATTTTTTAAAAATAAATATTACCCCCCTGATGTTAGCATTGTGGTCTGTTGAACAAAACTTATCAATCCACCTCTGTTTTTTAAGCAGGGTAGTGGCCTCTGTTTTAAGAAGATGTGTTTCCTGGAGAACTATGATCTGCGCCTGAGAATCTCTCAAATACTGTAAGATACAATCTCGTCTACCTCTCACACGCAGACCATTGACGTTCCAGGACATACAGTGTATAGATGTCATGCTATATATACTATCCCAAACTCCTTCATTATTTCACTCCCCGTTTGATGACATCTTGATTTTAACATATTGGAAATCTGATTGTGGAAAAAAAGACAACCCAAAAAAGTAAAAAGGGTAGACAAATGAGTTTTTTTTTTTATATTGACCTTACCCCCCCCCCCCCACCCCCACCCCCTGGAAAACCCACCCCTGCTTATTCTAGCCTGATGTCTGGCCACCTACAGCCTTACCCTTCGACCCCCCCGCTGCAATATTTCTAGGTAGGAAACTGCTATTGCCAACCGATATAGGCACAAAAATATCTCATTAATAATATCCAGGGGGAATAAAAAAGACTATTCAGATGTTTAGACATTGCCTACAAGAAAACAAAAGAAAAAATGTTTTTTTTTCCGTTTTTCCTTTCCCTTCCCCTTCTCTATTTTCTTTTTTTTTTCCTTTCCCTTCTCCTCTCCCCTTCTCTTCCCTCCTTCCCTTTTTTTATTTCCCCCCCCTTTTTTTTTTCCATCCTCTCCATCTCCTTTCTTCCGCTTTCCCTTATTTCCCCTTCCACTTCCCTTTTTTTCCTTTTTTTAAAAAAAAAAAACCCTTTCTTTCTCCTTTCCCTTCTTTCCGTTCCCCCTTTTTCCTTAACATTAATCAACAACAATTAGAGTCAGCAAGAAGTATAGTGGTGGAAGGGTAGAGAAGAGGAAGGGATAATTAATCCTACTGTAGATGAGGAAACAGATGACAGAAAGAAACCCAATGATGGAGAAGGACCGAAGTATAAGTTAAATGGGGAGGGTACTTTCCTAATTAACTTATAATATCTAGATCTTTGCAGTATACTGACAGAGCACCATAACGTAGACAGATCCTAGTCTAGACTACGCAAAAGAAAGTATCGTATTTCAGACACAGATACCAGATACCAGATACCAGCAGCACACAGGGGGCCAAAAAAAGACCCCTATGGTATTAGTCACCCTCAGTTATTTTGTAGTCTGAGCCTGGGCATGTTCTCGGATGGATTCTAATAGGTCATCAGCATCATGAATAGAGCGGATATTGTGCATCTTGTTATTGTAGATGATCCGTAAGAATGCTGGAAACCTCATCTGCACTGTAGCGCCTAGTGACCTAAATTTATCCATGCGTTGCCCCAGCTCCCACTGTCTATCCAGTGTAGTTTTGGAAAGATCTGAACGTATCTCGAAGGAGAAATCCGAGCCCTTCATCGTTCTAGCTTTCAGAGCAAGATTTAAAATATTTTCTTTAAGTGCGTAAGTCAAGAAATTGATTAACACCTTCCTGGGTTTAGCTCTTGCTGGGTTCATGCGGAACGGATCTCTATGTATTCGCTGAATGTCCTTGTCTAATTCTTCAGCTGTTTCGACAAGGTTAAGGGATTCCTTCAAAATCCGAATTATAAAGCCTTTAAGGTCAGCACCTTCCTTGCCTTCTGGAATTTTCAGGAGTCGGATGTTGTTGCACCTTGAATAATTTTCCAAGACCTCAATCCTCTCTCTCATGTTATCCCCATCTCTTTGAAGGGTGTGTATTTTGGACCTGGCAGACTCTAAATTTGTAGTTAAGAGATCAACCGAACTTTCCAGTAATCCAGTTCTTTCACATAGAGCATCCACCTTTTGACCTAAAACCTCACAAGTTGCTCTTATTTCACTCTGATTGGTTTTAGAAACTGCAAAGTCATGCCGAATCTCCTCCCTTCTTCTTGTTTGTCCAGTAACAAATAAGAACTGATGTGTGCAATTGGCATGATCAGAAATTTTCGTTAGACCATTCTTAAAAGATAATTCTGACAAGATAAGAGGGGATCGTATTAGTTCTTTGATCCGAAAAGATTGCTAAATAAATAGACACAGAGGTCATTGCATAGGGTGTGAGATTGCCTGGCTGGCTGCCATGTTTGGTCTACGCTCATTATTTCGTTCATGCCCTTCATGCCAAAACACTAATTGAAATAGTTCAAATTGTATTTAGCTGTTAAACGCTTGGCTTGTTCACTCTGTGACATAAAGAGCCATTTTAATAGATGACTTCTATCCCCTTGATTATGTGGCATCTAAATATTATACTAGTAGCCCACCAGTAACAGAATATGATTTATTATTTTCCTTGTAGTGCTATATTAAAGATAGATTCCAAACTTTATTGAGCCACAGCATCTACTCAGGAGGCCTTTACCAGTTCACCAGCATTGAGGGTCTCTAGGGATGGTATGCCTGATTCAGAATGGAGCAGTGGAGCATTTTTGGTATCTTATGACAGCATCATAGCTTTGTAAGAGTGAAGTTTGTGTTTCAGAAAGGTGAATGTAAAAGGAACCAAGAGAGGGATATCAGCTAAAGTAGGTGTCACTGGTGTGCTACCCAACAACTTTCCAAAAGTCAATTGAGGGTCAGTTATATTGTTGAATTCCAGCACCAGACTACATGTTTGCTACTTTATTACATTGATACAGGACTACAAACGTTATATTCGGCTATGCAGAATATCACCTTTGCAAAAAGAACAATTGATGGACAGAATACAGAACAATGTCATACATTCACCCCAGTACAGAGATCTGGGTTTAAATCCATGAAACCAGTCCCAGGATGCTTGTTTCTGGTCCAGGAAGGACCTGGCCTGGCCGTTCCGTCTGGACTGTTCCCATGGGGCACAGGGTCAACACTGATTTGCATATGGCTGGGTCCAAACTGGCGTGGCGTAGTGGGCAAAAGAACGATGGATTTAACCCAGATCTTTTGACTGGGGGAGAATGTTTGCATATAATATCACTGTGAAAATATTCAAATAGTGTGTCATACCACAGTTTTGCTTTCTTCTTATAAATGTGCTCTGCGCTTGCAAAGCCAATAAGAATATAATTAAATATGGACGTTGCAGTGTGCACAAGTCAGCCTTTGTAATTTATGCACGCCTAAACAAGCCCCCTCTCAAATGTCGTTATCTTTAAAAATAAATGTTGTCTCCTCTCCTGCACTTGGGAAGATACAGCTTCTTCCATATGAACAATAATTTCACGCTCCTGTCACCCCATTTGCTACGTTCTTTCACTCCTGCAAATTATGCATTTGTGGCAATCCACATCCTCCCAACGTGTAACTGGCTTCCTGCTGGACTGCCAGCTTCCGAGGATCCGGCAGAGAGCCTGGGTGACAAGCTCACTTCCGCCTGACCTTGAGCTCTGCAAGGGCTTTTTCAAGTGCTGGAATATTCCTGGAAACTACAACCTAACCTGACTGCACAGGTCACTGTGCATTTACATGACCCTTAAGTGTATGGTTGCTTGTCACCAATTCTCTTTCCGTGATTCAAAAACAGTTGTCTTGCTCCATTTGCTCGCTCATATTCTGAGAGTTGAACACAAGTTTTTGAAAAGCGACTATAAGATAGCTCTAACTGAGTGAATTTACAAAGATTTTAATGTGCAACATTAGCAAGTAATGGAAAATCAATGGGCATCTTCCTCTCGGTCACCCCAGTGGGACACTCTTAAGGCGACTAATGGCTTGCATTATCTGCATTTTGCCATCACTGAGCCTTGGCAAGACCCGAAGCCCAAAAAGTCCATTCGATCTCTACGTGTCTTTTTTTATTTCCCTTGTAATCACTTCATTGATCCTGCATTAAATTTGTAAGACAAGCGTCAAGCGGGTGCTCGCAGCTCCAACAGTAGCCCGCACAGGTAGTCAGCCCAGCACTGCTGTGGAGGAGGAGGAGGAGAGAAACCCTGCATTTATTTGGCCATCAAACACTGCAGAGGACACACCTGCTTCACTGGCTTGGAACTGGAGAGGTGCTTGGATGAACTAGACAGATAAACCTTTCATCTGTCAACGTCTCAGCTGCAGACTCAAGAGCCAGCCCTGGGTCCACCTCCTCTTTCAGCTGCCTACCTCACCGAATAAACGAAATACACTCTCCCCCACCCCCATTCCTTATAATACATTACAGCTTATTGACCAGAATGCATGCAACTAAAACGTGATTTCATATGTAAAGAAGACAATGAATTTCTTCAACCCTAATATCATAAAGCAGAAATATGATTTGGTGAATATTGTTTTAAACTTTGCTCATTCCCTATCTTGAGTATTCAATGTATTGATTTGATGTTAGAATCTTCTTCTACAAGGCGAGGACATGGACAGAGCGAAACAGGACTCTGGATGGAGAAGAATAATAAGAAACATAGGACTGGCAGTGATGAAGAATAAGGAGTGATGGGAGATTGGTACAGGATATGCAGTGTTGTAGGGAAAGGAGTGGTGTAGGACTGCGATTGGTTCTGCATAGATATCAGTACCTCCCTATGATCGATATAAGAAATGTGGATCTCAAAAAACAAGGAGGTGGCTTGGAAGTTGTGTAGAGCTGCATTATAGTGAGTGGTGCACAGCTCTGGTCAAGGAATTTAGAACCCTATGCAATGTTCTATGTTGCCATTTGAAGGTGTCCTTTTTCTTACGCTTAAGTCTATTTGCTGTAAATTAGAATGCACATATGGCCATTTGGTGGTGCCTAGTCATGTGCCAACCTTGGAGTTGTTGTAGCACCAGCCAGCCCTGGTGGTACATCAGGAGATAGTGCTGGGTAGGAGTATGTGCAGGCATGGAATGTCATATGACAGTGAATGGTGTAGTACACTGGTTGCTGCAGGAGTGATGCTTAACAAGAGTGGCAGAGTACAAGTTTTGTTATAAAATCGTGCAGGGCAGGGACTAGCAAAGGACCATTGTTAGACTTGGTATTTCCAGCGGGTTGATCCCCAGACGTTTTGCTTTTGGGACTCCTGTTTTTGACCATGTTTTTGTTGGTTTTTGGACTCTGGGCACTTTACCACTGCTGTTCAGTTCTAAAGTGCATATGCTCTCTGGGTAAATTGCTATTATGGATTGGTGTTTCCATGATTGGCTTATTTGATTTACTACAAAGTCCCTAGTACAGTGCACTAGGGACTGTACACAGTGTGTGTGCCCAGGGGAAGTAAATCAAATGCTTCTAGTGGGCCTGCAGCACTGATAGTGCCACCCACACAAGCAGCCTTGCAAAAGGTTCTCAGACCTGCCACCGCAGTTTCTGTGCACAGTTTTTACTGCATTGTCGACCTGGCAAGTGCACCCACTTGCCAGGCCCTATCCCTCTCTTTTACTACATGTGAGTAATCCCTAAAGTAGGCCCAAGGTACCCTTGTGGGCAGGGTGCAGTGTATGTGATAGGTAGGACATGTACTGATGTGTGTGACATGCCCTGATAGTGAAATACATTGTATCTGCTCCATAGGATAGAATGGGAGTTTATTTATAACATCTTATCAATATAACTTCTCATTGGGACAAGATGGAAAGATGGAGTTTAGTGTGCATGAACGCAGAATATAAAAATGCATCTTTTAGTAAAGATGATTTTTATATTGTGTGTTTGAAAATACCACTTTTAGAAAGTGGGTATTTTCTTGCCTCATCATCCTGTGTGCCTCTGCTGGTTTTTGGATTGACTGTCTGGCTTTGGAGTTACAGGGGCTGGGGATGTGCATTATCTTCAGACACTGGGGGGTTGAGGTATTTCATGCCTTTCCTGGATGAGTCAGAGCTGGGCTGAATAGACCTGGGCTGCATTAGAGTGGGGAGAGGAGATTTCATTGCACCTGAATGGGCCTGGTCTGCCTTACACAATGCTGTCTACACCTCCTGCCAGGAAGCTGGACCAGAGAGGACAGAACTGGTTTTGACTGAGCTCAGAGCCGCTATGCCACCAGAGAACAAAGGAAAATGCTGTATAAATAGTGGGTCCCAGACTCCAGCATTTTAGAATACTTCTGGACTCAAGAGGAATCTCTGCCATGAAGAAGAGCTGGCTGGGACAACTAAAGGAGAACTACTGCCCCTTTGCTGTGTGCTGTCTGGGGTTGGCCTGCAGTGGCTGATTATACCAAGGAGAGGACCAAGACTTTGCTGTGTGCTTTGTATCCTGCTTGAAGAAGATCTCCAAGGGCTTGGTGTAGAGCTTGCCTCCTGTTCTGAAGTATCAGGGACAGAAAGCCTTAATTTCCTCTGTATTCCTGCATCTGGAACTGCTCTTTCAGCTGCCACACAGGGAAATTGCAACACTGACGTCAGCAAGCAGCACAGCAACCTGCAAGGAAGCCGTGGGCACCACTCCTGAAGAACATGACACACCGCCTTGACATGCACCGCAGCTTCGACACCTGCTGATGCTGCACCGTATTGACTCAGATGCAGTCACAGAGGCCGATGCCTGTACCAGAGCTGAGGGCACTGTTCGTGACGCTCACAACGCACAGCCGGACTCGCCCCGCAGCCCCGACTTCATCGACGCCGGGGCTTCATCATAAAGTAGCCAATACAAGAAGTAGGTGACTTCCTGAACCCATCGTCACTGCACATTCGTAAGGAACAGATGCCTCGCCACCACTGCAGCATCACCTCCCTGCCAACAGTAAGGAACCAGGGCCTCTCCTTCCGGACGACTGTAAGGTACCCACACAAACAATATTCTTCCTGAAGGAGCACACTAAAGACAAGAGGCCTGATTTATAAAGTAAAAATTACACTTTTGTGTAAGTGTACAATTGTTTGCTTTTTACCAAGATATTTTATTAGTAGCATGTTTACGACTGCTGAGGCTCCGCACATAAAAAGATAAGACAGTCCTGTAGTTGTCTGTCGAACTTTTACAACAGTGATGGGAACCACCACAATGGCAGTTCCTGCCAATATTAAAAGATGCACCCTAAGTTACTGGACATCTATAGATTTAGAGGAATGGTTGTCCTTCAGGGCGATGGAGTGATTAACTCAGTCACTCTGAGGGACATTACTCTGTCTTCCAAACTTTAAATCATTCCCTAAGAGACCTGCTTAATGATAAAGAAAGATCTTTGGTTTGTAAAAGGGATAAAAATGACAATATTAGTAATCACTGAGGTGTGGTTACAGGATACATAATCACATGTACATAGATACAAGATGGTCTTTTTAGGACTGTACAGGAGTGGCAAACAGCATTGGAAAAGCCAATAGGTCCAAAGAGTGAAACCAATTGGCTTTGCCAATGCTTGTTGAAAATAGCACCCTAGGGGGAATGCTGGGAGCTGTCCAGGCAATTAGAATGCTTCATTTCTGCACTATAACTACTGTTACAGGCTGTTACATCTAAAAGGCTATGTTACATCCTGGGTTTGAGTAAAACCCTGATTCCCTTTTCCCCTGATTGAGGTAATGGTGTAGCACTTTTGGGTGTTCCTCGGGCTGAGCCACTGCCAATACCAATCCCACTAATATCACTAACGTTTAATGAGTGGGCTCAATCATCTAACCCACTGGGGGGTCACAACTTGACAATAGCAACCTGGAATGTTGCTGACCTAAAAGCAAATTGCCCCAACAAGACTTGGGGGGGGGGGGGTTATTGACAAGGCTAACATCAGTATGTTCCAAGAGACGTGGGACTTAACTACTTTGGATACGCATGCTACAAAGGCATTTTTATCCCAGCACAGAAGTCTCGTACAGGCAGAACTTTAGAGGGCATTGCAATATGGGTTAGTATTAGGATAGGATGTCTGGTGAAACCATTAAGCATTAGCAACTTGAGCCGTGGAATGACAAGAATCTCTTTTTGTATAATGTGTACAATGGGAAACCCCCCATAGCCATAGAGTCAGAGGTTTTAAGCAGCCTGAGAGAATGCTTACCTGCTCCTAGTGGAGATACCGCCATCATAATCGGGGGTGATTTGAATACATCCTTTGAACCCTCAGTTTTAATCAGAGATATTGCTAGTTAAGAAGATGGCCATTATGGCATTTCCCAGCAACAAGGACCGTGTATCCCAACTACTTCCAAGGTCACTCTACAATTGGTAGATCTCTCTCTCTCATGTCAACTAAGAACCTGTGAGTTGAGAAAAGATATGAAAGCAATCACTTTCCCCTGCTCCTAAGTCTTGAGGGCAGCCTCTTTCCAGCAAACCCAGCCAAAGACTTGGGCATAGGGGCTTTAGCTGTCACTAACAAAAGGAGAAACGTCATATGGGATGGTATTGTTTCAAACCCTGATTCCTTAAGTAAAATATACAATCACTTAGAACCCTTTCTGATATTATTGAGTGATTATGACATCAGCCCCGCAGATGTAGTAAAGCTCCATTGCGTTTGTTTCACTGTTCTTAGGATCACTTGTTTCACCTAAACCATGGGAAACACCAATCATATGCATACCAACAATGGCTCTTGGCATAATAAAGAGTGTAGAGAGGCAAAACCATCCCTCATTAAATCCATAAAAAATGGCCAAAAATCATTAGTCCAGGAAGCAAGGGCCAGGTATAAAGTAACCCTCAAAAATAGCAAGAGAACCTGGGATTCCCTATTTTGGGAGGATGTCCTAGAACTCATTCAAACAAAAAATCAAGCCACCTTCTGGCATATATTTAGCCATGGAAGTAAATTGAGCATACTGAGACCTGAAACTAATATCCTACCCACAAGCCGGTGGCCCACTTCCAATTCCTCTATAGTAAGGGTAAACAAATTTAGACTGAGCGGGACTTGTCTGCCCAGGAACCACTGTCCAAAGACCAACCCAGCATGGGTCGTGATTTATCTTGGCCATGGCAATAGCCCACAAATGATATTTTGGTATTTACCGTGGGAGAAACACAACAGGCTATCCTCAAACTGCAAGCTGGAAAGGTTCCTGGGCCACACAAACTTCCCGGGGATCTGTTTAAATCAGTACCTGAAATCTGGGCACCATACTTAAAGCACATCTGCAACTCTTGCGGCAGGTGCACCTATCCCAGGTTCCTGGAAGGGAGCAATAATAATCCCCATGTACAAGAAAGGCGTGAGATCGGTTCCTTCATACTACTGGCCAAAAAGTCTGATAGATATAGCCCAGAAGATATTTTTCAAACAAGTTCTGACCCACCTAAACACATGGTTGGAGGACAATATTTTTTCTCCTTTTCAGGCAGATTTCTGCCCAGAAATAAGCACCGTAGATCAGGATTTTAGGTTCTTGATGGTGAGGTGGAAAACTGCAGGTCTCCATGGAGGAAACCTTTACATAGCATTTGTGGACCTCAAGGTTGACTTCGATATGGTCCCTAGAGACAAACTTTGGGTCGCCTTGAAGGATATGGGCATCCCCCCACCGCTACTGGAAATTATTGTGAAATTACACACTTGAAATTATGCCAAAGTAAGCTGGGACTCAGAGGGTGAATTAACTAACCATATCCCAGTAGACAAGGGTGCGTCCTTGCTCCAACAACTTTCTGCTTTTTAGCAATAGGTGTTTCGAATTCCAAATTAAGTGAGTAAACAATTCCCCGGTCCTGGGTGGTGTTAAGATCCTGGCATTGTTATTTGCCGATGACACCCTTCTGGTGTCAAAAACCCCTAAAGGTTTGGAACTACTGCTAGAAAGATTCAACTTGTTTTGCACCACCAATGGGCTAGCCAAAAACCATGATAAAACTAAATTTATGGCTATTGACCTCTACAAACAATTCAGAGGACCAGTTAGATTAGGGGGAGTTAATCTGGAGAGAGTCTCAGACTTCAACTACCTAGGCATACACTTATCCTACACCAGCTCATGGAACAGACAGGTTAAGAGTGGGTCACTTCTTAACCATAGGGCTGCTGCCATGCTGAATTTTGCTAAGAATACATCCTTCCACCAAATGTCTCCACCGATGGAACTCTGAAGAGCCCGAACCGTGGCTGCGGATATCTATGGTTCTGAACTATGGGGCCATAGTAAAGTCAATTCACTGAGTATTGCTGAAAACAAGTTTTTGACAACAGCACTTAGACTCCCCGAGGCACGTCACAGGCATTTTTTGAGGGGACCTAAATGTTTGCCAAATCGATGCCATAACAAGACTAAACCCAATCATATACTGGCTGTGATTATGGTTGGTTACTGAGCTGGAATGCTTCAGGAATGGATTAAAGGACATTCTTCTAATCTCCAGGTGAATCAATACCCTGCAGTGGCTAGGCTATATCATATCTGCATTGGAGGCCTCTGATCTCTGGCAACATCCAACTGCTTCCTCTGTAAAGGGGATCAAAGATGCTTTCTGGACTAACAAATGGAGGAAGATACTGGAAACCACTAGCAGTGGTAGTCAAGCTGACTTTTTATTGTACCACAAATGTGAGCCAAGGTTTGCAACTTTCCTGGATGAAATTGACAGTCCATTTACTAGCTCCTTGTATTTTTTTTTTTTTATATATTTATTTATTTAACTTATATGGCGCAACAGCTACCCAACAGGGTTTCCCGGCGCCAGGACGACACTACTGAAAAGAAGAAGCCTATTGATTAAAAAGCCAAGTCTTGAGGGCGCAGCGAAAATGGGAGTACGACGGCTCGCTGCGTAGGGCAGGCGGGATAAGGTTCCAAAGAGAAGGGCCCAAGACAGAAAAGGATCTACCTCCCATTCTTGAAAGCTTAAACCTGGGAACGTGAAACTTTTCAAGTGAGGCGGAGCAAAGGGGACGGGTCGGAACATATTGACAGACAAGGTTCTGCAAATAGTCAGGTGCTAGGCCCCATTTGATTTTGTGCATGAAGGAAAGGGCTTTAAACTCAATCCGTTTGTCAATACGAAGCCAGTGAAGATCTCGTAGATGGAGGGAGATAGGAGAGCATCGAGGAACTCCGCATAGAAGTCGAGCAGCGGAGTTTTGCACAAGTTGTAGCCGACAGGATACTGCCTCGTTTGCACCCAAAAACAAAACGTTGCCGTAGTCCAAATGTGACGTAATGAGAGCATGGACTACGGTTTTTTGGGTGTCTTTGGGCAGCATCCAGATGATCTTGCGTAGCCACTTCAAGATGGTGAAGCATGTGCCTGAAACTTTGTTAGCTTGATGGTGCATTTTCAAAGGATCATCAATGACAAATCCCAGGTTTCGGACAAGATCAACAGGACGGGGGAGGGAGCCCAACTCATTCGGCCAATGACGAGAGCCCCACAGATCCCTTTGTTTACCCAGAATAAGGACCTCTGTTTTATTTGCATTTAGCTTGAGGTAGTTGTTAGTCATCCAAGCTGCAATTTGACGTAGGCCCGACTGGAGGACAGAAACAGAGGATAGGGGATCAGATTTGAAGAGAGAAAAAATGATCTGAGAATCATCGGCGTAAGAGAAGAGGGATAGTCCTGCATTAACAGCAATGTCGGCAAGAGGCCTTACATACAGATTGAAAAGTAAGGGACTCAGGATGGAGCCCTGAGGGACTCCAAAAGGAGAAGGAGAAATATTAGAACTATCGAATGCAGAAAAAAACTTGAAAAGTGCGGTCAGGGAGAAAGGAAGAAAGCCAATCCAGAGCTGAACCACAGATGCCAAAGGATTGAAGAGTGTTGATAAGAATAGGGTGTGAGATGGTGTCAAAAGCCGCGCTCAGGTCTAACAATATGAACGCGACTGTCTCACCAGAATCCAAAAGGAGGCGCAGTCTTTCAGTCACACCTAACAGTGTGGTTTCGGTCGAAAAACCTGCACGAAAACCAGACTGGGAAGGGTGAAGAAGATTATCGGTATCTACAAATTTAGCAAGGTAAGTGTAAATATGTCTTTCTAAAAGCTTAGAGAAGATGGGAATAAGAGATATAGGACGAAAGTTGGACATGACTTTAGGGTCAGCTGCTGGCTTTTTCAGCAGAGGGACTACCATAGAGTGCTTCCAAATTTGAGGAACAATAGAAGAAGTGAGAGAGGAGTTGAGGGCTTCCATGATAACCTGGAGGTGGACAGGGTCAAGTTGTTTCAGAATGGAGGCAGGAAGAGGGTCATTAGGAGAACCGGATTTAATTGAGCCAAGAATGGAAATGAAAGTTTCCAGTTTCAGAGTGGGCCAGCAGGACAATTTAGGAGAGACGCTGGAATGTTCTTCATAAGAAGCGTCGGTCAGCGTGGAAGGGGACACAAAACAATTAAGTGGTGAGTTCGCTGTATATAAAATTTAGGTCGGGTACTTTGCCACTTGCATCTTTCATCTGTAAATGGAGATCCCAACCAGAGGGTAGGGTAGCCTGCTCAGCATGTGGAGCAGTGCAGGAAACAGATGCCCAATTGCTCTATTTTTGTCCAGCATACATCAGTCAACGAAGATGCTGGATTGTCCCCTTGTGCAGACACCTTGGCAAGCAAGCTTTGCGTATTTTTAGATCAGACACTGGGTCTTGGGTGTTTTTTTCACTAGCCAAATTTGTAGAAGCAGTCTGGCCTGTTCGTACTAGGATACTCATGCAAACATTAAAATCTAAATATTGAGTATATAAATCAACTGCAATTACGAAAGCTACGAATGTGCTCTTATGTCCTTCTAACTATTTTTTTTTCTTTTGTCCTCATCTCTATCATGACTGCAAAGGCCAGACTATACAAACAAGGCTACAAGGGCTTATTGGGTAAAGGCGTGCTGTCTCAGTAGTGAGCTGGTGTGGGTTGCCGGCTGAACGGGGAAGATCCAACCCTACAGCAACAGCCAGTATCATACACAGCCCGATGCCCAGTTATTAAGTCGGCAGCTGCTGACCATGTGCCAATGACACCAAAACTGACCACTTAGGCAATTAAGAGCTACGTGGAGTAGCAAGGAGATTGTATCAAGGCTAGATAATCATCGGACTGGGGGGGGGGGGGAAAAAAAACCCAGCTGCTAAGCAACCCAATCTAGCAACAGCCAAAAAGCTCTTCTCCTTGGATTTCCAATCCTGACTAGGTCAAACTTCGAAATCTGAGAAATTGATAAACACCAATCAAGTAGGGTTGGGGGATCAGGTTCTTTTCAACGTTTACAGATTTCCCTGCGCGCTGCCAGCATACAATAAAAAAGGAGATTGTTTACTGGGCTCCAAATCAAATCAAAGATTCCGAAGACTACTAGCCTAAGATCGATGACCACAGGAAAACCCAGGGAAGATGTAAGATTCTTGCCGATGGCGTCCCAGTAGGATGACAAGAAGGGGCATTCAAAAAACATATGAGTGTCAGAAGCTGATATCAAACCACAACGAGGACAAACCACCCGGTCGGCTTTAGAAAACTTGGACAGCCTCTGTGGAGAGTAATATGCCCTGTGTATAGTGAATAGGTGATTTCTTCGGAGCCAAGCTGGCTTAACTATGTCCCACATAACTGTGCAGGATTTTGTCCAAAGATCATGCACATTACAGCTGGATATCACAGGGCCCCAAAGTTGCTCAGGTAGATTGAATTCCCCGTCAATCTCTTCAAGTATTAGATTATACCACAGGGAAATTTCTTTTGAGACAGGTGGTTTGTCCAATAAGAGAGATACCAGTTGGCTACTGCCCCCCACTGGAGGGTTCTTACAACGTGGGTTTTGACTGTGAAGAGCCTGTGCCCAACTTGACATTTGGAGGAATTTAAATCTAGAAAAATTGGGACCTATTTTATTGCTTAAGAGTTCCCAAGGAAGCATCACCCCTTCAGCAAATAGGTCCCCCCAAATTGATATACCCGCCTCCTTCAATGGAGCTGATAATGCATCCCTTGTCCAGACCGGGGGTACCGGTAGATCCCAAATGGGTGCCCTGTACGAATAGTATCCCAGTTTAATCGATGATCTGATATTAGACCAAGTTTTGGCCAAACTCTGTAATACTTTGAGTTTAACCTTCTTAAAGTACTTGGGATCGCCGAACTTAAATAAAAAACCAGACTGTCCAAATCCTTCACCCTCCAACATGGCCGAAAACATCGTCCCTACCCCCTGATCAAATGGCATTTTTAGCAGCATGCGGGCGTGAGATAATTGGAATGCCCATGCATAAATCTGTAAATCAGGCCCTGCCAGTCCCCCCTTCTCACGACGCCGCCTGATTTTTTTCCATGCAATCCTGGCATTCTTTTTTTTCCAAATGAACGAATTAATATTGGCTTGTATTTTAGTTAAAAAAAATGTATCAAAATAAAGTGGAATTGTAGTAAATAAAAACGAGAGTTTTGGCAATATAGACATTTTAGCCAGATTTGCACGTCCCAGAACCGACAAGGGGAGGTGTCCCCACGTATCCATTAATTTCCGACACTCTTTAGCTACTGCAGATAGATTAGTAGATGCGATTAGATTAATATCCTTAACAATTCTTAGCCCCAAAAATCTCAGGCTTGTGCTGCGTGTTGCAATAAATCCTGTTAGATCAGTATTCCAAGCCATTATTTCTGTTTTTGAGGCATTCACCTCATACCCCGAAACATTTCCAAATTCGAGAGCTAGCGTGATGGCAGTGGGAAAGGCAGTACTAATCTCTGATGTTAAAATCATAACATCGTCCGCATACAGGGCCACCTTCTTCTCCCATGCCTTATACTTAAAGGGCTTGATGATATTATTATCCCGTGATGTCTGAGCAAAAGGCTCAATGTAAAGATCAAAAAGCAATGGCGATAGAGGGCAGCCCTGCCGCGTTCCTCTTGTGATGTTAAAGGACTCAGATAGGCCCCCATTAACCAGATAGGATGCTGATGGACTATGATATAGAAGTCGTACGGCTCTACGGAAGCCCTCATCCACGTTGAACTTAGCCAAGGCACTCGACAGGTACAACCAATTGACTCTGTCGAATGCCTTGGTGGCGTCCAATGTGAGGATAGCAAATGGCAAACAGTTAGTGGTAGCCATATCTATAGGTCCCACCAGATCATAGGTTAATTCAAAGAGCTGGCGACCCCTTACAAAACCCTTCTGGTTAGGATGTAAAATTTCCGAAGCAACCTTACCCAATCTCGTAGCCAGAAGCGATGCAAACATTTTATAGTCGGCATTGAGAATGGAAATAGGACGATATGACCCACAATCTGTGGGAGCCTTGCCAGGCTTAAGTATCAAAGTGAAGTGCCCCTTCCTGCAATATTTGATTGAAAAGCAGAACAAAAGAAGGAGAGATCTCTTCCACCAACTTCTTGTATATTTCAGCTGGTAGGCCATCGGGCCCTGCCGCCTTACCACTCTTACTTCCGCAAATTGCGGCCACCACTTCTTCCTTCATAACTGCCATATCTAAAAACGCTCTTTGATCCGACGAGAGCGAAGGTAGGGATATATTATTTAGCCACTCTCTAATGCATTCTGGGGAGATGTCTTTGTCCTCTTGATAGATCGCCTGAAAGAAATCTTTAAATGCCGTTCTAATTTCTGCATCAGACGTTAAGGTCCCAGAGCTGGAGGTGATTGAATTAATTGTATTACAGACCTGGTCAGTTCTGGATTTCCAAGCGAGCGATTTGCCAGCCCCTTCGCCAAATTCAAATTGGGCTAGTTTGCTAACTTCCCATCTACGGAGCAGGCGTTGACTTAGAACCGAAGCCAATTGCATTTTAAGCAGTTTCTCTTTTTTAGCTGAAATAAGACTGGGAGTACTACTACTACAGGAGTCTAATTCCGCCTGTGCTAATAAGAGATTGGCTTCAATAGACGCTACTTCCTGAGTATACTGCCTTCTGCGAAATGTGACCTTATTTTTAATAGCTCCACGCAGGAAGCATTTGAACGCATCCCATACATTGTTGGTACCTGCTGTGGTTATATTAAGTTGCATGAATTCACGTGCCCCCAAGTTAAGGTAAGCAACATCATCCGGTGATGAAAGAAAGATACGATCAAAAGACCATGATCTGTTAGGGAGCTGCACGATGCCTACAAGATCTAACTTTACTGCAGAATGGTCCAACAGATGAGAAGGCAAATAACTAAAAAAAATGTATGCAGCCCTGCAAATTGCGACTAATCAAAAAGAAATCAATCCTGGACTGGTGGCGATATTTAAAATTTCGAAAGGAAAATCCAGATTGCTGACCTGCCCTTATCCGCCAGATGTCAATATACCCATATTGTTGCATACAATTAAGTAGAAACGCTCTAGACTTAGAAAGAACTTGTTGTCGACTCGATGGCGTTTTATCTAGAGCGTAGTCAAGCACGATGTTAAAATCCCCTGCGATAATAGTGGGTTCAGGGAAGTGCAAAAGCTGTGAAAATAGAGATTCTAATGCTGAGGGGTCATCTCTATTGGGCCCATAATACCCTACCAATGTTATTTGAAAACCTCCTATCTCTACCGTGGCAATTGCCCATCTCCCAGCCGAGTCTACCACCTGACTAACTAATCTAGTGGTGATAGTTTTCTTAAAAAAAATCGATACACCTCTCACATTAAGCGACTGAGAGGTAGAAACTGATAAGTCTATCCACCTATTATTTTTAACCAATTCAAATATCTCGTTCTCCACCAGATGAGTCTCCTGGAGAATAATGACCTGTGCATCAGAATCACACAGATATTGTAGGATTCTATTTGCCCTTGGCTTGGTGCGCAGGCCATTAACATTCCAGGAGAGAATCTTAAGGTTACTCATGGCAGTAAAGTCTATAGGAAAAAAAACTTACAATTCTTAACTAAATTATCCAACACTAGAAAAACAGAATATACCTGCAGCCAAAAAAAAGATGAGGAACAATTTTGCTTATATTCCCTCCCTCCCCCACTCACACCCAAACCCATACCTCCCCCCACCCATGAGGAACCCTGGTACTACCTAACCGGATCAAGCACGGTTTGTGGTACTCCCTACCCTTTACCGAGCCCGCACAGGGCATCGCTAGCTAAGTGCGATAAGAAAATTATAAAAAAGCAATCTACTCCAATTCCATTGTGAAATCCCCCTTATTTTTTTTTTACTTGTTTGTCAATTTCTTTATATAATTATTTTTTTATTTGCTTAATATATATATATATATATTTTTTCTAGTCTATCTAAGTTAAACTTGTCCGTAGACACATAGGAGCCTGCTAACAAGATACAGGAGGGGTGAATGAATACTATTTGAAGACAATAGGATAGGAGGAAAAAGTAGGGGGAACTGCTTTGGAGTTCCAAGAGAGGTCAGGATCCAAACATAGTAACACAAGACTCTCAACCAAAGCCAGAGCCTCCCTTAGAAACCCCTAAGGACATCAGAAGATTATCCGCCGCCTGTACTGAATGAATATTATGCATTTTATTATTGATCATTATTTTCAAAGCGGCTGGAAACCATCTGAACTGATGCACCAAACTTCCTAAAAGCCTCCATTCTGCTTCCTAGCTCCCATTGTTTTTCAAGGGTAACCCTCGACAGGTCAGATCGAATTTGAAATGTAAAACCCACCCCTGCCAGGGATTTTTGCTTAAGAGCAAGATTAAGGATATGTTCTTTCAGCGAGTAGGTATGGAAGTTCAACAAAATCTTCCTTGGCTTTGTCCGTTGTGGATTCCGCCTAAATGGCTCTCTATGTACTCGCTGTATCTCAGATGTTAATTCTTCCTTAGATTGATCCAGTTTAAGAGAGTGTCTCAAAAGGGTGATAATATAGCGCTTAATGTCAGATCCTTCACTGCCCTCAGGCACATTCAAAATACGGATGTTGCTCTGTCTGGCATTGTTTTCAAGAGTTTCCATTCTTTCAGCCATAGCGGTGTCGGCTCTCTCAAGCCTCTCAATTTCCTCCTTAGCTTTGTCAAGGTGTATCGACATGCTGGCCACTGTCTCTTCTAAGACTTCAGTTCTCGTGCAGAGTCCATCAATCTTTGTGTCTAAGGATTCGCAATAGCTTCTTATCTCCCGCTAATTTGATGCAGACTCCTCGAAACCCCTTTTAATATCAGCCGACAGAGTAGCAAACATAAGCTGTAAGGCGGAGACTGGGAGATCTAAAGCAAGAGAGTCTGAGACTAAGCCACCGTTAGAATCTATAGTATTACCTAAGTTAAGGTTCAAGTGTACCACATCAATGGCAGGCGGGAGCTCTTTCTGAACAGCACTCCTCGAACTTACGAGTCCAAAAACCGAACCCTGCCCAAGATCCTCTCCAGTAAGTACACCCTCACCCCCAAGGCTTTCAAAATCGCTTGGGACCTTGCTACTAGAGTCTAGGGGGTCATGGTGCACTATCTTACCCCCAGTTTCACTACCAGGAAATGCCCGTGTATGAGTCACTTTAAGTTTGGGACCAGTAGCATCAGATAAAGACATTGAAAGCTCTGGAGGAAGTGAGGGAATTGGAGGAGTTAAGCCTAGATTAATTTGCTTAGAGCATTCCCCAGATTCCTTAGATTCCTTAGATGGATCATTCTCATCCACTGGGACTGGGGCTGGTAGTAAATCACTAGTAGGAGAGCATGCCAGTGACTTCGCAGGTGAAGCAACAGGCCCTAAAGCTACAGATTGAGGTGACAATTCAGGAAGGCCCCCTGTGACCGAAGGTGCCAACATGTCGGAAATTGTTAACGAGGAGATGGAGACAGAAGGAGTCTGAAGCTGGGATTGAGCCAGATCAAGTATTTGAGGAACAACCTTAAAATACGATCGTAATGAAGGTGTAATTTTTTAGGTAGAATCCAAAAGCGGTTTGCTTATCTTGGTAGATTTATTAGACTTAGCTAATTTGCCAGACCTCTTCCTATGTTTAGCCTTAACTTCAACATGCAAGTAAGAAGAAGTTTTTGAGGAGATCTGGGGTTCAGAAGGTTTTAATTTATAGGGGGGCTCAACCGACTCCCCACCCCCTTCTGTGCCACCCTGGGGAGCGCTCCCGCAATCCAGCCTTGTGGCAGACTTAGTGCCAACCCCAACCCCAGCCACAACCTCAGCTGAAAGCTCCCTACTCACTTTGCCTTTGCGTGAGCGCCTTCTATCTGCATTATGTTCAACTTTTTCTCCCAAGATTTTGTTTGTAAGGGACTCCTTAGTGCTAGGAAACGAGGGTATTACTGGCTTTTGGGTGTGAAGTACACGCGTATTGGCTCTCGAAATGGCTCTCGTTGTGACCCTCGTAGGGTTGCTGATCCCCGCCACCCAAGAGATTTCACTCGACACTTGTAAGGGGGAATTCTCTAACTTCCCCGCAACACGAAAAATCTCCTCTCGATCAGAGAAAACCCCCTTGTCAAAAGCCTTGCCCGTCACCTGATCAGCTGCTTTGAGTCTACCAGCTGTATACTCCGTACTGCTTTCTCCTTGGAGCTTGAGGCTATCGCCGCCCTGACGAACGCTGACACCAAGCTGGGGATCACGCCGACAGCTCCACTGTCTCCTCCCTCGATGGAGCTCCAGGGCGGCCCGGAACCAGGGCCACAGGCTGTGCTGAACTCCAGATGAAGGCGGTGCAGCTAGGGCTGAGACCTCAGGAAACGGCTGTGTCTCGCCCGACCTCAGGCACATGGGGATAGAAAGAAGACTACTCCAGCACGGTAATTTTTAGATCCGTACGGGAAAGCAGCAAGAAGAAAAACGCTTAACTGAAAAACCAAATGGCAGGTTCGTTAGTTCTTGTACAAAAGTCGCTGATTACATGCCACGCTGATAATATTCAGCATTTTCGATAAAAAGGGGGAAAAAAGCTGTATCTAAAGCGACGCCCTGCAGGGAGCTCAGAGCAGAGTACTAGCCTGCTGCCGCCATGTTCCTCGCGTCCTTCTAACTATTAAACACAACCTGCCAAGAAAGCATTTCTGTTTAGCAAAATATTTATTTTATGCAGTTCTGCTTTTAAAATTGTGTTTTGAACTGTGAAACTGACTTTTTGGTATAGATTTTATGAAATTTTAAAAATGTAACACTGTGGCTCCCTCTCTTGAGAATTTGTACTTTTATGGTCATTGACCAAAATAAAGTATTTAAATGAGTAAAAAGGTAAAACTCCTAAAGAGGTCAGACATTAATTACCTTGGGAACTAATCTTATGCTACGAAGGCACACAGGAAGCAGTTGGATGGGATGCTGTTGATGTTGGGCAGTGCTGGGGCATTTATAATGAATACTTTCAGCATTTCAGTGTTTGGACCTTATCATTCTTAAAGGAGATTACAACACAGGCCCCCAGAAGAAGCATTCTGCCAGCTCAAAGCATCCATCCAGCATGCTGTAGTCCCTGAGAGTGCTGCGAGAGCAGGAACTTTCCCTTGCTTAAGGAGATAGAAAAAGTGGTTCATCCACCTAATGTGCTCCCTTAGCTTGTTCAGTAGCAGACGCTGTATGTATAGCTGTCTGGATCCACTCTTCCATTTGATTGTTTTGTGAAGGAAGCCCAATCAGCAAAAAGACATTGAAAAACATAAGCAGTGTCTACTGTTTTGTTTGATTGGTCTCCTCTGCCAGCAAAATCAAAGGGAGGTGCCAAGACATGTGTAAACAGGTTGTTTCTGAAAAGGCAGAGGGAGTCCTATGAGAACTCAGCCGTTTTTTCCCACCTCTTGAGGCAAGAGAAAGATCCTATTCCCACAGAGCTCCCAATAGTTTTGAAGAGGAACTAATAGCCTCATTACCCCTTCCTGCAGGGCAATATTGGCTGTGAATTACCCCCTGCCCCTTGTTAGGCGCCTTTGCCTGCAGCTTGGGCATTTAACTACAGGGAAGGTTGGAGTAGATGTGGCCTAGCGACTCAAGTTCTGCCATTGGGACGGAGGTTTGCATCCCAGCTTCAGTGCTAGACTCACTACTGTGTGATTCTGAACAAATCAGTTATCCTCTTTGTGCCTAAATATGTGTAAAAATATATATTTTTGTAATCCTCACTTGAAGGAACACAATCTTGTAGATTGTCTACTGACCCCTCATTAACGTATACTGTACCATTGCTTCACAGCTAGGTCTGCTTTCTATAAAAAAATATACATACATACATACATACATACATACATACATACATACATACATACATTAACATCCTTTATTGCCTGAACACTTAATTATAACTTTTGGAATGTTGCGAGTTCCACTGAAGACAATGAAGTGACTCATGGTCAATAATAGAAGGTACAGACCTTCTGCTCAAACAGTTCAAATCATGCCTTTCTGTTTCTCCCTGTTTATTTTGGTCTCAGCCTGTGGTCCGGTGACCAGGTGGGAGGAGTCTGCAAAGCCTCCTCAGGAGGTCCTCAACTACACAGAAAATTAAATAATATTAACTGATTAATAAAGTGCATATAAATAAAGAAGCTAAATGTAAAATAAAAAAATGGAAATGTACTGTAAATGTGAAAGAATTTCGAAATTGGAGGCTGCAAATTAAATTAGTATATACAGATTGATTCTTGGGAGCAGTACAGGTGCATCAAACAGAATATAGTATGGAGGATGAGTGGCCCTCAATAAATTTAGAAAAGCTGCAAACTTTCAAATAAAATTCAAATTTGTGATTGCAAATTAAGTAAAAAGTGTCATCATTTGTGGGTTTTTTTATGAATGCTTTTTTCTTCATTTTTTGTGTATTGTTTAGAGGTTCAAATCATTGTCAGTGCTTAGGTCTGAGTTCCCAGCTTCCAGACTGAATGATGGTCTCCATATACCAATATTGATTCAGTGGGAGTCCCTAGGTTCCAGTAATGATTAAGTGGGGGACCCCAAAAGTCAAAAGGTTGAGAACCACTGTTTTAGAGCATTCTACTCTGAGAAGGAAGAATGTTTTAATCGCATTTTAGCACTTGGTAGGGAGATTTGTTTTTGTCTCAACTTAATCTCCATTTAGCTGGTAGAGATATTTGACTCAAATCTCAACCTTGCTCCTTTCACAATTTTGTGACATGTTACTTTCCACACCCAATAGGATAGCATATTTGACAGTAAAGCTTTCTCTGATGCAGCATTGCTGGTCACAGTATTTGATAAAGATCTCCGGCAGCTGAAACAGCCATGAGATGAGAAAGGGTTCTTGAAAAATACATACAACCATTTATTTTATTACAAAGAAGTATATTTGCACTTCAGCACAGATGGATTATTAGCATCAAGAAGTAACAAATACAGGAACCTATTTGTTGATGTGTGTATCACAACTGCTGTTTTCATTTACTTTATTATATGATATGTATGTTACGATGATAATTTTAAGGCTTTGGTGCATATGTTGTTTAATGTTAACTATGTATATGTTGCTGTTTGCTTTATTTATATTGTAATGATGCCAATTAATTAATACAATAAAGAATGTACACACAAGAGCATTGTATTATCAACGTAAATTAGGGGAGAGGACCTGGGTTTGAGATTTCAGACAGTCATATATTACATGAATAACATAATTTCCAAAATATGTCTCTGAAAAGAATAATACAGAAAACCTTATGTTGTAAAAAACCTGATGTACATGGTTTCATTTAGAATTATTAGGATGTCTTACACCCAAAAAACAGTGGCTGAGACATCAGTTCCATGGTGAATGACTGTTACTGCTAAGATCAGTTGCTAAATCGATCTACCAACCAAAAGACCTGAGTGATGTGGAAGAACTTCCTGTATTCTACAACTGTTGTCCTTATAAACTTCTTTAAATAGGTGTTTATAGGTTATGGAAAGTATGTCTGGTGGTCAAACATATTCTGTCTTTGCCAGGCCCACTGCATAGACTTTAAAGGTTTTCTGGTCCATTTACCTTCAGGTGTCCGAGAGAATTAGAAGCACTCCTCTGTTGTTAATAACAATGAGGAGAGAAAGTTCTAAGAAGGTAAGGACTAAGCTGTTTTGTTCTTAGTAGAGTAAGGTTACCTGAGGTATGGTTATTGGCAAAACAAGCATAACTGGAATATAAGAGCCCAAACATGGCTAGAGGTAATGTGCAGATGTAACACCATCATGCAGGTCTGAGTAGGAAGCAAACTGCTGCAATGTCAACACTCAAACTGCCTGGAGCATATCCATGCTTACCTGTATGATTGTTTGGAGAGAATGTGGTCCTATGTGGGAAGAGATGGGTGTGGTGTATGATATCTTGACGTGGTCTGATCTGGTCAATATGCTGCTACTGCTGTTTTCCACAATCTACAGTGTTGTGAGATGTGAAATATCATATGTTGTGCAGTTTGTTGAGTAGAAGATCTCAAAATATCTGGTGAAAGTACAGGTATTCCTGTGTTTTTTTGGGAGACTGTGGTTATATATGACCTATGTATGAAGAGGTAGGTTTGGAGTGTGTGGGCCTTACAAATGCCCTGTTGGTGTGACCATGTTGCTGCAGGTTTGTGCACCATAGTGTATAGGACAGGGGTCTCCAACCTTTGTTGTAACAAGAGCTGCTTATGTTCAATAAAAAATATCCAGAGCTACACATTCTAGTGATGGAAAAGTGAGCAACCCTATCCAAGAGTGTCCACAATTACCACATTGCTGCATTAGGCAGGGTTCCCAACAGTAAAGCAAAAAAGGAGTTTGGCAATTTGAACTGAAATATTACATGGTTAGTACATACAGACCAGAGATGCAATCCCCCTGGCACCAAGGTATACATTTGAGTCATAAATCTAACTCAAATGAGAGCTTTAATTACAATTTGAAAATTCAACAATTTTTTTACAGAAACCAGCTTATGAGTTGTGAAAATGCAAACATTTTTGTCATGAATACATGCTTTTTGATTTTGGTATACATATAAAACAATACTCTGATAGTCGTAGGCTGGGCTGCACACAGGTGAGTTACTCACAAGTACCTGGAGAGCTACTGGTAGATTACAAGCTACCCATTGGAGACACCTAGTATAGGATCTGTGAAAGGTTTTAGAGCCCACTCCATGAGGCATTTCATTTAACATTCCTAGTCACTGAATTGGTGCATGGTAGGTGTTTTATTCTGTTGTCCTTTGGCAGTCAGGGAATGGTGCAACCAAAAGGAAGCAACACAAATTTAACAAATAGGGCCTAGAGGTGAGTAGACAGAGAAGGTTGAGTGTGTGCTGTGGAGAAGTAGGCTGAAGCAATGAGGTATAAAGATTTATGGTGCTTGCTTCAGACTGAATTGGGTAAGAAAACAGCAATATAGGCGCAAGTCTAGCAGTCTATTGCATTCTTCCAGGCAGGTCTATGGGGTTCACCAGTGCAAATCTAAGAAAGTCAATATCCTTCCAACCAAGGGCCTGGTTATGATGTTGGGAGGACTTGCGTCCCACAGACAGCGTTTTGGGGAAGGAACCGCCCGACGATATGTAGGCGGTTCCGACATCCAAATTTGGATGCGACCGCACATAGTGCAGTTGAAAACATCCATTTTCCAAAAACGCACATAGCACAAGCTCCCATTGAAAAATGAATGGTTTCAAACATACCTGTACCTTGTGCAGGCACCACACAGTGCAAGAATGTTTAGGGGGCACCATAGGTTCCCACCAGGCCATGATACAGAGGGCCAGGGGCGCAGGAGGCCCTGCTAGAGGCCCCCAATGTCACTATATGACAGCCTTTTCATGTCAGAAAGGCCGACATGGAATGGCTGTTGGAAATTTACATCATAATCCCGTTGGTGGCATCGCCTTCATAAAAGGAGTTTCCAATGCAACTAAGGGCTCCTTGAGCCCATCGAAAAGCGTCAGTTGGTCCGTCTGACTGTTGCCTCAGACCGCACACATTGTAATGCATCAGTCAGACCGCAGCAGCAGATGGCTGTCGGACCACAACTGACAAGCCGTCGGTTGCGGTCCAACAGCCATCGTAATTATTCCCCAGGAGTGGCCTGAGTGATGAAAGCATGGCTACGCCCGGTACATGGGTTGTACTCATTAGCACTGCCCATTTAATGCAAAATACACCACATCAGAGTGACTGATGGCTCCTTTTGTCCATCTATGTCTCTGATCATTGTAGTAGTAGTGACGCTAGGGATTTAGGGTATCTAAGCCAAATTCTTAAAGTTGAGTCTCAGCGAGATGTATGGGTTCCACTCAGAAGCATAATTTTTGCAATGGACTCCTAAGTAGTAGGGCTAATGGTCTCTCATCAGTGGGTCTAAGGGGCTATAGGATGACCCTAACAGCAGTGAAGATGCAAACCCTGGAATTCAAGAAACACAGCAATAGTGGGTCTAAAGGTCACAGTATGTAACTTAGGGGTCTATAGTATCCAGCCAAGAGCAGTAAAAACACAAACCAACTACAATTTGGTGCTATTGGGGGACTAATAGAGTGCAACAGAGGAGGTCCTCTCAGCTGAACTCAGTTAAAATGTGGCAAAATCGTGATGGAGCACCAGAAGGGGTTCTGTCCTAAGGACCTTACCAGGCTACTAGAAATGAGATTCCCGGTCAGCTGAAGTATACATACAGGCCAAGCAGGATCCATCACTCTAGTCAGGGTAAGCTAGATACAAACTAAAAGATGGCCTGTACTCACCCTCTGGTAGCTTGGCACAGAACACTCTGTCCTGTCTAAATAGGCAATGTGTAAAGTATTTGTGCAACACACACACACACACACACAGTAACACAATGAATACACCACAAAAGGACTTCACACAGGTTTATAAGAATACCTTATTGTGTTTTAAACAAAACAGAAGAAAATGACAAAAATCAAATGTATGGAAGTTGAGATATTTAAATATAAAGGAATAAATGCAGTAAAGCGCTTAGGAGCAAGTTTTGCTAAAAAGGTTACTTTAAGTCTTATTGGACCAGGCAAAGTCAAAGTTCGGGCCGACCGCAATGTGGCACCGGCAGCTACAGAACCCACGCAGGTCCTGGTTAAGAAAGTACATTTCATGGTCGCAAACCACAAGATGTGTCAATCTTTTCCACACAGCGAGTCAGTTCCGAAGATGGTGCCGGAGTCGTGAGGCATTGAGCGATGCACAAGATTCTGCAACACCGTCAAGGGGATGTGTTAATCTCACCAAGCTGCAATGGCTGCGATGCACTGTTCGATGCTTCAATCTCTGGATGCAAAGCACTGGTTCCAAGGAGATGCGCCGCAGTCGGGTCGATGTGCTGGTTCTGCTGCAAGCAGACAGGAGATTCATTTAAATCTGTCTTGCAAGTATCTGTGCCACTTCCAGTGAGCCAGGCACAGGAACAGGGATAGAGACTGGGTTTCAAGCAACAAGAGGCAAGCAAACAAGTCCTTGGAGATCATTTGGAGGGGAGGCAGGGTCCAGCTCTCCTTCAGCAGAGTCAGAGAGCAGCAGGCAGCAGGACAACATAAAAGAAAAGCAGGCCTTCTAAGACTGCAGGCCAAAGATGAGTCCTTTAAACAGCACAGTAGCCCTTCTGACAGAGGTTCAGTTCAATATCCAGAAGTGTCTGATTTTAGGGGTTAGAGGGCCAGTACTTATACCGAAAAGTGCTGTTGATGGAGGTGGGGGGAACTTCAAAGCAGCTCTCTGATGTGCATAATGATCCCTTCTAACCCAGTCCTGTCTGCCAGGCTATCTGTGGGGAATAAACAATCCTTTGTGTGGGGACAAGACACAGCCTATTCCAGTGAAGTGTTAGCCTCTCCAATCCATCCTACCCAGGCAAGGCCATTAGACTGCAGATGTATGTAGATGAGTACTCAGACACACCTATCCTTCCTGCGTTGTGGCTGTCAAGAGGGGATGCACAAAGTGTAGCTGTCACCCACCCTAGACATGTATTGGAGACAGCCTGTCAGGCATACAGAGTAGTAATTGCAGAGAAATGTCCACTTTCTAAAAGTGTCATTTTGAAAACAGTAATGTTTAATCCATGTTCACCAGTAAGGAGAATTTATCATTACCATTCCAAAGATATGAAACATTAAAAAGCTACTCCTCTCTGATCAGGAATTACAGATTAAAAGTGTATTATGAAATTCCTAATGCTAGCCTATGAGAGGGGTAGGCCTCACAGTAGTGAAAAACAAATTTGGGTGTTTGTCACTACCAGGGCATGTAAAGATTAAACACACACATCCTCCCTTTTACTTACTTGGCACCCTGCCCTTAGGTTTACTTAGCGCCTTCCTTAGTGTTGACTTATATATAATAAAATGATAGATTAAGGTTTGGCAAATGGTTTTAAATGCACAGTCAAAGTGACAATAAACTACACACAGGCACTTCAATGGCAGGCCTGAGACAGGCTTGAAAGGCTACTTATGTGGGTGGCATATTCAGTGCTTCAGGCCCACTAGTATCATTTGTAGTGCAGGCCCTGGGTATATGGCACACCACTTTACAAGGGACTTACCAGTACATCAAATATGCCAATTGAGTACACACCAATGTCATCATGTTTAGAGGAGAATCACATGCTCTTTAGCACTGGTTAACAGTGGTAAAGGGCTCAGAGTCCTTAATGCCAACAAAAAGAGTTCAGCAAAAAAAAAGGCGGAAGGCAAAAACCTGCGGGTACCTTTCAAGGAGAGCCAATTTCCAACACAGGCCCTAAATGGCACAGTGAAATTGCAACAGAATGTCTCCCTTTACTTCTACACTATTTTGCTTGGGCAACACTGATAAACACCCTAGGAAGAGGGGATATGAAAGGAGTGATGTAAACACAGGGAAGAAGTCAGGCACCCCGCGCTCAGACAACCTATGGGACTGCTAAGGGACAGTCAGTGACTGTTCTTCAAACACAGCCTACCCGTTCTGTACACAAAACTAATTTTACTGAAGCAACAAATGGTACCAGAAATGCATTACGTTGTAATACGTAGTCTATGCTCAATTATGACCCAGATTTAGATCATTGTCATGCACTGAATAGAAACTTATGGGATGGCTTTCTTTTTTTCTGTGCCTGACTCACAATATAGTCTTGGAAGACTGGAGTTGACTCTAAAACACCCATCCGAATCTCCAAAATGGGGAGATGAGGGGCACAGGGAGCCAAAGGGTCAAGTTTTCCCACCTTGCTAGGCACTGAATTAGAGGTGGTTAATGGAGGAAGAAACCAATAGTCACACTATACCTGTTCTTAGGGGATACACCAAATGATCCCTCTCCTCCAGTTCATATTGTTGTGCACAGCGGAGGGCCTGAAAAGGAAAGTTGGCGGAGGACCAAATGGGTAGAAGGTCGGGCTTGTCACACAACAATGCCTATTAGACGCTACAGGAAACTGAAGCTTCAACAGAATTAACCAAAATCAACATTCTTGTGGTACATTATCAGCTTCTAAGCAAATCACTGTTACTTACGATATGCTCTGCTTGTTGTTCCAGGATGGTACAAAAATAGTTCTGTTGAAGTGTCATCATTAATTTTAACCTTAAAAGAATTGGTTAGACAAATAAGGCACACGTAAATATAATAAAGCCCATTCAGAATATTATATTATACTATTTGGTGGGAATTATATTTGATACTATTCTAAAAGATTTGCCAAGCAATTGCACCCATCAAAACACAAATCAACTTGAAAAAGGCTTTAATTTATGAAAAAAACAGATTGGTTCTTAAATCAAATACTCTCCCTGATCAGCAGCATGTGGCAATGCTGGATTTTTGAGAGTGCTAAAGCAGATTTGCAGTTACTGATCTGGGAAGTATGAGCAGCATGATAACTGTTTGAATATGACAATGCTCATTGTAAATCAGACAATTGTACACTACCAAAACGCTTCTGTTTGATTAGCTCCTAGCTGGTTGAAATCTGTACAGAAGATTCATTGCTACTACAACCGACAAGCCTCATTACAATCTCAGCCCTCATATCACTACACCTTCTTCCCATTACAGCTTATTCACAGAATGTGCCTGACCTGGGACCCATTCTGCAGGCGAAGACAGGATTACAATCATAAGACTGAGTATATGAAAATGTTTATTATATTCTTATATCTGCTCATATTTAAATTGTTCTGAGTAAATTGCGTGGTCCAGTGTTTCACAAACTAATTCAAACCACAATCCACATTTTAGAACAGACCTTTGCGATTTACCTGTCTTTAATAGACATGAAATGGGCGATGTTTTCATGTAACTAAAGCATCATGTGGTAGTACACTGTCATCTACATACAAACACATTTTCCATTGAAATAACCACTACATTTGAAAAGACATACAGTTTTTCTGATAAAACTGTATCGCACACAAACGATAATGTGTGGAAATCAGAATTCAGTGAATATTTATTATTTGTTCATCACCAAGAAAGGATCTTGATGTGTTTTGATTCAATTACAATCTTTGTTTCCATTTCACTTCAGAAATACAAAATAAACGTGCTTCATTTTTTAGTTCCTCATTGCTGAATGTCTACAGTTTATTTACTGGTATTTACATTTTGTTGTGTGTCACAAAAAAATCATATCCTACAACCTTTCTTTTCATACTCACTGTAACCCCATCAAGCTTGCAACATAATTCACTTTACTTTTCTTTCTCTGACTGCAGTGATAGGAGTTTGTAAACACACACCAAACACCATGTTAAAAAGCAGCAATTTGTCCGAAGACATAGCCTGACATTTGAACTCTGTCTCTGAAGTGCAGAAAATGTGAAGGGATAAATACAGAATTTATAGTCATTTTTATTGATTGCTTGGACTTTTGTGATTCTACCAAAAATCGATTCACGACCCACTAGTCTGTCACAACTCAGAGTTTGAGAAAAACCTGTGTTGTCTATTACAGTTTTCTTGGTGCTTTGAAAAACGAGCCTAACTTTTCTGACTCATGTACTTTACTTATTTTAAAATATGTTTGAAATAATTAACCTTGAATTAAGTTGTTCAGAAGTTATACAGAGTGTTAGACCTGGCACCATTGGCTCCCTTCCATTTTTTGCCTTTACCTCCTGTGTTTTGCAGTGTGTTGGACTCCTTCTTTGCTGGTCTATATGCTTTGGGCACTGTGTCACTGCTGTTCAGTGCCAAAGTGCAAGTGTTCCCTTTATAAATTATTGTTATGGATTAGTGATTCCATGATTGGCTTATTTGATTTACTTGTCAGACCCTAGTGCAGCGCACTATGTGTGCCCAGGGCCTGTAAATCAAATTCTGTGGGTGGGCTTGCAGCACTGATTGAGCCACCCACAGAAGCAGCTGGTAAAATGTGACTCAGGCCTGTCATTGCAGAGCCTGTGTGCAGTCTGGGACTGCCATGTAGACTTGGCAAGTGCACACACTTGCCAGTCCCTAAACCTTCCCTTTTCTACATATCAGCCGCCCCTAAGGTAGGCCCAAGGTATCCGTGTGCATTGTATGTGAAAGGTAGGACATGCCCTGATGTGTGTGGCATGTACTGATAGTAAAATACTGCCAATTTCGTTTTTCACTATTGCAAGGCTATCTGTTCCCATAGGAGAGAATGGGGGGTTTGTTTATAACATCTTTTAAACATAACAGACCCTAGGAACAAGATAGAAAAGTAAAGTTTAGTATGCCTGAACTCAGAATGTTAAAGTGCATCTTTTAGTGAGGGCGATTTTTGCATTCTGTGTTTGAAAATACCACTTTTAGAAAGTAGATATTTTCTTGCCTAACCATCCAGTGTGCCTCTGCTAGGTTTGTGTATTGCATGTCTGGCTTTTGGATGACAGGGGCTGTAGAGAGGCAGTGGCTCCAGAAGTCTGATTAGTCAGGGCTAGGCTGATTAGACCTGGACTGCATTTAGGGTAGGGGAGGAGATTTCCTTTCAACTGCATGGGCCTGGTCTGCCTTCAACAATGCTGTCTCCACCTCCTGCCAGGAAGCTGCACCAGTGAGGACAGAACTGGTTTTGGCTGGGTACAGACACTCTCTGCCTTCAGAAAACAAACAATATTTGTGGACAAAAAGAGGGGCCCAGACCCCAGACTTTTAGATCCGGCTAAGCTGAGGAGGAATACTGCTGTTTGCTGTCTGGGGTTAGCCTGCAGTGGCTGCTTGCTGCCAAGGAAAGTCTTTTGCTGTTTGCTTTGTCACCTGCTGGAAGAAAAGATCTCCAAGGGATTGAAACTGAGCTTGCCTCCTGTTCTGAAGTCTCAGATACACAAATACGTCATCCCTTCTGCCTCTCTGCATCTGGAACTGCTGTTTCAGCAGCTACAGAAGGAAATTGCAAGACAGACGCTGGCGAGTGATGCCGTGACCTGCACCGAAGACGTGGGCACCGCTCGTGAAGAGCACTACACGCCACCCCGACTTGCACCGTAGGCCCAACGTCTGCTGACGCCGTGCCACATCGACTTCGAAGCCATCATCGAGGCCGCTGCCTGCACCCGAGCCGAGGACACCGCTCATGACATCCACAACGCACCATCCCGACTGGCACTGCAGCCCCGACTTCATCAACGCCGGTGCTTCCACAACGCGGAGCCAATCCTCGACGTGGGTGACTCCTGAATCCATCGACATTGCACCTTCGTAAGGAACCGCTGCCTTGCTGCCATCCGTGACGTCACCTCCCCGACACAGTAAGGAACCGCAGTCTCACCTCCCCTGCGCTGCAGTAAGGAACAGAGGCATCACCTCCCCTGGGGTCGTAAGGAACCAACGCCGCAGGCGCCAACGAAGCTTCACCTTCCCGACGCCGTGCGCCGTCTTTGCTTTCATCAATTCCAAGTTACTGTTCTTTGTGGGTCTGCTTATTTGTAGCTAGAACCTTTATTTGAGTGAATAACCTATTTTTAAGGATATTTTTGATATTGTATTGTGGATTTTTGTCATTTGGTCTTGTTTTGGTTTAGATAAAGATTACTTATTTTTCTAAGCTGGTGTGGTGTCCATTTGTAGTGTTTTCACTGTGTTACTGTATGTGTTCACAAATGATTTACACACTGCCTCTGAGATAAGCCTGTCTGCTCGTGCCAAGCTACCAAGTGTTTTTATAGAAAATAAATATATCTTAGTAAATGTGTTTTATCATTGCCTTATATTTAACTCACAATAAGATAAGTATTTTAAAGCAAGTGCACTTTTATGCATAGAGATGCAACTACTAAAACTGCGAGGTAGATAAACTAAAACAAATAACTGCCCAAACAGCAACTCATTCGGAGGGTACAGCTATCAATTGGAGCACAAATATATTTGCTTTAAATTGCTTTCTGTATCTCTAAAAATATCTATTCCCACACACGTAAATGTAAGGTTTAAAAAAAAAACATTTGGGGGCATATTATCAAGCATGGAGTTAAAATTATCGCCGCTTTAGCGGCAGAAAACTGCCGCTAAAGCGGCGATAATGGGCGTGATAATATGCACTTGAGAATTCCAATAGAAGCCCATAATGTTACCAAAACATGGGCTTCTATTCGAATTCTCAAGGGCATATTATCAAGCTCATTATCGCCGCATTAGCGTCAGTTTTATGCCGCCAAAGCGGCGATAATTTTAACTCTGTTTCTTGATAATATGCCCCTTGATGTCTACTAAAACGTTATTATTTGAAGTTAGGAGGTATTCATCTACTGAGAGCATGGGTATTCTGAGAAACTAAATGTAGAAAGGTGATAATGGATTTAGGTAGGGCTCACTCTTATTTCCTATTTATACCCCCTGTGGAAGTGCCATAAGCGACTAAAACCTACACTTACCCTCACATATTTTAAACCAGCAGGCTTCATATCTGCACTATCTCTTCAATACTCATTTACTTCAACTCGCGCCATAGGAGAGGCTTCAAATTGAACAGCTCCTATTTCAGCGAAATGCCATTCAGGACTGCCTCACGTTTGGCATCACTCTAGTTGTTCATTAGAACTTTCTGGTGACCCTACAGTAGAACATTTGGGAGTCACCTGACAGACAACTGCCGGTGTTGGAAAAACACGTTCACTGTGCATGCAACACTTTTTTTTCTGACATGGACGTTGAAGATATTTGAGAATTTATGGACAACTTCCTTATTTTAGCTTTCCAGAGCATTAACCATAATGTTAATTACAAAATGAAATCTCACAGTATGTCTTTTACTTCAGTCACTGGCATAGGAAATAATTTCCATTTACAGCTCCTATTTCAATAATATGGTATTGAGGTGTGCTTGACACTTGTCATGAATATAGGATGTTAGCATTCTAGTTTTTCCTTTGAACTCTGTAGTGTAGCTGCAGTTGGACACTGGGGAGTCAACTGACAGAGTGCTGCTGCTATAGTTGTACATACATGTTTTGGTCAGAATACAACACATTTATCTCACGTGGATGATTTGAAAAGATTATGAATTTATCCAAAATGTGCCCTTGTTTTAGGTTTGGCGCACCTTCCATAATTTCCGTGAGACCATCATTAGAGAAAAGACATTCTCCCAAACATGGTACATCAGATCTCAGCAGAGGATCAGCATTCTTCACAGTTGAAAGCTAATGTAGAACCCACCACAATTCATGAGAAAATAGAAATAAAGCCAACAAATGGCTAAATCTTGCTGTTACCCTAACTATATGCTCCTTATTGAATCTTCAAATCAGGCATTCACTACACTGCATTTCAATGGGACAAAAATTGTTCTTTTAGCCTTCCTCCTAAGTAGTTCCATGAAAAGCACACCATCTAACAATATTGTGACTTTTACACCAATTTTGAAGGGCCTGGTTCACAATAGCAACATTATCAAAGGGGGAAGGTACTCCCAGGTAGTTACTGACTTGGTTAGAGAAGAGCCCTTAGCTTCACCTCACACCCTCTAACTCCACCCTGTTCAATAACTACCTGTGAATGCCCCCTTTAGATACTATTGCTTAAGTAGTAACTCCACTTTGAGATCTCAATTGACACCTATTACAAAAAATAATCAATTCTTCAAATATCATACTGGCATCATTCTGCAAGAATGAGGTCAGCATTGTTCCATTTAGATATTAATCAGTAGATCCTTCTTACCTCTGCTGTCAATTGAACTGTTAACCATAGTAAGCGAGTGAGAAGGGCAAGTTGTTGACGAACCTCCACATTAAGTATGTTGGCATTCTCCGACTCTGACAGACTAAACAGCCTTTAACATATGGTGCTACATAATGGGCATGATTGATTGGTCTACAACAGCACTTCTCACAGCAAAGCAGTCAGTCATTTCAGCTATTATTCTACATTGAAATACATGTCTGTTACTTCATGGCCCATCCTGCTGCCATTAGCATTTCAAATACAGTTATTGCCCTTGAGGAAGGTATTTTTAATTAACAAATAATATTTGCTTGGTGTCATGAATGATTTCTATTCAAAACGAATTCGCAGCACTCAACAGAAAAATGTTTTGCTCAGTTTGGCTCAGTTAGGCCCTACATCTATTTTGGAATTTAAAAAGGTGACTATGTTTTATTTCTCCACAAGACTAAACTTCACTGGTTGCATTATCTAGATTTGCTGCTTTCGGTCTATGGGTGTCAACGCCCATCCTCGTAGGTGCTCGCAGCTCTAGTTGTTACATTGAACTCGCTCTGTTGTTCACCACGCCTTGCTTTGCATCTGACTTGACACAAAAATAACAACCAATTTGCAGGTTTTTAAGCAGCTGTGGTTGTGCACTGAGAAAATAAGCAAAAGATATTCATGTAATGCTGCTGGTAGCATTAACATTGCCGGGGCATGACTGTTTGAGGTGATAGCGTACCGTTAATGGCTGAGGAGAAGAAGGCTTGCGCCTCCTCCACATGAGAAATACTAAAGACAATGCAGGGCAGACACGATCATATACTTTAGAACTGGAATAGCATGCTTGAATCTCGGCGTCCGCTCAACATATTGTGATCCTAGGTAAATCACTTAATTTCCTTGTGCCTGAAAATGAATGTGAAAGACACATAATTGATGGACGGAATGCAGAACAAATCAAAACATTCACCCCCAGTCAAGAGATCTGGGTTAAATCCATCATTCTTTTGCTCACCATGTCACCCCAGTTTAGACCTGGCCATATGCAAATAAGTATTGACCCTGTGCCTCATGGGAACAGTCCAGCCCGAACTGCCAAGCCAGGTCCTCCCTGGACCGGAAACATGCATCCTAGAACCGGTTTTGGGGTTTCACCCCTCTTCAGCCAGGATAGCTTGATTCCAGTGGCACAGTGAGCCCAGGACTCACGTCTGAGCATACCTGGCGCACTTAGAGCGAGAAAGCAAAAGACACATAATTGATGGACGGAATGCATAACAAATCAAAACATTCACCCCCAGTCAAGAGATCTGGGTTAAATCCATCATTCTTTTTCTCACCATGCCACCCCAGTTTAGACCTGGCCATATGCAAATCAGTCTTGACCCTGTGCCTCATGGGAACAGTCCAGCCCGAACTGCCAAGCCAGGTCCTCCCTGGACCGGAAACAAGCATCCTAGGACCGGTTTCGGGGTTTCACCCCTCTTCAGCCAGGATAGCTTGATTCCAGTGGCACAGTGAGCCCAGGACTCACGTCTGAGCATACCTGGCGCACTTAGAGCGAGAAAGCAAAAGACACCTAATTGATGGACGGAATGCAGAACAAATCAAAACATTCACCCCAGTCAAGAGATCTGGGTTAAATCCATCATTCTTTTGCTCACCATGCCACCCCAGTTTAGTCCTAGGATGCTTGTTTCCAGTCCAGTGAGGACCTGGCTTGGCAGTTCGGGCTGGACTGTTCCCATGAGGCACAGAGTCAAGACTGATTTGCATATGGCTGGGTTCAAACTGGAATGGCATGGTGAGCAAAAAAATATGGATTTAGGCCCAGATCTCTGTACTGGGGTGAATGTATGACTTTGTTCTGCATTCTGTCCATCAACTGTTGTTTTTGCATTTGTCACCCCGAGTGGGACGGGTATGCCTAGACATGGGTCCCGTGCTCTTCATTCCACTGGAATCAAGCTATCCTGGCTGAAGAGGGGTGAAACCCCGAAACCGGTCCTAGGATGCTTGTTGCCAGTCCAGGGAGGACCTGGCTTGGCAGTTCGGGCTGGACTGTTCTCATGAGGCACAGGGTCAAGACTGATTTGCATATGGCTGGGTTCAAACTGGAATGGCATGGTGAGCAAAAAAACGATGGATTTAGGCCCAGATCTCTGTACTGGGGTGAATGTATGACATTGTTCTGCATTCTGTCCATCAACTGTTGTTTTTGCATTTGAAAATGAATGTGAGCCTGTGTAATGTCTTCAATCATACAAGGGGTCACAGGGGGAGATAGCACCTAAACAAGACGTAATGCTACCTAAAATTTTCAGTTCACACACAGAATATGTGTGGTATAAATCTGAACCTTACAAGAACAAAGGGGGACGAAGATAGTGAGAGACAAAAGCTTGTCTGTCATTTTTAGGACGAGAACCCTCACTCACACGAAGGTGACATGCATCATCATTGGGTTTCCCCCTCACAGCATGACTGCAAGGGTCCTGCAGTGGGCTACGACTCCCCACTGTGGGAGGAGCAGAGGTGTTTTGTCAAGGATGAGCAATATCAGGGATCTGAGTCAGGGGCAGAGAGCAAAGAACAGTTTAAAACTATCTCCCTAGTGGGCAAAAATCGTAATTTATTCAGGCCCCCAGTGGATAGATAAAAAACAGAGTAGATAGACTGTGCATCAATCACGCAGTTCGCTTATTACAAGGTTAACAGGTTTCTGCCATTTTGCAACTCTGAATTCTTGGGCATTCCTCAGGACCAAAGATAGTGTCACTGCATCAAATTATATTCTAGTAAAATACCAGCCTTGAATCAGTAAGCCAGGTACAGAATTAGGTGACCCACCATCGGTGTCTTGGTCCACCATTCAGAAAAAGAAAGAGAAAACATAACAACATAACACGCTATTTATTCTAACCCATTGTGTAATATAACTGGTGCTCATGTAAAGCATACCAATACCTTCGGGTGGAGTTCGCTCTATATAAAAACTGCCAACAAACTATACAATAATATACAAACTTGCAAAACTTACCAAACCATTTTCCCATCCCTGGCCTTAACCAGTAAAAATACACCAAAGGGTCGATGTTGACAGCAGAGAGAGGCACTTGGCAATTTGAATTAAACTTCAACCTTTATTATTTTGGATTCAGGAAAGGATATCTCGCTCAGTGGAAGCAACTGCTCATACTGCAGCGGTTATCAAAATAGTCCTCATCCATGAAAGACACTTATCACTCTTTCTGAGTACAAAGAAAAAGCCTCTCCTTATCAAATTAAATGAAAATGGACGAAAATAGCGAAGTAGATATAGGAAATGCTCTTTGTCCAGGTAACAGCTGTCTGTTATCACATGCTCACAAGCTCACAAATCGACATTCACATGGGCAAAAACATGCTCCATCAGTCATCGCTCTGCCAATTAGCCAACCTGTGCAGACACAAAACCCAGCATGCGTACACAGCAGGTTATAGCACGGAAGAAGTACAGTGCTTAAAAAATTGTTCCAGACACACATGGAAAGAAACAACTGGAAGTAAGGTTTGCCATCTAACAGCGTCTGCCACTGGCAGAGGCTGTTAAACTAAACCTGAACAGATGAACCACCAGCTAGTTTTAGATTTCGGTTTTGGATGAGTTTACTACAAAGCTTAAATCAAACAAAAAGAAAGATAAGCATAACTGTATGGGAAGCAGTTAAGGTCAAAATTACAGCTCCCTGTATAGAACACCTCCTGAAATGCATAGTGTGCTGCAAAATGAATATGGCACACCATGACTAGTACCAAAACAAATATGAAACATGATAGAGTGAATACGCTACTTAGTGAATAATATCAATAACACACATTCTGAATTGAATAAGAGATATACTAAAATATATGTCAGTCATACTAAATCTATACAGCCCTAAAGCAAGCACTGAAATTAATACAATGTGCATCAAAAAGAATAGGACACTTCTTGAAATGACTGACATATGCCAAGAGGAATATGACATATGTTGAAATAAATATGACAGATTGAATTATATATAATTTACTTTAGTGAATATATTATATTCTGAAAAGAATTAAGCGCACATTGAAAATAATGTGGCATACATTGAAATTCACATTGCACATGTTGCAATGAATGTGAATTGCATTAAATGTATATTATTCAGATCACAATGAATATGAAATATACCGAAATAAATACGAGATGACTTAAATTGAATATGACTTGTGACGAAATTAATATAGCAGCATTGAAATGAATTTGGCTTGCCTTAAAAGGAATAGAATTAATGCTGAAATTCTCATGGCATTTGTCAAAATGAATATGGCATGCATTGTGGTTTATAGGATACATATTCAAATGAATATGACATATGTTAAAATGGATATGACATATCTTAAAATCAATATAACATCTAAATATAAATATGACATCAATTAAAACAAATATAACCGATTGAAAGGAATACAACACCTTCTAAAATTATATGTGTGTATTATGTATATGATCTTCATTGAAATGAATTTTACATGCTTTAAAATGAATATGAGTAACATTGAAATGTCCATGATATTTATCAAAATGAATATGTGGCTTGCATTGGAAGCATTATGATACATATTTAAATTATTATTATATGTGTTGAAATGTATATGAATCATGTAAACATTAATCTAAGAAGTGTTGGTATGAATGCAACATCAATTGAAAGGAATATGACATATGCTAAGATGAATATGACATGCATTGAAATGAATATGAGCCCATTTAAAATTAATTCAACATGTCTTAAAATTAATATGACAAATACTGAAATTACAATGACATTTGTCAAAAGGAATATGGCATGCTTTGAAATTAATATAATAAACATAAAAATGAATATGACATGCATTGAAATGAACATGACATATGTTGAAATGGATATGACCCATGTTAAAATTAATATGACCAGTGTTAATGTGGTTATGACAACCATTTAAATGAATGTGACATTCATTCAGAAGAATATGATACATGTTGAGATGAATATGAACCACTTAAAAATTAATATGACACCTGTTGCAATTAATATGGTCTTGACCAAAATAAACATGGCGTTCATTAAAATGAATATGACAAAACAAGCTAATAGCAGCTAAGCTTGATGATCAGGAAGGCCGCTCCCGATGCAATAATGTTTGAATTATAGGCGTGCCGGAAGGTAAAGGAGGCCCTGAAATGGATTTATTTGTTGAAGATCTTCTCAAATGCCAGCTCCAGCCTCGGGGACTGTCCAGTCTCTTCTCGGTGGAAAGAGCCCATCGAGTGCCGGGAGGCAGACCTAGACTGGGGGACCCCCGAGACCCATCATACCCCGCATCTTTAACTTCCGTGACCGCGACGCAATACTACAAACTGCACGAGTGGCTCCTCCGCTGCGCCTAGAGAACTCTGTCATCTCATTCTTCCCGGACCATACGGCAGCTGTTACCAAATAACCATGGAGTTTTCTGGAGGTGATGAAAGAACTCAGACGCCAAGAACTCAACTACTCAATGCTCTTCCCGGAAAAGTTGCGAGTAGTAGCGGACGGTAAAACATGGTTTTTGGGACACCTGAGGAGGCCCACGACTGGCTGGAGGGATGGCGACAGGCCTCGGGCAGCGACGAACATGCAAGAATCAATAACAACGTCTGCTGGAAGTGGCATCACAGGGCTCAAGATGACTCAACTCAGGCAGAGACCGAAAAATGAAGACACTTTGGACACCCGTGTGCCTGGTTTGCAGCAAAGATAGAGGCCGCCGAGGAGAACATACAGAGAAATAGCACCATTGAGACATATTTTCTGGACTACCACTCTTGACCTGGTGCGCCTTGAATCTCTGCCCCTCTGGGCATCTTAGCACTGATGCATTCCTTTCTTAACTTGGACAGAACTGAATGCACAGATATGGTATTGAACGAGGGGATGACTCGGGGTGATCGCTGGACTACTCTCCCACCTCACGCAAGTAGAAGTTATGTGGAACAAGCACTCTTCGAAGTTGGGGTGGCGGGTAGTTGTATGTCCGTCTTGCAGGGAGGCAGGGAGGGGGTGGAGGGTGGGGACCAGTTTAAGCTTATATTCACTTTGTTCACACAGGTACACCGAATGCTGATTAAGTCTATACACAGTTTTGCACGCTAACCATATTGCATTGCTCTCCATGCGCCAGCTTCAAAGATAAACCCACTGACAGGAGGGGACATCTTGACCGACCTCATGCAAGCACAGCCCGAGATCGCTAATATGTTGGGTCCCCCTTTTTCAATCATATCATGGAATGTAAATGGCTTATGTGACAAGATAAAGAGGGGGCTGGTACTGCATTATCTTAAAGACACGCTCCAGCAGTAGCCCTCATCCAAGAGTCGCACTTAATGGGTTCGGCCTGTAAGGCTTTGGACAGGTGGGGATTTAAAATGGCGGCACACTCTGAATTCACTTCAGGTTCGAGGGGAGTGAGGATTCTTGTCCGCAAAATCTTCCCACTCATTATAAACAGGTCCTGGACGGACGCTCAGGGGCGATTCGCAGCTATCTCATGTCAATGAAAAGGACTAGCGGACAAATTATTCTCCGTCTATATCCCGTCTGCCCTGCAGAATCTTGGCCTCCTGGCCCTTGGTAAATTCCTGCTCGCACTCCCGCAGGGTGAATTGGTCATAGGGGACAACTTCAATGACACGCTTGACTCTACACTTGACAGACACCCCCCTAGCGAACAATGCGGGACTCACCTTCGTCTGGCTGAATTCTTTGACGCCTTTGGTCTAATAGACCTTTGGCGCTTGCGTTTCCCTCGGGAACGACAATACACCTTCTACTCGGGCATTCACACAAGAGCCTTTCCCGGATAGATTATATCCTTACACTCTCGTCTGGCTTGGGGAGAATGTCGGAGGTCTCACACCCAACCAGAGGTATTTCCGATTACTCCCCTGTTATGATAAAATACACATCTCACTTCTTGGGGAGGAGTCGCGTATATCCCATATACCCCGTTTTTTTTTATGACCCCGCTATTTGGAAAGACCTACACAATACCACGAAGCGTGTTCATGGAAAACTAACACTCAGTAGCTTCCCCAACAACCCTGTGGGAGGCCTATAAGGCAGTCTTGCGCGGCCAAGCAATATCCTTCATTACCTCTCATAAACGTGATAAAGTGCGGCAGGTGCAGACTCTTGAGCAGGCAGTGAGCCAAGCCGAAGCTGAACACTCCTCGGATCCTAACGATACCACAACTCATAAGCTTAGCCTAGTAAAACAGGAGTACTGGGACTACATGTGGGAGGAGGCTAAGGCCAAAGTCACCAAAACACAACACACTATTTATGAAGTTGGCGATAAGGCTGGCAAGCTTCTAGCTTGGTTGGACAAGAGGGAGCGAGCTGGTCGCTGGGTGGCACAACTGAACTCAGACACCGGGGTGGCAATTACAGACCCGCAGGAAATAGTAAACACATTCGCAATTCATTATAAGACAATATACACTCCATAAGCCATGGCCACGCTAGAGGAGAATCTCGCATTCCGTAACGACATACAGAAGATGCCCAGACTTGCACCCCACGAAGCTCAGGCCTTGGAGGCGGACTTGACACCCGATGAACTAACAATAGCCATAAGTGGGCTCCAGTCAGGCAAAGATCTAGGTCCCAATGGCATCCCCATCGAACTCTACAAAAAAGCAGCATGTAAACTTGAGCCACACTTACTCAAAAAGTACAAAGCTAGCCTTGAGGCAGGAACACTCCCTAGAGATCAGCGCACAGTGAACAATCGTAACAATTCTAAAGCCCGGTAAACCCCCTCAGGACTGCTCATCTTATCGACCAATCTCACTGCTGAACGCAGAAGCCAAAATATTAGCAAAGGCACTGGCCCCTAGGCTCCAACCATACCTTACAACCCTAGTGCACCTGGACCAATCAGGTTTTATGCCGGCGCCGCAATACAGCACTTAATCTGAGACGACTTCAAAGTGTAATGGCCTGCATACCCACTATCCAGGAAGAGGCTGTCATACTCTCCTTGGACGCACGTATGGCTTTCGATCTAGTTGAATGGCCCTTTCTTTTTGCAGTGTTACAACACTTTGGCTTCGGGCCCAAAGTTTGCGCCTGGATCCAACTTCTATACACACAGCCTCTGGCACATGTGGTGGTAAATTGGCGACTCTCTGCCAACTTTCCCCTAGGTTGCGGGACAAGACAAGGCTGTCCGCTGTCTCCCCTTCTATTTGCTCTAGTACTGGAGCCATTAACTGCCTGGATAAGGAGGGATCCAATGATATGCAGGATCAAGTGGATGGAAGGATGGGAGGATCGCATTTCCCTATACGCTGGTGACATCTTACTATATATGGCATCCCCCCCGACGATCAATAATTGGACTGTTAGATATCTGTGCGTCATGTGGTAGGGTCTCCAGCTATACTATTAACTGGGCCAAGTCTGTTCTCTAAGTGCTTATTGGCCCGCCTCCGCGGTTGCCGTCAGACTGCACGATACAGGTTGCGGACAGGGGCTTTAAATATCTCGGAATATATCTCACTTCCCAACCCGCATATTTCATCGAGAAAAACCTCTTGGAGCACCTGAAAAGACTCCGCCGCGACGTTAAACATTGGCACTCCCTACCACTGACACTCTTGGGTCGAGTCGCCCTGTTCAAAATGATGGCACTCCCCAGGTTTCTATATGCCCTGCAGAACACTCCATTCCCGGTTCCTCATTCCTACTTCAAAGCAATCGACACAGAAGTAAATCAGCTTCTCTGGGATGGGAAACCTGCCCGCATAGCCCTGCATAAATCGGAAAGGGGCTGGTACGACGGCGGGAGCACACTACCCAATATCGAAACATACTATTGGGTCTCGCAGCTTATTGTGGTAAACCAGTGGATACATGCCCCACAGGACGAACTTGCGCTTCGCATGGACAGACACACTCTCGCCACTGAAGGTGTATTGGGTGCACTATACAACAAATCCCGTAAACACACACTATCGGGACCAACTGCACACACTGTACACATTTGGTTCATGGCGCTCCGTGCGCTTGGCTGGGAGGGGGTCTTAATGCAACAGACACCACTTTGGGACACCTGACGATAGGTAGAATCCGTAATAGCAAAGGCTTCGCCCGATGGGACCTCATAGGTATATCGAGGGTAGGGGACCTGTGGAGAAAAGGTATGGTCATTTCATTCTGCCAACTGCAGGAAACATACAAGATGGCTTCGACTGAACAATATCGCTACTTACAGATCAAACATGCGCTCACAAAATCTATTCCACCAGGCACCGATCTCCCCAAGTCCTTGCCACTTGAGTACAGACTATTGACAGACTACGTGACCAGAAAGGCCATTTCCCTGACATATCGTAAAATTATAAATAACTGGCGAGATCCCATGGTCACCCTTCATGAGAAATGGCAGGCCGAGCTGGGGGAGCTGGACAAAACGGACTGGCAGGAGGCCCTTGTGTCCCCACGTGAAGTTGCCATACCCTCCAAATTACAGCTAGTACAACTCAAAATACTGCACCAAACATATTGCTAAGAATGACACTATACAAAATGGGAAAAACTGATGGCCCAGTATGTCTGAGGGGTTGTGAACTTGAGGGTCACCGGGTACTTTCTAACATACCTAGTGCGATTGTCCCAAAATCATGCACTATTGGGAGGCTATCATGGATACTATCACACAAGTCTGTGGACCAACTGTCCCCCAGAACCCAAGAGATGTCTTCTCAATATTTTGGAGCCGACAGACCTTAATCATGCGGCTCAGGACTGGGCGACCTTGGGTATGATGCTGGCTAAATGTAATATAGCTCAACATTGGGGAGCGCCGGTCATCCCACACATCGACAGTGGTGTGGAGACATGGATAGAGCAATGGTAGTGGAGAAGGTTGTTTTTATCCACAGAGGGTGCCCCAAGAAATGGACACGGGTGGGGAGGAAGTGGAATGCTTTCAGAGGGAATATATGTACCCCGCTGTCAAGAAAGACAACTGGGGTTGTAGGGCTGGTCTCACAACTCATACGTAGATTACTCCATGTACTTCTCTGATTATAAAAAAAAACACCTCTTTCCCGTGCACCAGCACTTCCTTACAATGTATAGCATAGTCTTTCATGTTTGGTGTAACTTATTTGTGAAATATGCACTTGCCAAATGTTATTAGGAAAAGACTGTTATTGTGCGTATGTTTTTCTTTGACATTTTTTGGGTGATTAGATATTTTGTTTCGTGATCGCTTTAGAATGAATACATGGTGTTTCAAAGAAAGGTTTGTGAAGCCAGATTATGCTCGCACCGCCCGTGAAGCCTGATTGAGCTCGCACCGCCGTAAAACGTAATGGAGCGTGCTAGTGTCTGAATTGACGGAGCGTATGAGCGCTTGGGTGCGGTTGTCTATTTAAACCGCACCCAGCGTTCTGGAAGGCGCTTTGCCTTCCGTTTGTTCCCCGAGAAGGATCATGTCTGAGATTCCTCTGCATGGAAGATTGCGAACACTTACCTGGAAAACTTCCAAGGCAGATTTCAGCAGCTCCGGTCTTCCTCTTTTGAAGTCTTCTTCTTCCACGACGGCAGGACCTACAATGGAAACAAAAAGAAGGAGTTAAGTGTATTTTAGTATTTAAAGGCGCCCTACGCAAGAAAGGCCATTTAAATGAACAAACTAAAACAATTTTTGGAACTTTCTAATTAGAAAGGATATTTACCGCTAAGAAGAAACTGGCATCACAACTAAGGACAATATATGTTTACTAATGTAAATTGTAGCATAGCATGTTATTTGTGTTTAGTGCAGAAATCCACAAGAGAGAAAGAAGCGTGCAGTTATTGTAATATATGTGATTACTCTCTTTGCGAATTAACGAAGGGTAGATACAGGCGCACAAGTTACTTAAGGAACATTGAATCTTGCAACACCAGATAACAATTGAGTAAGTAGAAAAAGAGACTAAAAAAGAACTCCAGGTCTATTCATTATGTATTAGATTTAATTTAGTGTCAAGATCACGAGCGCGACGGCGCTACACCGCGAAGGAAGGGACTCTATTTCCCAGGTGGCGCAGCGAACACCCGCGTCACCTGACGTCCCGCGAGCCCTGGAAACGGATAAAGATCGTGACGACCTAGGGGGCGTTGCCAATTATTCCCGACACACAGTTCCAGATCAAAGGTCCTGCATCTACCGCCCAACGGATTGCCTCCTCCACAGCTCCCGAGTTCCTGACCCGTCTAGACCCGTGGGAGGAGATCCAGTGTTCCTGTTTGTGCGCGCCTCGGCTCTACCAGTGGCAACGAACGAGGTGAGTGACTGGACGTGCTCAGTCTCCAGATCGCCCCAGGATTTCCGGGCCGAGCCGCCTTCCTCACGTCCCTTCCCCAGACTCCCCCTGGGGTCGGCGCGACTGTGCAGACCACTCCGCCAGAGACTAAAACCCCATCGGAGGGATTACCTCGGCGCTCCTCCGCCCCAGGATTTCCGGGCGTAGAGTCGCAGCGCCGGCAACACTCGCCACCGGCTCTGCCGGCGCCTATCCGCTCACTCCTTCCCTTCCCGTGAGGAAACGGGACGGTGCGGGAGGTGAGCACTTCAGCCGGCTCGGCGCTCCTCCACCCCAGGATTTCCGGGCGTAGAGTAGCAGCGCCGGCCACACGTGTCACTGGCTCCTCCGGTGTCATTCTGCTCTCTCCTCGCTTTCCCGTGAAGTGAACGGGACGGTGCGGGAGGAGATCGCATTACCCCCAACGACACCCAGCCACCCTGAACTGTCGCCCAGTGAGAGTAACTGGGCCAAGGCAACATCTCGCATTGACCAGAGAGAACCAGACAGGGGGTAGAAGGAGCATCAGGTACGGGGAGGAATGAGGCAAGGGTTTGTGTCTTGGGAAGGGGAGCGAGCAAGCATTGTGGCTAAACCATCTACTTGTCTCTTTCAGGTCTCTCTCCCTGCAGTTCCTATCCTTCCTTCCCTCACCCACCTGTCTTCTGAGTCCGCAGGTATTACACTTATTCCGGACTGGGGACGGATGGGAGGTGGACCCTTATATAGCATCGGCGTCATCCCGAGGAGAGGATCCAAGGAGACAGTGACAGAATCATTGGCCCACAAATTGTTCTCCTCCTGATCACGCCGGTGCAGAGACATGGCCACACTGGACGACGTATTGGCCGCGTTGGCCCAAGTGCAGCTAGAATTGGCTGCGTCTAGGGCGGAATCTGCCGCCATACATACCCGCCTGGATCGCATTCAGCGTAATCCCTTTGATGCAGGGAATGCATCCCCTTCGCATACACCTCAGGTCGTAGTGGAGATGCCTGATCATATACCCTTGGCCCCCCCTGAGAGGTTTCACGGGGACGTTCAAAAAGTGCAAGTCTTCCTGACCAAAAGTACAGTTGCATTTCCATTGCAAACCCAAGCTTTTTCTCACCAACCAAGCCAGAGTAGCGTTTCTTATCTCCTACTTAACTGGGGAAGCAGCGCAATGGGCTGTCCCCATCGTGCGAAGAGATGACGCCCTCTTATATGACTGGGACGCCTTTCGTCACGAATTTGAAAAGACCTTCGACCGCCGGGCAGACACCTTCTCCGCCGATCGCGACCTCCTTGACCTTCGCCAATCAAGTTCCGACTTCCTGGGGTACGTCAACAGCTTTCGCAGGTTGGTGGCAGAAACCGACTGGCCCGAGTCAAAGCAAGCCGCGATCTTTTACAGAGGGCTATTGGAAGAGATGAAAGACGTCATTGCCCAGATCGACCCGCAACCACGCACCTGTGCGGCCATGATAGAGCTGGCTTCCCGACTGGAATATCGGCTCAGGGAAAGAAAAGGCGAACACAAAAGAAAGGACAAAGCACCTTTTCTGTCTGAGCATCCCCGCACCCCGGAACAGGCGCCAACCAGAGCTGACCCCATGGAGATAGGGACGGTGAGAGCATCCCTAACCCTTACCGAATGGGACCACAGACGAAAACAGGGCCTCTGTTTATATTGCGGCAAGAAAGGCCATTTCTTGCGGGAATGACCAGTGCGCCCAAAGAACAGCCGGCTCAGGGCCGGTCAAACAGCAGCCAGTGCCGGCGAGGGACCGGCGGGAAACCTAAGTGCTTGAAGGAACCGGAAGGGAAACCTTCAAGCTGTCATTCCATCCCTTCTCTGGAAGCTGACACCACCAAAGAACCCGACCACTTGTTTGTCACCGTGCAAGTAACGCTCGACAGCGGCCCCCACGACGTCAGGGCAATGATCGACTCCGGAGCCACGGGCTGCTTTTTGGACAACAAAGAAGCGGAGCGGTTGGGGATCCCCCTCCTACTCAAAGACACCCCCGAACTCGTTTACGTCGTCGACGGCAAGGAGCCGGAATCCGGTCCCATAAGACATGTCACTCCATCCCTGTGGGTTACCATAGGAGAGGACCACAGCGAATGGCTCACCCTGAACATCATTCAAGCTCCACGATGCAATCTTATCCTTGGGTTGCCATGGTTAAGACGACATGAGCCCAGTATACAATGGGCTAACAACTCGATCACGTTCTGCTCTCCCTTTTGCCAAACACATTGCCATCGCAGGGAAGCCGCTCATGAGCCGGAAAACAAGTCCACACACCACGTGGCCACGGCCGCTGAGAAGGAGGTGACTCTCCCCGAATGGTATTCTTCCTATAAAGAAGTCTTTGATAAACAAAAGGCGGAAGAATTGCCTCCGCATCGCGACTATGATTGCCGCATCGACCTGATTCCCGGTGCCACCCGCCCGTGTAGCAGGGTTTATGCCCTCATGGGTCCCGAAACCTGTCATTTACGGGAGTACCTGGATACCTACTTAAAGCTGGGATTTATCCGCCCCTCCAGTTCTCCCGTGGTGTCCCCCTCTTCTTCATACCAAAGGCCAATGGCGAATTACGCTGCTGTATCGACTATCGCGCCCTCAATGCGATGACCATCAAGAACCAGTATCCCTTGCCGCTCATTCCCGTTTTATTAGAGCAAGTTCGGGAAGCACGGATATACACCAAACTAGACCTCCGGGGGGCGTATCATCTGGTACGGATACGCGCGGGCGACGAGTGGAAGACCGCATTCAAGACAAGATTCGGCTTGTTCGAATACCTGGTGATGCCATTCGGGCTCTGCAGCGCCCCGGCCGCTTTTCAATATTTCCTCAACGAGGTACTGAGGGACTTCTTGGACAAATACGTCGTGGTGTACATCGACGATATTCTGATCTTTTCGTCCAATCCCGAGGAACATGTCGGCCACGTACAGTCAGTGTTGATGGCCCTTGAAGGAAACACCTGTTTTGCAAACTCACGAAATGTGAATTTCACGTTACCACCGTAGAATGCCTTGGCGTCCTGCTGACCCCCGATGGACAGATCATGACGGACCGTAAGGTTCAAGCGGTTGCCCAGTGGCCGCAACCGAAATCCGTGAAGGAAGTACAGAGCTTCCTTGGCTTTTCGAACTTTTACCAGAGGTTCATCCATCATTTCTCTCAGACGGTGACCCCACTCACCAAGTTAACACGGAAAGGGACCCCCTTCCTGTGGTCTCCCGAAGCCCAGACCGCCTTTGAGCAACTCAAGAGGGCCTTTCCGTCCGCTCCCATCCTACGACATGCCAAACCCGAACTACCTTTTATAGTAGAAGCCGATGCTTCCGACGAGGCTGTGGGCGCTATTCTTTCTCAGCGCCACCCGGACACCGGACTGCTCCATCCAGTAGCGTTTATGTCCAAAAAGTTAAACCCTGCTGAACTCAACTACACCATTTCTGAAAAAGAGTTGCTCGCCATACGAGAAGCATTCCTGGAATGGCGGCATTGGTTGATTGGAGCTCGACATCAGGTGACTGTGTTCACGGACCATAGAAACCTCCAGTTCCTACGGTCAGCTCGACATCTCTCCCCTCGTCAAAAGAGGTGGATGCTCTTTTTCGCGGAGTACCACTTCCTAATCACCTATCGACCCGGAACGCAGAACAAGAAAGCCGACGCCCTATCGGGACAGGGCCTTCCAAGCCTCCCTGCGGTGACTCCCGATCAATCCATTTCATCACCGGAGCAAGTCGTCGGCAGTCTAAAGACCGAGTCCTTCCTACAAGGAGTGAAGCAAGGGATACAAACGTTTGCCTGGGCTTCATGGCTGAGGAGCCACAAAGAATGGCGCCTGCAACACGGTCTTCCCATGTGTGGCTCCAAGGTACTAGTCCCCACACTCAAGCTCCGTAAACTCGTCTTCTCCTGGTGTCATGACCTGCCCTGTGCTGGGCACATGGGGGGAACCAAAACCCTGGAAAAAGTATTGAGGCAGTTCTGGTGGTCTTCCGTTCGGCCGGATGTTTTGCTGTGGGTAAAACGGTGTGCGGTTTGTGCCCAAATAAAATCGGACCATCAAAGGAAACAAGGTCTTCTGATGCCTCTTCCTACCCCTATGAATCCCTGGGAAAGAATATCGATAGACTTTGTGGTGGGACTGCCGAAGTACCAGGGATGCACAGCAATAATTGTCGTCATAGACTACCTCACCAAAATGGGACACTTTATTGCCTGCAAACAGGTCCCCATCGGCAGGTGCATTGGCGAAACTCCTGTTGATACACGTCGTGCGACTTCATGGCCTTCCTTTGGGGATCGTGTCTGACAGGGGGTCGCAGTTTACTGCTCGGTTCTGGAAGGTGTGGTGTGAACAGCTCGGCACCCGCTCCTCCCTCTCCACGAGTTTCCACCCTCAGACAGATGGTCAGACGGAGAGGCTCAACCAGACCCTCAAGCAGTATCTGCGATGCTACGCGGACCAAGCTTCGAACACCTGGGTTGACTTGCTATGGGTAGCCGAAGTGGCGTATAACAACTCCCAACACTCCTCCACACACCTCACACCCTTCTTTCTCGCTTCAGGGTTCCATCCACGCTTTGTTCCCTTTATCCTCCCTCGTGGTAACGTGTCTCTTCCCGATTTACAGAGTAGGCTCAACACCATACACTCTGCTCTGAAACAAGCCCGGGCAAACCTTCAGTTAGCAAAAGATCGGTACAAAGCCCAAGCCGACAAACATTGCAGGCCCACACCGGTATTGCACAAAGGGGATAGGGTGTGGCTGTCCACGAGGAACATTCGGTTCCGGAAACCCAGTGACTTCAATCCCAAATACATAGGGCCCTACCCTGTAGTCAGGCACGTAAACCCCGTGGCTGTGCAGTTGCGTCTGCCCCCTCAGCTGCGCATCCACCCGGTGATTCACGTTTCGCTGCTCAAACCCTCGCAGTGTCCTATTCGGAAGGCCCCGGCCCCGGTGTGGGTGCATCATGAACAGGAATTTGTCGTTCGGCGAGTTCTGGATTCCAAGCTGGTGAGGGGCAAACTGTGGTACCTTTTGGCCTGGAAGGGTTATGGACCGGAGGAGGACTCCTGGGAACCTGCTTCGGCGGTGCACGCAGCCTGCCTGGTGGCGGCCTTCCACCGCCGCTCTCCGTCCAAACCCGGGGGCTCCGGTGGCCACGGAGACGGGGTGAAGGGGGGTGTGCTGTCATGATCCCGAGCACGACGGCGCTACTCCGCGAAGGAAGGGACTCCATTTCCCAGGTGGCGCAGCGAACACCCGTGTCACGTGACGTCCCGCGAGCCCCGGAAACGGATAAAGATCGTGACGACCTAGGGGGCGTTGCCAATTATTCCCGACACACAGTTCCAGATCAAAGGTCCTGCATCTACCGCCCAACGGATTGCCTCCTCCACAGCTCCCGAGTTCCTGACCCGTCTAGACCCGTGGGAGGAGATCCAGTGTTCCTGTTTGTGCGCGCCTCGGCTCTACCAGCGGCAACGAACGAGGTGAGTGACTGGACGTGCTCAGTCTCCAGAACGCCCCAGGATTTCTGGGCTGAGCCGCCTTCCTCACGCCCCTTCTCCAGACTGCCCCTGGGGTCGGCGCGACTGTGCGGACCACTCCGCCAGAGACTAAAACCCCGTCGGAGGGATTACCTTGCCGACTCGGCGCTCCTCCGCCCCAGGATTTCCGGCCTTAGAGTCGCAGCGCCGGCAACACTCGCCAGCAGCTCCGCCGGTGCCTATCCACTCACTCCTTCCCTTCCCGTGAGGAAACGGGACGGTGCGGGAGTTGAGCACTTCAGCCGGCTCGGCGCTCCTCCGCCCCAGGATTTCCGGGCGTAGAGTAGCAGCGCCGGCCACACGCGTCACCGGCTCCTCCGGTGTCATTCTGCTCTCTCCTCGCTTTCCTGTGAAGTGAACAGGACGGTGCGGGAGGAGAGCGCACTACCCCCAATGACACCCAGCCACCCTGAACTGTCGCCCAGTGAGAGTAACTGGGCCAAGGCTACATCTCGCATTGACCAGAGAGTACCAGACAGGGGGAAGAAGGAGCATCAGGTACGGGGAGGAATGAGGCAAGGGTTTGTGTCTTGGGAAGGGGAGCGAGCAAGCATTGTGGCTAAACCATCTACTTGTCTCTTTCAGGTCTCTCTCCCTGCAGTTCCTATCCTTCCTTCCCTCACCCACCTGTCTTCTGAGTCCGCGGGTATTACACTTATTCCGGACTGGGGACGGATGGGAGGTGGACCCTTATATAGCATCGGCGTCATCCCGAGGAGAGGATCCAAGGAGACCGTGACATTTAGTGCTTGTTTCTTTTAGCTCCTGCAAGACACAGTCAAGACACTATTGCAAGAGAAAACCTAACATCTCAAAAACCGCTTGATTATTATCTACTACATCATCAACGTGAAACAAGAAAATACTAGGACGTAGACAAAACAAGAGTTGTTCGCAGGTAGGCTTGTAGTTAAGAAAGATTAATGACAAGTCAGTAAAAAGGCTCGCATAGTAGATTTTTAGAATTTGTTGTAATTGTTTTCGCAGGTCAACAACTGAACATGTCATCACGTCCAGTATCCGGCCCTCCTCCCACATTTCTAACTTTTATCTTGTAATATGTACAAAGATTGCAAGTTCTAAATTAGTTATCAGGGAAGTTGGTCCCTTGCGTCTCTGCGAAATTTACTACGTCTCCGAAAACACCTAAAGGTAAGAGACGACGTAGTGTCTTGACAGAAGGCAAAGCCCACGAAAAATATTTCGCCTGGTCGCAATGGACCTCAATCCACAAGTTTCACTACAAGACATAGTAGCCATGCTAAATGATATAAAATCAGAAAATGCTGCTTTACGTAGAGATATCTCTGTTTTACAAGGCGCAATGCAGCAAAAACCTATTCTTAAGCCAGCAACGTTTCAAAAAATGTTTACTGACCCTGCCTCCTCTTCCACAAGTACCCCAACTCAGATTCAAGTAGTCACCCTGGTTCCCATACCTCTTGCGCAACCCGAGAGATTTTATGGTGACAGTAATAAATTCTCCATTTTTATGAACCAATGCCATTTACATTTCTTAGCCAAGACAACTGCATTTCCAGATGACTCTTCAAAAGTAGCCTTTGTTCTATCTTATTTAGGGGGGATGCTGCTCTTTGGTCAGTCCCTCTGGTTGAAAGAGATGACCCTCTTTTATACAATTTCAGAAATTTTGAACATGCTATGAAAAAGATTTTTGCAAAGCATGTTTTTGTTCAATCTGCAGACAACGAACTCTTGAATTTAAGACAGGGCTCTTCTGATTTACTCCACTTTATTTCTGTATTCAATCGGCTTGTGCTTGAGGCATGGTGGCCAGAAGATAAAAGAGTCTCCCTCTTTTATAGAGGTTTGAAGGAAGAATTAAAAGATATGGTGATGCAAATTCTTGAACCCCCAGAGGATATTAACAAATTCATAGATCTGGTGGTAAAATCAAATCACAGATTGTCTGAAAGAAGAGGGGAAAGAGGGAAATCAGATCACAAGTTAATCCTATTTAAAGACAAACCAGTAGCTCTAAGAGAAGCCCCTACTAAAGCAGATTCAGGAGAACCTATGCAGATAGGAACCATCCGAGGACCCCTTTCTAGAGAAGAAAAGGAAAAAAGGCGGAAATTGAATCAATGCCTTTATTGTGGCAAGACAGGCCATTTCGTTAAAGAATGTCCTACTCGTCCGAATAAACCAAAAGAAAAGGCTTCAGAATTAGCACTAACTCAAATGCAGCCGGAAAACTAGAACACTCGATAAAAGACGAGGTCAATTTGTCGAGTGCTTACTCTAGTTTGGCCTCTACTGTGCCACCATTTGGGTCCTGTCATTTGTGTATTAAGGTAAAATTGACAGCCTTATCCAATCCCGGTTGTTCTTGGGATATAGATGCACTTATTGATTCCGGAGCTACTGGGAATTTTATTGATACTCACTTTTTGACTAAATTAGGATTTAAAACTGAGCTCAAGAGTCACCAAGAAATAGTGAGAGCTGTTGATGGAAAGGAACTCACGTCAGGACCTATCTTAAAACAAACAGAACTTCTGGACATGATTAGTTCTCCCATACACAGTGAAAGCATCACATTTGACATAATAGACGCACCACAAGTTTGGTTAATTTTAGGAATTCCATGGCTAACTTTACATAATCCTGTCATAGATTGGGTGTCAAAAACTATCACCTTCAAATCAGCTCAGTGTCATAACCATTGTTTTTCGAAAAATAGTAGAGAAGATGTTGTGCAAGGATTTGATTTTTCAAATGAATCATCTAGCATTTTACTTCTTGAAGGGGTTCCATCTGAATATTCTGATCTCACTGATGTCTTTGATAAAGGAAAGGCAAATACTCTCCCTCCTCATAGGGATTTTGATTGTAGGATAGATCTAATTCCGGGAGCCACCTTACCATGCTGTAGAATATACGCTCTTACAGAAAAAGAGAATGAACTTTTACAAACATATTTAGATGAATATTTAGCCAATGGCTTTATTCGACTTTCAAAATCCCCAGTTTCTTCAGCTCTTTTTTTTATACCAAAGAAGGGGGGAGAGTTACGCTCGTGCATTGACTATCGAGCACTGAATAACATCACAATCAAGAATAGATATCGTTACCTCTTATCCCAACTTTATTGGATCAAGTCAAACAGGCAACCATTTATACAAAATTGGACTTGCGCGGAGCTTACCATCTTGTGAGAGTTCGAAAGGGCGATGAGTGGAAAAATGCGTTTCGCACAAAATTTGGCCTTTTCGAATATCAATTTATGCCCTTCGGACTCTGTAATGCTCCAGCTGCTTTCCAGTTTTTTATAAATGAAGTACTACATGAGTTTATAGATGTTTATTGTGTCGTATATATCAATGAAATCCTCATTTATTCAAACTCAAAGGAAGAACATGTAAAACAAGTTTGTGCCATTCTTCAAAAATTGCTTACAAACTACTTGTATGTGAAATTGGAAAAGAGTCTGTTTCATGTCTCAAAGGTGGACATTTTAGGTTATATAATTAGTCCGTCTGGCATTGAAATGGATCCAAAAAAAATTGATGCAGTAAGTTCCTGGCCCAGTCCAACTTCTGTTAAACAGGTGCAAAGTTTCCTAGGATTTGCAAATTTTTATCGTAGATTCATTCAGAACTTTTCACAGATTATCACTCCCATAACTAAACTCTTACGAAAAGGAGTGAAATTTGACTGGTCAGAATCGGCAGAAAAAGCTTTTCAAGACTTAAAAACCAAATTTACCACAGCACCTATTTTATGTCACCCAGATTCTACACAACCTTTTATAGTTGAAGCAGATGCTTCTCAGTTCGCTCTTGGAGGTGTGTTATCTCAACGTGATCAAGAGTCTGGACAAATGCATCCTATAGCCTATTATTTCATAAAGCTATCATCAGCTGAACAAAATTATGCCATAGCAGACAAGGAATTGTAGGCGATCAAAGCAGTTTTTGAGGAATGGCGCCATCACTTGTTGGGTGCACGTCATCCAGTAACCATATACACTGACCTTCGAAATTTACAAGCTTTAAGGTCTATAAAGGCGCTATCTGCCAGACAATTACGATGGTCCTTGTTTTTAAATGATTATAATTTTGTAATCACGTATCGACCAGGGAGAGAGAATCAGAAAGCTGACGCTTTATCCCGAATTGGAGAAAAGGATTCTGAACACAATGTTATTGTAAAACCAGTACTGCCTGCAACATGTTTCCAGGCTAGTGTATTAGTATGTGATATAATTACAGATGTAAAGAAGGTGCTAGAATCAAAAGATGTGGAAGAATGGAAAAAAGAATATCCATTTGCACAAGAAAGAGATAAACTTCTGTTTGTACATGATCAACTTATGGTACCTTCCTCTGATATTCAACATTCTGTGATGCGTCTACATCATGAAACCCTTTTGTCAGCTCATCCTGGGGTTACTAAAACGTATGAGCTTATTAAGAGAAAATTTTGGTGGCCTTCCATGTTCAAAGATATACAAACTTTTGTTGAAACTTGTAGTGTTTGCTGTCAAAATAAATCTTCTCATCAAGCACCAAGTGGTCTTTTAAGACCGTTACCTGTACCACCTCAACCTTGGCATACTATTTCCTTAGATTTTGTGGTTGAGCTTCCTCCGACTAAGAAGGGTTTTTCCACCATTTTAACGGTTGTTGACCAATTTTCTCGTATGGCTCATTTCATTCCATTAAAGAAATTACCGACTGCTATGGAATTAGCACAAGTTCTTATGTCTAATATAATACGACTACATGGAATTCCTTCAGTGGTCATTTCCGATAGGGGTTCCCAGTTTATCTCCCACGTTTGGCAAGAGTTGAGTACATTATTGAACATGGAAGTGCTATTATCCTCAAGTTATCATCCACAAACTGATGGATTAACTGAACGCACAAATCAAACCATAGAGCAACTTCTTCATTGTACCTTAACTTCTTTTGATGAAGACTGGTCAGAATTGTTAAGTGCTCTAGAATTTGCATACAATAATGTAGAACATTCTTCTCTTAAAATGTCTCAATTTTTTGTGATTATGGCTTTCATCCCAAAAATAATTCTGGTGATGTAAAGGTCTCAGATACTGTACCATCCATACATGACTATATCTCAAAATTAATCTCCATTCATTTGGAAGCACAGTATCATTTGGCAAAAGCAAAGGAAAGACAAAAAGAGTCTGCTGATAGACATCGAACTGTTCAACCCTCCTATTCAGAAGGAGACAAAGCTTGGTTAAATACAAGAAACTTAAGAATAAAGGGCAGCAAGAAGTTCAATCCAAGGTTTATCGGGCCCTTTCCTGTGGACAAAGTGATCAATCCAGTCTGTGTAAAGTTAACTCTTCCTTCCACATATCGGTGTCATCCAGTCTTCCACGTGTCCTTAATAAAACCATATATATTGTAATCAAATAGAGGGAAAAAGAAGCTGAGGTCCATCCGGCTTCCAAACGTTAGTTATGAATCAAGTGAGAATGGAGCACTTGTCCTGTGTTACCAAGGTCTTGTCGGTTGTTACCGTCATAAAAAGACCCTCATACATCTACACAGGTCGAGGGCGGTATATTTTCATTTTCCGCCATTAGTGTACTGTTTCAGCATCATCATAGGGTCATTTTTTTGTAAAATGCTGACCTCCACCTGGAGGAAGACCTTTTTGGTACTGACAGTAGTGGTCAGAGATAAGAGTGAATGTGTGCTCGTGATGAAGTGAGAGAAATAGAATGATAAAATCCCTAAGTCACTTTTAACCTCAATAATTTATTAGGAGGCAGTGATTGGGAAGTTTAAAAAGTAGGGTTGTGCGTTTAGAATGAGTAACTTATCGTACGCACTTCTGGTTGGTCAACATGTTTCAGCCCTCTGTACAATCTTGGGGCTTTCGTCAGGACCGGATTGTGTGTGTAGAAACTACTCTGTTCTGCACAGAATGGTGTACTCACCACTCTAAATTTTGGGAGGTCAGATCAATTGTATCTGTACCTAGAAGGGAAAAATAGAAGAAACATAGACATTGCAGTGGTACATGAAATCTTAAACATGTAGTATTTAAATTTGAAAACTGCTGGAACAGTGTTACTTGAACTTCCACATTGGAAATGAGTATAGCGCAGCGTTGTGCGTATGATAAATATTTATCATTAAAGAAGAAAGTTAACATGGCGGTGCGGTTTAAATTTACAGAAGTAAGTATCAAAATATCTCAGATCGATTATGTAGATGGTGATGTGTGCATGTATCTTAATCATACATGTTCATCTTGTTTTGCATTAATTGGCTTACCGATGTCAATGCAAGGCCAAAATCTCAGGTTTCGTGTATCGCTCGAATATCTGAGTTATCGAGGGTAATGGGTATTTCAATCATGTACAGTCATCTTGTCTTACATCAAGTGGCTTATATCTAGGTTACGTATCTCTGGTATGTCATGAAAGTCGCTCGAATATCTGAGTCATCAAGGGTAAAGGGCCGTTAGTAACTACCGAACACCTAAATGAAATGAAAGGTTCCACGCATTCTTTGAATGCGAGGGTGAGTTTGAACAATGAATGGAAATTATTCCTCTTAAAAAATAATAACATTGTCGATGAGACCCATTGGGAAGCAAGTGTAGTTGTTAATGAAACGCCTACGGTGTAGCATTACTACTGGGGTGTAGTGTATCAAAAGTTGTCTCTCAAACAAAAGCCGTTATATTAAGCGAGTGAACAGAAGAGCAACTATTTTTATTTTGTTCGCACGCTTTTTGTGTGATGTCATTCCATGAGAGATGTTATCCTCTGTGTCCGTTAAGGGATGTGCGTTATTTATGCGCAGAAATTATATTAATACCAAAATAACGACAGACAGACTTCCGAGAATTTTCGGAGACACACAGATATCATGAGGCCGAATACCTCAGAACAAAATCACCAAGAACACCATACTTTTACTCTCTACCCAAAATCCATAAAAACAAATCACCACCGCCAGGACGCCCCATAGTCTCAGGGATTGGATCTGTACTTGAACCATTATCACAATTTGCAGACCAATTCCTGAGACCAATAGTACAGAAAACACCTACCTATTTAAAAGACACTAGGGATCTCTTAAATATGTTATCAGACCTAACATACAATGATGAAACAATGCTCCTGGTAGGTCTTGATGTGGAGAGTCTTTATACAAGCCTACCACAGCAAAAAACTCTAGAGACCCTAGAGGACATTCTCTTCACCCAAGACTGGCAATATCGAACTCCGAGACACTTCGTTTTGGAATGTTGTAAGATGGCCCTTACGGAGAATTTTTTTGAATATGAAGGGACCCTCTACGCCCAACGACACGGTACTTCCATGGGCAGTACATTCGCGCCCAGTGTAGCAGGTCTGTATGTCAGCACTTTAGAACAACAATGGATAAAAAACCCTGCCAACCCTTTCCTAGACCTGATGAAATTCTGGCGTAGGTATATTGACGACATCCTACTAATCTGGGAAGACACACAAGAAACGCTAGAGGATTTCATGACCTGGATCAATACGAGAGATGAGTGCCTCAAGTTCACTTACTCCTCAAACAATAAGAGAATAGACTTCCTGGATGTTACTATTTTCTCTGAGAACAACACTTTACAAACAAAAACTTTCTACAAACCAACAGCTAGAAACAGTATCCTGTCGTACAACAGTTTCCATCCCAGACCGCTGAGGGAAAATCTACCCTACAGCCCATTCTTACGATTGAAGCGTAACTGTAGTAAACTAACAGATTATAAGATCCAAGCAGCAACTCTGGAACACAAATTAGAACTCAGAAACTACCCTATGAAGATCATCAAAAAGTGTCAAAAGAGGGCAAGGAACCAGCCCAGAGAGAGTTTACTTGAATCAGCTCAACGAGAGGATCCAGTAGATTAACTGACATGTGTAACCACTTATTGCACATTCACAAATACTGTGAAAAAAATAATCAACAAAAACTGGAGAATTTTAACATCCAATAATCTACACTGGCCTAAGCAACGTTTTGCCAATAGACGAACGCAGAATATTAAAGACATTCTTGTGCACACAAGACCCACAACCACCAAACAGGAAGTAACTTTAACTACCCTCTGGAACCTCAACCCAGTAACAGGACACTACCCATGCGGATCGTGTTCAGTCTGCAAACTTACAAAAACAACCAAAACACTACAACTGTTACCAAATCTCACTTGGACGTTACGTCACCATACGAACTGCAACACCACACATGTAATTTACATGATTGTATGTCCCTGTGGTCTCAAATATATAGGGATGACTTGCCGAAAAGTGAAGGTTCGTATCTGCGAACACAGGAGCAACATAACCTGTAAACGCATCACCACGAAAATGAGCAATCATTATATTGAACAAAATCATGATCCTGATGACCTAAAATGGGTAGTCCTGGAGACTTTGAAAACCAAATCCTATAATGCAGAGAAGATTCTTTATGAAAAAGAACAGCGTTGGATTTATCGCCTCCACACAGACACAGGAGGGATGAACGATAATATCCCGTGGCATACTCTTTCTTGAAGACCTAGAACTCCAATGCATAATAGCTCCATTCAAAAAGTTATTATTCCGACTGATGCAGTCATTTACCGTGGGTGACCAAAGGATTTCAATTTTAATTTTGAGCTAGTTGGATTGTCCATTCAAGTGAGTAAAAAACAATTTGGCTCTCACCGGTCGAGACAGTCCTGTCTATTAACAAAATGTCAATACTGACTAGTCTCACCAAGAACTTAACTGAATCCAAACAGACTTTGCGAGAGAACATTACGGACAACCACCCTACAAGCTGTACCCTTCTCACATTCTAATGTGAACTTCGAAAATTTTACCCCAATAGGACAATATATATACATTTGTTCCAGCAATACACATTGAAGTCTTAGCCTGATAAAATATAAAATTCAAAATTCCAGTGATGATTTCCTTCTATTTAAATAATAGTAACTCTAACCCTTATTGGCAAGAATGAGAAATAGAGAGTCCAAAACTACCAACATCTCGCCAACCATTAATGCCAACCAACTACACAGAAGTCCTTTGTTACTTTTCACCATGACCGGGATGATAAACGAACCGAGACCGGCACCCGCGTCATACGGAGCACCGTAGCAAGAGGCAGCACAAGTGGATTACGAAGAAGTAACGGGTGAGAACCACGAACAAAGAGACCTCTCTGACGACTCTATAGAGTTCCAAGTAAGACACGATAATGTCTATTCTTTCCCTTAGAATGAACTTAACATTCTAGAGCCTGCTGGTGACTCCATGAAGCGTATTGACCGAGCGCTTAAGGTAAAGAATACCACCAAACCTCATGACCGAACAAGATATCTGTGTGTCTCCGAAAATTCTCGGAAGTCTGTCTGTCGTTATTTTGGTATTATTTTTGTATTAATATAATTTCTGCGCATAAATAACGCACATCCCTTAACGGACACAGAGGATAACATCTCTCGTGGAATGACATCACACAAAAAGCGCGCGAACAAAATAAAAATAGTTGCTCTTCTGTTCACTCGCTTAATATAACGGCTTTTGTTTGAGAGACAACTTTTGATACACTACACCCCAGTAGTAATGCTACACCGTAGGCGTTTCATTAACAACTACACTTGCTCCCCAATGGGTCTCATCGACAATGTTATTATTTTTTAAGAGGAATAATTTCCATTCATTGTTCAAACTCACCCTCGCATTCAAAGAATGCGCGGAACCTTTCATTTCATTTAGGTGTTCGGTAGTTACTAACGGCCCTTTACCCTTGATGACTCAGATATTCGAGCGACTTTCATGACATACCAGAGATACGTAACCTAGATATGAGCCACTTGATGTAAGACAAGATGACTGTACATGATTGAAATACCCATTACCCTCGATAACTCAGATATTCGGGCGAAACACGAAACCTGAGATTTTGGCCTTGCATTGACATCGGTAAGCCAATTAATGCAAAACAAGATGAACATGTATGATTAAGATACATGCACACATCGCCATCTACATAATCGATCTGAGATATTTTGATACTTACTTCTGTAAATTTAAACCGCACCGCCATGTTAACTTTCTTCTTTAATGATAAATATTTATCATACGCACAACGCTGCGCTATACTCATTTCCAATGTGGAAGTTCAAGTAACACTGTTCCAGCAGTTTTCAAATTTAAATACTACATGTTTAAGATTTCATGTACCACTGCAATGTCTATGTTTCTTCTATTTTTCCCTTCTAGGTACAGATACAATTGATCTGACCTCCCAAAATTTAGAGTGGTGAGTACACCATTCTGTGCAGAACAGAGTAGTTTCTACACACACAATCCGGTCCTGACGAAAGCCCCAAGATTGTACAGAGGGCTGAAACATGCTGACCAACCAGAAGTGCGTACGATAAGTTACTCATTCTAAACGCACAACCCTACTTTTTAAACTTCCCAATCACTGCCTCCTAATAAATTATTGAGGTTAAAAGTGACTTAGGGATTTTATCATTCTATTTCTCTCACTTCATCACGAGCACACATTAACTCTTATCTCTGACCAGTACTGTCAGTACCAAAAAGGTCTTCCTCCAGGTGGAGGTCAGCATTTTACAAAAAAATGACCCTATGATGATGCTGAAACAGTACACTAATGGCGGAAAATGAAAATATACCGCCCTCGACCTGTGTAGATGTATGAGGGTCTTTTTATGATGGTAACAACCGACAAGACCTTGGTAACACAGGACAAGTGGTCCATTCTCACTTGATTCATAACTTAATAAAACCATTCCATCCAGAGACTCGTATTATTCGACCCCCTCCTCCGATTTTCGTTGAAGGACATTCAGAATTTGAAGTCAAAGCAATCTTAGACTCAAAAAGTGTTAGTGGAAAACTTTTTTATTTGATAGTCTGGAAGGGGTATGGCCCAGAAGAACGAACCTGGGAGCCATTAACTCATCTAAAGAATGCACCCAGATTGATCAAGGCTTTCCATACGCGATGCCCCAATAAACCCAAACCGATTGCAAGAATTTTAGGGGGGATCTTGAGAGGGGAGTACTGTCAAGAAAGACAACTGGGGTTGTAGGGCTGGTCTCACAACTCATACGTAGTTTACTCCATGTACTTCTCTGATTATAAAAAAAAACACCCCTTTCCCATGCTCCAGCACTTCCTTACAATGTATAGCATAGTGTTTCATGTTTGGTGTAACTTATTTGTGAAATATGCACTTGCCAAATGTTATTAGGAAAAGACTGTTATTATGCGTATGTTTTTCTTTGACATTTTTTGGGTGATTAGATATTTTGATTCATGATCACTTTAGAATGAATACATGGTGTTTCAAAGAAAGGTTTGTGAAGCCAGATTATGCTCGCACCGCCCGTAAAGCCTGATTGAGCTTGAACCGCCCGTAATACGTAACGGAGCGTGCGAGTGTCTGAATTGACGGAGCGTATGAGCGCTTGGGTGCGGTTGTCTATTTAAACCGCACCCAGCGTTCTGGAAGGCGCTTTGCCTTCCGTTTGTTCCCCAAGAAGGATCGCGTCTGAGATTCCTCTGCATGGAAGATTGCGAACACTTACCTGGACAACTTCCAAGGCAGATTTCAGCAGCTCCGGTCTTCCGCTTTTGAAGTCTTCTTCTTCCACGACGGCAGGACCTACAATGGAAACAAAAAGAAGGAGTTAAGTGTATTTTAGTATTTAAAGGCGCCCTATGCAAGAAAGGCCATTTAAATGAACAAACTAAAACAATTTTTGGAACTTTCTAATTAGAAAGGATATTTACCGCTAAGAAGAAACTGGCATCACAACTAAGGACAATATATGTTTACTAATGTAAATTGTAGCATAGCATGTTATTTGTGTTTAGTGCAGAAATCCACAAGAGAGAAAGAAGCGTGCAGTTATTGTAATATATGTGATTACAATCTTTGCGAATTAACGAAGGGTACATACAGGCGCAGAAGTTACTTAAGGAACATTGAATCTTGCAACGCCAGATAACAATTGAGTAAGTAGAAAAAGAGGCTAAAAAGTAACTCCAGGTCTAATCATTATGTATTAGATTTAATTTAGTGCTTGTTTCTTTTAGCTCCTGCAAGACACGGTCAAGACACTATTGCAAGAGAAAACCTAACATCTCAAAAAACGCCTGATTATTATCTACTACATCATCAACGCGAAACAAGAAAATACTAGGACGTAGACCAAACAAGAGTTGTTCGCAGGTAGGCTTGTAGTTACATGAGTTTACCGGACTTCGTTAAGAAAGATTAATGACAAGTCAGTAAAAAGCCTCGCATAGTAGATTTTGAGAATTTGTTGTAATTGTTTTTGCAGGTCGACAGCTGAACACGTCATCATGTACAGTATCCGGCCCTCCTCCCAGATTTCTAACTTTTATTTTGTAATATGTACAAAGATTACAAGTTCTAAATTAGTTATTAGGAAAGTTGGTCCCTTGCGTCTCTGCGAAATTTACTACGTCTCCGAAAACACCTAAAGGTAAGAGACGACGTAGTGTCTTGACACCCGCCGCTTGAAGAATCGGACACGGACCTGAGTGACTAATGGAAACACTTAGAGTAACTTTTGAGAAAGTTGTAATTACTGTGCGCAAAAGGAGGGGGGCACGTGAGAGATGTGAGCAATGCATATTCATGAAGACGTTACTTAAGTGTTGGCATGGCTGTGCATGCTGTATGTACTTACAATTTTGTACAAAACTGTAGTCCGCCCGCCATCCTAATGGACCCAATAGAGTCCACAAAGTTCCCAAAGGTGGTTTGTGGCATCAGGTCTAGCTTGCATCATGAACGAAAGAAAATTCTCGCAAAATCTCTTAGTCCAACAGCATACGAGAGATAGATAAGTATAAATGTGAGTGTGTGCCTCCTCCTTCAGATCAATGTATAATATAATCCTCTAGTTCCGGTGGTGACACCTCCTTGGTCACCTCATAGTGTCAGACCACCCAGTCCATTGGTCAGTTTGTGTAGGATCATTGTCATATGCCATTCAGGGCGGAATATATTTTATGAGGAGGTGGTAGAAAACACATACTTTGTCAGATCATCCGGTTTATATAAACCTTCAAACAATGATTCTTTAGCAAGAGGCACATGAGTGAGTGCAAGAAAACAGTTTCACACAGCAGATGTTTTCAAAGTAACAACTTTTGTTGAGAATAGTCCTTGTAAGCGAGTGAGAACTCTTTCAGTAAGACACAGTTTTGGTTTCTTATTGTAAGTTTAGAGAAACTTCCCATTAGTTTGAAACAAAGTAGAATAGGAAAATGCAGGCCTACAACGACATTGTATTAAAATATGCAGAAAAGAAAGTAATGAATATGTACATTTCATTAGAGAAAATCAATGGTAAACAGACATAATATCGAAGTAAAAATTGCGACATACACTAATATCGATGTAAAAATATCGTAAGGACAAAATATCAACAGCCAGATTATCGTGGACAAAAATAGCATTAACATCGTTTTATTTTAGTGTTTATTTTTAGTATATGTGATACATTTTTAGAAGTTAGTAATTTTTTTTAAAGTGATTTTTGCGTTTTAGTTCCGTAGCGGATTGTGGGTTGATAGGGGAATAGGGTGTAAGTAAATTAATTATAATATATTTATTAATAATTTTTTGTAAGTTATTAATTATTTGTTAAATTAAATTTAGCATTTTAGTTCCTTAGCGGGTGGTGGGTTTATAGGGGAATAGGGTGGGAAGTCATTTAATTAAAATGAATTACTTAATAATTTTTCTTAATTAATAATTATGTATTTTTTATTTTATATTGTTAATTGTGGTAATTAAAATTTTTTTTATTAGTTATTAATAGATTTTTTTTTAATTATTATTATTATTGAAAAATAGGCATGCAAACAGTTAGAACACATCATTGTTCAGGTAATCAGTAACACTCATTGCAATAAGACATCAAAGGCTCATTGTCACAATACAATTTGAATGACATCGGGAGTTCCATATTATCAAACTTCAGCAGCAGTATCATCTCGGCTCTCTGTGGTTCACATATATCTCCCCGGAATGTGTTCCAAGACCCCCATATATGCGACCACTTCTGCGGACATCCCCTGGAGACATAGATGGGTATCTCTGTCACCATACACTAGTCCATGTCCCTGGCCCAATCAGCAATTTGAGGTGGGTTCGGAGCCCTCCACAGTCGTGCGATATTCCGCTTGGCCACCATGAAAGCCCAAGGTAACCCAAGTTCTCTCCTTGGCGTTAAGGTCAGTAGGGTCCCATATGTTCAAAAAAATCAATTTGATGTTGCATTGTATCTGCTGTCCCAGTACCTCTCCCATCATGAATACCACCCCCTCCCAGTATTTCTGAATTGTCGCACATTCCCAGAGTGTATGGATAAAGGTGCCCTCTTGCCCACATTGTCGTGAACAGCCATTATCTTGGACATAGCCCATATGGACCAATGAGGGTCCTGACAAGTACGTTCTATGGAGGATCTTTAGTTGGACCAATCAGAGTCTGGAGGAAATGGCAACCTCATGGGGAGAAGCCACTGCAGCCCGCCACTCCTCATCCTCCAACCCAGCTACATCGTGGTCCCATTTACCTCTCAGGCGGGTCAGGAGATCGGTCGTGTTGTTGATAAGCTTCTTATATATAAGAGATATAGCTTTTTCGGGCAAGTCGCCATCTAGGATCCTGTCCTCCACAGGGGAGGAAAGAGGGAGAACAGTACCTTTTGGGAGAACTGCCAGCAAGGCGTGCCTAATTTGGAGATACCGCAACTGTTTAGATTTGGCCATTTCGTAATCTTGTTGTAATCGGGAAAAGGGTATGACTTCGCCCTATTTCCAAAGGTCCCCAACCCTGGAAATACCAATGATATCCAATTTATCGAAACCCAAGGAACGCGACAGCCGGTCCAGCTGGTCATAATGCCAGAGCGGCGTAGCTTGAGTGAGTTTGCCCTCCCAACCCAGGCTTCTAGTAGCGTCCTTCCACACTTGTATGGCATGTTTGGTCGGCCGGACAAGACAGGTTTCAGAGATTTTATACAACACACCCTCAAAACTAGCCCCTGGGAGGAGCCAACGGTTGATCCGAAAGGCCGGGTCATCTTGCCGTCTATAACTGCATTGGTTAATGGCAGCGAGCTGCGAAGCCCAATAATATATTTTCATGTCCGGGGGCCCGATGCCCCCATCAAATCACCCCAGTGTAAGTTTATGGGCAGCGATGCGGGGGTGGTTTATCTTCCCATAGCAAGCAGATCCAGCACGATACTCTCAAGTACGATGCCGCGAATGGAAGAGGTGTATTCTGTAGCGCATGCAAAAGTCTGGGGAGGGACATCATCTTAAATAGGGCCGTACGTCCTAGGAGAGTTAAGGGGAGTGACTTCCAGTGCTGAACATCAGATTTAAGACGTGCCAGTGGTGGTTGAAGGTTAGTGTCATAGAATCAAGATAAATCTTTGGATACCCAGATTCCCAGATGTTTGAAGCCGTCCACGGCCTCAGTCAGCTGGCAACCCCGGGGAAGCCGAGGCCGCTGCCCACTAAGAACGTAGAGCACCGATTTGGACCAATTGATCATATAGCCTGCGAACCTGCCAAAAACTTGGAATATCTCCATTACCATATTAAGAGACGCTGCTGGGGAGGCCAAATAAAGCAGGATGTCATCCGCGTATAGTGATATACTGTCCTCCCACCCATATGTCCATTTGAGGCCCTTAACGGCGGGGTCCTGATGGATCCATGCCGCCAAAGGCTCCAGGGCTAAGGCGAAGAGGAGCGGTGACAGGGGGCAGCCTTGCCTGCTGCCCCTACCAAGAGAAAAGACAGGGGATTTCCGGTTATTGATGACCACCTGTGCCAAAGTTTGACAATATAGAAGGCGCACCCATTTAATGAATTCCAGGCCAAATTCTAGTTTGTGAAGCACAGCAAACAGGTAGGGCTATTCAATAGTGTCAAAAGCCGAAGCGGCGTCCAGGGATACCACCACGGCATCCTCTCTGACCGTGTCCGCCCTACAAAGTACACCGTGTAGTCGACGGAGGTTAAGAGATGAGTTTCTCGCTGGCATAAACCCGGACTGGTCGGGGTGCATCAGGTGGGTAAGAACTTGTAACAGACGAGTGGCAAGGACTTTCGCAAGGATCTTGGCTTCGCAATTAAGCAGCGAGATGGGCCTATAGGAAGAACACAGGTCAGCGGGCTTACCCGCTTAGTGGATGACAACGATGTTGGCCAGTCTATGATCCTCGGGAAGGATCCCTATCTCTTTACTTTCTCAAAACATGTCTGTGAGGAAAGGGGCGGTCATGTTTGCCATTAGCTTAAATAATTCTATGGGGATCCCATTGGGGCCCGATGCTTTCCCCCCCCGCAGATCATGCGTGGCTTTCTCTACTTTAGTTACTGTGATGTCTCGATCCAGGTCGGAGCTGTCTTCCATGGTAAGAACCGGCATCCGAATATCACGTAGGAGAGATGATGCCTCCTCCTCTGAGAAGGTCGTGCGGGTGGTATACAGGGAGTGGTTGTATCTACCGAATGCATCCACAATGTCTTGCGGACCAGTTATACAGGAATGTGGGCCAGTGGCAATTTCGACCACAATGCGCCGTGCCCCATCTCTGCGATCTAGCCAAGCCAGCAACTTGCCTGCTTTATCACCTACGTCACAAATCCTACTAAGTTTAGCCCTATATTGTGCCTTAGCCGTGTCCGTGGCTAGGTCTGAGAACTCTTTCATCTTTATACGGAGCCTTTGGCGCACTTCCTCCGAGTCCTGCAATCGGACTGCGCGTTCCAGATCTAGAATCTCACCCTCTAAACATACCACACCTGCTGTCCTCTCTTTGCGCTGCCCAGCAATTTGTCCCAACAAACCCCCCCGAATAACAGTCTTATAGGCTTCCCAGAGTGAAACGGATGAGCTAACCGGACCCAAGTTTTCTTGAAAATATAGGTCGGATTAACTGAGAACCTTTTCCCTGATGGAGGGGGTTCGTGAGATAGCATGAGTTAATCAGCGCCACACGGCCGATCGTGGGTTCCCCTACTTCCAACCTACACTGAACAGGAGATTGATCCGAGATCCCCCAGGCCAAGTGTTGTATATCTTTGACAGTGTGGAGATGGTGTGTGAGGGTGAGCACATAGTCTATATGTGACATGCTGCGATGGGGACCTGAAAGATCCGTGTATTGGAGCTCCCTGGGCTGCAGGCATCTCCAAACATCCACAAGGCCCATAGCACCCACAAAACTGTGGATTCGTTTGCGAGAGAGCAGCAGGTCTTTCTGGGGCCAGCGGTCCAGGGTGTCAGACGATGGAGTTAAAGCCGCCCGATCAATAATCTCCCATCCGCAGGCCCAGGAGAAGATCGCCGAGATCAATAAAGGCCTGTGTATGTAGGCCTGGTGGGATATACACTGACACCAAATTAAGGGTGGCTCCCTCCCAAATCCCAGACAGAGCTACGAATCTACCCAGTGGGTCCGTACGGACCACGTTAACAGTCAAGGGGAAGGATTTACTGACTAATATGCCCACATCCCGGGAACCAGAACCAAAAGCGGAGTGAGCTGCCAACTGGAAACCCCACCATGACAGGGTCTTACAACCATTACCCAACAAGTAGGTCTCCTGTAGGAGAACGACATCCGGCGAGTGCCTTTTCAGGATTTGGAGAACCACCCCTCTCTTGATTTTTCCCCCTAGTCCATTTACATTCCCGGAAAGCAAGCTCAGTTTCTGTCTATTCATAGTGCCCATTACTTAGTTTTAAAGATGTGTGGTGTTCAAGAGATAAACATGTCAGGGGGCAGATGGTGAGAGACTCCGATGCATCCCTCAGCACTGTCATCAATGAGAACAACACGAACACCGAACCTGCTGCAACATGCACCTGAGACTAGTCATGCCTGAAAAAGAACAATACCATAACACGAACACATATACAATACCCCCACCCGTCCCACAGACCCAAAAAACATTCCCCCAAACCCCCTCCCTGCCACCCTGCTTGGCGGTGACAAAACCTCCAGTCCCCCAAACTAGCAGAGTGCCTATCGCCCACCCTCCCAAAGACTTACGGGTTTGTGTAGCCTAACCGAGCACCCATCCCTGAAAAATTGCAGACGATAATCATAATAACATAACATGGATATGCTAAGAGCAACAGCAAGGACCTAATATACACCTAATAATGCGCACTTAAGTGGCAGGGGAACAAGCAAGTCTGGAGGAGGCCAGTTCAACAAAGTTATCTATAACAGTCTGACTCAATAAGAAAAAGGTCTGATGCATTTGGAGGAGTCGACACTATTCTCCCAGCCCGCAGTCTATGATGAACCCTTCCACCCCCAAAAGGGGAAAACATACAGACCAGTTATCCGATGCATCCCGCTGCTTCATTCAAGTCTTGTGGGGGGTGAGCCGCTACCAGAGACCCGGGCGTCTCCATCCATCCTCGCACCCTGGGTATGGTTGTTGCGGAGACCTGCCGTACGCCAACCATCCAGCCAGTCTCGGGCCTCCTCCAGGGTGGTAAAGAACCAAGATTTCCCCTCTGATTCCACCCTCAATTTGGCCAGAAAAAACATAGCATATTTCAATTCCCTGTCACTAAGCACTTTTTTCACTTCCAGGAAACTGCGTCGTTGTCGCTGCACCTTAAGGGTGAAGTTCGGGAAGAAAGTGATGCAGCTGTTCTGATATTCCACTGACGGGGCTGAGCGGGCACTCTGCAGGATAACATCCCTGTCACAGAAATTGAAGATCTTGGCGAGAAGTGGTCGCAGGGGAGCTCCAGGTCTCAGTCGGCCTCCCGGCACCTGGTGAGCTCGTTCCACGGAAAAGAAGTTGGAGAGCCCCTTCGGCTTGAGATAGGTGGTGATCAATTCTTCTACGAATAGGTCCGCCAATGGCCCTTCCGCTCGCTCTGACACCCCAATTATTCAGACGTTGTTGCGTCTGGAGCGCCCCTCCTAATCATCCAACTGCGCTTCTAGTTTCGCGGCGTGTGTCTGCATTTCATCCATCTTCCTCTGTAGTGCGGACGTGCCCTCAACCAGGGAGTTCGCCTTGATTTCAACATCTTTCATCGAGCCCATATCTTCTCAAATAAGGGACACTTCAGTGGATACCGTGTCAATGCGCGATTCCAATGACGTGCGGACGATGGTAATAGCTTCAAGTATATCCTGCAGCGTCAGTTCCTTCTGTTTCCCACCAGGCTCAGACTTGTCCAATGTGGTTGATCCCCCTTTTGGGGCTCGCTCTGGCGCCCCCCTCCCATGCTAATTTTGTTAACTTGGCCTGTAGTGCTGATTTCAAGCTGCGGCCCCCTGCCATGATGTAGGCGGGTCCCCCCGGTTGGGCTAGAAGGTCAGGTCCTATGGGAGCCAGGCGGCAATGTGTGGATCTCGTATGGTGGGGCCCGGTATAACAAGGTCACGCAGAAGCGCTACGGCCCATCTGCAAGGTGCGGCCCCTCACAGGTGTAAACAGAGGGTGTTACACGCCAAGCCAGCACCAACGTACACAGACCACCCGGTCAGCAGGGCTTGCCTCACCCCAGCAGTGCAGCGTTGGTATATGCCTCATGCGCAAAATGGCCGCCAGGCGCCTCAAGTACCACTCCCAGTCACCAAACAGGCCATATTCAATCCGCAGCGTTGGCCGCAGCCCACAGGCCCGGCTGTGCGGTCTCTCACCAGGCCGTACACAGCGGGCACAGCGTCGCAAGAGGCCTATAGCTATGGTGCAAAGCGGGCGCTGTACCGGGGTTTGATGCAGGCAGTGTAGGGCAGGGTTCTGGCCTCACCCTGCTGGCGCAGTGTTTTGCCCACAGGTGGTCGCCTCACTCGTTTCCAGGCCCCGTCACTGCCGATACTCCTCACCTGCAGCCCAGATGTGAGTGGCGAAGTTAAGGGCGAGTCTGTAGATCCGCCCCCCGACGGGCACGCAGCGCGGTTCCAGACGGCAAATCGTCAATGGTGGGCCGGGCCGCGGGCACCAGCCGCAATGAAGGGAGGCCCAGACCCCGGCACGAGCAGGTGTCTCCGGCTTTAGGCGTCGGCAGTCCGAGCGTCAGAACCGCCGGTCAGATCAGGCCGAAATCAGGCTCCCCGGTTCCCTGGGGATTACGCTGTATTCTCCGGCCTGTATTTCTGCCATCATACCGATAGTGAAGAGGCGGATGATTGCATGAACGGGCGCGCTCGGACGGAGCCCCCTCAAGAAGCGGCCATTACACTCGGCGGTTGGCCACGCCCCCCTATTAATAATTATTAATTAAGTTTTATTTATGTTAGTTGTGTCTTTTTTTGCAGTGTGTTGGTGGTTTATAGGGGAATAGGGTGGGAGATAAATATTTTTAAATTAATTATTTATTTGCTAAATATGTTATAACATTATTTTGAGTGGGAATAGTAAATTATTCCCCTCCACTAGCCAACACTTTCCCTATTGTTGCACTCCCTGGAGTGGGAATAGTAATTTTCTCTCCTCCGCTATTCAACATTTTCGCTACTGTTGCACTTGCTGGAGTGGGAATAGTAAATTATTCCCCTCCGCTATACAACACTTTCCCTATTGTTGCACTCGCTGGAGTGGGACTAGTAAATTATTCCCCTCCGCTATCCAACACTTTCCCTACTGTTGCACTTGCTGGAGTGGGAATAGTAAATTATTCCCCTACGCTATCCAACACTTTCCTTACTGTTGCACTCCCTGGAGAGGGAATAGTAATTTTATCCCCTCTGCTATCCAATATTTTCCCTACTGTTGCACTTGCTTGAATGGGAATAGTAAATTATTCCCCTCTGCTATCCAACACTTTCCCTACTGTTGCACTCGCTGGAGTGGGAATAGTAATTTTATCCCATCCGCTATCCAACACTTTCCCTTCTGTTGCATTAATTGGAGTGGAAATAGTAAATTATTCCTCTCCGCTATCCAATACTTTCCCTACTGTTGCATTTATTGGAGTGGGAATAGTAAATTATTCCCCTCCGCTATCCAACACTTTCCCTACAGTTGCCATGCCTGGAGTGGGAATAGTAATTTTATCCCCTCCGCTATCCAACACATTCCCTACTATTGCACTCACTGGAGTGAGAATAGTAAATTATTCCCCACCACTATCCAACACTTTCCCTACAGTTGCATTTACTGTTGCCATCCCTGGAGTGGGAATAGTAATTTTATCACCTCCGCTATCCAACATATTCCCTACTGTTGCAGTTAAATGTGGTTTTAAAATAAAAATAATTATTTTAATATTTTAAATTATTATATATATTTTATTTTTATTTGTATGTTAAAGGTGTATGTATATATATGTATCTGTAATTTTTAATATGTTTCTAACATTTTATAATTTAATTAAAATATGTATTTGTTAATATTACTAAGTAAATATATCTATAAGTGTATGTTTAATTTATTTTTACATTAAATTAATTACTTATAATTTTTAACATTGTCTAATTATTTTAACAATGTTTAAAAAAAATATATGTATTATCTAATTTTTTTTACATTATTTTTTATACATTTAACAAAAATGATATTTTTGACAACGATATTATTTTTTCAATTTTTTTGTACTTATCATTATAAAGGTAGGATGTCGATATTCTTGACAATTATATTTTTGTCACGATATTTTTGTATGTCGATATTCTGGTCGTCGATATTATGTCAGTGATCCAAAATCAATATTCTAGAATCATTTCAATTTATAAACACTCAGAACATGTTATTTGTTGAATTATAAAGGTCACGTATAGCTATGACACATTACTGCATTTTCACTGTACCAACGTGTAAAATAATTTCAAATCATAAAATATTAATGTAGTTTTCGAAGGGTTTACATTAGTACCTATATGAAGATCATATTCTGAAGATTTCAGAACAGTCACACTAAATATGGCTATGCAGCACCGGTTTTCTCTTGTCACATTTTGTGCACAATTTCACAAATACAGAAGATGAAATTCAGAAGGAACCCTTCAATATTTCATGTAAAGATGACTAAGTTACGCTAGATCTCATTAATTCTTCCCACACATTAATAATTTGATAAAGATAATTAGGAGTTTAATAATATGTAAGTATACCACTTAACCTCTTTCTTACATGTTGAATTGACAACTAAGGCTAATTAATAAAATACAAAAAATGATTTAATGTATATGATTTCATCTATCCTACAATTTATCTGCATGCTTTTACAATGCAGTGACTAAATCCTCAAACACCTAATTTTTCATGTCTCTTTTAACGGGTAACCATTTTTTACTCAAATGTTTCATAATCGGTTTTAGGTATGTAGCAAAAGATTCAGCTGCTTATCAGCTGTATCAATGCTGACAACTCAGCAGTGCTAACTTCTGAATGGGCCTACTAACTCAGATAATGCAAGGTATTATTAGAATCATTACATCAAATCCAACTTGATGGATGCTAAAGTCGAATTTGTAATGTGACTTTCGCACAAATGATAACTTTAGAAAGTTGTCCCTTTGTTGCTCAAAGTGCTCCAGTGACTATGTAAGTTTCTTGGAAATGAGACAGCCTTCTTCCCACCTGGTAGGGTGGGGGGATGAATGACTCTCAGCAAGGAACACAACGGGCTTGCTGTTAAAAGAGGTGTGACCTCCTCCTGACAGCAAGGCCAAAAATGGTTTCAACTCAAAAGGCGAGCTTTAAAGGGGAAGCCATTTTTAAAGGGTGAAATGTGAACACAGACAAAGGGCTGCTCTTTGGGTTTTGCATACAGGTTGGCTTTGAGGGCAGCTGAGTATCTGCTGCCAAATAGTTTTTTTCATGCCCAACACCGCCACATGGCTGGATGTGGTAGGGAGCGCCACATGTGAAGAGAAGGTTTCTGCCATGTTGGGAGTGGGCAGAATGGTGAATTCTGTGCTAGCAAGTTGCCACACAACAGGAAATGGTTGCTCAGCAGACAATGTATGTCCCTGGAGAGAGCATTACAAATCAAGGGGAAGAAGAGCTTGAAGGTACTCTTAACATTATACAAAATTGCAGACATGCAGTTACAATGAAATTAGTGGAATACTGCCTTCCGGCAATGGGTGGTTGTGTTACCTTCGTGATTGAGGCACAGGAAGCACTCAGAACAGAGATCAGATTCTGGGACAGATTCCTGCAAATACACGCACAAAGTTGTTTCAAACTTACATTGAAGATGAGACACCTGAAGAATACTCTTCTTACGTTTATGTAGAAGTCCCGTTAAGTTACCAAGAGCATATTAATTGGTTTAAAGGCGCCCTCCCCCACACAACAGTAAATGTGAGACTCTGTCTGCTCAGTAGCAAAGGAGTGACTTGTCCCGTCCTAGCTACTTACATACTGCATCCAGAGATTGATACATTGCCATCAGCAGATTTACGTAAACTTTACAGAGACATAGTTAAACTGTACAGAAACCTTACACAGTTTATAATGTGTACACTTACAATTCAACCAGCGAGGATTACTCAAGCTGGTCAACCTCAAATGCCAACGGCAAATATCAGCCCACAAACGCTAAGCATGATTATGGGAAGAATGCCCACTAAAAGTGAGCAAATGCCATTCTGGTTAGCACAGAAAATAGTGACAGCTTGAAGCTGTATTTCCCCATACGGGCCAGCTGGAAAAACACAGAATACTAACCATTTGCTTGCCAATGAGAATAGCTCCCCTGATAGAGCATTGTACCACATTGGGATACAGTTTTTGCTGTCGTTTGGACCAGAACTCATGCTACCCCCTAAATAGCGGTCACATCAGATGTATTGAAACAAATACACAATGAGTACGGTGCAGAACCTGCCCTGGACTTGGGGATGAAACTGATAGGCAATTTTGCCTGGGTTTCGACAATTATGCTAGGTAACATAAAAGGGGAGGCAGCAGCGGTGGCTATACGCCAACGCCTGTGGGAATTCACTCGTGCACAACAGGAGAGAGACCTACCTAAGATTATCGAAGAAACCTATGCTTCGCTGGGTAGAGATAACATGGGAGTTAGACCTGGAAAACCACAAATAAAGAGCAATCGTGAAAAGGATAACTCAAAGCAAGCACGCGATTCTTCTAAAAAGAAATGGGATGGAGTGTGGCCAAGATGGCGGAGAGGTAGGATGCTCTGAATCGCGCTCCCACCCGCCACCGGCCTAACCTCAATATCCTCGGGGTTCAACAATGTGGTCGTGGAGGCAGACATGGCAGAAAACCCTCGCTGACTGGGAGTCCACGAGCTGGGAGGAGCAGAGCCCTGATCGACAGCCCCAGACCACGCAGAAGCCCAGAGCGAAGTTGGAGCCAGGAGGAAGCAAGCACCCTACTCAGGCGGCACATGGGGAAGAGCTTGAACCAAGGGCCTGCCCTGGTGACACCCCGAGCGGCGACCCACGAGTGGGGCAAGACCCTGAAGGGATCGGGTCCATTGACACGGCGCAATGAAGTTTCCAGAAGTGGGCCGGTACCGGAGCAGTAAACCTGGCTGCCCATGAGCCTGTGAGGCCTACAAGCATGGCGTGATCCTGTAGAGATGCCCTAGACCCCGCAGACCAGCGGAGCCACCAGAGAAACACCCAGAGGTGGGTAGAGCGACGCTGCGGCAGAGAGACAGAGGCTTGCATGTGGGTGAAGAACAGAGGCGTGACCCCGACAAAGCCCCATCGGCGCCCACTTGCCTGCTTAGGCCCTAACAGAGTAAGCTGGGCCCATGGGAGGCCCCGCATCTAGTGCAGGAGCACAGATGTGGACACACAAGGAGAGAACGCCCAGGGTCTTCCAGGAGTTTCCAGGGGAGGAGACAGAGCGGCAAGGAGCCCTCAACCCAAAACTGCAGTAGAGGAAAGGCCTATTGGTCGCGTGTTGAGGAGCCCTTAGCCCTAGCCCTTTACCGAACAAACTGACCCTCCATAGGGTTGGTGGCCCAAAACCACCTGGCATCAGTAGTAGATGGTGGGAGCCCTGGGGCCCCCGCAATGAGGAGCTGGGGGTGAAGCAACGAAATAGCACATAGTGCATAACTGGCTCGGGAAGATAGCCCAACAGGGGGAAAGCGCCTCATTAGCAGGGTCATTCGTGCTTGCTGCTCTGTCCCTGCACCTGCGACTCATCGGAGGTGGAGAGGGCGATCCAGGATTCAGGGCTCTACACTGCCCCAGACCTACAAAGCGATCCTGGGATTCCGGCCTTGCATGAGGGGCCTGGGAGCCGGCACAGACAGCGAGGGTGACACGAGGTGACAATGTCTACTAGCCGAAGGAAGAAAGACTGCTCCCTTAAAAACATGCTGATGCGGCCCCAAGGCAGTGGCACGATGGAAGCTTCACCCGCTGAAGAGGCACCACATCTACCCTTGACACACAAGCCTGCATCCCTTTCAGTGGGGGGGTCTCTGGTACTCTTCAGGTAGCTGTGAGGCCCGCGATGCCTGTAGACTATCTGTTAGGGAACGACTTGGAGAGCTCACCTTGGGCTAAGGTGGAGCGGAGTGCTCACCTGGAGATGTTGGGTATGCCGGATTGGGCGTGTGTCACCACACGGTCCATGGCAGCGAGTAGAGGTACTCAAGAGGTCCTGGAGCCTGAGAGGGAGGCCCAGGGACCGGCCTTAAAGAGAAGGAGCAGGGGGCGCGGGAAACCGGCCCCTAAAGTTCCCACGGTCCAGGAGGGAGCAGACCTTGAGGGGGATGCCCTGGAACCTACAGGGGAACAGATAGCTGAACTGGGGGACCTGCCTGAGCTGACCCATTGGCAGCAAGAAGGAGGACCCTCCAGGGAAGAGTTCTGCAGGGAGCAGAAAGAATGCCCTTCTCTTGTGGGTATGCGGCAGCAGGCTGCAGACCAGGCCAACGTTGATCAGTCCGGAACACATTTCATTTACTGGGAGAACGACCTCCTGTATTCTGAGCCTAAGGTTGCTGAGCCTGGGTCAGCCCATGTGCTGGTGGTACCCCAGCGCTTCAGAGCCTTCCTAGTGGGGCTGGCTCACGATGTACCCTTAGCAGGACATTTGGGGCAGGACAAGACCTTTGAAAGGCTTGTCACCCACTTCTTTTGGCCCCAAATGCGCAGTAGTTCAGATACTCACTGCAGAACATGCCAAACTTGCCAGGCAAGGGGGAAGAGTGGAAGGAAGCAGAAGGCTCCACTCCAACCATTCCCTGTGGTCGGTACCCCATTCCAGCGAGTGGGGATTGACATTGTAGGGCCACTGGACCCCAGGACAGCGATGGGCAATAGGTTCATCCTGGTGGACCATGCCACCCGGTACCCGGAAGCCATCCCTCTGAGGACAGTGACGGCCCCCGTGGTGGGACGTGCGCTGATTGGAATTTTCTCCCGAGTGGGATTCCCTCTAGAGGTGGTGTCTGACCGAGGTACCAATTTCATATCTAAATATATAAAATCCCTTTGGCAAGAGTGTGGTGAAACCTACAAGTTCACCACACCTTACCACCCCCAAGGAAACGGGTTGGTTGAGAGATTCAACCGAACCCTCAAAGGCATGCTAATGGGTCTGGAAGGACCCATGAGGCATAAGTGGGACGTCCTCTTACCATGCCTTCTCTTTGCTTACAGAGAGGTGCCACAGAAGTCTCTAGGGTTCAGTCCCTTTGAGCTTTTGTACGCACACCCAGTGAGAGGACCTCTAAGTCTGGTCAAGGAAGGCTAGGAGCAATCTCCCAGGAAACCTCCCCAGAATGTATATAGTTACATGCTGGCCTTCAGAAACCAGACTGGGCATTTCAGGGAACTTGCTGAGGCAAACCTGGAAGCCAGCCAGGAGGAGATGAAGCGGTGGTACGACCAGAATGCCACTCTGGTAGAGCTTCAGCCTGGACAGAAGGTATGGGTCTTGGCCCCAGTGGAGCCCTGTGCGCTCCAGGATAAGTGGACCGGTCCCTTTGAGGTGGTGGAGCGCAAGAGTCCGGTTACCTATTTGGTGGACCTGAAGTCTCCTAGGAACCCCTTAAGGGTTCTACATGTCAACCGCCTCAAGCCCCACTTGGAGAGGTCCCAAGTGGGCATGCTCTTAGCGACAGATGCTGGGATGGAGGAGGAGACCGAGCAGTCTTCCAGCCAAGGAGCAAGATGGGTCAGTGGATGGTGTCATCCTCTCTTCCGCCCTGACCCCTGAGCAACAGAATGATTGTCGCCAGATGCAGGGACAATTTTCTGACCTGTTTTCCCTGGTTCCCGGTGTCACTGATTGGTGCGTCCATGATGTGGACACTGGAGATAGTACACCTCTGAGGCACAAGGCCGACAGGGTGACAGATAGGGTAAGGGCCTGCATCAAGGAGGAGGTCTCCAAGATGTTTGCCCTTGGGGTAATTGAGTCCTCAAGCAGTCCTTGGGCCAGCCCAGTGGTCTTGGTCCCAAAGGCTGCAGCGCCGGGAGCCACACCCGAACTCCGGTTCTGTGTGGACTACAGAGGACTCAATTCGGTCACCAGGACTGACGCACATCCCATCCCTAGAGCTGATGAGCTCATAGATCGGCTAGGGGCTGCCCACTACCTCAGCACGTTTGATCTAACGTCTGGGTATTGGCAGATCGCCTTGACCGATGGGGCCAAAGAGAGGTCAGCATTTTCCACCCCTGATGGGCATTACCAGTTCCGGGTTATGCCCTTTGGGATGAAAAATGCCCCTGCCACCTTCCAGAGGTTGGTCAACCAGTTGTTGGTTGGGCTGGATTCGTTCAGTGCAGCATACCTGGATGACATCGCAGTGTTCAGCTCCACGTCGGAGGAACACCTGCGCCACCTCTGGGAAGTGTTGATGGCGCTGCGGAGGGCAGGCCTCACGATCAAGACGAGTAAGTGCCAGATCAGGCAGGGTTCAGTGGTGTACTTGGGGCACCAAGTTGGGAGTGGCCAGGTGGCACCCCTTCAACCCAAGATAGAAACCATCCTGAATTGGGAGTTGCCCAAAACCCAGACAAAGGTAAGAGCCTTCCTAGGTCTCACCGGGTACTACAGGATGTTTGTCAAGGGGTATGGCAACATGGTTGCCCCCTTGACAGCGCTGACTTCAAGGAAGCAGCCCAGGAAGGTGATCTGGACTGACACCTCTCAGAAATCTTTTGAGGCCCTGAAAGCTGCTATGTGTACGGCGCCCGTGCTTTTGGCTCCCAACTTCTCCAAAGAGTTTATCGTTCAGACAGACGCTTCAGAGCATGGTGTGGGGGCTGTTCTTTCACAGATTAATGAAGAGGGCCTAGATCAACCTGTCGCCTTTATTAGGTGGAGGTTACTTCCACGGGAACAGAGATGGAGTGCTATTGAGCGTGAGGCATTTGCTGTGGTCTGGGCGCTGAAGAAGCTAAGACCATACCTGTTTGGGTCTCACTTCCGTGTTCAGACAGACCATAGGCCCCTCAGATGGTTGATGCATATGAGGGGTGAGAATCCAAAGCTGTTGAGGTGGTCCATTTCCCTACAGGGTATGGATTTCACGGTGGAACATCGCCCTGGTACAGATCACGCCAATGCTGACGGTCTGTCCAGATTTTTCCGCCTTAGTGATGAGGAACTCCCTGGGTTAGGGTAGTTCTCCCCACTTTTCAGCTGGAGGGGACACGTGTTAGACCTGGCACCTTGGCGTGAGTCTCCCTTCCACTTTTTGTCGCTGTGCCTCATGTGTTTTGCTGGTGTTAGCTGCTCAGAGCACTATGCCACTGCCAACCAGTGCCACAGTGCAAGTGCTCCCTATTTAAAATGTATATGTTGGTTGGATTCCATGATTGGCTTATTTGGTTTACTGTCAGACCCCAGTAAAGTGCACCAGGAGTGCCAGGGCTTGTAAATACAAATGCTGCTGGTGGGCTTGCAGCACTGGTTGTGCCACCCACAGAAGCGGCCTGGTAAAATGTATCTAAGGTCTGCCATTGCAGAGCCTGCGTGCAGTCTGGTACTGTCATGCTGACCGGGTAAGTGCACCCACTTGCCAGTCCCTAAATCTTCCCTTAACTTCATATCAGTCACCCCTATGGTAGGCCCAAGGGCAGGGTGCATTGTAAGCATAAGGTAGGACAAGCCCTGATGTGTGTGGCATGTCCTAATAGTGAATTACAGCCATTTTCGTTTTTCACTATTGTAAGGCTACCTGTTCTCCATAGGCCAGAATGGGCTGTTAGAATTGTTACATTCTATGATCCTAACAGACCCAGGGAACATGGTAGAAATTCGAGTTTAGTATGCCTGAACTCAGAATGATAAAATACATCTTTTAGTAAAGTTTATTTTAATATTCTGTGTTTGCAAATACCACTTTTAGAAAGTTGGTATTTGCTTGCTTGACCATTTCAGCCCGCTTCTGCTATGATGTGTATCTGCCTGTCTGGTTGTGTGAGTGACAGGGCTGGGGAAACCCAGAGGGGCAGGGCTAGGTAGCCTGGTGGTGAATAGGAAGATTGGCAGTCAGATGGGTGGGAGGAGTACACCTGGGCTCTGAATAGGGTTGTGCTCTGCTACCACAATGCTGGCTCCACCTCCTGCGGAGCGGCTGATGTCTCTGCCCTGCACCCTGAATAGAAAGGCAGAGTCATGTCAACAGAGTGCTCAAGAACTGGTTTGGACTGGGCAAAGGCCCCTCAACCCCAGAGGAACAAAGGAATTAGGGGTATAAGTATTGGGACCCTGCTCCCAAGAAATTAGATCCTGCTGAAACAAGAAGAACCTCTGCCAGAGGAGAAGGAACTGGGAAAGCTGTAGGAGGAGTAACTGTCCCTGGCCTGGGAGATTGGCCTGCAGTGGTTGCCTTGCTGCTGAAGGAGCGGAGAAAGACTACTAAAGACTTTGCTTCAACTTGTGCTTGAAAAGATCTCCAAGGGCTTGAACTGAGCTTGCCCCCGAACGAAGTCCCAGGACCAGTGGACTTCACCCCCAGCTCCCCAGAGTCTCTTTGGAAGTGCCTGCTGTTGTTGTTGGGCCTTCTGAGGGACTGCGTGTCGCAAGGAGCTGGAAGCGCGACGCAAGGAAGAGAAGCGTGCCGCCATCGGAGCCGCTGTCGTCGCATCGAGTGTCGCCGCTGCAGCATCGCATCGAGTGGAAGCGTCTCGCATCATTCCGGAAGTGTCTCGCAACGCCAAAGAAGCGTGTCGCCATCGCAGCCATCGTAGCTGTCGCATTGCACCGCATCGAGAGAAGAGTCTCACATCGAGGAGGAAGCGTGTCGCCATCGCAGCCATCGTAGTTGTCGCATTGCACCGCAACCAGAAAAGCGCCTCGCATCCACGGAGAAGCGTGCCACCGTCAGAGCCGCTGTTGTCACATCTCGCAGAAGGGGTGTCGCCGCTGCAGGATCGTATCGAGCGGAAGCGTCTCGCAACGTCAGAGAAGAGTGCCGCTGCCAAGGCCGCTGTCGTCGCATCTCGTCAAGGGTGACGCCGCTGTAGCTGACGCATCGAGTCAAGCCTTCTCGCAACATCGGAGAAGCGTAACGCATCTGGAAGATCCCGTCTTTATTTCTTTTGCACCAAGAACTTCAACGCATCTGCATCGCTGCAACACTTTCGTTGCCCTGCGTGTCGCATCTAAGGTACATTGACTTAAAGTGTCGCATTTAAGAACTTAAGAGAATGTAAGCAACCTTCTATCAACTAAGCAACCGTATTGTGTATTTTTAATCGTTTAATGGTCTTGTGATAATCCTATATAAAGAATCCTTATTTTTAATATAAATACCTGTGTGGTGTCCATTTGTTGTGTTGTCACTTGGTTACTGTATGTGTTCACAAATGCTTAACCTATAACGCTCTGAGATAAGCCTTGTCTGCTCGCGCCAAGCTACCTAGAGGGTGAGCAAGGGGTTGTTTTAGTAGTGTAACCCCTTACCCTGACTAGAGGAAAGGTTCCCTGCTTGTCACAAGTACCTACCTGTGCCAACCAGAGAACCCGGATTCTAACAATGCTAGACAGTGCAGCAGAAGTAACAATAGCTAGCCAGAACCTGATGGAATTTCTGGTGACAGCAGCGCTGAATGAACATATCACAGTGGAGACACCGGTTACAAGGGTAAGTGCTCCACATCGTTTATACAAAATTATGCTCCAAATGAAGGGGGATATACCCAGGAAAGTGAAAGGTCTCTTTTGGGAGAACCTGACATATGGATACGATATCCTTTTGGCTGAAAAAGATCAGCTGCCTGAGTTTGTCATGGAGTGCCATAAGGGGGAAGATGTAATTTTACTGATTTTCGCAGACCTTGTTCCAGAGTCACGAAAACATTCATACTTACAAGAGTGGGCTTTAGAAATCATGTAGGGTGGGATGCTAATCACCTCACTATAAAATTCCATTAAAAACTACCCCTACTGCACAGAGGCAGTACCCAATAAAACATGACGGAAAGAAAGAAGTGAGGGGGATCTTAGATCAAATTGAGTACCAAGGTGTGATTGAAAATTGCACCTCTTCAATGAATAATCCTTTGCTTCCCATAATGAAACCCGACAATTCGTACCTCCTAGTTTTAGACTATAGGCATTTGAACACATGCACACGTGCTTAACATTGTGCGGAAGAAATACAAAACAACACTAGATATCTCAAATGGATTCTTCTGCCAAAGTATAGCGCCTGGGAGCAGATATTTGACAGCATTCTTGGCCCTCAGCTCTCAATGGCAATTCTGGGGACTGCTCCAATGGTATAAGAATGCCCTGGGTTGTCCTTAGCAAGAGCAACAGAGTTACTTCAAAATTGTGATGAGGAGGCATTGTCCTATGTTTATAATATTTATCTGACAGATGAAGAGTTATTGGATCACTTGTACAGGGTGAACAACATAATTTTGGGGCTCACCACAGTGGGCCGCAAATTTAACTTTAAAAAATCAATAATTGGCCACCTCAATGTCTTATTTTTGGGATATGAGCTATCAAGTAAAGAAAAAAGCCTGGCAGCTAATTTTTGGGAAAATGTGCACTGGTCCAACTTGCAAAGCCTCTGAAAGATTTATAATCCATTTTACAATTCCTAAATTTTGGCAGAACATGCACTTTGGATTACGCAGAAAGGGTTAAACCTTTCTACAACCTAATCAGACCTGATTTAAAGTTCAACATTGGACACAGGAAGGCACAGAAATTCTCTGTTCCGTACAAGCTGACATGATAGCTTCCAAACACTTACACACATGTGTAAATACCACAAATTTGGTGGTCCGTGTAGTCACAAGTAAATCAGGCTACACGTACCACACCTCCAATGAATGTGAAACGGTACTCATTGCATACAAATCACATTTGTACACAAACACTGAAAAGCGTTTTGTATCCACAAAAACAATAGTGACAGCAGTACTGCTGTAGTGAGAGAAAGAGCACTAACACAGGGGAAACGCATAGTTGTCGGGACTCCGGAAGCAACCTTAGAGGCTGTTACCAAAGCAAGCGTTCCAAACACAAAAGCACTACATCTGTGATGGATACAATGGGGTAATTCTCTCACTTCAACAGATGTAGACTATGAATTGATTCTACATTAAACACACAAGCATTCCTACAGTACAAACAAGAATATTCTCTCCCGAATGAAATAATGCCTCTAGATCTGTATGAATACATCATTTACACTTACGGATCAGCCCAGCCTGCCGTAGGAAGTATACAGCAATACAGCACAGCATGTGCGATTATGAAGGGACGTATGCAGAATGGCAAGTTCCGTCCTAGCAATACACAGTCGCAGTCACTAGAAGATTGTACCGCACAGCTGGCAGCACTTAAAGCCCTGATACTGGCACTAAAAATATGGATTGGGAATTCCCCACACTTATTGTGTGTGATTCGTTTTATTGTGTCCAGTCATACAATGAATATCACCAGTACTGGGGCCAAAATGGATTTAGAGATTCCAAAGGTTGCACAATAAAGCACAAATTGCTTTGGGAACAGGTGTAAAAGCTGAAAAAATGCTTGGCACAGGCTCATGTAATTCACACATTGAGTCATCAGCATGTTGGCATGCACATTGAAGGGAATTCATTGGCTGATGAAGCCGCCAAGGCGATGAGTGATCCATTGCTGCAATCACTCATTCTAGCATGGGGATAGATGGACAAATAATGATAGCTGTGAACGCTATGCGCACCAGCCAAGCCTTGCCAAAAGGTTTTCCATTGAAGTACTCCTACAAGTTAGATGCACAAAACATTCCGTATTCTCAAATTCCAGGAGTGGGGGATAGAGCAATACCAAACATAGATCGCAGATTAGGATTAATTCTAGCTGCACAGAAGGGTCAGGGTTCAGCACACGCAGGTATCGCTGCAACTATTTCACTACTAAAGCAGCGTTATTGGTGGCCAAGTCTAACTAAACAGACCAAGGGTTATGTCCTCAAGTGCGATGCCTGAAATTCGATTGTGGAGAGGAAGAATTGGGACTTAAAGCAATTTTTAACAGCTAGGGTTTAAGGCTCGGGTGGCAGTTGGGTCAATCACCTATATAAGGTCCAGAGGGCACTAAACAGCATGCCAAGAAGTTCCATGGGGGGCTGTACTCCATATGAACTCCTGTTTGGGATAAGAATGTAGGTACCAGACCTCGACTGTGGCAGCACAGTGGTGGATAAAAAGCTATTTGACATCAATGATCGTTTGGCTGTTTTACAGGAACTCAATGAATTCCAGGCATTACAATGCAATGTCCAAGAAAAATGCACTGCCACTGGAGAAGTGAAAGCTGTTCTGGCAAGACCTGCCTGGGTCCCCAAGATTGGAGACCTGGCTAGAGAAAAGATTGTAGACAAAATAAAATGTGGCCATCTTACAGAGCACCTATACCTGTCCTGGCTGTCGAAGGAACAAGAACAGTACTTCTTCCGCCCCTTGACTGCTGCAAAGAAAAGAGATTCACCTCAATTGATCTGATCAAACCACACTATGTGGCGATACTGAATAGTAGGCCACGTGGGCACCTGGGTAGCCACAGAACTCCTCTCGCTACCATACCGAAGGTTCAGATGGAAAGATTAGTTATGTTTGAAGATTCTACTCCACAAAGTGAAGGAGTTACCAACAAGGGAATGCAACTTGTACCTGTTAAAATTGAATAACATCAAACTGCAAATGAAACACAGATCTCAATTTGGCCTAATACTGACATCTATGCGAATATATCTCAAGTGGAGGCATCTGGCAGTTTCACAAAGCCTGCTGAGCTCCCAGAGATAGAGCGAAGTGCATCTGGCTACTTTATAGATTTTGATGACTTCTCTTTGGAATCAGGTGAACCCGAATTACCTCCACCACCTGTTTCCCACAAAAAACGAATTTGTGATTTCTACCTTTGGCTGAAAAAGACTTACCTTGTTTTTACCTGACTAGAGGTCTGGATTGCTATTGGTCTACTGTTCCTAGTCCTTTGGATTAGTATACTGACTGCCTTTTTCTTACTCCTAAATGGACATTACCTCCCAGAACGCTCTGCAGTACTACATGTGAACTTGGTCCTGAAACCGCATGCATCATCACACTATGAACAGAGAGACCTGTCCTTAGTGAACATTACAGCATTTCCAGTTCCTGAAGGAATAGTATGGAACAGAGTTTCTTATGCTATGTATGGTCCTACTGAATTATTAAGAATACCACACTTATTCAAAAATTCTCTTAATGGTATCACCACCTCTAGTACTGTCTCTGATGATTGGGACATTGAAACTGTGCATACTATGCTATCTGATTTAGAACAATCTGCTGCATTTTCAAATGATGAATTGTATGATGGTACATCTATTTTTGGCACCATGTTTTGTTTCTAACACTATGGTCACCATTGCATGCACAAAGCAAGTATCCCACATAATATTTTCGCTTACTATCAATAGGAACATTGCTCAACAGCGCCGAAGGGTAGTTCAACCAAATTTGCACATAAGTTTAACTATTTTTCTGGGTTTAATACTTCAGACCCAACATCTTATTACTTTAAGCTGCTCCTACACCTGCAAAGAAAAATATGCTCACTAACACTAAGCTGATATACTCTGTTTTTATTGCCCAGCTGTCTGTACATGGTTTCAACTTTTAAAAAGACACTAGAGATACAAAATCTGTTTAGGGGACTAAAGAATGACACGTCAGGGAACTGAGGCCTTATTTAGTGCATGCCTCATACCACAACAAATGATTTTCCTGAATAACACAGTGCAACAGAGTTCCTGTCTTGGGCTAGACAAGTCAAGTCAAAAGCACTTTATTCGATTATTTAAAAATCATAAAAGTATACTATACGGTTACATAGAATTAAAACATTTCCAGAGCGTATTATATAAATAAAATTTTAAATATATAAAAGGTCAGTGACATATACATATAAATCCACACATACTAAAATTTATAGTAGCAAATATGACATGATTCATAACCCCAATATTTCATGTATTACAGGAGGATTGAATTAGATTGTGTCATACGATCTCGGGTAAACATTTACAGAACCAGAACCTACATTCAGCTTGAGTCTTTTCCTTCTAGCACGGATACAGGCAATCAGAAAATTGGCTACACCAAACATTACTAAAGGGGTCTCCATTAATTGAAGATAATACAATGCAGGTTTAAACTGTACAAACCCCTTTTCCCTTAGCAGCGGTCTAATGAACTTTTTCCTACTTTCAGAAAAGAAAGAACAGAAAAACACAAAATGTGTCTGGTCCTGATCAGAAAAATTATCACAGTCACAAGGTGCGTTTTCCTTTGGGTGACACCACTTTTCATAAGTTCCCAACAAAAAATGAGCTTGATTAAATCTGAATTTTGTTAGGAGCCACCGATGATAGGGTCTGGTAACGATAGTCAGATAGGGTTGAATTGACAAGGACGAGATCAGCAAAAAATGTGACCTAACTGTAGGCTTTGTGATTTCCTTTGCTTCTCGTTCTAATTCACGTAGATTTATCAATTGTGTTTTTACCCATGTAATATCTTCTTTAGTAAGGTTTTCCGGATTCAGATATAATTCAGGGCGAACCAGAAGTACTGCAGATGTTTTAATAAAAGTCAACCACAAAATGTCCGCCACTCCATCCCTCTCCATACAATCTCTAATGATCTTGTGGTTAAGTCTAAGGTTGGGGTTCAGCCAGGTTCTGATCCAGAGTAAAAGCGGTGCCAAATTTAAAATATCAGTAATATACCCTATCCCGAGCTCCGTATGAGCTGCAAAGGATGATGTAGATTGGGGGAGACCCAAAACAGATCGAAGAAATTTATTTTCTTCTCTCTGTATCGGGGCTAGATCTTTATAGCCCCAAATACCTGCCCCGTACCTTGCTATGGCTAGGGTTTTGGATCTATAGATCATCAATATGGCCTCAGCTGGTTTGCCACCCAGTCTTTTGGCAAAGCCTAATATAGCCGCCGAAGATCTTTTCACGGCTGCTACTTTATTAGCAACTTGGGGCACCCAAGACCTAATGTCATCAAACACTACACCAAGATAGGTGAACACTTTCACTCTCGATATTACTAGGCCATTACAAGAAAGGGTTCTCATGTTCTTCCTACCTTTCCCTATGGCCATGACATGCGATTTCTCTACATTTGTTACTAGGTCCAGATTTTGCATAAAGTCCCCAAAAGAATTTAGCAGATGTTGTAAGCCTATTGGGGTCCTTGACAGCAGCATCGTATCGTCAGCATATAATAAAACCGGCACTGGTGTTCCCCTCATGCATGGAACGTCAACGGATGCAGCCGCCAAGGAGGAACCCAGTGAGTTTATATATAGAGAAAATAGCATTGGGGCCAGAATACACCCCTGGCGAACTCCCCTGCCGGACTTGAGGCCAGCGGAACACTTCCCGTCTTGAGTCATGCGAATGACCGCTGTTAGATCTCTATGTAGCTCCGCCAGGAAGCTCACCAGAGCCCGATCTAAACCCAGCTCCAGGAGCATTGTCCACAGTTTCGACCTATTAACTAGGTCAAAAGCTGTGGACAAGTCCATGAAGGCCAGGTAGATTGCCCCTTTTGTGGCTACAGTGTATTTACTAACTATTAGATGTAAATTCAGGCACTGGTCTTCGGTGCCTCGACCAGTTCGGAAACCATACTGTGCATTACACATGATGTCATTGTTAGTAACCCAAGAGGAGATCCTAGACAGAATGACCTTCCCTAGAATTTTAAAGGACGAGTCCAATAAAGATATGGGCCGATAGCATCTAGGGTCCCCCCTCTGGCCCTTCTTAAAAATCGGGAAAATAATCGCCCGTGACCAGGAAATAGGTAATCTGCTATTATCAATACAGACCATGTTAAATACATTAGTAAGAACCACGGACCAAATATTAGGATGTGCCTTAAACAAGTCAGCAGGTACTCCGTCTGGGCCAGGGGCCTTATGAGCAACCATGTCCTCGATAGCCTTTTGTGTTTCTTTAATTGTAAATCTCAATGGGGGCTTCTCTTGGTTGCTCACGATCGGGACAAAGACATCTGCTGGGAGGCCATTGCCATAAATTTTCCCAAAATGGTCTAGCCATTCACGCTCAGATATATTTAATTCAAGCGGGGTGTTTTCCTTGTCATTAAAAAGTGGAAAATTAACTATTTCCCAAAATTTAGAGCTGTTCTTAAGGCTAGCCTTGTCATACAAGGAGTCCCAGGCGTTTTTTTTTATGACATTCTTACGGGACTCAACAGTCATTTTATAACATTTCCTTAGCCTGGCCACGTCTACATTATCTCTAGGACTCTTTTTCAATTCCCTCAGTAGGTCTCTATGGGCTTTTGAGCATTTTTGGTCAAACCAACCATGTGGTTTTTGCTCCTTATATAGTGTCTTACATGTTAGGTCCACAGCCACCTGCTTGCAGATTAAGTCAAAGGAGGAGATAATATCTCCACCCCACCTTAGCGGATCCAAACAATTATTAATTTCCTTACCCACCTTATCACTCAATGAGATATAAAAAGCCTCTGGGATTATTTTATTCCATTTTAGCCGTCTCCCCTGATCCTGAGCGGATATTTCCAAGGGAGGTACTGAATTTATGTTTATATTATCATTAAGTAGATATGGGTTATTGTTACGTAGTTCTATTATTACTGGGTTATGATCACTGAATGTAGCGTGAATTGCATTATAAAAAATGACATTTTGCAGGAAACCAGGAGAAACAAATATAAAATCTATAATAGTATTACTGTTCCTAGCACTATATGTAGCTACCCGGTCATTGATGTCAAAAAACTCCGGTTCAGCTAGATCAACATCGGACAGTAAATCTTCTAAAGCAGCACCCTTTATTGAATGTTCAAAATGTGCATAGGGCAAGAGATCAGTATCAGTTGTATCCCTGTATTGACAGTTTAGCTGGCACAAATGTGTGTTAAAATCCCCAAGGAGGATTAAATGAACAAAAGTGTTTTGACCGTTCTTGTAGTTTGTTAAAAACTTTGCCAGTGCATTGATATTTTCATTACAATGTGTACCACAAGGGGCATTATAAAAGTTAACATACACAATTTTATGTTTATTTGGAAAAGTAAATTCCAAAGCTAAAAAATTCGGGGATAAGGTGTTTAGGATTTTTGCGGTTCCCATATGTTTCACAGAGATCAGCAACAAAAGCCCCCCTCTATCTCTCCCTGAACTTGTTGCTAAAGCAGCTACAAAATACGATAGATATCCATCTATCCAAAAATTGCATTCCCTATCCCAGGTTTCCTGGAGTGCCACAACATCATACTCCTTAATTTGTTCCAACCATATACTGTCAGCCCTCTTCGAACGAAGCCCAGCAATATTCCAGCTTATGATTTTAACTGATTTGCCAGCTCCTATGTCGACAGTAGGCGTTCCATGCAACTGTGGCTTAGGATCGGCATGGCAGGTCAGTCAATCATTTTCGTCCAAATGAGATAAGGCTGTATACCTATTTGATAATTCCAAGGGGGCCTTATTAGTTAGTCTGGTGACATCAATATGTCTTTGGGTGAAACCTGGTGTCTGTAAGGGCCAAGATGAGGAATCAGTTGGGCGTCTCGGAGCTTCGTGTTGGCCACCATCACAGAAAGATGATTTAGGGGGATATGGTCGAGGGTAAAAATAACCTAAAGGAACCACACAAACCCCTCCTGCCTTAATAGCAGTAGCATCCCAGAACAGACGAGCAGCCACATGGGGTCTATTAAAATTTACAATAATACAATCTCCCGGTAGTTTTTTTTAACGTAGGGCCCAGCCAGTCAACTCGTCTCGCTGTCATGACGTGGGTAGATACATTTTTTGGCCCTGTACAGTTTTCATCACACCATAACTTGACATTCCCTAGTAGGGTACCCTGTGACTCTTCCTCCTCTGGTTTTAAAGGTGGAATATTTACTAGTACAGCGACGAACGGAGTTGCCTCAGGTGGTAAATTAACACGGGGCTTTATACATAACCTTGTTACACCCTGTGAGGTGCCGCCGTTGTTCGCAACAATGTTTACCGGGGAGGCAATGGGGCTACCCTCTTCATGGCTTAATTGCCTAGGGACCTTATTCTTATTCTTAGTTTGCAGGGTGATAATTTTAGGAGGTTTTGGCTGCAATTGAGTGTGTGCAGGTGAGGACCGTCTTAATGCTAAAGGCTTATCGTTCCCTGTCATAGGTGGATCGTGATTAGCCGTACTCCCTAAAATTTCCGATTGCGGGCAATCCAGTGATGTTAAAGATACCAGTTTACTTATCTGATCACATTTCCCTAATATTTCCACCACACATTCTCTCAAAGTCTCAATAATATCATTAGCAATATGAACAAGAGCGGTTTCTAGCTTGTCCGTGTGTACTTTTTCCACCATATCCTTTAGACGGGATTCAAACTTACTTGTAGCTGGGCGAGATTTTGAAAAATAGTGCACATTCTTCTTTAGTGGTCTCTTTGGGAACCTTTTAGCACGCTTAGTGGCTGTACCGGTGGCCTCTCGTGTGGGGCTTAGGGCAGTGTCAGTACACAAAGGAGTGAGGACCCCGTGAGTTGTTGTAGAACATTGTACCTGGGGTAAAATTTCCTTAGAAGGGATGATGTTAATCACGGGCTCCAAAGGTATGACTTGTCTGCTGAGCAGTGGAGACACAATGGGATCCAAACAACTTTTTTTTAGCCCTAGTTCCCGTTCTGTCTCAGAAATCTCTTGATTAAGTTTCCCCACAGCAGAGGTAAGGTACGACATGATATTATTTGATGTAGTAGTTATACGGGGTACCTTCACTTTCCCTGTCCCCCCAAGGGTTGATGATGGCAGTTTGCGCTTACCCATGGTATGGCGTTGTACTCAGGGGGTAAGCCCGTCCCGTCCCTTGTCGTCCACTGACGGCCACAGACGGCCCGCCCTCTGCCCGGGCTCAGCCCGGCGACGCCCGCGCGCGTCCCGCGACGCGGAGGGTAGGCTGGGTTTAGTAGCGCCTCCAGGCGCGGGTGGCGGGGAGTGGGCGGGAACTTCCTGGAAGCAGTGGTCGCCGGGAAATGTAGTCCCCCTTCCAACTGCGGCCGCGAGGGTGCCAAACGCGGCGGCGGGAGGGAGATGCAGGCGAAGGAGAGCCCGCAGCAAACGTCAGCACCAGCAGGGAACACACACAGGTCACCAGCCCCGCCACAGACAGACACGAGACCCCCCACAGACAGACACGATTAAGGACTTGAACACATCTCGGACTCCCTCACTTACATACTTGGAGGCTTGGCAAAAAAACACACAACACAGTGGGGATACATTAGCTACCACACTATACAATTTTTCTTACAATTCATTAGACCCCAATTGGAAGGGATGGTTGGTTTGGCCTATCGACACAAATAGGTGTCAGTCAAGATTCAGGGGTATCACCGAAGGATTTAGTATCCAAGGCCTGACCAGAGCTATGTACAATCAGAACACATGAGTGGTGGCATCTGACAGTGTTGGAAAGTTATGACTAGAGTCGCTAAAGACCTCAAAACTGCCCAAGTGAAACAACACTTATCCCTTCTCTCAGATGACATGGATCTTAGGGATTTTTTGTTAGGTCCCAAGAAGCCACGTTGGAAGCGCTTCTTGAATGCTATTTACAACGAGCTATGGAAAATCTCTCAACAGAAGGCTACTGAGAGACTACGTGAGATTGATAGCACAATTCTGTTTTCTGTATACAATCTACCAGAAAGACAGATGGTAATGGCACGAAGAGATTCAAACTATACCATGTTGCACATTGAAAATTTGGACCAATTACCTTTCACTGTCGCTGAGTCACCTTCCATGGAATGGTTTATCCATGGCTATATCGCACTGCCAATAACGACTTTCCAATTTCAATACTGTCTCCAGTATCAAAAGGTAGGCAGGTTTGAAGCACTCAGAGAAGGATAAATACACGAGTACTAGGAATTACTGTACAGATTTAGATGCAGGATTCTCAGCGGTTCAAACTGTGAAAGTGCTTTAAGTGGTTCTCTAGTTTGCAAAGACATTTCGCTTCACGGAGCCTGTAAGGCTTCGGCTGCTAGCTATTCCTGTGACTTGAAGGGTTCCCAGGTTGCTGTGATTCATCCAGTGTTCGAGTTGCTCTCGAATGGGAGCTATTTGATGCTGAATGGTCAAGGCTGTTGTGGGATGGTACCAGGCATCGCATTTCTGGTCACAGTAAATTCCAGGTTTACTTGCTGTATGCAAATATTGTTTCTACTGACCCAAACAATTAGGGAGGCAACACTATGGCCTTCATTGAATGTTTCCTTTATACGGTTTGATTCTCTCTGCAGACTGAAAGCCATGCTTTTTCAGAAGGATGTGGCCTTAATCTCAGCCTGAGAGACGTTTAATCACCAGGTTGCAAGGTCTTCATGTGAGATACAGGCACTAGTCCATACGGGCTTCCCGCTCCATTTCGGGGAAATGGTGCATCGTATTGTTAACATGTCTGATACACGGGGGATCGTGCACCTATTAAAACATATAGGTTCTGAACTATTGAGCACCTTTCAGACAATCTTCGGAGTTATTCCAGCATTCATACACTCCGTATTGGGAAGCATTTTTGGAGGGCTTCCGCTGGTCCTACTACTTGTAGTGGGTGTCATAGTTTTAATTTCACTGATTCACTATGGACGGCCCAGTTCATCGAGAGATGGAAAAAGCACTGCTGGTGCGACGTTGTCGTGAACGCATGGTACTACATCTGGGCACACCTTGAATTTGGGAGTTAAGTGAGCATTGGTTCCTATTGTTCAGACCAGTCTGGGATGACTGCATCTTACCTGTGTTCTGTTGCCTATCTTGTGGATTCAAATGCGTGTTGGACATGTGTCTGACCCTTCCATCGGTTTCGCCACCGGACATATTGGTACTACTGGACCCCTCAAAGGCCCACGTGTATCAGTATCCTCAGTGTATTCCCATGTTGATTACGCCATTTCTAGAGCCCCCATGGGATGTTTGAGCTCCTGTCGGAATGGACAACAGCTCTACCACAGGCTCACTAGTTTCGAGTGTTTACTCAGCAGCTGCTCTGGGAATTGAAGAAAATCACCTTTGCTCTATTGACCTCACACAAGAGGTGTTACGGGAACCATCGAAAACAAGACCAAATTGGAATGAAAAACATAGTTTTGTTTTACTTTTCTGCTCCCTCTCTGAGCACCATGGCTTTCGATGTGCTCAGTTAGTCTAGCTATATATTGACTCTATAGTGGACTTGTAGAGCTATTTTAATTTTGATAGCTTTGTTTTACATATACCATGTTTTTAGATGTTTTTCGAGACTGGTTTTATGACCATGTTTTTATGCTTTTAAACAGGCATATTTTAGCATTAGTTGACCTTATCGGCCTTCGAATGAGAAATGGGTGTTATGTACCCCAACCTAGGCCTAAGTAGCAAAACGACCTTTCTACCTTGCTCTGCATAACACTTCTAGCACTGACCTTTTACCTAATTTTGTGCTGAATAAATGTTAATGCTGAGCACTGTCAGCTTTTAAAAGGGAGTATCGAAATGAGTCCCTATTGGGCTCTGGTTTTGAAGAAGTAATAAAGTCTAGATTGAGAATGAACACTAGTGTGAAAAAAATTGTGCATGCTCACTTCTTGCTCACTTCTCACAACTGGAGAAGTTACTGCGTGTCATCACTCAAGGTGAGCGCTGTAGCAGGAAATGAAATCCTTTAAAGAGACATTTTCTTTCCTTGAAACTAGCCTCATTTCTTATACATGAGGATTGTTAGAAAAGTCCCCTGCACATGACGAACATAACAAGATTAACATACTCTGTACAAAAGTCATAGTCACTTTCATCCTAGGGCGAAAAAACTACTCTGCATAATTGCAGGTATTGATTTAGGCTATTGTACATAATCCTACTTACAACATATCGATTATGGTAGGAACCCTGAGGCTATCTTTATTGTATAAAAGAACCATACCTTCACTAGACAGACAGAGGAGACGCTTCCACGCTGACACAAGACACTGAGGGTCCCAGCCTGCCGAAGCTACAACACGCAGTGGTCTGACATCCCTTGCGGGGTGTCCAACTCAAGACCAAGATGGGGTCCTTCATTCTCTCACATCAGGTAATGGGGTTGGTTCTTTCCTAGGGGATTCTTGGCTTTACACCCACTTACATGCTAGATACCCTTAGGTACACTTACATAGGAGTACGCTTGACTACTGTCATGTTTATATGTCTGCATATATTCACTGGTTTAGCACCATGGATAAATTCTACCTTCTATTTACTCTGTTGCTGCTTGTAATCTTATACATTTGCTTCTGTCTAATAATTTTTGCATCAAACGTATTTTATACCAGAATGATGCTGGTTCAATAAATGCCTATTGAAAACGTCTCACCATTTATTCTGTGTGTCTCTCTGAGACTAGTGAGCACAATTGACTGGGCAAAAAGTACTGCACTGTTTCCACGATCCCTGAAGGATCAAGGGTTGTCATGTTCGAGGGTTGCCAGAAACTATTCGCTGCTTGGTAAGGTTAGGGGGCTTATAGTGGCACTGTGAGCTAGCTGGTCTAAAGGCTAACATATCCTTCAGGGTGTCCGGAATCAGTCTAGACACCAACGGGCACATGCATCATGCTAGGATTTTGCGAGTCCTTCATTGGGAATGTTAAGGATTCGCAATTAAGGACTTGCAAAATCCTATGCATGTAGGAATCACTATAATAATAGCGATTCCTATACATTCCTTATTTGCGACTCGCAAATATCGAGTCGCAAATAAGGAATAGCTTCCTGTTCATTCCTATGGGCCTGTAGGCCCATAAAAATGAATGGGAAATTGCAAGCACAATTTGCGAGTACCAACTGGTACTCGCAAATTGCTCATGCAGTTTCAAGGGTGCAAGGGTGTCAAAAGGACACCCTGTTGCACCCCTGAAATTGATCTGTGCCCAAATGTTGCGCACACACATGTCCCAAGGACATGTGTGTGTGTGTGTAACCTACAACTTTGAAAAATGCACTTTAGTGCACTTTTCAAAGTTTTTGCAAATTACCATGAAGTTCAACTTCATGGTAATTTGCGCCCCCTAGTAGCGAAATCGTTACTTCAAAGTGGTTCTTGCATTGCATTTAAGGAATCGCAAAATGCGATTCGTTAACTGCAATCGCAATTTGAGAACTCGCAATTAATTGCGAATTCTCAAATTGCGAGGGCCTTGACCCTTGATGCATCGCAAAAGCTAATTTTGCGATCGCAAATGGCCGATTTTTGTGAATCGCACTGTTTGCGATCGCAAAAAGCTTTGATGCATGTGCCAGCAAACCCCTTAGTTTATATTGCCCAAACGCACAGATCCGATGTATTTTTAGGAACTACACAGAAATTCCATAGCTTTCCAGCACAGAAATGTGAGGAAAATGTCGTTTTTTTAGACAGATTTTGAGGTTTGCAAGGGATTCTAGGCCACAGAACCTGATGAGAGCAACACAGGTACACCTGGGTGGAGTTCGCGGAGTTCCGCTATGTGGAAATCCGGGAGGTGACTAAAAAACTTTGCAGAGCTAAGCAGAGTTCCTTAAGTGGCGAAGTGCGCTTGGTCACGCCTGTTAGCCTTGATTTTCAGCGCTGGGTGTTTGTCCTGTCCTGTAAAATCAATGCAAGCGCAACCATGTGCAGCGCAAGAGGGCGCTGCTTCTTTTCTGCTGTTCGAGGAGATTTTCTACTTGTGCGACAAATTTCTCAACGCAAACGGAAGGTTTCTCAACATGAGCGGTTGTGGCCACTCGCAACCGCCCGCATTGAGAAATCTCATCGGGAGTTCCATTTTTTTCACTCCCGCTCACCAACTTGATGTTGCGGCGCACAAGCAAGGAAAATCTCACTGGGAGGTGAATTTTCCTCACCCGCACTCGCCAACTTGACTTTGGGGAGCACGAGCGAGAAGGATCGGAGTTTTATGGAACTCTGTGTGCTCCACAGAGCACGGAGTGCAGAAAACTCCACAAACTCCTCTAACAGAGCAGAATTCACCACCCTGCATACACACATCAGCCCATCCTGGATTACCCTGGATGTCTAGTTTTTGAAAATGTACAAGTTTGCTAGGTTTCCCTAAGTGCCAGCTGAGCTAGGGCCCAAAATCCACAGCTAGGCACATTGCAAAAAAAGGGTCCGTTTACAGTGGAAAAACGTGATATGTCCATGTAGTGTTTTGGGCCGTTTCTTATTGCGAGCACTAGGCCTACCCTCACAAGGGAGGTATAATTTTTATTGGGATACTTGGGAGAATGCTGAGTGAGTAGAAGTGTGTGGCTCTTCATAGATTCTAGAGCTTTCCAAAACAGAAATGTTAGGAAAATGTTTTTTTTTCTTTTTACAAATTTGAGGTTTGCACAGGATTCTTTGTAAAGGAACCTGGTGATAGCCACACAGGGTCACCCTATCCTGGATTCCCCTGGGTGTCTAGTTTTGAAAAATGTACAGGTTTGCTAGGTTTCCCTAGGTGCCGGCTGAGCTAGGGCCAAAAATCCACAGCTCGGCTCATTTCAAAGAACGGGTCTGTTTTCAGAGGAAAAATGTGATGTGTCTACGTTGCTTTTTGGACTGTTTCCTGCGCAGACACTAGGCCTACCCACACAAGTGAGGTACTATTTTATCAAGAGACTTTGTGAAATGCTGGGTGGAAGGAAGTTTGTGGCTCCCCTCAGATTCCAGCGCTTTTCATCACAGAAATGTGAGAAAAATGTGTTTATTTAGACAATTTTTGAAGTTTGCAAGGGATTCTGGGTAACAGAACCTGGTAAGAGCCACACAGTCACCCCATCCTAGATTTCTCTGGGCATGTAGTTTTAAAAAATTTACAGGATTGCTAGGGTTGCCTAGGTGCCGGCTGAGATTGGGCCCAAAACCCACAGCTAGGCCCATTACAAAGAAAGGGTGAGTTTTCAGTGTAAAAAATGTGATGTGTCCACATTGCGTTTGGGCCATATCCTGTGACGGGCACTAGGCCTACCCACCCAAGTGAGGTACCATTGTTATCGGGAGACTTAGGGGAACACAGAATAGTAGAATGCATGTTATTACCAATTGCCTTTCTAATTATTTCTGCCTTCCAAATGTAAGACAGTGTGTAAAACAGAAGGTATTTTGCAAAATGCCCTCTAATTCACTTGCTAGGATGGGTACCCGCAAATTCAGAGATGTGCAAATAACCACCGCTGCTAAACTCCATATCTTGTCCCCAATTTCAAAAATATGCTGGTTTCTTTCATACCTATTTCTCACTCTATATTTTGCCAAATGAATTGCTGTATACCTGGTACACAGTGAAAAACTACGTTAAGGTGCAGCTCAGTTATTGGTTCTTGGGTTTGTGGTGAACCTACAAGCCCTATAAATCCCCATAACCAGAAGGGTCCACCAGACATAACAGTATATTGCTTCAAAAATCGGCCATAGTTAGAAGAAGTTACAGGTAATAACATCGGCACAAATGGCAGTTTTTTTCAACTCAATTTCAATATTTTTTTATTTCAACTGTTATGGAATCAAGAGTTTTGGCCAGGATCTCACTAGAAGGGAGCAAACCTTCAGTGAGTATTTATAGCAGGCTTGAAACCACTGTAGGGATGGAACCATACCTTTGCGTCCTTTATAATGCCCAAGAGAGGTTTTTAATGTCACGTTTTAGGCTCAATTTTTTACCGTATTTATTAGCCGAACCAGCCGGTTTTAGCAGGTCAATTGAGCAGAAGGGTGCCTGCGGCTGCGACAATAAGTCTCCGCAGGACACCCTTCATTTTGTACTTCTTTGTTCCATTTACACTAGCCCCAGACGTAGATTTTTAAAAAATATTTTAAAGGAGGCAAGATTCACCCGAGCCAAGGAGGCACTGACCTTTTTACAAAGGGCTAGTGACCCGTTAACATTATGTGCGGTGATAAGTTTCTTGAAATTTGCACTTAGACTCAGAGTATCTAGAGGCCAGTACTAATTAGGAATACTGTAGACTCGCCACTTGTTAGCCCTAGTTAGCTATCCATAAGGATTGTATGTGAATAATGAAATATTTGTATGTACTGAGATTCATTTAATGTTCTGTATACTGATTTAATACTGTTTTAACTGTACTAATGTGGACTCTTTTATGATGGTTTTTAACCATCGAATAAAGAACTATTGAATTGAATTGAATATTTCAACTGTTACTTTCTATAGGAAAACCTTGTAGGGTGTGCACAAATCAACCCTTTGCTGAATTCAGAATTTTGTCTACTTTTTAGAAATGTATAGCCTTCCAGGAACCATTATTGGTTTTAGGCCCATTTCCACCTTTAACTGGAAAGAGGTTGAAAGCACAAAAATGGGAAAAATGGGCTATGTCCCAGTAAAATGCCAAAACTGAGTAGAAAAATATGGTTTTCTGGCAAACATCTGCCTGTTCTTGAAAGCTGGGAAGATGGTAAATGTTAGCTCTGTAAACCCTTTGGTGATACCATTTGAAAGGGGAAAAAAACATCCCCTTTCTTCTGCAGCACGTGTTTTCCATTCTTCCCCCCCAAAAAAATGTAGCTGTAGTTTGGCTAAATCCACAAACCCTGTGTACCTTTAGAATTATCAGGGTATTAGGAAAAACCCCCCACAAATTTGGCATGGATACTGTTTGTGGACAAAAAGTTATGGGGGCCTAAGCGCAAACTACCCCAAATAGGCTAAAAAGGCTTAGCACAGCGAGGGAAAAGGCTTAGCAGCGAAGGGGTTAAAGCTCATCCTGGGCTTCCTTCCTGAGTCCTACTTTGTTCAATGTTTACATGTCCCTGTTAATTGCTCATTGACTTATTTGGTATCTCAACTGTCATATGCAGATGACATTCAACTGATCCTTTTCCTTAGACAGTAACTCTTCGAGTTCTGAACTGAACTTTAAAAGTTGTCTCTCTCAAGTTATCAAATGGAAGAATCTGAATTATTTGAAGCGCAATACGGAAAAGATTGAAATCGTCCATTATTTTCTGCCTCTAACCTTTGGCCTGCAGGATTTATCAAGCCACCTTCCCCCACTGGTGTTGCTTGGAATTCAGGGGTTAAATTTGACAAATATTTATCCTTCCACCACCAAGTGGCTGACGTCACTGGAACTTGTCTTGCAGTGACTAAGGCACTAAAAATGTTATATGAGTTTCTTCCACTAGCTGCTAGGAATACAGTGGCACACACTTTGATACCTTCTAGGTGGGATCGACTATTATAACAGTCTTTACCTTGGTGTTTCTAAACATCTTATTAAGAAACTTAAGGTTGTGCAAAATACTGTATTTTGACTTGTACTCACAATTCCTTGGAGGGCTTTTATTTAAAGTAGTTAAGGGAACTTCACTGGCTTCCGACGGCAAAAGTGGATTTTGTTTAAATCACTCACCAAAGTTTTTAGAACGGTCCACAAAACTAGTCCGGAATTTTTTTCAAACCGGTTTAAATCATATGTCCCCCATAGAGCTTTGAGATCTGCTAATGAACAACTTGTATCAATTTCAAATTTCAGGTTGAAGACTACAGGAGGAAGATCTTTTTCAGTGTTAGAGGTGAAGGCCTGGAATCAGTTCGCTCTTTTTTTGAGATAAGTAAAAAACGATACTACCTTTAGAAAGCTCCTTAAGACCCGGCTTTTGTCTCTGTCATAATCTGACCTTCTCCATGGGGTAAGTTAAATGATATTTGCAGATTTAGCGCCAAAATGCCCCTTTGGGGTGACTTCTGCACTTTATAAATGATTATTCCATGCCACTGTTTTTGGCAGTTGAGGTGAGAAGCATTTTGTATAAAACAACCATGCAGGGTAGTCCCAACCCGTCAGGTGTGCGATTACCTGACCACACCGCTCTCTGGGGTCAATTAGGATGCAGGGCGGATCGCCATCGCCCGCATGGCGGTGGCGATCCGCCCTACATCCTTCCCCACCCGCCACCCGTATCCCCCCGCCATATTAGTATGGTGGGGGGGACCCCGACAGACGTAAAGACCGTCCGCCGGTTTTCCGCTGGTCTACCAGTCGACCGGGCGGAATAGGTGCTCAATATGGTGGCGGTGTCTGCATGACACCGCCATCCATATTATGATGCAGCCGGAGATGTGCCTTTCCGTGGCAGCGATGCCACCATGGAAAGGCATGCATCCTAATCGGCCCCTCTGTGTTTTCTGCGGCATGTTTTCAGTCTTTGCTGCACACCTCCATCACTGATCCTTTATGGCAACATCTGGGTCACGCAGGGCATGACATCTCACAGCTGGAGCACTGATCTAGTTCCTTCTTGTTGGTGAGCGGTGCGCCTTTGACAGCAGTTGACTTTCCATTTGTTGATTGTTTTGGAATACAGCCAGTGCTATTGTGAGGCACAGATGGGGACACAAATGAGAAAGAAAGCTGAAATTTGGCTCTGCGAGTTCATTGGTGACAGTCACACTAGCAAAATCAACAACTTCTGCAGCGAATCTTTTATCACCATAAAAGATATTCACACGTTGTATGAAACGAAATGCACGCGTCTCCCTAAATGCGAATGTGACCGACATATCTGAAAGCCGAAGCAACCAGCCAACACGAGTGACATCGCAGTGTTTTTGAAGGAAAAATGAATGTTTTAAGTGAAAAATAATGATTCTAAGATATGGAACTCCCTCACATTTAATCGGTCCCCTTCGACTAACCAATGGTGAGACTGTCCTGTAATGCTACAGGCTCATATCTAGAGCGTGAGACTTGCTCTGTAAACCTATACTTTATTAGTTTACATGTGAGTGCTGGAGAAGTTCAGCGGCCTGAATGTTTTTTTGTGGAAGTTGGTGGCGCTAATTCTGAATGTCGCACACAAATCTGTGAATAGCAGTTTATGCTTGGCAAATCTGCTAGTGGTTTCACTGTGAGCACGGGCTCTGATTCACAATTGGGACATCATTGCAGCGGATGTGGGGAGGGGGCACGTGCAGTTCTATGATAGCTCTTAGGGAATATGAATCCAGTGGTACCGTGCCATGTCTTAAAGTGACAGGACAGGGCCTGCAGGTGCCAGGTGTCCCCTTGCACTCCAACCATGTGATCAGGGAAGCACATTCTGAGGACAGGCCTTTATCGACCCCTCCAGAGAAGCTTTCATGATTCCATCCAAATCCTAATTTAGTTATGGGAATATTGTACTGAAATATTTGTTTGGTTACGCGCATTTTCTCCCCTAAAACACGTTATAGCAATAGTGCCTCTATACACACCGATTTCTCCAGTCCACTAAGATGGACAGAGACATAGGTATGAAGTTCTATCCCCTAAACATCTGAGCCATTATACTGTAGGGTGTCTGATTTGGAAAAATCAAATTTTAATCAGACTGATGGCAGTTGCACCCATCAGTTCGTCAGCCAAGTACATTCACCAAAGGTCTGAATCTGCGCTTCATCGCATATCGAGAAGAGTCACTTTAGCAACAATCCATCCTTAGTAAGGTTCCAAGAGGGCCTTAACCCACCTCAGGTTCCATACGGGGTAGTGAACCATTAATTGAACAAGTGACTTCCATGTGCCACTAGCCAAATCTCAGATGTTGTAGCACAGTTTAATGCAAAATACAAAGCTATACTTCAATGTGTCGCTAATGTTTTCCTTTAAACATGGCTTTAAGTGGGCCGGATCCTGCTGGTGCTGAGCGCTGTCAGTTTTCAAAAGGGGCTCTGTTTTTTGTCCTTGCACGGACGGTCCCTGTTTTTTGAGAAATAATAATGTCTAGAGTGAGACTGAACACTAGTATGGAAAAGATGTGTGCATGCTAACCTCTTGCTCACTTCTTTACAAGTTACGGCTTGTCGTCGCTCCAAGTGAGTGTTGGAGTGAGAAATGAAATCCTTTAAAGAGAGACTGTGTGCAAATGTCGAGTCACCTACTAAATAACTCAATAAACAGATTTGTTCCATAAAGAGAGACTTTTTCTTTCTGGATTTCCCTTCTCTAACGCAGCAACGTTATTGTGCCAGCCATTGGGGCACAACAGATCAACATCAGAACCACCAGCGACCAAGCCATCACGATCCGGCTCAGCCCACTGTTGTCCGAGTCACAGACGATCAGTGGTAGTCAGCCACGAGAGCAACCACGCTCTGCCTTTTCATGGAAAACATGCAAACTGCGGTGGAATCCAGCAACAGACACAAGCAAAGTGTTTCTCACTACCATTATCTTCTAAAGGGGGACTTACGTGCAACTAGCCTGAGTGACCCTGCTCCAGCCCAAACAGCACCAGCAAGTCAGGTCCCAACTTCCATAGGCAAGAAAAGCAGTCACACAAGTCTTGCCCTCCCAGCCTGCAAGGTCAGCAGAAAGCTCATGTTTGAGCAAATAACGTAACCCCTCCCACACCTGCGAGTGACCACCAGTCTCTCCCAGACTTCCTCATGCATCCTTTTTATCCCATCTCAGTAAACTCAAGTTGAGTCACTGAATAAACTGCGGCCGTTATGCACCAACAAACATGGATCATAATTAAACATTGCATTTCAGTGGTCATTAGTACCCTCGATAATTTCAATACTTCATCACACCGGCCATCTTTATCTAACAGTCTGATTAATTGGCCCATAATAACAATTACAGCACTTCTCGCACAGCCCCCTTTAGAAGGTGTCTAGCATTCACAGCCTCTAAGCTTCCCTTGCTACCAACATCTGAGTGGGTGGCTACCAGTCCTTGCCTGGGCTGCAAGTGCAGTGTCCGCCTGTGCTGACCCTGTGCTGGTCATTTGTCTGCGCCCAGTGCCCCTGCTGTAAGGCATCCCAAGGACACTGTTTGAGCGGCTCCTCTTCCTAGGCTATTTTGCTTTCTTGGCTGTCTAAGTGTGCTGTCTCGGTGGCCACCTTGACTGCTCCCAACCTGCGGCTGTGATGCCCGCAATTCAGTGTGGGTGGGCCAACGTGGAGAGGTTAAGTTATGTCCAGGATGTTGCACCCTGCCCTTTTAATGCTCATTTTGTGCCGTGTGATTTCTTGTGGTTGTGGGGTTTGAAACATGCCGCCCGAACTCATGCTTCCAATTTTCACAGGCTTGCAGCGATTCTTCGCTGGCGTACCGCCTTCTGTCTCCTGACGGTGCTATCCTCTGGAGGGGTTCATCATGGACCCCTCATTGGTTCGGCTTTGCCTTCCCGTCCTGCGACTTGACTCCTGAGCATTTGAATGGCTGTGAAGCTTTCTCTTTGTTGTTTGCTCCATGCTGTATTGTCACCTCTCAAAAAATGCAGCCATTTGTTTACATTTCCTTGGACACAAGTTGAACTTGGGCGGAGTACCTTATTTGCTATCCACCCAGTGATAAAGGATCCAATTCCCCATGCCTGCACAAGCACTCGGAGCACCTTTGCTACTCTACTGGGGGCTTACATGATACTGCTGCCTTTACCCATCTCAACCATCTTCTGTTCATCAGACTCAGGCGAAAGGCTGAGATGGGATCGAACCTAGAAAGTCACACAGCGATAGCTGCAGTAGCGCCCAGCCCAACAGACAACCCTACAGCAACATTGTCACAGCAACATTGTCACGGTATCGCGCGCCTGCTGCTGGTTTGAAAAACTCATGATCTGTTTGTCCGGTTTACTTTCCAATTCACGAGCTGTCGGTGAGCCAGGCCTCTGGGATTAGTGGCGAATTGTGTATGAAGTAGTAACGCACTGCTCTGAAATAAGGGATTTGTAATTAATGTAATGTCACAGCTCAGTGGTAGAATTATTTTGTGTATAAAACCTAATCGTCATTTGTGTCGCTGGAATGATAACACACAAAATACTCCCTCCTTAGTCTTAAAGTGCTTTACACAGATTGCAAAAAATCTAATACACCCCCATTTTCCAGAGACAAATACTGGCCACTTGATCACGTTTTAAGTTCCTGCAAAGGCCCAGCCATGATACTGAAATAAAACTTCAAACAAAATCACCTGTTTCCGCTTTTAACGTTGCCACAAAGGCTAGTGTGCAGGTGCACAGGAACATATCCTGTCTATGCAGAGGCAACTCGGGCCTACCTTTGAAAGGGTGCTAGTGACGGCATGTGGGAGTTGCTGGTGCCGTCAGTGACTATACTCCCCTGTGGACATTCCTTCTAAGGTCAGATCGACCACCGGGCCCTCACCCCAGCAGCTTCCTGAGAGAACACCCTCATTTTGTCATCTACCCAGTGGTGTACAGCAGGGGAGTTCTAATTGAGTAAACTTGACATATTACAACTCCATGCATTTTTTCACTGTACACAAAATCCATTGAGATTCATAGTTAGAAAAATATGAGTGGCTGCAGTAGTGGCTGCTCGGGGCAGTGGGGGGCTTGTGTCCTTCTTCAGCAGTCCACATGGTCCCCCTGCTGTGAGCAGCCTTCCCTCAGCACAAAACTCATGGCCTTCCTGGCCTGCACGCCTGTACAAAACCATGTCCCAGCATGCCCACTGCCTCCACTGACCCAATCACATGCAAGCAACCCTGTGTGTGGAGGAAGCAGGCTGCTGCTGATCACTTAGTTCTTGCTCTGGAATGTCGCACGATTCAAAGGCGATGAGGCAGGACACACCCTGACTATGCATTGCATAATCATGAATCTCTCCCTACTCTTTCCACAACTATGTAAGCATAATTACAAATGTCCGTTTCGCTCTTATGTGGGTGGCATAAACCCTTGTACCTCTTCTCCCCCGCACGTGAAACGCTATGGATGGGGCCAGTGGAGGCGTAGAGGAATCGTGCTCCTATATAAACGCAGGAACACCATCTTTATACTGCACTGGCACATGATGGGCACCTGGGTTTCACAAAAGGAGACGTGCAACTGTTTGTGATGCAGATTGGGGTGTACAAAATCTCCCTACTTCCACGGATAGAGTAATTTCACAGTTACACACACTTACACTCACCATACACTAGGGCCCATTTCACTAACATACACTCAGATACTCCACCAGCATTGAACCTGTGGAAAGAAAACTCCTAAACACCCCACATCTACACTGAGGTCGATAAGACCTAGTTATTGTAATTGTCATAATCTAAACAATCTATACAACAATAATCAAATAGAGTACTCAATAATCGACAAGAAATAATCACCAACACCGTATTTAAAATTATGATTCTTTATCTAAAATTAGTCAAAGAAATTAATCAGAATAAATCATTTTCTCATAATTACCTATTCTAGCTAAATGTCAGAATGGGTCATCAGGACAAGTCTCTCAGTAGAAATCTCCCAAGTCACCGTCCTCACAGCATCGATCCTCACCAACGCAGGTTTGGGAAGAAATGGCAAAGTGGCCTCCCACCCTCTCTAGGCTAACAATATTTATAATGAAACTTGCAATATTAAAGAAACATTAAATGTTCTACACGTCCGCCGAACCGCTGAGCAGAGCGAGCAGGAAAGGATGTAGCATCGCTACATTTGGAAAATCTCCGCTCAGGAAAATCACAAAAATAAAAAGACAGAACAGGAACCAAAAATAAAGTAACTTTTAACATCCACATTTCCTTGGCGATGACACAATGAGCTCAGAGTTCTTTCTTTATAGCTCCTTTGTCCTCCAAGGCTGTTCCGATACATCTGGAAACTCGCCCAGAACTGCTGCTGTCCTCACGGAAAGTTTTAACCAGGCAAGGACTGTGGTCAGATGTCTCGTGACCATATTCAACAAGGCCCTCTCATCACAAATCTTTCACTCGAGGCCAGGCTGCAAACGGCAGCCATTTTCCGTTAGGCCAAAATGGACCATCTTAATTAAAAGAGACAAAAACAACGTTACCACAGCATAATGATTAAACAGTGTTAACCCCACTAATACCCTTATGTGTATGTAATTATCTAGCTTTTGCAACACAGGAAAGCATTAGTTCAAAAGCGTTTCGTGCTTTAAAATAAACAGCACTCAGCAACGTTTATTTAATAAAACATGCACATTGTCAATAGGCAACACATACGCGTTCCCACGTGTAATTCTCTCTTGTTAATTCGTACATGTTGATAAGTAAAAACACTTACACAAAACAAATAATTAATAATTAATGATTATTAACGTTAATTATGACAAATAGACAAACCAGAGCTTAAAAACCCAATAGATTTTCATCAGAAAATCCTGCTCCAGCAATCCCCCCTTTGGTGATTTTATCACCAAATAACCCAAAAAAAAAATTTAGTGAAATTTAGTCCCATTTTAGGAGAAATTGGAAATGTCTTTTTCCTCCTTACACAACAGTACACACCAAACACTCTTTCATCATCCCTCTTTGTTTCTAAGTAGACACTCTCCCTTAATTCTTCTAATTCAATTTCTTGTGGTTCTCTTTTCAACCTTTTATTTCTCTTTTCATTATTTCTTTTAATTAATTTCTTTTTCCCTCCCCTGTTTTTACAACACAAACACACCAATCTCAATATTAATAAAGCAACAATTATACAAGTTAAAGGAAACAATATCTTACCTATAATAGTACTACCTATTTTTGCAATAAAATTCTTAACAGCTATCACCTTATTAGCTATTTTAGTCCAAATACTTTCAGCTTCAAGTGGTACTAATTCTTCATGCAAATCAGTAATATTTTTGATATAGACCTTCAGGTCTTTGCTTTCGTCTGGAATGCAAGTGCAACAATGTTGAACTTTCAGCATTCCACAAACTCCACCCTCCTTAGCCAATAGAATATCAAGAGCAAGTCTATTTTGCATAGACATGGCACGTACGGCAATTAGTTCCGTATTCACCAAAAGAAACCCTCCAGCGGTATTTGTCGATAAGCGATCCACCACTGTTGACAGTTTCCGAATCCCATAAGCATTTAAAGAAATTCCCACTGCTGGAATTAAAGCTCCAAAAATGTCACCCACTATTTCAGACCAAGTTTCCCTCTTGAAGCGCATTAGTAAATTAATATGTTCTACATCTTCTATTCTATCTATATGAAAAATCTTTGGAAAAACCAGGCCCACATAACACGTGCCATACCAATGGTCAGGCAACTTGTAATAAGCCTTGTTCCCACAAACATAATACACTCCTGGAAAAATTGTATCTTCTCCACCTCTGAAACCCCATCCTGTTGCAATGAAGTATGTATCATGACATAAACTAGTCCCAACAAAATATGTATCATATTGGGATTTCCCTCTTGTAATGCACAGCTTACCCTTCTGTGGTGCATCTAAAGCTAAAGTTGGACTAGCTCCATTTCTCAATTCTTTTCCCATCTCAATGTCCCAAATTGTCTCACTCACTTTGTATTTCCCTACCTTTTCATGCATACTCAATCTCCTTTCCTCCACCATGTTCAGAAAAGCTTTCTCCTCTTCTTCCAAACTACAAGTTAAATTATTCTTAAAAATGTAATCTAATGTTAATTCTTCTTTCTCAATAAAAATCTCACCAAAAATGTTAGCTTCTTTAGCTGGATTCAGCTCTTTGTTCATTGGCAAGTGCCCAAAAATACTATCTTTGTTAGACATCTTATAATCTATTTTCCCTAACAGATAAAAAACACTACTTAATACACTACAAGAAATTCCATACGTAGCTGGTAAATGGTGATAAGTAACACCCTCTGAAACGGATGCAGGTAATTGCATACAAACGTAGCAATCCCTTACTTCCATTGTTTTCACATATTCGTATAGCAATTTTGAAAAAACATTACTAGAAAAATCATTAATTGACCTATCTTTATGCATGTAAGTATTACTAATTCTAGTTGGAACTACTTTTTGCGAATTCTTTTCTACATTTGTCTCATTCTCAGTATGTATTTCAAATGTACCTATTGAAACTCTAAATGTAACTAATAAAGCTAAAATACCCCATAGTAGCATTAATAATCCAGTACAGCAGCAGCACATTCTACACCATCTTCTTAAGAAGGCACATCTACTTTGATTATTCTCTATGTTAGCCATTTTACTACTTTGACCTTGTCTTTTGACTTAGCCTCTACTACTCCACTACTGTAACTTCTCAAACTTTGGATTACTTCAGACAGCTGAATTTCAGACTTTCTCCTTTTCACTTTTTCCAGTGATTTCTTCAGTTCACTCAATTTGGATATTCATCACTTTTCACTCCTCCTTCTTCAGCAACATCAAATTGTATCAGATCATCAACAACATCCTGTGCATCTGACTCTTCTCCAATGTCAGTCAGGATAACTTTTAAGATTCCAACAGATTCTTCCTTTTCCTCAACCACTTTTCTCAAGATCCCCTCCGGATTGTTTCGATTCACTGTTTCTTCTTCTCCTTCTTCAGACAGTGCCACATAAGACCATTCCGGTGATCTGTACTTTTGGTTGGGTCTTCTAATTCTCTTTATTTCCTCAGGTTCTCTTGACTCCTTTCGCTCCTTCCTTTTTACTTCGTTTTGACTCGACACTTCATTCACTTGTTCAGCTTTCGATGTATTCCCTCTTATCAGTCTGTATCTCAGCCTCTTTACTCTGTTGTTAGGCCAAAAATCTCCTCTTACAACCTTTTTCGGTCTTGTTTCTGTATTATTTCTTTCTCCAATCCAAGTTCTCTTTCTCAGAACTCGACCTTCTGATTTGCCATTCTCACTTTCATCCGATTCTGTTTCAAATGCCTCTTGTTCTTCAGCAGTTTTCTTTCGCTCCACAGTCTTTTTCACCACTATTTGAGACTTCCCTACTTCTTTCCCTCCTCGGGTCTCCGACACGCAATCTTCTTGCTGTCTACTTATCCCTTCACCTAGCTTATTAGAAGTGTTCCCTACACCTCCTCGGGGGTCTTCCGCAATCTGTCCCTCTCTATCTTCTTCTGACCCTACTTCTTCAGATATAATCTCAAGTGGTTCTTCAATCTCCTCCTCTTCTGATTCAGGAGTAATTTCTGTGGAACTGCTCTTTTCTTTTCTTTTTCCTCCACTGCTTTTTGGAACTTCAGGCTCTCTTACAGAATCTGATCTCCTTTCTGAGATTTTCAATGGTTCTCGTTCTCTTGAAGCCTTTTCTGCTTCTTTTCCTGAACTTTGATTTTTTCTCACTGGTTCTGGGTCTTCATCATCACTGGAATCTGACTCTTCAAAATACTTTCTACCAGTCCCATCCTTTGGGTTTGGAACTCTCAGAGTATGACTCGCATGCACCCAGTTTTTCACACCAGCACACTTCACTGCAGTCGTTGTAGTTAGAATGACTTGTCTTGGTCTTCCCCACCTCGGAACCAAGCAATTTCTTCTTCTGTGAACTTTAATCCTCACCCAGTCTCCTGGACTCAGATCATGAGCTTGCTTCTTCTCAAGTGTAGTAGCTTCTTCTCCAATCTGGTGAAACACAGAATGAACTGCGTCAGCCAGGCCTTTACAGTAATCCAAAATCATGTCATCAGTTATTGTCATCAACTTATTGACAGGTACATATGCATGTCGCATTGCACGTCCCATTATGATTTCGTGCGGACTTAAACCAGTAGTTCTATCTGGAGTAGACCTAATAGTCATTAGCACTAGAGGCAAGACATCCGGCCATTTCATACCAGTGGCTAAACACATCTTACCAATCCTGTTCTTGATTGTGCCATTTATCTGCTCAACAACACCAGAAGCCTCTGGTCTGTATGCACAATGTAGCTTCTGCTGTATGCTCAATGCTTCACAAATCAAACTCATGAGTTCATTATAGAAGTGTCCACCTCTATCAGACTCAATCGTTACCGGAAATCCGTACCTAGGAATCAACTCTCTTAACAGTAACTTTGCCACTGTTACTCCATCATTTCTCCTAGTCGGATAGGCCTCAACCCATCTTGAAAACAAACAGACTACCACTAGTACATATCTCAGTCTGTTCACTTGGGGCATTTCAATGAAATCAATCTGCATTCTTGTAAAAGGACCTCCTTCTCTGCCTATTGTTCCCAGACTCACCACTGTTTTTTTCCCAGTGTTAAATTGCTGGCAAATCAAACATCTTTGACAGATACTTTCTGCAATTGTCCTGAACTTTGCATTGTACCAGGTTTGCTTAAAAGACCTAATCATCGAATCCCTTCCCAAATGTCCCTGGCCATGATACATCCTTGCCATTGCTGACAGCATGGAGTTCGGCATTACTGGTCTGCCATCTCTATAGACCCAAACATGGTCTGTCTCTCTTGGGGCACAACCTGCCTTAATCCAATCTTTCTTTTCTTCCTCCTCTGCCTCATCCTGCAACTGTTTCACTTCATCCCACGTCTCTAAGACATTAGTAAACATCACAGAACAAAAAGACATTTCACCTTCTCGTTCCCGATTAATGGACTGGTTATTCTTGGCGCAATATTGAGCAATGTCATTTGCATAACGGTTGCCCACTGTCACAAAATCATCTCCTTGTCCATGAGCAGCACATTTTACAACTGCTAATTCTTTAGGCAGCTGTATCGCCTCAAGTAATTTCCCAATCACTTCAGCATTCTTTATTGGAGTCCCACTCGACGTCAAGAAACCCCTTTGTAGCCAAAGTTGGCCAAAGTCATGCACAACTCCAAATCCATACTGACTATCAGTCATCACAGTCGTTCTCAAATCTTTCCCAATTTCACAAGCTTTTGTCAATGCCACTAATTCAGCAACTTGCGCAGATTTCACTCCTTTCAATGATGATGCTTCCATTACTTCTGAAACCTTACACACTGCATATGCTGCACATAGCACACCCTCATCATTCCTCAGGCATGATCCATCCACAAACAACACATGATCACTCTCATGCAAGGGAAGATCCCTTATGTCTGGTCTCGGTTTTGTACAGTAATCAAGCACATCCAAACAATTGTGATCATCTTCTGTTTTCACACCCACATTTTCAATATCCGGCAACAATGTCGCTGGATTCACATTCACACATCTCTCAAGAGTCACATTTGATGCTCCCAGAATGACTTTCTCATATTTAGTCAACCGACTATGTGACATGTACTGAGTTCTGCTTCTTGTCAAAAGAATTGCCACATTATGAGGTACGAATACCCTTACAGGATATCCCATTATGATTCCCTCACTCTGTTCTAGGCTTCTGCATGTTGCAGCCACAGATTTCAGACAACCTGGTAAACCCACAGCTACAGGGTCAAGTGTCGATGAGAAGTACGCAATAGGCCTTCTCAGTAATCCATGTTTCTGAATTAACACTGAAAGTGCACATCCATTTCTCTCACTGCAGTACAATTCAAATTCTTTTTCATAATCTGGCATACCCAAAGCAGGGGCTTCACACATTCTGCTTTTTAATTCTTCAAATGCTGCCATTTGTTCTCCATCTAGTTCCAATGGGTCTGTCATCTCACTTTTTGTCAGCTTAATCAGTGGCTTTGCTATCAGCGAAAAATTAATTATCCACTGACAACAATAACCCACCATTCCCAGGAACATTCTCACTTCCCTCTGGGTCTTTGGGGCCTTCATTTCCCTGATAATTTTGATCCTGTCATCAGTCACTTTTCTCAGACCTTTCTCAATATTGTGTCCAAGATAATGCACCTCTTTCTTGCAGAATTGCAATTTGGCTGGAGATACTTTTAACCCTCCATCTGCCAGATGATTCAGTAAAGCTATAGTATCTACTTCACAAGCTTCACGTGTCTTTGATGCCACAAGTAGGTCATCAATATACTGCACTAATACTGAGTTTTCAGGCATGATCAAACTCTCCAATGACTTTTTCAATAACTGATTGAATATTGAAGGACTCTCTGTATACCCCTGTGGGATACGACACCATGCTAAAATACGCTGGCCAAATCTAAATGCAAAAATCGGCTGGCTGTCATGATGCAATGGAATTGAAAAGAAAGCATGACACAAATCAATCACTGTATACCACTCAGCATCATGTGGAATCTGATACAAAATCACTGATGGATTTGGCACAATAGGACAACATGCTACCACAATTTGGTTAACTTTTTTCACATCCTGTACAATCCTGAACTTCCCATTAGGCTTCTTTAGCCCCATTATCGGTGAATTACACGGACTACTCAGTAGTTCTCTCAGAACTCCCTGCTGAATCATTTTCTCAATTATAGGAGTTATTCCCTCAATTATTTCTGGTGTCATTTTGTACTGAGGAATGTTAGGATAAGTAATTCCCTCTTTCACTGAAATTTTTTCACAGGATCTACATTATTCATCAATCCCACATCCTCTCCAGTAAAATCCCAAACTGTCCTTTTCACTGTGTCTCTCAGCTCTTGAGGCAAACCCTCCGGATCAAACACAGCATATGCACCAATTAACTCACTCTCTCTATTTTCTAGAGTCATCCGGTACAAAACATCCTCATCTGGTGTTTCAAAAGCTATTCCATCTGGTGTACAAAAAATTGTACAATTCATTTTACAAAGTAGATCCCTACCTAACAGGTTCACTGGACTTGTGTCACAGACGATAAATCTGTGCATGTCTGAAAATTTCCCTATTTGTGCTCTTACTGGTTCAGTAAGACGTGTCCTGATTTGTGTATTAGCTACACCAACTACTTGGATTGCTTCATCCGAGAGAGGAAGATTTCTAATATCTGTTGACCTGACAGTTGATCTTGTCGCACCTGTGTCTACTAAAAAAGTAACACCTTCTTCATTTATTTTTCCATCCACAAATGGTCCTGCCTGGTCTATTTCTAGAGTTGCACCAAGTATGCACTCTTCCTCCTCTCTTCGGCACGGTCAATAATCACCCTCAGATCAGACTCACTCCCTTCATTCTTTAACAAGTACTGTTGTACCTGGTTAGAACGCCTTGGTTTGTTTACCTGCTCATCATTGTAGAATCCCGAATCCGGATTATACTTTTGTGATCCTCTATTCTGCGGCAAGGGTGGTTTTGGCTCTTGACTCTGCTGTCTCACAACTTTCTGTTGTTGCTGCTGTTGATTATTCCCCTCGTTCTGCACCTGTTGATTTAAGGATTTTCCCTCATTATTCACTAATGGTGGATTGGTACACTCAGATCTCCAATGTCCCAGTTGGCCACAGTTGTGACATGGGAACTTTTTTTTAGCTTCCTCAAGATTCCCCTTTCCTTTCCCTACATACCTAGGTCTATTCCCTGCATTATTTCCTGCATTATTCGCCTGTTCCACCAACTGTGCTTCCTGTCTTTCCGCAACTTTCACTTGTGCCCACATTGCTTTTTCTTTCAGCTTTCTCTGTTTTGCTTCAATCTCATCACTGAAGTATTTTGCATGTCTCAGAATCTCATCTATTTTCTTACTCTGCCAATCCACAGTATGCTCACGAATTCTTTCACTAATCTCAGGTCTCAGGTCATATACAAATCTGTATACAAAATGACTCAAATCCTTGTCACCCAGGTGTTCATCTCCACTGAATTGTTTAAATGCCAGTATCAGCCTCTCGTAAAAAGCATGAACTGATTCTTTTGCTTCCTGATGTGTTCGATCTATTTTAACCCAGTCTGTTTCTTTTGGAGGTACTTTATTTTTCAGGTATACGATCACCTGCTCATATTTTCTCATTACTTCTGGATCTGGTGCTCCTGTTCTCTGATCTCTTGGATATTCCTCAGTAGGCCAACTCACAACTATTTTACACTCAGCCCACAAGTCTGCTGGAACAATTATATCAAACAGACTATTCAGGTCAATCCACAGCACTTTTGACAATTTCACAAACCTGTCTACCTGCCTATACCACTCGACGGGCTTTTCTCTCAATCGAGGGAAATCATTCGTAAATGATAAAATATCCTGTCTGGTCCATGGAACATGTACAAATCCTCCTCCAGGTATTTCTCTCATAGGATAAGTATCCACTGGTTTTTCCTTTTCTCTCACAGGAAATGCTGAATAAGTCCTATCCCCTGATTCTTCTCTCTTTTTGTACCACCTATCCTTCCACTTCTCAACATCACCCCATTTTCGCAATAAAGCGATCATCTCTTTAATCTGTCCTATTCTACCAGTACCATTCAAATTTTCAATATCTTTATCTGTGAAATCCATCCTGTAAGACTTCTGCAAAACTTTCACTTTATCAATGTCAACTCCATAGACATTTGCTATTGCTCTTAATCTGTCATGTGTATTTCTCGCTCTCCAGGTGATATTTTTACACATAAACAATAATTCACCATCATGATGATTTTTTAGAATTTCTGTTGGAACTGTCCCTGCAACAAGCTCTTCTAATTCTACACGTAACCTAGCAACATCAATTGCTTGTGAATCTTTATCCCCCTTTTGAAGAACTTTCATCCATTCATTCAAATCTTCAGCTGTTATTTCAGTAGATTTTCTCACTGGAACCACTTTCTTCTGCGGTTCTAAAATTGGCATCCCTGAACAACTAGCTTCACCAGCATCCAGTCCTGAATTAGACTGTACCTCTAATCCTTCACTACATGTGTCATGTCTGAATTTTCCTGCCCTTTTTCCTGAATCTCCTGAAGGACCAGCCAAACTTGTCAATCTATTCCCAACATATGGAATAACCAAACCATTCTCACCCGTCCTCTGCTTATCAAAAACAGGCATAACCGGACCTATAGTTACGGGTACCGTAACAGCGTCTAGATTCTTTGTCAGTTCTTTGATCTTTTCAGTCAACTCCGATGTAGTTCTGGCTAATTCTCTCGTATTTTCGCCACTGCTTCTATTCTCTCTTTCCCTGAAAGGATTACCACTTCTTAACTCAGGTGTCACACTTTCTGTCTCAATGATACGCGCTGTATCTCTTATCGGAGAAACAACTGGTGTACTCTCTTCTGGTTCCCGTCTATATGGAGGTGGTCTTTTGTAAATCATGTCATTCAAAACCTCATCCTCATATTCATTAACTCCATATCTTCTCACTTCTGCCTCAGGAACCCTTTCTGTTCCCTCTTCAACTGTTCTCATATGATATAATCCCTCTGACATACTAGCATCTCGCCATCTCGTCATTCGATCATGATGAGTTTCACGACCATGTCTCCTCCCGAACATGTACCTATAGTTGCCTCCAGACCTCTGTTTCTCTCACTCATGCACTTCCTCTTCCCATTCCACTAAAGCCTCGAACTGTGTCGGTCTTGGTCTTGGGTCAAGACATAACATCTTTTCCCGTAAATTTTTCAACACGGCCAGATTAAATGAACCATGTTCTGGAAATGCTAAAACTCCATCTTCCTTGGTATACCTAACCCAATTTTCCAACCATATACAGGTATGATACCCATATCTCGCAGCCATGAAGGATGCAGGCGTTTTCGATGGAGGTAACAATTCACCCTCTCTCGTTTTAACATCCTTATCCTTGTCAAACCAATTTTTAATCTTTCTGAACAAAGATTTTTTCTTTTTCTCTTCTTGGTAATACATTTTAACGCTTACCAAAACTTTCTAATCCCTTCCGTAATACAACTGCACAATATGATTTTTTTTTTAACCAATAACAGCGCGACTCACACTAACGCACCAATCTTGGAACGTTTACGTCACTAGAATAGCTCTACCAATCCTTGCGCGGCTCACACCAACGCACCAATCTCAGCGCGAGCACTATTCTGATCTAATATCCAATCAGAGCGCGGTCTGTTTGACGTCAGCAGTCGCTGCAGTCACTGCAGTCGCTTCTGTCTCCTGTCTCTTGTCACTCGTCTACCCCTCTTTTACAAAATTTCTCAGTAGACTCCGTGTCAAATTTCTACAAAATCTATTAGTTACAACATATAAACATCTCCATTGTCTGCTTCGCTAACCACAGAATAGTAAAGAAAATCTATTTCACAAGAATCCCGTTGACACAGTAGCACATCCCTCCACTCTGCCCTTCTAACATTCATTCATTAATTGTTTCCTCTAGGACTTGTCCAAAGAGTCTTACAATCAACTAAATATATGAACATTCACGCACATTCATACAAGGAAATATAGTACATACACACAGAATCCTGCTTTTCCCGAGAACAGCGAACAATCTGCTCCACTACAGAATTATAACACACATTAACCAAGCAGCTTACTTCTACCCAGTTTCTCAAACAAGCTCAGAGAATACCTATTACTTCTCCCGCGATAAGCTTTAACGGCGAACCTTACGGATCCCTGGGACTTAAAACCAGAGTTTCACAGATAACCTTCACTACCATACACACTCCTTATATACCAGAAATATTTCTAATAGTAACATACAACAATGTCACTGATTCCGAATTCAGACAATGTGACGCGCAACTTCGATTGTCACACGTTTTCTTTTTCCTGCATACATACAGGACCAACAATCCCGTTTTTCCCGAGAGCAGCATATACTTCCCTCTGCCCTACTACGGAACTGCTACTAGCTCCCAAGTTCCAGAAGCACTACATATAACTCAACATGACGACTCCAACATATAGTATTAGTACATATACCAACATCAATCAATAATCAATAATCAATAAGCTAATGTACAAGCAATCTAATCAGATCAAGACAATCATCAATAACCATCCTCACTCTGCTACCAGGAACTTGATGCAGATTGGGGTGTACAAAATCTCCCTACTTCCACGGATAGAGTAATTTCACAGTTACACGCACTTACACTCACCATACACTAGGGCCCATTTCACTAACATACACTCAGATACTCCACCAGCATTGAACCTGTGGAAAGAAAACTCCTAAACACCCCACATCTACACTGAGGTCGATAAGACCTAGTTATTGTAATTGTCATAATCTAAACAATCTATACAACAATAATCAAATAGAGTACTCAATAATCGACAAGAAATAATCACCAACACCGTATTTAAAATTATGATTCTTTATCTAAAATTAGTCAAAGAAATTAATCAGAATAAATCATTTTCTCATAATTACCTATTCTAGCTAAATGTCAGAATGGGTCATCAGGACAAGTCTCTCGGTAGAAATCTCCCAAGTCACCGTCCTCACAGCATCGATCCTCACCAACGCAGGTTTGGGAAGAAATGGCAAAGTGGCCTCCCACCCTCTCTAGGCTAACAATATTTATAATGAAACTTGCAATATTAAAGAAACATTAAATGTTCTACACGTCCGCCGAACCGCTGAGCAGAGCGAGCAGGAAAGGATGTAGCATCGCTACATTTGGAAAATCTCCGCTCAGGAAAATCACAAAAATAAAAAGACAGAACAGGAACCAAAAATAAAGTAACTTTTAACATCCACATTTCCTCGGCGATGACACAATGAGCTCAGAGTTCTTTCTTTATAGCTCCTTTGTCCTCCAAGGCTGTTCCGATACATCTGGAAACTCGCCCAGAACTGCTGCTGTCCTCACGGAAAGTTTTAACCAGGCAAGGACTGTGGTCAGATGTCTCGTGACCATATTCAACAAGGCCCTCTCATCACAAATCTTTCACTCGAGGCCAGGCTGCAAACGGCAGTCATTTTCCGTTAGGCCAAAATGGACCATCTTAATTAAAAGAGACAAAAACAACGTTACCACAGCATAATGATTAAACAGTGTTAACCCCACTAATACCCTTATGTGTATGTAATTATCTAGCTTTTGCAACACAGGAAAGCATTAGTTCAAAAGCGTTTCGTGCTTTAAAATAAACAGCACTCAGCAACGTTTATTTAATAAAACATGCACATTGTCAATAGGCAACACATACGCGTTCCCACGTGTAATTCTCTCTTGTTAATTCGTACATGTTGATAAGTAAAAACACTTACACAAAACAAATAATTAATAATTAATGATTATTAACGTTAATTATGACAAATAGACAAACCAGAGCTTAAAAACCCAATAGATTTTCATCAGAAAATCCTGCTCCAGCATTTGCAGCCCCGTCTTTAATATCAGATTACTCGAGCAGGACAAAGCAAGCAAAAACATCTCTTCTTCTGAAGTGGCAATATGAGTGCTTAGTTTGAGCTGGTGGTTTTCAGGGGCGGCCCTGCCCGTGTTTTGGCGACTTGTTTATTTATTTAAGGAGTTTTATATAGCGCTGGTCGGATCTGGGGTATCGGAGTGCTTTACAACAGTTTTTCGCAAGAGTCATATAATAGAGCAGTGTTATACATATTGGCACGGAAGTCTAAGTGTGCTGTGCAGTATTGAGGTAGTACGTGAGTCCTGAGATAACCTCGATTAGTGCACGTTGTCTTGGGTTGAACCTCTTAGGGGGAGGGGGGAGACAGGAGGTGGTCAAAGAGCAGGGAGGAGGAAGGTCTTTGTGTGACTTGGACTTATTTTTCCTCATCAGTCTGTCATTCAGAGCGAGAGAGAGAGAAAAAGGCAAAAGAGGGAATGAAAGAGGAAGAGAAAGATAAAACAATGTGACAAATGGAGAAAGCAGGGATAGCAAGAACCTGCTGGAGTGAGATGAAGGACAGGGAGTGTCATGTGCGGGGTTAAAGAGGTATGGGGTGGAATCAGAACTATGCAGACTTGGTATTTAGCACTGCCAAAATTTGAAGCATTGCTGCTTAACAGAACCGGCCCCCAGCACTGCTGCTTTTGTTACTGGGGGCCGATATACCAGAATCTCTGCATAACCAGCAGCACCCAGTAACAAAACGGGCTCCCACCACTCCAAATCCGGCCCACCCTTCCAGCCTCCTGTGCAAACGCCCAATGCCTGCTATGGCCAGTCTGGCCCTGGTGTGGACATAACTGTAGATGGTAGGTCTCAGGCTCTGTTCATTTAAGAGTAGATGGCAAACTTTAAGCTCCCCCCTGACTCTCTTTGCCCCGTCTTGCAAAACTTTATTATCTTTAGATAGGTAGGTGGCACATGACTTCCTTAGCTCGAGGCCTATGGAGGAATGAAATGTATTGCCTTTTTTGTCACCTGAATCGTTGTAGCATACGCTTACAAATGTGGCCTTGCTTACAGCAGCATACTCCTAACTCCTTATCTCAGTGAGAGGTGCAGGAGATGGTCCTCTTTGAGGTTCTTCGTTGCAGCGAGAACTACAGTCACCGCCCAACCCATGAACACCTCCTCGACTGATACTCTCACTGGTTATCAAAGGCAAACCTGATCTTTCCTCAGGCCCTCTCTCATTTAGTTTCTTTTATAGTACTATTGAGCATAGTGCAGGTGTCAGAGCGCTTAACATCACATACATATTATATAGAGGCCATGAATTATAAAAGTATGTAAATCACCCTATAGGAAATGTTACGTAAGATAATATGGGCTGCAAGGTGTATGAGTCACATGTCATTTTCCGAGTTTTCACACAACGCAGTAACCAAAGTTGCTGTATTGCGTGGAATAGAGAGAGTAAAACAGCTCCATGCCCTCTGAGATCTGGCTCTATTGCTCTCTCTGTCTAGGGGGCACACCTTGCACACATTACACTGCCTTGCACCAACTTACACAGTTTTACTCCATAGTGCATGGGAGTGTACATGATGTCAAGCTTAGGTTTTGTACCAGAAAGGTATCCGTTCCAGTACAAAATACAGTAGTTGGACAAAGTTGAATACTTTTCCCACTAGATTAGCTTCAAAATCCATGGGTGGTTGCATGGAAACCCTCATATACATCCCAGTAATGCAAAATAGCATTCAGCTATACCTTACTTTATGGCTGCATTGGAATGCAAATCAGAAGTTGCATTAGAAAGTAAACCTGAAAAACAACTCTTTACACCAGGTTTGCGTTACTTTTGTGAAGCAAATGTGGCGTAAACTGGTAGTAAATTTCCCCACAAACTTAGGTTTTAAAATCATATCACAGTGGTTGATTGAGGGGAAGCATAATAGGGTTCTATACCAGTGCCTTGCAGGTCCAAGCAGCTCTCATGTGTTGATTCATAGCTTAATGTGCTACATAGGATTTTTGACTTGTAAACTGCAAGTAGGTAAATGATCTCTGTGATAACAGCATTAAGATACCTAGCTGTCCACATAATAAACAAATCTGAGATCTGCATGAGATATGTTGTGCTTAGCAACATGAATAATAGCCCTCCAAGCTACCTATGGTGAGTCAAAAGAGAAAGTAGGCAAATCACAGATGTCTCTATTAACTGCATTAACCACCATAGTTTTCTTGCCATTATCATCCCCTGAAAAATGCTGGGAGCACAAAAATCTCTGCAGGCTCCTCTTGCTTCACCTAGTCTGTTATGCAAATGATGACGCTGGTCGCACCTGCTTGGAGAATGCTTATTCCATACTAGCCTACTCAGCATGCCCACTTAATGCCCACTCGTGACCTTTGTGAGGGCTCCGACAGTATTATTTATTAGCATTGTGTCTGCGGACCTGACGATAGAAAAGGCTGTAAACAACTAAATTACCTTTTAGTGGGGCTTGGTATCAACCCTCACTTAAAGTACTTGAGTGGGGCGTTCACTAGTCTACTGCTTTAATAATTCAGCAATCACTCCGTGTTTGCTTCAGTCATCATTTGGAAATAATTTAGACAGCTCTCACATGCTTTTCACATAATTTCTTGATGTGTTTGCTGTTTTGTAAATATGTTAAAAGGAGAAAAATGCTTATTAGCACTATTACTGTCCCAGTAAATTTTTCTGGTAACTATACTTGTTCATCACAAGACAGAGTAAATTGTGAGTTGGTTAGGAATGAGGATCTTGTTTACTGAGACATTTATGAACATAGTAGTCATTATTTTCATATTTTTTTGACCTGTTATTTCATTATTTTTTTAGTTTTCCTTTTGTTAGATGCTGTTTACCAGAGATATAACGGCTTTTTGCATATTTAAGATATTAAGCATATTGTGAATCTGTCTTTTATTTGCGAGAGTGGTTTTTGGTTTTTGACATTTTTTACACTCACGATATTGGATCTAGTTTAATATCATGCCATATGCAGGGATAACTTCATGTACATGTTTTAAAGGATTAGAATTCAGAGATACATTTATGAATGATGTATTATTGAAGTTATTTCGAAAAAATCTCCTCGTTGCGTTTAGCATTACAGATTGCAATGTTCTTTATCGTTCCACAGGACACCCCCTGACGAACGACCTTAGTAGGTCCGAAATGCATTAGGGATTTGATGAACACTTATCACGTGGGGAAATATGACGAGCCCTTTGTGATGGGTGCGCATGAAATTTATGCAAATGAAGAGGTGGAATAGGATTTGGATTATTCATGAATCACGAATGTTTTTCTATTTGAGAATATAGTGGATTTAAAGATTACATTTAAAACCCATTAGGGTCAAAGAGTGGTGCTCAATGTGGACACTATCCTCGGACAGGAATAGTGCTAATTAACATTACGAGTTTGCATCTATGGTCAGTAGGTGACACCCTACAAGCCCACTGTCAATTTATAAGAAATAAGATTATCTGACAAAGAAAAGGAGTGCGCTGATTCTCACAATAAAAAAAGGAGAAAGCACCTGTTCCCTACTTATTTTACTTACTGGCACGAACATAAAAATACAGGCCAGGCCTCTGAAATACCAGCTAGGTGGCAAACCACTTTGCAACATGGTATTCAGACCGCTTTTGCTTAACATATTGATATTCAGTGCTAATTGGTGACTTAAAGTAGCATGCAAATACAATTATAGTAGAGTGATGTGCATGCTTGCACAGCGCAGTTAGAACACCATCATGCTATAAAGTGCAATGGCCATGTTTTCAAAGTGCAGCATGTGGGTCATGAACACATTTTCAGAATTCCAATTTGTGTGCCATGCCCATATTTTCAGTCCAATATGTGTGATGTCTTCAACCTCTATTATTGGTGCGTGAAGCACTACACAAATGCAGTTACAAAAATATACATACAATACAATAAGTTCCTAAAGTACACAGCTGCGTCTGAGGTAGCGTCCCGGCACTCGCACCATGTGACAAGTAATGGGGCTAACCCCAAGAGACCAATCCCCAAGCATTGGAGGTTATCAACAGACATTAAAAAGAAACTTCTTCAGGTTTTTTTCTAAAAGTAGCTTCAGAAGGGGCTAAACATAGATCAGGTGGGAGAGAGTTCTAAAGCCTGGCAGTAAGGTACAGAAAGGATCTCCCTACCGTCATATCCTTATGAGTCAGAGGAGTTTGCAACAGCTTTAGATCACTTGATCTCAATGATCTAGTCTGGCAGCAGGCCTTGTGTCTTTTCTTAGATAGAGGGGACCTTTATGCTCAAATGCTCTGTAGGAAAAGGTTAAAGCCTTGAATTGAATCAATTTGATTACCAGCAGCCAGTGAAGTTGACACAAATAAGGTGACACTGACAGACTTGCAGTAATCTTCAAGATAGGTTGAGCAGCTGCATTTTCAACAATCTGAAGGCACTGAATCGGGTATGCTGGTTGGCCAAATACACACTGTTTGCATAGTCCAATTTAGAAGTCAACAGAAAATAAACACAGATCTTGTGTGTATCCTCTGACACCAAATGCAACTTCCTCCTTAAAGTTTTGAGTGTTTCAAAACAACTAGCAGACATTGCTTCAGATCAAATTTGATATCCAGGTTTCTTACAGTTGAAGAGTGAGTAGGAGGGGACCCCAGCTCAGAAAGCCTCCAATTGCATAAATTCAGGTAACATTTTAGTGCCAAAAAAGGAAGCTCAGTTTTGTCGGAGTTAAGCCTAAGGCAATTACTGTTCATCCACTCGGCAATTGATTTCAGTCATAGCTGAAAAGAGTTAAGTTTACATGTCCATGTGTTCTGAGTGCCATTGTGTTACATGTCTGGTTGGATGTCCCAGTGCCATCTTAAGGACTTCTGGAGTTGTGGGTAAGACATTTGGGGCCTCTTGATCAGGAAAACCTTACAACCAATTTCACTTATGTTAAGCCCTCATGAAACCAAACGATATTGAAATACATTAAGCTTTTGGAAATATGGGCAGTCAAAACAGGCAAAAAATCAAGTTGCCAGGTGTTTATCAGCGAAAAATTAGCAAAATAAATCTTCACATACCCTTTCCTTCCATGCTTGGATCACAGAGTTTTTTGTCTTGTAACACCAATGCATTAATTGGAATTCAATTGTCTGATCAGATCAAATCACATATTAACCATAAGAACACTGACAATACTATTAAAGTGCTAAATCACAACTAAAAAGATCTTTCATTGGAACAAATGGATACAATTATTTTTCATTTGAAAATTACAATGTTCTAGAAAATGACTCAAACATTTAGTATGTCACTCCCAAGTTAGTCCAGCATTGTAAGATACTTTAAGGCTAATAAGCTTCCATGTGACCTGAGATCCTAGAAGAAACTATTCATAATGAATTAGCCCTTCGTTAAAGTGCTATGGCATAGAAAAAGTAATACCATAGCCCTCCATCTCAAAGAAGATTCTCTTGAAAATATCTAAAAAAAAAAGCACGGAAATGAGATTTCTGAGTGAACGAGTTAACAAAGTGCATTGTGCTCAAAACAGTAAAAAGCCCTCCAAGTTGCAGTATGTTTTTAGATTCTGATTTCAACATGAACACAAATATTCAAATAATCTACTTTAAGTCACCTTCATACGCCAATGTTCCATAACAGGTACAACTTTTTTTTTCAAATGCTGCAAAATCAAAGACCAGGCAACAGCCATGGCAACGCAAATAAAATATTGAGCATATTTACTTAAAGTATTTAAATTATTATGTATTTGAATGTAAATATTATGTGTTTAAAGAATACTAATGTTGACTCCAGTCTAATTGTGTTGCCAATAATTTTACTTAACTCTTGAAACATCTCCACCCAGAAATCATAAAATGCTGTGCACGTAAAAACATATGAAGCCATCCCCAAGGAACATTCATTTGATATCTAAAACACTACCCTGGAATTGCTGGCTGGGTACATCCTGTGGAGAGCTTTAGGAGTGTAACATGCATGCTATCTGGAAAGGAACACCATCCTGTTATAATTAGCCACCCTGAGAGATTTATATCCCATATTGAGATAATCTGCCATTCTCTTGGTGAAATCCTACAGTTGGTATCCCTATACATTATATATAAACATTCAGCAATCATTGCTGGCACAAACCCCTACACCATTTACCAACCCTAACCAGTTTGCTCTTAATCAATAACTTTATCACTGCATAAGTCTCCTCAGCCATTTTGGTATAATTAGCTGCCAAAAAAACAGATACATGGAGAAAGCTAAAAAGAAGCAACTGAATTTCTTCCCCAAACTCTAATGCAATTTCAGCCCATGTTTTCCTTCTTTGGCTAATAGTAAAATCAGCTATTAAGCAAAACCCTCTGGCATTCCACATTTCCAAATATTTGGAGAAGGCCAGACCCATATATAATTGAAATCCTTCTGGGACATAAAAGCATGGTGGCGGGGAGCTCCCATAATCTGAACAATTGTTTAATACGAGCCTCCATAACACTTTATATCAAGCTTTCTTCAGAAGCCTAGCAATTTATAAGAAAAAGCCAGCAAACGAATTTCGGATTCTTTTAACATCTAAATCAGTAAAAAAAAGTATCCAAAGTTTCCATTTCATACATGATTCTTATGATGTGGTCTAAAAAGATACCTGGTAATAAACCTGACTCTTATCAAATTGTAAAACTGGAAGTTAGACCCTAGGATGTTAATTTTTCCATATACATTTTCTAAAAAGGGGAATCAACTTCTTTAAAATAAAGCTGATTGATTTTTACTGGGATGTTAGCTAAAAGACATAGGAACAATGGTAAAATCAACCTTTTATTTAAAGATAGGTGTCCAATTGAGGTTAATGGAAACAAAGTAAATCTATTCAACAATTCTTTGATTTTCTTTAAGGTAGCAGAATAATTAAGATGAAACAAATCTGCAATGTTGGGCATTACACCAATCCCCAGGTAATGAACTGGACGCTGGGGAACAAACTTATTGAAGATGTTGGGGCAAAGTATCTGCCTCTGCATCAAATAATAAAAGTTCAGTTTTAGAACGAATAATTGTATTGCCCCCACTGAGGTGAATTCTTGGATTTTGTCCAATGCTGCTTGAATATTAGCTTTTTCATCTTTCAAATACAAGATAATATCATCAGCAAAAAGTTTAGCTTCTGCTATTCCCTCTAGTGGTGGAGCTACTGAAGCCTTATTAAGAAGCCTGACTGCTAAAGGTTCAACACATTTGAATTTATCATTATTCTAGCTTCAGCACCTTGATATATTTTCTGAAGCATTCTTTAAAAAAAATTCAGGGAATCCAAATTTTTACAAAACAAAAAATAAAGCCTCCTGATTTACTAAATCAAAGGCCTTCGCAGCATCGATCATCTGTATAGCGCTTTTACTTGATTATTAGGAGGAAAAAAAGTTGCTTGATCAAATAATTTGTATTGGCAGCCATCGATCTAGATGGTAAAAAGCCATTTAGATCTTTACAGATAATTTCTTGCACGACTGGCCTCATCAGTCCAGCCAATACATTAGACAACAATTTATTAATGGCCATTTAACAGGCTTACGTGTCAATATGATTTAACATTAGAGATTGCCTGGTCTTTCTTAGGAAAGCTCACTACAACTGATTACTGAAAAAAGTGGGTGGATGTCAATCCCTGACATAATTTGGTTAAACAAGTCAGTTAAAAATAGAAGTAGTTCAGCAGCAAATTTTTTGTACACTTCAGTCTGGACACCATCACTACCAGGTGCGTTTTTATTAGAAATATCTTTCAGAGACTTCTTGTAGGAAGCTGGCTCTGTATATACTATACCAAAGTGAGGTATAGTGTGCACAGAGTCCAGTGGAACCCCAAAGGTAGGCAGAGGTAAAATTAGATAGAACCTTACTCTCTATATGTGGTCGAGCAGTAAGGCAGTATCAGAGGACAGTGTAACGCATTTGTTGTACACAGTCAGCAAATGAATTCACACACTCAAAGACTGAACTTCTGACCAATTGTTTTTGTATAAAAATATTCTTTTAGTCATTTTATTTTCTAGAGCCAAGTAAGCCTGGCACAGGTAAGCAATAAGTATTTTACAGTGGTATTGCAATTGAAATACAGTTTGAATGATAATTGTATATGCACTTTGATTTGATTTACAGTATGGATGCAGAGAAATGGAATACTTAGTAAATGCAGTACATAAACTTGAACAGGCTTTTTAGTAAAATAGTAGGTAAGTAACTTTTGAGATCACTAGGCTTACACAGAGTAGTATACCTAGATACTACTCTGGGACATTGCCTAAAAACAGGAAAGTAAAATCATTTTTGTTAGATTATGCAATTTTAAAGAATTTCTTTAGTTTCTCAAACTCCACATTTAAATTTTTTTCACAGAAAACAGTCCACGTTATCCTATGGATGAAAATATGGTTATCATTTTTTAGGTAAGTAATCGGTCTTTGGAGTTGAAGTTCTGGGGTTAGAACAAGGGCTCCCCAGGGTCAAGGATGCACTCTCGTTACACCCTCAGCGGCACTAGTGCGGCCGGGTGCAGAGTGCTGAGGCCCAATGTTATCCAATGGGGGATAGGGGGCCTCCGGTTGGTGGCTGCTGGCAAGCAGGCCACTGGGTTATGGGAGCAAAGCTCCTGGACTTAAGCTCAAGGCAAATGGGGAAACAAATTAGCACCAAAGGGGCACCCTCAGCGGCAATAGGGCGTCCGGATGCAGAATGGTGTTTCAACGTTGGTTGCCCGGTTGTTTCCAATGGAGAACCTCCGGTTTGCAAAGCACTGCAGGCAGGGAGATGAAGGAATTCTGGGTGCGAACACCACTTCGAGAGGTAAGTTGGGAAGTTAGGGGTTAGTTGGGCACCATCAGTTTGGGCACACAAGGCCGTGAGGCGTCGGGTGCAGGGGTGCCTTTTGGGGTCAGATCTTCTTGCCAGCTCCTAGTCGCGGTTAGGGGGGCCTTCTCTTCTGGATTTAGGCTGCAGGCGTTGGCTGGAGGCTTGAGGCAGGTCAGAGGTCACCGGATCTCGGTTCAGGATAGCCGGGTTGACCTCCTTGTGGTATTTGCCGACTCGAGCTCGGGCCGTGGACGGTGGGTGCAGAGTGGTGCGGATTCGCGGTTTCCGGCTGCTACCAGAGGTTGCAGTTGAACAAATCCGGTGTTCACAGGAGAAGCAGTCTTTGGAAGTCAAGGCAGGCAGGTCCTCTGGGGATTTTTAGGTTGCTGGCTGCAGGACACACCGGGATTTCGCAGGAGCAGGTTCGAGGGGGAGACAGGCCAGTAGGGCTAGGGCCAAGTCAGTGGGCGTCTTCCTCTTGTTAGCTGCTGCACGGCTGTTAGGTCCTCCTTCTTCTTTCTTCATGTTTCTTGTCTGGATCTGAGGAAGCAAGGTTCAGGGGTGCCCCTAAATACTAGATTCAGGGGGTTACAGGTAGGGTTACCAATAGGTTCCTTCCCTGGGGTGGGTACACCCCCTATTATGCCACCCTCCAGTGGGAGGGGGGATGTGCCTGTCCCTGGTTGGCTGAGTCCTCCCATCTTCAAGATGGCATGGACTGAGAGTTGTACTTCACCTCGCCTCCCCCACCTGAGGGGTGGAGTTGGCAGAGGTGGGCACACCTCTCTTCCTCACTTTATTTTCCCGTCGGTTCTCCTGCCCAAAGTAGGGGTCAGAACCAGTGGGGACCAGTTGCTGAAAGCAGCAATTGGCCCGGGGAAGCTCACAAAGGCGGCAAGCCTTTGAAGCTTCCCCTTCGTGAACCCTGCCCATCCTGGAGGAGGAGGCTTGGCACCTTGTCCCTGGATGTGCATTGTTTCAGGCCACAGAGAGCAGCAGGCTCTCGACCCAGGGGTCTAGAAACATGTCTGGTGGTGGCAGCTGAAAGCAGCCACTCAGCCTGGGCACTAGTGGTGGGTTAGTTTTCAGGGGGCATCTCTAAGAAGCCCTCTTGTGCATTTTTCATTAAATCTCACACTGGCATCAGTGTGGGTTTAATGTGCTGAGAAGTTTGATCCCAAACTTCTCAGTTTTCAGTGTAGCCATTATGGTGCTGTGGAGTTCGTAATGACAAACTCCCAGCACCATATACTCTTAATGGCAGCACTGCACAATGTCTAAGAATGGACTTAGACACTGTAGGGGTACAGGGCTCATGCACCTGTACTCTCACCACTGGTATAGTGCACCCAGCTAGAGGAGTCACTGATCTATGCCAGGGCAGTGGGTTGTAGGCACAGCACACAGGGATGTTCTGCACCAAGACACGCAGTCTGCAAAGGCAGTATGTGAGTGTCAAGGTACAGGACCTCTAAGGATGGCGCAATAATTGCTGCAATCCTTTGAGGCCTTGTCTGGTCACAGTGCTCTGGGTACCTGTGGTACCATTTACCAGGGGCTGACCTGTGGCCAGAGATGCCAATTGGGTGTAGGCTTCAATGCAGATTTAGGGAAAGAACATAGTCCCTGGGTACCTGATTAGCAGGAGCCCAGGGCACACTCAGTCAAAGTACATCAGCAATTCACCAAAAGTGGGGGCCACCATGCAGAAAGAGGGCACTTTCTCACACTTCTCTATTTCTGAAATTGTGATTTTGCCACAAGGCTGTTTTGTTGAATCTCCAGTCAAGCTAGTTAGATCAAATGAACTAAAATATTTCAGCGATTTAATCTTAGGAGAAACAATCTTTTTTTTCCCTAACCATCTTTATAATGATGTTAGAAAATTCTCAGCAATTTCATCGCTTTTTTTTTTATAGAGTTTTACATAGAACGACCTTGACCCGAAGGTATTGGGTATCAGAGTGCTTTACATAGTACCAGTTGCGTTACATGAGGACACATTCATTTTTGTTAGGCACAGGGAGTATACGTCATTTGCCCAGAATCACAGGATGTTCAGCGTCATTGGCGAGACTCGAATCCAGTTCACTAGATTCGAGGTCGACCACCCTAGCCGTTAGGCCAACTCCTCTCTTAGATGTTCGAGCTTTAGTAACTGAGATAATAATCTCACAAATTGCATTATTGTTCTCTCTAACCTTGAAAGAGCAAGCAAGAAGTTTACCAATCTTTTGCCTCTTCCCGTATGTTTTTGCTGAAACGTTCTTTGGTTACAAATTTCTCAAGCTAAAAAATTCCCTAAGATTTTGTGTTGCTGGAGCTAACTCGTCCTTTATTTTTGCCCTACTTTGGTCATTCGACTTGGAATCTAAAGCCTCAATGGCCACTGTAGCCATACTCAGAGCCCTCTGCAACTCTACTATTTCATGCCCTATTTGATTTGGATTTATAGACTATCACCTGCCTTCTAAATGTATATTTTAAGTCCTACTATACTGCGATATTGGGTGCTGAGTTCCGATTTCGTTGAAAACATTCTTTCATAAAGACTGTTCTCCTCTAACTAGGCCTGTTCCGATAATAATACTTTGTCAAATTGCCATCTGCTCCCCTTCTTGGGCTGAACATCTAAGTTAACTTCCACCGAGACAATGGAATGATCAGAAAAGGGATTAGCCTAGATAGGAGGTTGAGCCTCTACTAATCACTTGTTAAACCAAAAATAAAGTCTATTTGTGAATTAAATCGATGCAAAAAACAAGTAAATTTAAATGATCTAAATGCCAGGGATCCACTAATGCATAATCCTGCTTTTGGCTTACCAATAAACTTGTGGTTTTGGGTTTAAGCTGTCTTTTGGTTCAGTTTAATGTGTCCAGTTTCAGATTTTGCATATCCATAGCCATATCCAGCTACCCTACTTGATGATCTCTCTTGACATCTACAATAAGCCAATTGATGTTAGATGATAAATAAATTGCCACCCGGTTACCGCAGCCCCTGATGTGAGAAAATCTTCTAGGGATCAATATTTTAGGATTATTAGACTTCAAATACATCTCCTGAAAAAAGTCACCTCAGCTCTAACCAAGGACAGCCAATTAATCATTAAACCATATTTGTACCCATACAATAGGCCATTGGCATTGCATGTGAATACTTTAATTAACTGCACCATTCTAAAAGATAATCTGTAACAAATGTCCTTCATTTAAAACAGGTACTGGCCCCAACCCCCCGCCACCTCAAGGACTAGAGATAGAAAAAGGCAGCACTCTTACTTGCTTACTTCCTTACTTTGGGTTCCTCATTTACTATTTAATCAACTACTACACTGCACATTTCTTGCTTCTGCTCAAGCCCATGTGACCACTGCCCCCAGCTCCAAGTGCCCCCACACTGCTCGAACACCTAAAGGGGGAACTGCCCACCTTACCCCCTACACCAACCCTGACCTTACTTTGTGCCATGTTATTGTACCTAGCGTCACTCCTCTCTCTCCCAAATGGGATGCCAGTACTTCCTGTAAATTCCCACTCTACACACCAATGTGGAAGTAATTATCACAATATAAGAAGCCAAAAAAATCAAAGGCCCATACACCACCTCCAGATAAATAGCAGTGAAAAAAAGCTGAAATATATGAACAATATCTTTACCAATTCAATCAAATGGGGTACTGTACATCTAAATCTCCCCCCCCCCCCGGCTTTCGATTTTCAATAGCAAGTCCTGGCCCTCTCTTACAGATGATAGGAGATGAAACTGCCCCTTAGGAAGTACTTTAAGCTTTGACTGTAAGGCCAATAAAGCCTGTACGACTGCCAATTTAAACAGTCCTACAAAACCTTGACATTCCTTTTGATGTCTTGCTGCTAACATTGACTTATCTGAGTAAATACAAAACTGCTGATTCTCTTCAATTGAAAATTACTTTCTCTTAATAGGTGTAGAGAGGATCTGCTCCTTCTAAATTTCACAAATTTCAGAATTACCAGAATAGCATGAGGGTATTTTTAATTAAGAGCATACTGTGGAGGAACCATTTGTGCCATCATAATTGACAAATCACCTGAAAAAATCTGGCAGGATATGTGACTTTACCTAGAATTCAATCAACTGAACTGGATCTTTAAACATCCCCTTGAATTTCGCTACCTTCTGGAATGCCCACAAATCATAAATTGGAATACCTGGCATGATTTTCCAAATCCTCAATTCTACCTAATAGAAAGCCAACATTCTTCTGTAAACCCAATGTATCTTTATTCAGAAAAAGAAAGTTATCCTCCAAATCACTTATTTGCTGTTCAGCCATGTGAAGTCTGATCAGCATTTGTGCCACAGTTTCCTCAATTCTGATCAATTTCTGATGTATGGCTGCAATTTCCTGTGACTGGGACTGTTTCAAATCCCTAATCTCGGTCAAAATAGCCCCCCCCCCCAATACATTAATGACTCAGTTTGCCCACCCAGGTACACTTGTTTTATCACTTGACGGACTTTCCTAGCTGAAAGATATCTCCATGGCTCAATATTGTTATTGATCCGTGGGGTCTTTTTAAAGGAGAGCTCAAGTCATCCAAGGGATTAACCAGGCCCGGTAAGGATTCATTTCCTGGGTCTACAGAAGAGACCATATTACTTAATGTGGCAATTAAAGCTCAATGAATTGTTTCTCCCCAGATCGCCCATCACTGCTTGGCTAGCTGCTTTTACCTTCAGTTTCTCAAGTCTGATTTTGCCCATCTTGGTAAACAATGGATAATCCTTTAGGTCAGTATCATATTTCTGATCCAATAACAGCTGGTTTAAAGAGGGTTGATAAGCCAATTACTGCGTCTCCCTCTACACCAGGATCATTATTTTCTTGCTCAAGAGCTACCAATCCAGGGTCATAGATTTAAACAGGCAAGTCTTTCAATGACAGTTTGGGCTTAAGTGAGATCTGAACCTATTAAAGCAATTTTTTGTGACTTTATATTAAAAAAGTTAATTTTTCTGATCTCGCTGCTGCCAACCGTACCTGCATAGCACGCTTTTTCCCTTTCTAAATTGGGGCCGCAACACCAATGCCACCAAAGGACCTCCTGGAGTACTGTAGTCTCATTATATCAATCAGGTCTCAGTCCAGTAGATGGAACAGATTGGGGGTAACAAATACCCATACGAGCCCCACAAACCACAAAGCCACAGGGAGTGGTCACCAACACCAACTCCTTGTGGCAAGTGTTCACTCACCTCTGGACTTGGAAATCTTTCTTCATGAAAACCCCGCAGGCAGAGTGTGGTGATATCAAATGCTAGAGGTCAGCAGTCCCATAGCCGTCTCCACTCCAAAGAATCCCTGGCTCTCAAATCCAGTAAATTGAAAAAAAAAATCAGCCTCACTGACCTCGGTGACCTCAGAGCAGTGGCGCAAAGTAAGGGTTTTTATTGATCTATTTCCTTACTCTCAACTTTCCCATCGTATGTCACACTCCACTATCCCCCACCCAGCCCCGCCCCTGCCCCACCACACCACCCCACAGCGTTACGTGTGTGAGCCGCCACTGCCTCAGAGACTCTGCAACTTCACTTAGGAGCAGAAACAGTCATAAAGGGCGAGTCGTGGCCAAGAGACTGAGAAAACGCCATTAGAGTCCAGGCTCCAACAAGCTACTGACCAGAAATTCGAGCCACAACGCTATTACTTCATACTCTACTTGAGTCAATGAAATGAAGTCATCTCTGAAAAAGGGGAATTCACTAACTTTCTCCCAGGATGCCCCTACAAGAGCACTGGGAACTACTGGTTGGGAGCCTCGGAAATTCTTCACCAGAGCAGCTCGGCAGCTGAAACTTGTGTCTCGCAGCTCCTGGAAGTGGAGAGGAGAGAGAACATCGCAGGAGTGACCTAGCGGCTATGCCTTCTACAACAGCAGTACAGATTACTTGGGAGAGTAGGGGGCATATTTTTCTGTATCAAACACTTTTTCCTGGACCCAGCTACTCATGACTAATTCAACATTGAAATATTGAACTGTTGACATCATTTTGGAAGAAATTCCACTGCACATTGGGAGAGCCTTCCAAGAGCAGCACAAAATGATGGGGGAACATGTGTCTGCCAGGTGGTACTTTGAAAATGATTAATTGATTACTGGGGTAAACTACTGCATATTTGTTGCAGATAAGAAGTTAAATATTCGTGTTCCATCACACAAGGCCTGAACACCAGGAAACCAATTCAGCAGAGGTGGAAGATATTTTATTGCTTTCCATATACAATAGTCTAACCTTCAAGAAGGAAGTTCTAAATTTAACATGGCTACTAGTGGCTCATCTGCTTCTGTTCTGAAGTGCAAGTCTCTGCAATCTTCAATATTTGACTTGCTACCATAACTGAAGTGACAACAGATTACATTTACAGAAAATACCAAATTCCCAAGCTGCTGCACCACTAAACAGTGGTATTACTTTCAACCGAAATGTAAATGGTTGCTTCTGACACCACTTTAACTATATAGTTTGTCTTCCTTGCAAACAGGCTAAATCAACAGGTATTTCAATGCACAATAACAGCCAGGAACTGTGCATAAGCCCAGAGTGGGCAGACGGCAAGTTTGGTCCCTCTGTGATGGGAAAGCTTTCAGGCAGAAACAGCTCAAGAAGAACATTAAGGAGCATAAGGAGAGTGCTGCTTTGTTGGCAGCTGAAGCAATTTCTAAAGCTTAGCAGAACAATACACTGGTAGTGACAATACAAGAATGTAATGCCAAACATCAGGGAACATATGCAGCATATTTGACACTGCCTACTACTTGGCAAAAAAGATCGCCAATTCACAGACCATCCTGATTTAATATTCCTTCAGACTGGCAGTGCAATGGGCCCTGTGTTGCACAGCAATGTGACAGCAACTGAAATAAACAAACACATTGCCCTGGAAATGCAACCAAAGTTGGTCTGTTATATCAGACTCTATAAGCCAAGGATTGCAGTATTCATTGAGGAGCGAACAACAATTATGAGGAGAGAACAACTATTAGTAATGCTTCTACCTTAATCATCTACCTTCGTGGTACTTTTAAAAATGAAAGCACCCCAGTGACAATATTTTTCGGTCTTCTGGAGCTGACAGAAACAAATGTCCTTGCTAGAAAGACAGCTCTGCTAAGCATGTAAAAAAGTTTGGATTCACAAAAAGTCCGTTCCATGATATCTTGATTGCGGTATGTTCCAATGGAGCAGTGGTAATGTTTGGGAAAAGGGGAGAAGTAGCAGCATTGCTTAAACTGGTATTTCCAAATCTTGTACTGGCATGGCACTATCTGGCTCACAGACTAGAATTTGCTCTGGGTGATAGAGTTGATAAAGTTGCAGGGCTCAACTTCTTTAAGATTTTCATAGAGTCATTGTATGCCGCATCCAGCATGTCACCAAAAAACACAGAAGACGCTAAACCTGGCCACCAGGGAGCTGTGTGTATAGCTTCAGAAGATTGGGAATATGCTTGATACTAGATTAACTTAACTACTTCTCCAACAAGGGCCTCTCTTCCTTGTAGATACCATTTATTCATGCTTATGGGAAAAACACAGTGGTCCTCCACTTGAAACATTTGATGTAAAGTTGTATGTAAACAGTTGTCTGTAAAGAGGTAGAAGGTCTGCGGATGAAACATGTTGTGAGAAACCATTGCAAAATAGTAGAAATTAATATCTGCAAGGGTTTTGGGAAATCATACAATATATTTCTAAGTATTTTAAATCATTTGCATAGGTTTTCTAAAGAGCTTGATGTTTTTATTGCTTATTGCAAATAAATATACACTTTTGCTATTTAGTACCCTTTGTTTAATGCTACTTTATGATTTTCTTACGCACACAATTCTATTTCTCATGATTTAGGCCATGCCCCCAATTGTGTTGGCCACATCCCTTTTGGAGACCTCCCAGTTTTTTTTATTCCACTTAAAGCCCTGCCTTAAAATATATAAATTGGTCACTGGTTTGGTTATGCTGCTATAACTGATAGTTTAAGGCAGGTGTCCCTTCCTGCACATAAACAATCATTTTAAAAATGACGAGTTGCAACTAATATCTGTGCTGAAGTTACATATTGCCATTTAGGATTGTTTATGTGCAGGAAGGGACACCTTCCTGCACATAAACAATCATTCCCACAATGCATGCACTCTTGCACTGTGGTGCAAGGGTGCCCGCGTTCGCGCTGGGCAGTTAAATTTAGTGTCAACGCAGGTCTGCACCATATTGTTGTAAGTACGGTGCAGCCCTGTGTTTCTAAAGTGACGTAGCACAGTGTTAGCCTTCTTGGCTTAACACCGTGTTTTTCCACTTTGCTTGTAAATATGCCCCTTATACTCCAGAGATAAACAGCCTCCACCAAGCAATATTTACCATGCAATGCTTTTACCATGCATCCTTTAAACACATGGTGAGCGTCTAAGTGTGTGTCTGTGTGTATGTATGTATATATATATATCACTGAAAAAACCATAGGTTTCAGGGGCGTTATAGTTAGCTGGACTTTTCACTCGTACAAAACCATTGAAATGCCCCCGTTATAGTTAGTTCAGCTAACTATAACTCGCGCGCCCGCAATGCACTGCTGATGACGTCACATATTACATCACTCATGACATGGTCAGTGACATCACTCATGACATCACTGATGACATCACTGATGACATCATCCAGTGAATGTGTGTTTATCTGAAAATTACATATGTTTTATATATGTATATCTCAAGGTCGATGGAAGAATAAATGGGTATATAAGTGTCTAAATGGATGATTTGTTTTTGAAAAATTGATTGTATAACTGACTGATGAAGTGTATCTTAGTGAATACATGGCTTAGTGAGTAATGTTTAAATATGTAAATATCTGTATCAGTCTCTCACTTTGTGTATACGTGGCTACATGGGTTGGTGAGTAGCTACATGAGTGTCTATATAGGTTATTAGTTGTTTTTTTGAGTATCAGTGTGAGTGTCTGAGTGTCTGTATGGCTCGGTGGGGGGTATTACGTAGTGCATAGGTGCATGAATGAGTCACACACTGTTTGTATGTGTTGAAGACAGCATGTGTGCAGGACTATGGGTGCATGAGTGTGTGCATGGGTGTGTTAGTGAGTGAATGACTGTCTCAATAGTGTCTTTATGAGTAACTACATATATTTTAAACTAGTATATGTGACTATTGGTGTATATAAGTGAGTATATGTGAGAGTGAGAGATTGAAAGAGTTCCTGTATGAAGTATGTGTTTCTATAAGTGATTGATTAAAAGACTAAGTATGTGTAAGTTTCTGTAGAAGTAAGTGTGGTGGTGTGTGTATAACTGTATATGCAAGTAAATGGATGTTTGATTCTTTATTAGCATGAGTGACTATGTGTGTGAGTAACTCTATGGATGAGTGGCGTTGTGTAACCGGATGTATAGGTGTATGAGTACATATGATGAGTGAGTACATGTACTGTATAGGACTGTTGGTGAATGAGTGTATGTGTATGTGGATCTTAGAATTACTGAATAGGTTGTTGTAACTGATATTGGTATGTCCATTGTTTTGAAAATTTTAGTTACTATTTTTGAATGTGTGTATCAAAGGTTATATTAGGGGGAGAGGAGGTCTGCAACTCTATCACAAGGATGATGTCATGAGTGATATCATTTGAGATGTCATCAGTGATGTCACTGACCATGTCATGAGTGATGTAATATGTGACGTCATCAGCAGTGCATTGCGGGCGCGCAAGTTATAGTTAGCTGAACTAACTATAACGGGGGAATTTCAATGGTTTTGTACGAGAGAAAAGTCCAGCTAACTATAATGCCCCTGAAACCTATGGTTTTTCACTGAATTTCTAAGGTTTTTTAAATGCTAATTCCTAACTATAACGTGCCTGAAACGTATGTTTTTTTTCAGTGAATTTCAAAGGTTTTTTAAATGCTAATTTCTAACTATGCCACAGAGATAGGACATGTGAAGAAAGAAGAAAAAACGCACAGAAAGAAAAAAAAGAAATGCAGAAAGAAGCAACAGAAGTCCTCAAAGACGAAGAAAAGTGCAAGAAGAAGGATAATGTGCAGAAAGAACAAACAGAAGAGCAGAAAGAAGCCTTGTTGCAAAATCATCCTGTACCCTCAACCTTTTCAGACGGATACTGGTGGTAACTGAGTCTGACTAACCAGTCCTAGAGCCAGTGCTATGTTAAAAGACACTCAGAATACAGTGAAAACACCTACATACACTAGGGAACACTATGCGTTGGGGTCCCCCTGTGATCAGCATGACCTCCTCTGTAAGCCCCTAGTATATAATAGGGCAGGGGATTAAAACTACCTCTTAAAACACGCCAAAGGGCGTGTTTGCACACATCACCTCAGGCCCCGTCCCCTCACTTCCCCACTGTGTAAACACGCCCTGTGGCCGTTTTAAGTTGGGAGATTAAGTCCCCTTGAATCCTGAGGGTCCCTAGGGTCCAACTAGACCACTAGGTCCCTCCAGTAAGCGCAACAGAGCTACGTTGCAGAGAGATGTAAAATGGGGCACGGCCTAGACCACCTCTCTGCAACGCAGCACAGTGGCGCTTACAGGAAGCACCTGGTGGGCTAGTTGGCCCCCAGGGTCCCTCAGGATTGAAGGGGAATTATTTCCCCAACTTAAAACGCGCCGCAGGGCTTGTTTGCACACATTAACTCAGGCCCCGTCCCCTCCCTTCCCCACTGTGTAAACACGCCCTGTGGCTGTTTTTTAAGTTGGGAGATTAAGTCCCCTTGAATCCTGAGGATCCCTAGGGGCAAAATAGCCCACTAGGTACGTCCAGTAAGCGCCATTGCGGAGAGGTGTAAAAAGGGGCACGGCCTGCACCACCTCTCTGCAACGCAGAGCAGTGGCGCTTACTGGAAGCACCTGGTGGGCTAGTTGGCCCCCAGGGTCCCTCAGGATTGAAAGGGAATTATTTCCCCAACCTAAAACGCGCCACAGGGCGTGTTTGCACACGTCACCTCAGACCCCGTCCCATCCCTTCACCACTGTGTAAACGCGCCCTGTGGCCGTTCTAAGTTGAGAGATTAAGTCCCCTTGAATCCTAAGGGTCCCTGGGGTCAAACTAGCCCACTAGGTACCTCCAGTAAGCGCCACAGAGCTGCGTTGCATAGAGGTGTAAAAAGGGGCGTGGCCTCAGAACAACTGTCTGCAACGCAGCTCCCTGGCGCATACTGGAGATACCTGTTGGCCTAGTTGGCCCTCAGGGACCCTCAGTATTGAAGTGGAATTAATTCCCCAACTTACAACTGGCCAGGGGGTGTGTTTGCAGAGTGCTGCAAGGAGGGGGCGTGGCCTCTGGCGCGATGCCGGCCTTTTATTTATTTTATTTTTTTAAGAAGGAGGGCTGTGTGGCCCCTCTTCTTTTTCTAATTTACTGGCCCTGGGGACCCCATCACCCAGGTCCTGCACCCTAATTTTTTTTGTTGAAAAAAATTAATTTGGCCCTCCCAAGGCCTTAATCGGCCCCGGGGACCCCAGCCCCCGGGTCATGGCCTTTTTTTTGTTTTATTCTTTAGGAGGGGGCTGCGTTGCGTCCCTCCTCAGGCCACTTATGGCCCCGGGGAGCCCATCCCCCGGGGCCGGCCTTTGTTTTTTAATATTTTAAAAAAATATATATTCATAGAAACACCTAGGACATGCTGGACAAACCGTATGTACCTATCACCATGACGATTTGTGTGATATTCATTAAAAGGCGACTATGCTTAGAATGAATCCACATGGAATGTATTTACACCGCTATTGAAGCTCTGACATGTCTGACGCCCTACCGTGCATAATCCCAGCGCAACCGCCGGTGGGTACTCTCCAATTAGACACCCTTGTCGTTTATTTATACAAACATGGGTAGCTATTGACGGGCACATTTAATATACACGCACACCAAGCCATTCAAAGGGGATTCGACAAAAATTCGACCAAACTATGCAAGAAACCCCCCTCACAGTTAATAAAACACACATCCACAGCCGGATGTGTAATACTTTTTATTTTACTCTCTGGAAAAAGACAAACCTCACTTGAGAGTCACAGCGTGCTCCTGGCTGAGCCCAATGCTGTGTTACACCCCCCAGTGCCCGCCGAGTGCCTCACACCTCTGTGTTGTATTCCACCAGCTAGTGCGTATGCTATGTCACTCTCTAGCCGATGTGCACTGTAACACCACCCCGTGAATATGTCATGCCACACTTGCCTTCGCACGGGTTATATTGCCCCATCTAACGTACCTTCCTCGATGACTATGTTATAACGCACAGCGCTATGCCATACATATTACAATCTGGGATCCATATCTTTGTCACAGTGCATATGCAACATTACACTCCTCAGCACATATTTTATATTACAACTTTAGAGACTAGTTAGGTTACACAACACTGCCCTGTGCATATTACACTCCAAGGCTCATATCGCATAGCACGCGCTAGTGCCTGTGCTATCTCGCGCTCTCCAATGAATTTGTCATTGCGCACAATGTATTGCATATTATATTTCACGCCCCGGTTCATTTTATATCACACTTTTTGGTGCATAGTTTATACCATATACTATATCTAGTTTTCATTTTCAATCGTGCTCTCAGGACTATGTTCTATATAACACTGCGTCCACCTACCCTTTTCATGGGCATTACATTTTGCAATGGGGGGTGGAGGGTCAGGGGGTGTTTCTGCCAAGTGAGCCCGGAGTCACAGTCACAAACGTCCTCTTCTTCCTGAATAAAAGTGAGATTATGCTGCATACTTGTTCATGTTTTAAGTAGTTCGCACAGACACACATTTTAAAAACAATAAAGTTCCTAATACCCACCTTCTCTGAACAGTTAGCTTGCTGCCCCATCCACCTCCTCCCTATCCTCTGTTGTCTGAATCCATGGACTAGCCTCCTCCCTCCTGCCATGCATGGTCTGATGTGCTGCCACTGCCCTCCATTTAGCATGATGTACCAGTCCACTCCTCCTGCCCTCAATTGCCCAATTCTATGACCCATCATTGACCTCCTTCTTAGCCTCTGTGCTTAGCTGCCTTGCCCCTATTCTCCTTCCCCCTGCCCTCCGATGTCTTTGTGCATGCCCCTGCTCCATCCTTTTTGCCCACCATGTTCCATGGACCTGCCACTCCTATCTACTCTGAGTGTTCTGTTGAGCTGCCACTCCCCTCCCACCTGCCTAGCATTGTCAGATGACTGTAACCTGTCCCTGCCACCTCCACCCTGCCTGTCCGCATGCCATGCCCCTATCCCCTTCCTCCTGTCCTCCATGGTCCATTTTACTGCCACACCCTTCTGCCCTCCCTGGTCTGTTGTGCTGCAACTGCTCCTCCTGCCTGCCCCGCGTGGTCTGTTGTGAGGCCCCTTCCCCTGAACTCTCTTGTCTGTGCCCAGGTCCTGACCCTCCCTTCTATCCTTCATGGTCCTTTGTGCATTCCACTGCACCCTCCTTCTTGCCCATCATAGCCATTTTGCTGCCACTAACTCTCCCGCTAGCCATGCATGGTCTTCTGTGCTGCCATGGCCCCTCCCACCTTCCCTGTGTGGTCAGCTAGCTGCCCCTGACCCCCTCCCACCTTCCCTCCATGGTCTGTGTGTATGCCATCATAGTCTCATTGTTGCTCTCCATGGTGTGTCTTGTTTCTAGTGCCCATCCTGCCTGACCTCCATGGTCATCTTGCTGATCCTGCCCTGCCCCCTTGCCCCCAGCCCTCTGTTTCCATGTGCAGACCCCTATTCCCTCCCTCCTGGCTTGTCTGTTCCATTGTAATGCCCCTGATCCGTCCCTCCTGCCCTTTATGGTCTGTTATGCTGCAGCTTTCTCTCCTGTCTGTCCATTATGGTCAGCTAGCTACCATTGCCTCTTTCCCATCTGTTCTCTGTTGTCCATGTGCATGGTCCTGTCCCCTCCCTATTGCTTTCTATGGATTGTTGTGCTGCACTCCCGTCCCGCATGCGCTGTGTGGTCTATTGTGCTGCTGCAAACCCTGATGCCTGCCCTGTAGGGTCAGTTTGGTGCACCTCTCCATGTCCCTCCTGTCCTCTGTTATCCGAGTTCATGTCCCTACCCCAATTCCTCCTGCCTACCATGATCCAATGTACCATACTTGAGAACATTTTGAACTTGGTAAGATGGAGATTTTGAAAATAAAATGGGGTATTGATTTTCCCCTTTGAGTTACATTGAAAAAGAGGAGATTGTAGACAGGAGACAGATCAAATAAAGCCCATTTGAGCTTAAAAACATTGGACGTTTCCTGGCTGAAAGCGGTCTGTTGGCATGTATGGTTGTACTACCACTGCCTCTTCCTTGTGCCCACAATGGTCTATTATATTGCCACAGCCTCTCTTGCCAGTCCTGTATTGTTGGTTTGTTGCCCCTGCCCCCCTTTCCACTGGCCTCCATAGTCTGTTGTGCTGCCACTGCCCTTCCTGCCTGCCCAGTGTGGTCAAATTGTCCTACCTGCCTTCAATTTTCAGAGTCCGTGCCCCTGGCCTCTGCCTCTCAACAGTATCCTAATGAACAACTAGATTGCTAACATTCAATATTTATTACAAAAGTGTGGAACGCCTGAGGTCATCTTGATGTAATCAAAACTGTAATACCTAGAGTATTTCCTTTAGAAATTACATATATGAGAGGGTCTTATTTGCATCAAAATTATGGTTAGTGCGCTAAAAAACTAAAATGAGGACCTATTTTCGGAGTTTTCAAATAGCGACAAAAGAACTTTTAAATTATTTGTAATCTTTATGTTTTTTTATCCAGTTGACCACTTGATTAAATGTTGCATCTAGGGGAGAGGATGTGGTGTTACTTCCAGAGCTGCAGACTTTGCAACTGGGGAACCAGGTTGGAGTTTCTGCTTCAGCTCAACATTCTGTGATTCTGGTCAAATCACTTAATCTCCCCATGTCTACAACCAAAATGAATTTGATCTTGTGTGATGTAACCAATGCTCATGTAAAGCACTACAATACCTGACAAGTCTGCACTATATAAAACTGCAAATACACAAAAAATAAGTGTTTTGCACAGTTCTGTCATTAGGCTACATGTGGGCCACATCTGGGTGATATTTGTGCTGCATTTGGGCTCTTTTGTCTCTGGTAGCCATCTTGGGAGATTTATTTGCTATGAAGTTTCCTAATTTCCTCATTTACTGCAGTCTCCTCAGTAGGAAATGCTTTCAGTTTTTTACTTTGATTCCATCAAGAAGGTATTCAGATATGTCACACATTTGCCATAAATTCTGAATATTAGCACTCTAGTTGCTCATTAGATCACTGTAGTAAAGCTACTGCTCACCAGAGAAGTCTGCTGCTGGTATTCAAAGTGCATGTTTCAGTCTGCATGTCAGAATTGTTTTACAAAATAGAAGAGGATTTGAGAAGTCAAAATGTGCCCTAATTTTTCTTTCTGCAGCACTAATCATGATTTCTATGGCAAAATGAACCCCCTCATTTTGTTCCTTTGTAAATTAAATGTTTTAAGTGTTACCACTTTATTCCAATCAAGATGGCTTCAGGTGTGCCATACTTTTGTCATAAGTAAGACTGTTAGCGCTCTAGTTGTTCGTTAGAACACTCTGGGACATTCTGTCATTGGGCTATACTTGGGCTACATCTGGGTGATATTTGGCCTACATTTGGGCTCTTTTGTCTCTGGTGGCCATTTTGGGAGACTTATTTGTTATGATGTTTCCTAATTTCCTCATTTACTACAGTCTCCTCAGTAGGAAATACTTTCAGTTTTTTACTTTAATTCCATCAAGAAGGTATTCAGATGTGTCACACATTTGCCATAAATTCAGAATGTTAGCACTCTAGTTGCTTATTAGATCACTGTAGTAAAGCTACTGCTCACCAGGGAAGTCTGCTGCTGGTGGGCGTAGTGGGCATAGTAGGGCTACGTGGAGCAGTGCGTAGTGTGCCCAAATCTATGCACACTCGCGCGCTCCGCATAGCCCCACTATGCGCCGCCCGCCTCCCGCCCACCCTCCTTTTAAAATAAGATAATGCATGATAAAATAATTAAATGTAAAGACTTACCTGCAGCGCGGCGTCTCCGGGGCTCCCTCTTCCTCGTCTTGTGACAAATGCGCATGCGCGGACGCCCGCGCATGCGCATTTCTTGGGAGAAAATAGAATGTTGCGGATTTCCTATGGGTCCTAACTATAACTACCTACTGGCGACTGCCAGTAGGTAATATATATATATATATATGTATGTATGTATATATATATTCACTGAAAAAACCATAGGTTTCACACATGTTATAGTTAGCGGAAATTTTACTGATAAAAAACCAATGAAATTGCCCCGTTATAGTTAGTGCTGGCAACTATAACTCACGCGACCGCAATCCTCTGCTGATGCTAATACTGTATTTAGACACTTATTTGCCCATGTCTTCTTCCATACATTTTTAGCTATACATATATTACAAATATTTTTTTTTATAAAGACACATATGTCATCAGCAGAAGATTGCGGTCGCGTGAGTTATAGTTGCCAGCACTAACTATAACGGGGCAATTTCATTGGTTTTTTATCAGTAAAATTTCCGCTAACTATAACATGTGTGAAACCTATGGTTTTTTCAGTGAATTTGCAAGGTTTTTTAAATGCTAATTCCTAACTATAACGTGTGTGAAACCTATGGTTTTTTCAGTGAATTTGTACGAATTTTTAAATGCTAAGTTACTTTACGCCATTCGAGGCGTGCGCGCCCACTTAACGCAGTGCGTTCCGTGCACGGTTTTTATCAACTTTAATAAGCCCTGTACATTTGGTGGCCTTCGGCCACCAAAAGCACAGGGGGTGGGGTCAATGTGGATAGTGTTTTTTTTATTTCGATTTTATAATTTCATGTTGCCAAAATATAGTTTTTTTACTGATGTAATAAGCCCTGTACATTTGGTGGCCTACGGCCACCAAAAGCACAGGGGGTGGGGTAAGTGTGGATAGTGTTTTCTTTATTTCTATTTTTTACCGTACGCTTACGGTAAGCGTACGGTAAGCGTACTCGGCGAAATTGCAGAAAAAAAAATAAAACCGTTTTTGCTCTTGGGGGATGTTTGGGGACTCCCTCAACATGACTATGTGGGAGGGAGTTGTCAAAACAGCCCCGTAACATGTTTTTGGGCATCATGTTTGATAAATAACACTCAGTGCGAGAGACAAAATGGCGGACGCCGCTTCCTGGTTTCGGACGATTCGAATGTTTACTAAGATCTAAGAGCCAATCAGAATCGCGCTCGCGCACGCCACCGTACGCGTACGGTAAGCGTATGGTAAGCGTACCGTAAGCGGGCTCAGATATATATATTGATTTAAAGGCTATTTTCTCAGAATCTACTGAACAGATTTACACCAAACCTACAAAAGGCACTTCCTTGACATAGGGACTACCTCTCTGCCAAATTTCTAGTAATTCTGTTCAGCCGTTCGGGCTGTAGCTCTGTCTAAAGGTCCTATGGAAAAATGCATGGGAAAAACGCGTTTTGGGACCCCCCTTTTATCTCAGCCCCCGCTTGACGAATCCCCCCGAGACTTTCAGGGTAGGAGCGGAGCGTAGCGCCCCACCTATTTTGAGAAATTCGCGAGGATTCATCGACCGGCGCCAAAGTTATTCAAAATAGAATGTTGCGGATTTCCTATGGAAAAGGGGTCCTAACTATAACTACCTACTGGCGACCGCCAGTAGGTAATATATATATATATATATATGTATGTATGTATGTATATATATTCACTTAAAAAACCATAGGTTTCAGGGGCGTTATAGTTAGCTGGACATTTCCCTCGAAATTCCTCTGTTATAGTTAGTTCAGCTAACTATAACTCGCGCCCCCGCAATGCACTGCTGATGACGTCACATATTACATCACTCATGACATGGTCAGTGACATTTCTGATGACATCACTGATGACATCTGAAATGACATCACTGATGACATCACTGATGACATCATCCAGTGAGTGTGTGTTTCTGTAAATTTTAAATATGTTTAATATATATATAGGGAAAAACCTATGGAAGAATGAGTGGGTGTATAAATGTGTGAATGGATGATTTAGTAGGTGCGTGACTGACTCTATAAGTGAGTCATTAAATGTATCTTACTGCAGACTAGTGACTAAACTGTGTGAATGTCTGTATCTGTCTGTCTGTTGGTGTATAAGCGGCTGCATGATTTTGTGAATAGCTATATGAGTGTCTCTATGGGTTATTGATTGGTTGTCTGAGTATCTGTATGGGTGCCTGAGTGTTTGTGTGGGTGGGGTGTGTGTGACTCTGTGCATACATGTGTAAGTGGGTGATTCTATGGGTGCATGGTTTTAAGAGTGCATCTGTGATGGACTGTATGGTTGGGCGAGTGTATGTATGGTGTGTGTTAGTGATTGAATGTATATCTCAGTGGTACATGTGTGAGTAACTACATATGTGAAAGGCAGTATATATGTGTGTATGTCTGTATCTGTCTGTCTGTTGGTGTATAAGCGGCTGCATGATTTTGTGAATAGCTATATGAGTGTCTCTATGGGTTATTGATTGGTTGTCTGAGTATCTGTATGGGTGCCTGAGTGTTTGTGTGGGTGGGGTGTGTGTGACTCTGTGCATACATGTGTAAGTGGGTGATTCTATGGGTGCATGGTTTTAAGAGTGCATCTGTGATGGACTGTATGGTTGGGCGAGTGTATGTATGGTGTGTGTTAGTGATTGAATGTATATCTCAGTGGTACATGTGTGAGTAACTACATATGTGAAAGGCAGTATATATGTGTGTAAGAGTATATAAGTGGGTGTATGTGAGAGTGTGTGATTGTGAGAGTGGCTGTATGGATGAGTGTGTGCTTGTATCAGTGATTGTATAAGAGCGTAAGAATGTGGTACTATTTTTATGAGTAAGTGAACTTGTGTGTGCATAGGTGAGTAAATGGGAGTGTGATTAATTATTTGCATGACTGACTAGGTGTGAGAGTACCTCTATGGATGATTGGTGGTGTGTGAGTGTCTATGTAGGTGTATAAATGCATATGATAGTCCTGTACTGAGTGACTGTAAGTATGGGTGACTGTACAGGTGAGTGAGTGGATGTGTGTGTAGTTCTAAGAGTCAATGAGTGGGTATGTAGTTATTGGTATTGGAGTATCTATGGTTTTGAGAATGGACGTCTGAAATTTTGATTGAGTATATCAAAGGGTGTGAGAAGATGCACTAATTTATCACATGGATGACGTCATCAGTGATGTCATCAGTGATGTCATTTCAGATGTCATCAGTGATGTCATCAGTAATGCCACTGACCATGTCATGAGTGATGTTATATGTGACGTCATCAGCAGTGCATTGCGGGGGCACGAGTTATAGTTAGCTGAACTAACTATAACAGGGGAATTTCTAGGGTTTTGTACGAGGGAAATGTCCAGCTCACTATAACGCCCCTGAAACCTATGGTTTTTTAAGTGAATTTCTAAGGTTTTTTAAATGCCAATTCCTAACTATAACGCCCCTGAAACCTTTGGTTTTTTTCAGTGAATTTCAAAGGTTTTTTAAATGCTAATTCCTAACTATATCAGGCCTGAAACCTATGTTTTTTTCAGTGAATTTCAAAGGTTTTGTAAATGACAATTTGTAATGTATTAATTGTTATGCTGATTTTTTTTATACTGATTTACTACATTTTTTAAACTATTTATTTTTAGATATTTTTTTTAATTACATTATAATTACATTATAGATTACTATACAAAATATACTTTCTCAGAATGAATTACTTTAGTTTAAATACTTGGCAAATTGGCAACAGACTTTTAAGTACAGTAGTTACAGTTGTTGCAATGGGCAACACAATTTAAAACACAAAGCAACATTGAGCTCAATGTGAATTTCTAGTTAAATGCAATTAGTTACTTTATGGATTACTTTTCTAACCACAGGACTGGATCCTAGATTCAGTCCTTGGACATCTCCTGTAAACCGTTGAGTAAAAGCGCTTTGGTTACAGTAGTAATTTTTAAGGAATATTATTGTATTTTAAAACTTGACACTTAGAAACTTTTTCCCATAGAATCACCAATGTTTTCCTATGGCAGAAAATTCACTTAGCAGGTAAGTATTGTTATCGTTACTTTTTCTTACTCAGTGGTGGATCCTGGATCCAGCACTGGCCAACCTCCTGTAAACAGTTGAAAGAATGTGTTTAAGTCATACAGACGATTTTTTAGGAATATTTTTAGTTTGTGAAAATAGACACTTAGAAACTTTTCTGGTGAAAATCACACAATGGATTCCTATAGAAGAAAATACAAGTTACTGGTAAGTACGCTTAGAATTACTTTTCAGGGTCTGTGTTGGGCTAAAAGATGCAGCACTGGGTTCTCTCCTGATTACAGGTGAGTAAATCGGAATTCGTAGTTCGGCTGATTTTAGAGGAATATTTGCACGTTTAAAAAATGGACACAAAATTTTCTGGTGAAAACCACAGAATGGATTCCTATGGAAGGAAATACAAGTTACTGGTAAGTACGCTTAGAATTACTTTTCAGGGTCTGTGCTGGGTTAAAAGATGCAGCACTGGGTTCTCTCCTGATTACAGCCCACCAGGTACCTCCAGTATGCGCCAGGGAGCTGCATTGCACAGAGGTATTCAGAGGCCATGCCCCTTTTTACAACACTCTGCAACACAGCTCCGTGGCGCTTACTGGAGGTACCTGGTGGGCTAGTTGGTCCCCGGGACCCTCAGGATTGAAGAGGAATCAATTCCCCAACTTAAAATGTGCCACAGTGCGTGTTTGCATAGATCTCACCTCAGGCCCCGCCCCCTACCCTCACCACTGTGCAAACGCGCCCCGTGGCGTGTTTTAAGTTGAGAGATTAAGTCCCCTTGAATCCTGAGGTCCCCTGGCGGCCAACTAGCCAACCAGGTACCTCTAGTAAGCGCCAGGGAGCTGCGTTGCAGAGAGGTGTAAAAAGGGGCGTGGCCTCATTACACCTCTCTTCAACGCAGCACCCTGGCGCATACTGGAGGGTCCTGGTGGGCTAGTTGGCCCCCAGGGACCCCCAGTATTGAAGGGGAATTCGTTCCCCCTCTGGAAACGCGCCAGGGGCTCGTTTGCAGAGTGATGAAAGGAGGGGGCGTGGCCTCCTCCCCATCCCGTTTTTTAAAAAATGTTTCTTTTTAAGAAGGGGGGCTGTGTAGCCCCCCTTCTTTTTCTTATTTTTTTGGCCCTGGGGACCCCATGCCCAAGGGCCTGCCCCCAATTTGTATTTTTTTTATTAAAAAAAAAAATCAGGAAGGGGCCGCGCGGCCCCCTTCCCGAGGCCATAATTTGCACCGGGGACCCCATCCCCTGGGGCATGGCCTTTTTTTTATTTTTGTTTTTGGAGGGGGGTTGCCTTGCCCCCCTCCTGTGTCCCCTTTTGGCCCCGGGGCTGTTTTTTAAATTATTTATTTTTAGGAGGGGGGCCGCGTGGCCCCCCTCCTGGCCACTACTGGCCCCAGGGACCCCGGGGCCTGGCCATCTCGTTGGGGACCGTGGGGGGGTCCCAATCCCCCCACGGTCCCAGCCAGCTCCCCATGTGGAAAAGCAATCGTCTATGCTTCATTGAAGCGAGAGCAGGTTTCCCTGCTCTCGCTTCAATGAAGCAAAACTGTTTGCAATGGCAGGGCGGGAGGCGCGAGGCTTCCGCCCTGCCATTTCAAATAGCAGTGTCCCGGGGGTGGGCACCCCAGGACACTGCAGGAGCCGGCCCTGGTGGCGGTCCCCAGGGCCATCTTTGACTCCAGGAGGGGGGCCGCGCAGCCCCCCTCCCACTTAATTTTAAGCCCCGGGGGGTGGTGGTCCCCAGGGCTTGGGGGTCCGTAACGAACCCCCTATTTTAAATAATTAGTGCCCCGGGGAGGTGGCGGTCCCCGGGGCATGTGGGGGGGCTCGAGCCCCCCACACAGTTTTTTTTTTTAAAACAACCATGCCCCGGGGGGTGGCGGTCCCCAGTGCTGCGGGGGGGCCATGAGCCCACCCGCACATTGAATCTTGGAGCCCCAGGGGGTGGCGGTCCCCGGGGTAGTGTGGGGGGATTGGGATCCCCCACACTTTTTTTTTAAAATGATGCCCCCGGGATTTGGCCCCTGGGAGCAAAATAGAATATTCAGCGCGGGAGCCCACGCTGAATTCTTTTTTTTTTTTTCGGCCAAAATTCGCGCTGGGTGCACGAATCTCGCCGATTTAAAAAAAAAAAAAATTGGGGGGGGCCCTGAGCAGGCCTAAGGAGTCAGGGTGTCTCTACCCTGCCCCCTTGTCGCGTTTTTCACGTTTGTTTTTTAGGTTTCTTGTGCCTCGGTTCTACCGAGGCACAAGATGGCTGCCAACACTTCCTTATCTGGAACGGTACGCGCACGGTGAAAAACCTTAAAAAATAAAATAAATAAATACATAACTTAGCATTTAAAAAACCGTAAAAATTCACTGAAAAAACCATAGGTTTCACACACGTTATAGTTAGGAATTAGCATTTAAAAAACCTTGCAAATTCACTTAAAAAACCATAGGTTTCACACATGTTATAGTTAGCTGGACATTTCACTCGTGAAAAACCATTGAAATTCCCCTGTTATAGTTAGTGCAGGCAACTATTACTCACGCGACCGGAATCCTCTGCTGATGACGTCAGATATTACATCACTGTATTTAGACACTTATTTACCCATGTCTTCTTCCATTAATCTTTAGCTATACATATATTACAAATATTTATTTTTCTGAAAGACACATATGTCATCAGTGAAGTAATATCTGACGTCGTCAGCAGAGGATTGCGGTCGCGTGAGTTATAGTTGCCTGCACTAACTATAACGGGGGAATTTCATTGGTTTTTTACGAGTGAAATGTCCAGCTAACTATAACATGTGTGAAACCTATGGTTTTTTAAGTGAATTTGCAAGGTTTTTTAAATGCTAATTCGTAACTATAACATGTGTGAAGCGTATGGTTTTTTCAGTGAATTTGTACGTTTTTTTAAATGCTAAGTTATGTATTTATGAAATTTTTTTTTTCAGGTTTTTCACTGTGCGTGCACCGTGCGCGCGCTGTGGGTGCTTGGTGCGCTTCGCGCACCGAGCACCCACGGTGCGCAGTGCGTGCCGTGCGGGCGCGGTGCGTGCCATGCGCGCACGGTGCGAGCGATTTTTTTATTTTTTTAAAAAATTGTTTTTTTTCTCCCTTGGGGGTCCTTCTGTGACCCCCTGACCAAGGCTAGGGGGTCAGGAACTGTCCACCCTGCCCCCTTTTCACGTTCTCCACCTTTGTTTTTCACCCCCTCAGACTGCGAGAGACAAAATGGCGGCTGACACTTCCTGGTTTCGAACGATTCGAATGTTTACCGACATCTAACAACCAATCAGAATTGCGCTCGCGCACGGCAGGGTGCGCGCACAGTGCGCGCACGGTGCGCGCGTATAGATATGGATATGGTTTTAAATGCTATTTTCTCAGGAAATACTGAACAGATTTACACGAGACCTTCAAAAGGCACTTCCTTGACCTTATGGCTACCTCTTTGCCAAATTTCATGTAATTCTGTTCAGCCGTTCGGGCTGTACCTTCGACTAATGGTCCTACGGAAAAATGCATGGGGAAAACGCGTTTTGGGACCCCCCCTTTTTCTCGGCCCCCGCTTGACGAATCAACCCGAGACTTTCAGGGTAGGAGCTGAACGGAGCGCCCCATTTGTTTTGAAAATTTTGCGAGGATTCGTCAACCGGCGCCAACGTTATTCAAAATAGAATTTTGAGATTTCCTATGGAAACTAGGTTGTAACTATAACTATCTACTGGCGACCGCCAGTAGATAATATATATATATCAATCCAATGCTGAGAACTTTATCCAAAACAGCATACTGTGGACTCAAGAATCTTTGCGGAAAGTGTTTATTCACCCAGGTGGCTCCTACAAACTCTACACATTTCGGGGACACTCCCCTTGATCACGAGTGAAGTTTCCATTGTTAATTCAAATTTAAATACACAAACCATGTGACCAATGAACATAATCGACAGACTATCATTTGGAACAAATAAACATTCTTCTATTACCTAAATAATTATTTCTAAACATTTAACAACATGTTGTTGGTATTTTAAACTGCAATTTAAGGAAGAATGAATGGAGAATAATGAATAAAAGCAACTGGAGTAACAATGCCACATTAGTGTGTAATTCAAGGGCTTCAATAAAACTTTACCAGTCAAAAGACACATTCTGTGAAATGATCTTATTTATATAAACCAGTTTGATTCCTCATGATTATAAAACTAACCTCTAATCATTCTTGAATTTTTCAAGACCCAAAATAATGTCGCAGTGGACAGAGGTTCCCATGTTGTCTGGTCCCAAAAACCAAAAACAATAACATTACAATGAACTAAGGGTTCCACCATACAATCAGACCGGAAAAAAGAAAAAAGAAAAAAAGCAATAATGTACTGCTCCAAAAAAATGGAACGCTCTCACGTATGAGACCTTTTTTAATATATATTGCACAGAGAATTACACACACACAGCACATTGCACTTTTTGATAGTTACACCATTGTGAATTGTTTATAGACAATGAATGGATCCAGTCATAGTATTTATGCAATCAAAATTGTGGACAGGAGACCGTGGATTGATCCAGAAATAGAATATGTTGCAGGGTATTTTACGGATATTTACTTCTTCTGATATAAGAAGATCACAGTAACAAGGATAGCAGTATTCTCATATATCAAAAAGAGAAACTGTGGTCAGCGTCCTTTTTTAACTTTAAACATTGAGTTATATGATTTGCTGTTAATTAAACAATAATATGTGTAAGTCATGTATTTATAGATATAATACACTAAGACACTTTATATATACAACTAATGTGGATACAGAACATTCATGCTTTAAAAATGTTGTCTATGTCTATTAAAAGCTGCTATGTCATACAAATCACGTGGTATAAAACGTATGAGCACTGTCACTTTAAAAAAGGTACTTTCCTTACTTGCCACAGTCATGTGATCAAGGCTCAAGCGAGCCGCAACGCGCAATGGCGACGATAGAGGAATAAACGAATTTGCACAAACGTCTTGGGTCCGTGTCCATCTCTCAGGAGGACTGTTTACAAGTGAACGGAAGAATACTTGCGATATATATATATATATATATATATATATATATATATATATATATATCCAACGCTGAGCACTTTATCCAAAACAGCATACACTGTGGACTCAAGAATCTTTGCGGAAAGTGTTTATTCACCCAGGTGGCTCCTACAAACTCTACGCGTTTCGGGGACACTCCCCTTGATCACGAGTGAAGTTTCCAGTGTTAATTCAAATTTAAATACACAAACCATGTTTCTAAACATTTAACAACATGTTGTTGGTATTTTAAACTGCAATTTAAGGAAAAATGAATGGAGAATAATGAATAAAAGAAACTGGAGTAACAATGCCACATTAGTGTGTAATTCAAGGGCTTCAATAAAACTTTATCAGTCAAAAGACACATTCTGTGAAATGATCTTATTTATATAAACCAGTTTGATTCCTCATGATTATAAAACTAACCTCTAATCATTATTGAATTTTTCAAGACCCAAAATAATGTCGCAGTGGACTAGGGGTGGGCGGAATTTGCGGAATCGCGTTACGCAAATCTCCGCGAAACGGTAAAAAATCTCCGCGAACACGCAGAAATTCCGCGAACAAGCGGAATTGCTTGTTCGCGATACTTTTTTCCTGTTCGCGATCGCTGTTTGCGTGCTCGGGGTGAAATATCTCGCGAACACGCATATTGAGAACGCGAACAAGCAAAAAATTTCGCGAAGTCGCGGAACGCAGATTTTTGGGCAATTACCCAAATTCCGCAAATTCCGCGAACAGAACGGAATTTACCGCCCAGGCCTACAGTGGACAGAGGTTCCCATGTTGTCTGGTCCCAAATTCATTTTAAACCAGAAATCCAGATGGATTCAGTTTAACTTATTGATCTGATACTCGAATTGTTTAATCTATGCATGAATTTAAATTTAATCTTACAAGCCAGTGCATTCTTGTTCTTGTGAACTAATTGCTAAACAACGAGTGTCCATAAAAACCATAAAGGAAAACGAACAACAACAAATGACGAAAAAGAGGAGAAAAGATATTATAGCTCAATTGCCTTCTTCTTCCATATTGCAGTTATACAGAATTTATAAAAGAAAGGGAAAAAGAGAAAGGAGAAAAGAAATGAATTTGTCCATCAACGTCTTAAGTCTACATCAATAGTTAAAATTCATAAAAAACACTAGACAAACAGATCAATTAACGTTGCTACAGCAGTGACTAAATAGTCAAAAATGTAAAAGAGAAAGAAACTTAATTCTTTCAGAATTCATTGATATTTACATCATTCTTGTTCCCATCCATTTAAATATATGTTTCTTATATTTATAATCTCATTACTGTTATCTTTATAGATGTGTTTCAAAGAAGTACACTGTCGACACTAGTCTATACTCAACCTAAATGAACTGACAGTTCTTCATCGCAGTTATGCCCTCCAGGGGCCATGGTTTGATATTGTATAATCAGCCTTGATTCAAGACGTCTCAATTCTTGAATTTGATTGCCCCCACTAATGCTTAAATCAATCGAGTCTAAGACACAAAAGCTCAAGAGATTCTCATTCTGGTTGTGCCGTTCTTGAAAGTGTCTTGCAACTGGATAATGTCTGTCTCCATTTTTAATTGCTCTCAGGTGTTCTAAAACCCGTTTTTTCGCCTTATGTAGTGTGCTGCCAATGTATGTGTTATCGCAAGGACAATTTAGAGCATAGACAGCATATTCTGTGTTGCATGAGACATGCTTTCTGATTTCATATGGTTTTGTTGTGGTAGAAAATTTATATTCTTTACAATTCTTGCTGTTCTTACATGCTTTACATTTTCGGCATGTGAAAAATCCCCTAATCGCAGTTTTAATTGAGACTTTTGACTCTAGAGTTCTACATAGTGTGTCTTTGAGGGATTTGGCCTTTCTGAAGGTTATTCGTGGAAACTGTTCTATTTCGCTGGCAATATCTTTATCAGTACTTATTACTTGCCAGAATTTTCTCAACCCATTTCTCATTTTCTGTGCCTGTCTGTTGAAGGTGGTAATAAACCTTAATTTAGGCTGATCTTCTTTTGTACTACCCTCACTCTTGTTTACAAGACTTAATCTGGATCTTTGCTCAACTTTGAGACGTGCTTTTTTGATGCTGAATTTGCTATAACCGCGTTCTAGAAATCTCTGCGTCATCGTCTCTTTTTCGGACTTGAAACTTCCCTCTGTGCTGCAATTTCTTTTTATTTTTTTTATTTTTTTTCCGCGTAAAAATTCCCCTAGATAGAGGGATACTTTGAATCAATGTACTGGGATGGCAACTACGAGCATGGAGCAAACTATTGGCCACTGTCTCTTTCCAAAACAGACTACTTTCAAGTTTCTCTCCCTTTACTACAAGTCTCAGGTCAAGAAAATCAATGCTCTCTTTAGAGAATTGATAGGTAAATTTTAAATTGAAAGTGTTGATATTCAAACATTCAATAAAATTGTTTGCTTCCTCTTCATTACCATTCCAGACAACAAAAATGTCGTCAATGTACCTGGCCCAAACGACAATTTTCTCTGTCACAGTGTCTAACTTTTTCACCACCATTTCCTGCCAGTACCCCAAATAGAGACCCGCAAAGCAAGGAGCAAAGCAGGTCCCCATCGAAGTACCAAGAGTTTGCCTGAAGATTTTGGCATCAAAGGTGTAGTAGTTCTGGGTCAGGCAACAGAGAATCATGGAAATCTGTGTGATCTTTCACTTAGAAAGTAACGGCAGGCCTGTATCCCCAAATCATGGGGAATGCATGTGTACAGGGTGGCTACATCCATACACAGAAGGCCAAAATCTTTTTTCCATTCAATATTTTGCTTTTTTTTTTCAAAAAGTCACCGGTGTCTTTTATGTACGACGGTAACTTCTGTACAAAAGGCTGGAGAAAAAAATCAACATGTTTTGAAGTATTTTCAAAACAACTACCCCTGGAGGATACAATCGGCCGACCAGGAGGGTTTTGCAGGTTTTTGTGGATTTTTGGAAGTAGGTATAGGGCTGGTAATTTAGGGTATCGACAGATAAGAAAATTGTATTCCTCAATTTCTAACTATCACCTGTCTTTCCAATCCACTAACTGACTCTGGAAACTGGTTATACAGTTCTCATAATCTTTCTTGTTGCTCAGTTCGTAACTCTCACCATCTGAAAGTTGATGCATTCCCTCATTGATGTACATTTCACGAGACATCACCACCACATTACTGCCCTTGTCGGCTTTCTTTATGACTATAGAATTGTCAAATCTAAGGCTTTCAATGGCAGCTATTTGTTTGACTGAAAGGTTTTATCCCCCATAACATTTTGACCTAGAGAGTTTAAGGAATTCCTGCATAACACCCTTTTCAAACACATCAATTGCATCATTCTTTATTTGAGGAAGAAAAATCGATTTTGGTTTAAAACCACTCTGTGCACTCATATCAATGCAAACTTTTTCTTTAATTACATTCAAAATTGATAAATTGCCACAATCAGTGTCACCAGCAAGTTCATTGAGTGTGTGAAAGAGATCAACATCTCCGTTACTTATATCACAAGGAATTTCACTTGGTATATTCCTTTTGTCTTTACATCTGGTGGCATACCATTTTTTTATTCTCAATTTACGAGTAAAGTGGAAAAGATCAATGCGGCTTTGGGTATAATTAAAATTATTAGTGGGGCAAAAAGATAGGCCAAGTGAAAGAATCTCTACCTCTTGGTCGTTCAGTTCGCGTTTGGAGAGGTTAATCACCGTTTTCTTCTTCATTACTTCTTCTGCTGCTGGCCCCTTGTTCGCCTTCCCACTGGGCTTCCCAATTCTCCTAATGATGTTGTATTTCCCTTTCCGACGCCTCTGCCTCCTCTTCCACGCCCTCGATTTCCTTGCTTGTTTGTTGTCATTCTACCTCTGGCCATTAGTGTAAATTCTGTTAAAATTTTGTCTTTTACTCCATCTTGTTGTGATACACTCGATATGTCGCTTTCACTAATTACACTTCCTTCTCTCAGGCTCTCATTCGAATTTTCAGCAGTTCCACTGGCAGGTCTATTAATGCTGGTACTGTTCGGTATTTCTTTTGTTCTGACATTGTTACCTCGAAGTTGGTCATATTTCTTGGAGAAAGTCAGAATTTGCCCCTTCTGATAGTCTATTAAATCACGCTGAAATTTCCTTGTTTTTTGCCTCTAATTTCTTCTTCAATTTTGTTCAGTTTTATCTCCATTTTATCCATCTCTGTACTGTATTCTTCTTGACTACAAATCTCTTTCAGTTGTTTAGTGATGTTTTCAATTTGTTCAGCTAAGCGGTCAACATCTTTGCGTGCATATTTGACCAAAAGCCCCAACATTATTGTTGAACAGTTACGGTTGTTGGCAGCTCAGTCATTAATGAGCTCCGGATCAGGGTCGCTAAAGGTGGGGGTAACAAAGATTCTTAGTCCTCTCGGGACTCTACCCACATCTATATATTTTTGAAGCGTGGTGGCTTCCCACCACTTGTTTTGTTCTTTTTTAAGCGCCCTCCACATTTGATCCCAGAGCTGCCTCTTATTAGGAGTCACCGCGCCATCTACTGTCAGTTCAATGTGGTCGACATCTGTACTTTCTCTAACATTTTTCCTGCTGCCTCGCAGCGCTTCATATTACGAGATAGAGCCATCTGAAGGCACTGTAATGCGAGATCCGCGCCACTTTCCGCAAACTCCCCGGTTTTCAACCACTTGCGGTTTCAACATGGGGAAACCGTCTGTCTCGATATATCACTCCTCATTGAGGTCACGTTATATAGGGGTTAGGGGTGGGTAGGTGTATAGGGTGATATGGGTATTTTCAGGGTTATAGGGTGGGTAGAGGTGTAGAGTGGCAAGGGTAATTTTAGGACTTAGGAGTGGGTAGGGGTATACAGTGGCAAGTAGGGGTGAGCATAATTGGGGAAGTTTGAGTCCACAGAATTTTGTGGAATTACGTTAAAATTCTGTGAGATTCCATGGAATTCCATGAGGGTGTGGAATGAGCATTTGGCACAATTTTCTTAATGCAAAATGCACTCTAACATACAAAAATGGATGCAAGGATGCATTTTGGGCTACGAAAATAGCGCAGCCAAACACCACTCGGCGACCTTAAATACACTGCATTGGTTTTTAAACATAGAGGTACTGCTCCCTCTTCCTGTCCTGTTCAGAGATTAGTGCAGTAATCTGCAAAGTATTTAAGAAAACCAAGTACTATGCACTGCAGTGCAAACCCCTCGGTCCTTTTACTGTTTTAAAAACAACAAACACTGCAGATTAATTCCACTGCTGGAGCTGCAGAATTATCAGCAATTTTGCGTTAGAAAAGTAACACGGAATTATTAAATTCCTCTGATTCCGCCGCTGGAATTAAAAATTCCCCCCAGACCTAGTAGTAAGGGTAACTTTTAGGGTTTAGGAGTGGGTAGGGGTGTACGTTGGTAAGGATAATTTTAGAGTGTAGGTGTGGGTAGGGATAAAATGCATTATGGGTAATTAAAAAAAGGGGGGATTTCAGTTGGTTCTCCCGATTATTAATGATGTATGTATGTGTGTGTGTGTGTGTGTATATATATATATATATTTATATCTGTGAGTTTTACTTATTTCAAGTATACTTATGCATGGTAAAGTTGTCTGCGTTGTAAAGAATGCACGGTGAAGGCATGCGTGCTAAAGTCACATATCTGTCTCCAGAAGGCCTCATTATATTAAGCCCCAAACGCAATCCAGTATTCACGATATCACATTAGATAACCCACCATAGTCAGGCCACTTCCCAAAATCATCCTTAGCATATAAAGCTCTGTAGCAATTCCAGTAACAAAAGTGGTCCCCCAGCATGCAACATACCACCCCCCACATCCTCACTGACAGTCTAGTCTTTTCTCACAACAAGAGTCCCATGGCATCTAATGCTCCGCTTGTGCAGCTAAGGGGCTGGGATTAGAGCAGAGTTCTTCAAACTGTAGTGCGGGCCCACTTGGGGGGTGTGGTTGCATTCCTAGGGGAGCGCAAATGGCTCAACAAATACTTGCAAATAAAGATGGCCTGGAAGTGCAACTTGGCAGAGTTCCATGCTGTCTTCATTTACATGCAATCCTTGAAGTGATTAAAAAAACAAACAGGGGGGCGTGGCTAAAGCACTGCGCAAGATGGCTGCCTCGGGATTCCGCTCCGTCATACCGGGACCTTCTTACGCAATACCGATGCGGTTTCTCCACAGCCTTTGCTTATTAGCTGCCCGCATTCTGTTCCGGAATGCTTCGTGCCTCCGGTGAGACTATTTCTGGACTTTAGGGCGTAGCGCTTCATGTTGTTTTCTTTGCCGTATTTTTTCCCTGAGAGCGCCCGCCATTTTGATTATGTGCACCTCATAATCGGGAACTGCCGCTTTTGCCGAAGTGCTTTTTACACGCTGCTTTCTACAATGACTCCTTGTTTCTCCTCTCAATATCTGTTTAAACGCTGCAACCAAGGTGAATAATTCCTGCTCTACTTGTCCCAGGCTGCTCTATTGCTGAGTTTGCCTCCTTAGTCTGCCTGCCACTTTGTGTGTGACTCTCCTCAGATTTCTGCCATATGGATAGGTTTGCTGCTTCTACTCCTTTGGTGTCTTCAGATAACTTTGTATTTTTTCTACTGCTGAGGGATATATGAATACTTCTTTTGGGACATTTATTTACCTCAACTGCCCTCTTCGCTACATAGGAGACACAACACTACCTGTGAGTGGTGTATTCCCTTGACTACCCCAACCTGCGTCCAAGCTCGCCTCCATCAACTAACACACCGTGCATTTGACGCTCTGAAGGTTAGATGTTTATGGGAAAGCTGCGTAGTCCAAATTTTGTTTTTATTCCTTCTAAGCGTGTTCCTTTGGCAACGTCTTCATCCTCCTCAGCATCGGACTCTTCTTCAAACACAGGCCAAATGGCTGGAGTTTCTTCCAATCGTCCTTCTTCGGCGCAGTCCTCTGCAGGCAGATCCTCTTCACCTGCTGCATCCTCTAAGCGCCTGAAACAGGATCCTCCCTCTCCTAATAATGCTCCATCTCCCATTTCTATGGAACATCTTCTGAATGAGATACGCGCTTTGAGGCCGTTAGTAGAGGAAACCAATAACAAGATGCAATTTCTTGAGGAGAAATGGTCTGCTATGGAGAACAGAGTGTCGTCGGTGGAGCAACAAGTCTCAGTGATTCCAGTTAATTCACAAAGAATTTCCTCTTTGGAAAAGTCGGTTCTCGCTCTTCAGCAACACACTGAGGATTTAGAAAATAGGAATAGGACGAATAACCTACGTGTTTATGGATTACCAGAATCCCTAGAAGGAGATGACCCTGTCTCATTCTTCACTTCCTTTCTTCCGAAACTTTCAGATATGCCATCTACCAGCATCCTAAGAGCTCACAGACTTGTTCCTTGCACATCTACTTCTACTAAGCCACGGGGAGTCATCATTCTATTCCTGAAGTTTACAGATCTTCTCTCAGTCCTCTCTGCAGCTAGATCTAAACATCAAATTTCCTGGATGGGTCAGAAGGTGTTTCTCTCACAAGACGTCTCCAATGCTACTGCGGCCAGAAGAAAAGAATTCCTAAACCTTCGTGCTCCTCTGTGTTCTCTTGGTGCTAGATATGGTCTATTCCACCCATGTCTCGTCAAAGTCACATAACAAAACCAAACATGGACTTTTCAAAATCCTGCGGAACTTAAAAACTTTATTCATATTCAAACTCCCAATGGCATGGAGACTTCCACTTCTTCTAATGGTTGATCATTTAACCTTCTTTTTTCCTTACAGGTTTTGTGTTCCTATATTCGCACTTCTTGTTTCTTGTTACACCGCAGTTTTGTATTTTTGATGTTCTATAAACTGTTTTAGTGTAGTTTTCCTTTCATGTTTACCTCTTTTCATGTTTTGCTCTTTGGATATTATTAGTCTTAAGACATGTTATCTTTCGTGTTGCATGGTAGCTGGTTATTTCTCTTCTTTTATACTCATATTTTCCCTATGTTAATCGTTTCCGTTGCTTTTCAATATAGATTGGTTGGTTTATTTTTCTTCAATCCGTGTGGCTCTTCTCCTACGTTCTTCCGTTCTGGTCCAGTTCGGACTCCCAAACTTGGGAGGCTCATCTTGTTGAGTGTCGCCATTGTCCCATTGTTTTCCTTTCTCGTCTCCCCCTCAGGTATGTTGTCCTCAGTCATCCTTTTTGGATATGTACTGTCTCTTCTTGTATTTTTTCTTCCTTTTCCTTCCCCTCTTTTCCTTCTTTTGTCCCTATCTATTTTTTCCCTCTATTTCTCCTGATTCTAATTGTTGGACTTGTGGCTTTCTTGATTCTGATCTTCCTCATCTCCTCTTTCTATGTCCTCTGTTGCTAAATTCTGAGATGAGGTTTGGTCATATATCTCTCGTCTCTTTACAATTTCCATTCCCTACTCTATACCTCTTCTCTTCACGGGCAGCCTCTCCGACTCTTTAGACCTTCCCACACATTGTCTTGGTTTATTTGACCTCATGCTTGCTCTTGCATTCCAACACATATCTTTCAACTGGAAAATTCTCACTAACCTTTCTATACAATGTTGGTGGAATTCCCTTTGTCATTTTCATAGACTTGATGTTGCATTTGCCTCTTCCTGCACTCCCACTGTTAACAGAGATCTCTTCTGGTTACCCCTTACCATGTACCTGGATCGCATGGCCCTGAGGAAAAATTCTCATATCACTTTCGAAAATGTTAAACCTCCTTGAATGATATTTGTTCTGTCCTCCTTTCCTCTCTATTTGTTATGCTCCTTATATTATATCACCTTTTTTACTGAATAATATGTTTTGATTTTCTTGCAGTTGCTTGCTAGTATGCCTTATTTTTATTTATATATATATATATATATAGCAATGTTAACATTCCCTCTCTTCCCTTTATTTATCCCTTTTTCTGTTTCTGTTTTTTTTCCTCTCTTTTTCCTTTCCCTCTCATTTATAAAACTTTACAAAATGCTTTTGCCTTTTTTTTACATGATATTAGCCTTAACTTTGTTTCAATTTCGTATTTGATTTTATTATCTGTACTTGCTGATATCTTTCTGTATTAACAAAGTACCCAATAAAGCATTTCAAACAAAAAAAAAACAAAAAACAAACCGGAAGAATCTCATAATGTAAAAGAATGTACTTCCATTTGATTACCTTAACTTGCATTCATTTGTCATTAAAGGTTTCTATATCATTTCATATGTAGGTAACTGAAAGTGAAAAACAAGACACTTACAGAATATTTTGTTCTAGTTAGCCACGCGGTGGCAGGGTTAAAAACGTGGCTAAAGGAACAAAATATTCTTCAAGTGTTTGTTTTATGCTTTCAGTTAAATGCATATAAAATAATGCACAAACCTTAAACTAAAAATAGATGCAAGTTAAGATAATTAGAAGGAAATACATTCTTTTATGTTATGAAATTTAATTTGGATAATGTGACCACTGCATATTTGTGGAATAGTTACTTGTGTATTTATAGTGTTACAAGGTCCCAGAGGGGAGCAGAAAGCACTGAGACTATGCAAGTCATTGTTTTAAAATAGTATTATGCACAGTAAGGTAGACTGCTGAAAAATGATTTGGTGTTTTAAGATAGAACAAGTGCTTTCAACAGATATATTTTAGTAATAGGTAAACTATACCTAGTGCAAGCATTTGTCTATTAAGAGTACACTTTCTGGAACTCGGCTTATAACACCCTGACATTAGGGGCCTCATGTAGGTGGCATACACTTTACCGATTCTAAAATACCGAATCATACCGATTCGGTATTTAAGAATCGGTAAAGTGTATGTAGGTAAAAATTCGGTAAATGAGGCATACCTTCCCATTGATGGGAAGGTATGCCTCATTACCGAATCGGTAAATACCGATTCGGTAATGGGGGAGCACATGCAAGGGTGGCAGGGTGTCACATTGACACCCTGTTGCACCCCTGATTCGGCCATGTGTGCACATGTGGCACACATACATGCCCTGAGGGCATGTGTGTCTGCCACATTGCACACATCTATGGGCAAAATAATGCATTTACACACATATTCGTCATTTACCACCAACTATTAGTTGGTGGTAAATAACGAATCCCCACACACACCACACAGTCCCCCTACATATGATTTCTGTATTCGGAATTTACCGAATCGGTAAAATTACCGAATCGGTAATTTTACCGATTCGGTAATTTTACCGATTCGGTAAATTCCGAATACAGAAATTCTCCCCCTACATCTCAAAAGCCAAAATACCGGTCGGTAACGGTATAATTACCGAAAATCGGCCGTTACCGACCGGTATTTGGCTACCTACATGAGGCCCTAAGTATCAAAAAGAATAACTCTCGGGTGACTCAATCAGTTAAAACCTAAACTGGCTTCCAAGCAGCCTTTATATTTGGTGATTGACAATCACACACATTTCCATTATTTCATGTAGCAGGCTCCTTGGTGAGAATGCCTGTTTCGTCCTTAGCTCTGTGTCCCTCTCTGAGCTTCACAGCACAGGAAAACTACTCCCCACATCAAGCCCACTCTCCCTTCACTTTTACACAGAGGCAATTCAAGGACCACAATAACTGTTAGGGGGTGGTTGTTTTTAAACAAAAAGTATGGGAAATGCTTTTGTAAAAATAAAACATCATGGGGCATGTGGGTCTCCATAAATCCCGCTCACTTCACCATCTGTTTAACTTCAGATGTCCTTCAAGATGAGTTGGTGATGGGGAAGAGGCTAGCAGGTTCACATTCAGATGGAGCTCTCTTATCGTCCAGACCCTTGGGCCTCATAGTAGCAGTCCAGGTGAAAGAGGAACCTAGTGAGATCCTTGGAAAGCATCAAAGAGATAGCCCAGAGGAAGTGGTGGTATATGGGTGGGGACATTTTTTTAGATTACAAATGATATAGATAGCTTCCTCAGACAGGTGCCTTGAGGAAAGTAGGGAGGCTTTAGTGCTGTTTTTAAAGGGCTTTCTGTGCAGCTGGTGCAGTTTCATTGAAGCCCAGGCTCACAACACTCCAATTATGGGGCATGGTGTTTTTGGTCAGTTTTGATTTGGTTTGATACATTAGCACTTTATCAGTCTCACATATAGTGTGGATTACGCGCAACAGAAAAATACCCTTGAAATATTTTCCTCAGCACCACCCTGAAGCTCACCCCTGCCCCTCCCACTCTCCCTATTCTTGCCATACATTTTTAGAGAGTGGGGGCGTGACTTCAAAACACTGCCCTGTTGTGAAACCCTTCTGGGACAAGGTCTATTTGTTTTTGTCTAATTTATTTAACTGTATTCTTCCTAGGTCCCTATCGTCCGTGGTAACTGCTTTTTTACAGAAGGATTTGCAGTCGGAGGGGGCTCGTGCTCTCCTTGATCTACTGTTGATTTCTGCAATTAATATTGTTCTACAACATTCACCCTGGAAATCCTCCACGAGGAACATATGGTCTACCCTGGACGATTTTTTTGCTTCTCACAAGCCGCCATGACTTGTCTTTCTGGAAGAAAATTCCCATGTGGTCATCACATCCACGTTCACTGACATGGTCGGACATTTGATGTTGTATTATGTTATATTATTAAGAAGCTAGAGGCGCCGGATAACTCTCCCTTCTCTTTTCTCTCCTCCCTTTCTGTCTCTCCTTTCACTTTCTTCCCTTCTTCCCTTCTTTTTTCTCCCTCTCTTTCTTCGGGAGTTGGGGACTAAGGGGCGACTTCACTGGCAAGGGGTTCGTCTAATGATGGCAGTTGTTTGCTGACCCGGTGAAACACCATCATATGTACTTAGGGGCCTTTGGCCCTGACACCAACTCCTGTTCTGTTTTTTCTTTTTGTTTGCATAAAATTTCTCAATAAAGATATTTTGAAATCGAAAACATTTTCCTTAGGGGTCTTAGAGCAAAAACGTTTGAAGACTTCTGGTTTGGAGGGTCGTTCACCATAGCACACCCTCAGACAGTCATGTGACCTGCTGTAAATATCAGACCTGCAAGTGTAACATCCAGCTGCACAATTACACCTTACCACTCCAAGTGAACCATGTGTATGTCTGACATCTGCACTGCAGGAAGCAGCTTGGTTTCACAGGCATGTTTGTGAAACTGTATTGCTTCCACACCTTATTGCATGCTCCAGTGCATCAAACTCCAGGCAGAAGAGAGACTGGAACTCTGATGCAGTGATTGCCTGGAGTTCTAATGCTATTATTGATGGGGGTGATTTGACTGCTGTGCTCAACTGGTCGTGTCATTAGTTGTATAGACTCTGGGCATACGCAGTAGGGGCTGAGAGGGTGCCACTCCGTGGGGGTGGGTTTCAGTGCTGGATGGGCAACCGTCTAGCTCAGAAAGCAGCACCATTCTCAACCTACTGGCAGGGGGACATTAAGTCCCTGCTGGGCTAGTCAGGCACTGATGCCACCCCATCTCAAACTTCATGTCCTTGCTATTTTTCAACTGGATTCTTGATCACTGGGAAATGGCAGCCACATGGAAAGGAGATAAGAGAAAGAATTTCACCACATTGTAAAAACGATAAAATATTTTTTATTCGGAGCTGGTAGTACTGTCATCTAAAGGAGTTTGAAGAATTCAAACTTTTTAAAAAGGTTGTTTAAAATCTGTAGCGACTATATTCTGTGAGAATTTAACACCGAGAGAGGCGCCCATTTTCTGTGAGAGTTCACTGCCAATAAACCCATTTTGGGAAAACGCAGACATGTTTTAGTTCCTGTTCCAAGAAAAATCTATTATTTTTCTAAAACTGTATGTTTTCTTTGTTTGTTTCATTCAACCACACCATTGCAGTATTTCATAAACCATTCCCGGAAATTTTCAGATTAAATAGCTATTATTGATGTAATCAATTCTGCGTCTGTGGAGGACAGAGAATATGAAAACCTATACATGTGCGGTATTGTCACTCTCAGGAGGCCTGGGGGAACACAGATCTGTCTATCCTTCCATAGAAGCACTTAACATGTTTCAAAAACCAGTCTAAGCAAAAATAAATTTGTGATGACATTTCAAACTGTTTTCTCGTTTGGTTAAATATCAAGATCTTATGACAGGAAATACACATGGGGTTTACACCAACAGATATCTGTTCTTAAGCACGATAGAATGACATAGAACAATACATTTAAATGTACTATATGACACGCATGTAAATCTAAGAAAAGAATCATACCAAAAACAGTTTGCTTTCTAATTTAAATAAATGCAGTGCCAAATGGCTTAATAGTAGGTGTTGGGTTTCTCTCAAGCTGTTATACCTTTTCTAAACGTTATACATTTCATAAAAAGACTGCAGCCCAATGAAATCTACTGCAGATGACTGGGCTATCCCAGGAACAGTCCTACACACATGAGCCATGATCTGTGAAGACGTGTCTGCGAGTGGCACAGTGGATTTACGCTGGGGATAGTGAGAGAGAAACTGCAGCATAAAATGTGCTATGTCCAACATAGAACTTTGGGCCTGGTTCAAAGATTTTGCTGTGACTTACTCTTGTGACGCATCTTCGGCACAGGCCCTCGTATCCCTCTTCAATGTCATCCTCAACAATGACGCCGTACTCTGCATTGCAGTTCCTGCCAGCCTCTTTGGGTCCAACGCGACTGATGCATCTCCTCTGTTGCGCAGTGCAAACCAGATCAGAACTGACACATCGTTATTGCGTGAATTGGACTCCTCGCAAAGACCCGCATCACCACTGCAGCCTCCTCGGAACCACCACTGTGTGACTCATCCTCGGAACAGGCCCTCCCATCCCCCATCGATGGGACCCACGACCACGACGCAAGGCCCTTGCATAACATCATCTCGGAAACCGAGGCATCGCTTCAGCTGCAAGACACATCTTCGATGTGGATTCTCGTAAACGCTTCACAAATCAGGACTTACAGAACTTTGTTCAGCTGGCCTACCTAGGTCCCTGTAGCCAGCCCACGCACCGGTGCAGTCATCCTGTACTTTTGACTTTGTCCGGCTCCAGCGCGACCCGATATCCACTGCTGCTGCCTTATGCCCTTAAGCGATATTTCCACTAAAAACTTTGACATTAAATGTTTCTGGTTCTACTGATTGGATTTTTGTCATTTTCATCTTGTTTTATTAATTAAAATATATTCATTTTTTCTAACTCTGTTGTGGGCTTCTTTGTGGTGGGTTTTCATTGTGTCACGGTTTGAAGTGTTGCACAAATACTTTATACATTGGCACAGAGCAGTCAAGTTTAATTGAGAGGCAAGCTACTTAAGGGTTGAGCACAGTTTAATTTAGGGTTTGCTTGTGACTTCACCCTGGTAAGAATTGTGGTTGCTGCTTGACAAGGGTTTGACCCCCCACCCCAACCAGTAACTCAATTTGTTACAGTATGTGTTTGGCTCTTTAGATGATAAAGCTTTAGTTTTCAAATTGTCCGCAAGGTGTATTAGCTCATAAATTCAACTACTGCATAGTTACCCCGTCAACCTAGCATCCTCCGCTTCTTCAGGTCAGGATTGTTTCCACAAAGCTCTTCACTAGATAACAATCAGAACATCTTTCTCAAGAACATTACTATACTGTACTTCTAAAACCTTACCTCATCTTTTGATACTAAAGTTAAAAGGGGCTCATCAGAAGCGGCCCATGTAGGTATGAGCGGTAGGGCGGGGAGTTGACAGACGACGATGGCGATGCGGCAAGCACAAGGTAAGCATTTTTATTTATTTTTTCCTCGTCGTCTGTCAATTCGTGATCTAGTTTCAGTATGAAAATGCTTAGAAAGGTATCTATGATTAGCAATTCACTTTTGGGTCTGGCTACAGACTTACAAAATAGGGAAGATTAGCGAAGTGTGGCAAAACCTCACAGCTCAGAGAGGGGATTTGGGTCAGGTCTATTCAGCCATTGGTTTGTTTTTTGTGACGCTATGCCCCTTCGAGCATTGGCTTGATGGCATATCTGCTGCATTATTAATAATCACCAAGCATTTCATACCTTTTCTCTAGTTTTTTCTAGTTAACATTGGTGATAGAGCAACTGTAGTACCTGATCTTTGTGTTGGTTTATCGAGTTTTGTAACTTTTTTTTCTTGAAAACTGTTTCTTGTAACACCTTTTTGTGTACCCCTTTCAGCATTGGCAGCATGACATGTTTTGGTGAGAGCAGTGGCATTTTAGACATGGATGTTGCAACGTTTCAGTCCATACATGATTATATCAAGCTAAATCACTCATCAATGAACAGGTTTACAGCGTTCTCATTGCATGAAATCCTCTCATCTAACATTGCTGTCTGTCATTATGTAACTAGTTTATTCTAACACCTCTGGACAACATTAGGTCAGAAGTGGCGAACCAATATTAATGTAGTGGGAAAGTGCTAAGATGATAGGGTTGTGTGATTTTTTAAAACGGGAAAATGTGATTTGCTGGATGAGTGATCAGAGCATGCTAACGTTCTATACCGTGACCATACAGTGCTAACTACTATGCAAGAAAACTGTATATTTACCCTTGATTTTGGGGGCGAGCCAGAGACCTTTCCTGAGTGTCGTGTCGCCATGCCTGACCGTGACCACGACTTCCGTGTCGGGCATGGCAGGAAGGGGAGGAGAAGGGGCGGCGAGAGCGCGCACGTTAGTTAGAAGAGATTGGAGGTGCAATAAAGAAGCACATAAAGCAGCTCGTGTCGGCGCATTATTTCAAGCTCACGTGACGCTAAATCTGGTGACGAGGGTGGGATGCGAGTACACCTACCAGTCACACTCAAGTGACGAACAGCATTTGAAGAGCGTTCAGCCACAGAAGGAGGCGTGCTGGTAATCAAGTTGCAGCGCCGCCGATCAGCTCAGCGTTGCAGCCCTAACAAGGACATCCTGAGAGGCCAGTCCCTGAGGCATGAAATAAATGAAAGGTGCACAGCATTGGGGTAAGAACTCAAGTTCTCCACCTCTCAAACCGGAATACAGACGTTGCGTCCGGCAGCCATTTTAAAGTCAGGCGCGCCCTATAGGAAGACATTGGCACCAATCCGGCGGCCATTTTGAAGTCAGGCAAAACTACAGGAGAAGCACCCTGAGCCTGCCAAAAGAGAGTTGGAGGCCTTGCAAAGCTGTGGGAAGCATCAGGAGGAACAGTGAAGATAGCAATACATCACCATGTCCACTCGACCTGACTCCACGCAAAATGCGACACCAGGCCCAGCCTCAGCCGCATCACACGGGCCCATACTAATGGGGGTATCGTTCCTGCGTCCCCCTGGACCTCTAATACTGACCACAGGAAACAGCATGGGCCCCAAATGGAAGAGCTGGATAGAAGACTTTGAAGATTTCATGAAGGGCTCAAGAGTAGATGATCCTGACCATCAACCTATAGCACTGAGAAACCTAGTGGGCAAAGACATTGGTCAAATAATCAAAGAATTGCCCTAGGCAGACACTGCATCGTACACAGACGTGAAGAACGCTCCGAACAGAAAGTTTCTCCACAATCATAACCTAGGTTATGAATGCTACACCTTCAATCTCGCGTCCCAAGAACGCGATGAATACATGGACGATTTCATTTCGCGACTAAAGCGTCTGGCACGATACTGCGAGTTCGACAATTTCAACACTGAAGACTCGCTTCGTTTACACATCATCGAGGGATGCCAGTCTGAATCACTTCGACGTCGACTACTGAAAAAACACTACTCGCTCGACGACATTGAAGAAGTCACACGCATAAATGATCAAGCCGAAGAACATGCAAAGAAAATGGAAGCCGGAAAAACAGAAAAACGTGAACAAGACCTCCGAGTTCAGTCCCAATCAGAAATAAGACGTTGGCCAGATCATCGGAGGTCTGACAAACCCACGAACTCGTCCCATGGAGGGACAAGAACAAGTAAAACCCAGAAACAACAGCCGCACTGCTACCGCTGCGGCCTGGAATATCCACACACCGGCACCTGCCCATCCCTGTGTCAACAATGCCACCGATGTGGGAGAGATAATCACTTTGAAAGTTAAAGTTGTCAAAGTTAAATTACATATTAATGAGCAAGTAACGCCAGTGGCCCAACACCACAGGAAAGTACCATTCCACCTCCAACAAGCGGTCGATGACGATCTCCAAGACCTGCTGAGAACGAACATCATAGAACGGTCATCCGGACCTACCCCCTGGGTGTCGCCTGTTGTAGTCGTGCCCAAACGAGGTCATGAAAACAAAGTGCGCCTGTGCGTGGACATGCGCGCCCCAAATACGGCCATAGAACGGGAAAGACATATTGGACCTCATATTAGTGACATGATTACCCGCCTGAACGGAGCTACAGACTTTTCAAAATTAGACCTCAACAAAGGATACCACCAACTTGAACTCTATGAGAAGTCGAGATACATCACCAAGTTTACCACCCATCAAGGACTCTTCAGATATAAATGCCTCAATTTTGGCATCTCGTCTGCGGTGGAAATCTTTCAAGAAGCCGTTCGGTGAGTGATCCACCACATTCCCAACTCATTCAACAATAGTGATGACATATTCGTACTTGGTACGACACGCGAAGATCATGACAATGCCCTAGACCACGTGTGCCATGCCCTTATCAACGCCAACCTCACATTCAACAGAGACAAGTGCGAATTTCACAAGGCAACCCTTAAGTTATACGGCCACATCTTCTCTAAAGATGGTATGAGACCAGACCCCGGCAAAGTCTCAGCACTTGCTGACACCCCACAACCTTGTGATGTCAGTGACATTCGGTCATTCCTGGGCATGGCCAGCTATTGTGCCAGATACATTAAAGATTATGCACCCATCAGCTATCCACTGCGAGAGCTAACGAGACAAGACCAACCATTTCACTGGTCCAAGGCGTGCGAACATGCTTTCAACAAGATCAAGGGCGCTGTGAGCTCTGCCGCCCATTTGGCTTACTTCAATCCCAAACGGAAAACGGAAGTCACCATTGACGCTAGCCCCGTGGGCCTTTGCGCCATTCTTGCCCAATATGATGACGAAAGGGACCAGCGTCAAATCATACAAAACTCAGGGTGTTAAAGGCAATATGGCGCTACCAACAATATTACACAGTATTAGACATATAAGAGCCAATATCACAACGGTGCAAACAACAATGGGAACAACACCCAAAATCCCATAGAGCTCAATACAAGATTGATAGAAATACAAAACAACGTTGATGCACACGCTATAGAATAAATGAATATTTCAATAAATTAGATGCAGTGTGAAACTTCAGTTCTTCTTAGTTTATTAGCGAGATTCTTCCACTCCCCAACGCGTTTCGTCGTTTGGAGGGGATTAACCCATACGACTTCCTCAGGGCTGGAAGTGACACAAATAACAAATAGTATAGAAACAATGGCGACAAACACCAAACAAATAATAGAACACATAGTTCCTTATAACTAAGAGCAAAAGAGAAATACGGTTCAATTACAGGCAAAAGTATAAATCGCGATGGGTACATGATATCAGTGTGAGACATAAATCCTAAGTAGAATGATAATTATGAAAAACACAGATCTGCGGTGATATCAGCGAAATAATAACTCTAGGGAAACTACTCACCAACCCGTGTGAATCTCATGCTGCAAACAATTATAAAAGAAATATCTGTACCTTAAATATTCGAAGAACTGCAAACCTATAATAGTGTAAATGACTTAATATTAGTCATTGCGTCACACATGAGGCACAATCAATCACGGTACTCATAAGGCAAAATAAATAAATACCTGTTGGGACTGTATAATAATCACACGCTCTAATAACACAGCCGTAATGCAGCCAAATCAAAAAATGGCCATCCCAGTGAAAAGGCCAGAGTAAAGAGCGCCTGCAACAATAATACATAAGGATTTTGTAATGCTAAGATATCACAAACGCACCTGATCGTGGACTACAAAGCCATGCTCTCAGACTTACCCTAATCAATATCCACGCTAGTAGTAACAAAGTATCAGAATGCCAATAAATCCTAAACACGAGTCGTCCACTCTACGTAGTAAGTGACCTAAAGATAAAACGTTTTAGATTAGCACCGTTCTAATCCATTACTATTCAAACCTAAGAGAAAACGTACGCGCCAGACGCCATCCCGCTTACCTATAATGCGGCTATCGCGATCCCGAGTACAGGAACTAGGCGCTGGTACCAGCCTCTTCCGTGATCATATGACGAAAATTAGAAATAGAAAAGGTAACTGGCAACAACATTAAAGAGGGCGCCATGTTTGAATGTGTAACGGTATCTGAGCAAATTCTATAAGGCGCCATGTTTAAATGATCAAACGAGAAAAGAAACTCATGGTGTGATAAAATCAGAATAAAGTTCACTAGCGCGACAATGGTGCCTTGTTAATCATCTAATAAAAGGAAATCCGGACAAAGATTTAATACACTGTAACTATATGGTCAAGGACCATGCAATCTACATTATAGCCACGCTAAATGCGATCCCGAGTACAGGAACCAGGCGCTGGTACCAGCCTCTTGGCAACAACATTAAAGAGGGCGCCATGTTTGAATGTGTAACAGTATCTGAGCAAATTCTATAAGGCGCCATGTTTGAATGGTCAAAAGAGAAAAGAAACTCATGGTATGATAAAATCAGAATAAAGTTCACTAACGCGACAATGGTACCTTGTTAATCATGTCGTAAAAGGAAATCCGGACAAAGACTTAATACGCTGTAACTATATGGTCAAGAACCATGCAATCTACATTATAGTCACGCTAAATCCGCATATATATATATATATATATATATATATATATATGGCAATATATTCATAGTTTAGATCAGTAAAACATCTTAATCCCTTAAAATAAAGGGATTAGGTGATTAATATCATACATCCTGATGGCTTAACTTGTGTAAACTACGTCTCATAATATTCAACTCTCTGCGCGCCTGGCAACTAACTCATGTGTGACTCAATAGATATAATGGTGAATACAGAAAATTCAGAGCCGAGATTACCAATCATTATAGCTATATTGCAATACAACCAAAGCTGTCATTAAATATTTAGGAAACTCCAATGCATGCCCAACTCATGTCCAATTGTAAATGAAGAGAAATAATACCCATATGTGGTGTATATAGATGACCAAAATATCAAGTTAAGCAAGGGAGAGTACTATTGTTAATCACCCAAGAAATACTGTAATTCCTGATCATAATTGAGACCAAATTCTACAGCCTTCATACGCATGATCCATCGTGCCTCACATCTGCGCAATTTCAACTCCCTGTTGCCACCACGTGGGTCAAGCTTCACATGCTCTATACCGTAAAATCGAAAAGATTTTATAAGGCCCTGTGCCTTGCACTCATATACATGTTGAGCTATAGGGTATCTCATGTCACAGTTTTTTATAGCTCGCATATGTTCGCTCACACGATCCTTTAAAGCTCTAATGGTGCTGCCTATATAAATCTTATCACACTTACAGGCAACAACATAAACCACATATTTGGTACTGCATGTGATATTTGACCTAACTCTGTAAACATGACCATTTTTGTCCTGAAACTGTAAAGTTTTGTCTTGAGCATGTCTGCACATGCCGCAATGTCCACATTTAAAGAATCCTTTATTCAGTTTGTCTAACCAAGTCTCTTGTTTTTTCTCTAAGGGGTAGCTAGGACTTAAAATAGAGCCAAGAGTCCTACCCCTGCGAAAGCTGATTAGCGGTCTATCAGATAAGTACCCCTGAAGGGTCCTATCCGCTTTTAGAACATGCCAGTGTTTGTTCATACTTTTACGTAGGCCTGTGCTCAATAAAGTGTAATCAGTGACCATACGTATTGGTATAGTTTGTGAGCTAGTCACCACGCTGGGCTTAAGTGTAGAATGCCGTTTAATATTAAGAACCCTACGTTTGGCTGCACCAATGTCTTTACTTGAATAACCCCTTTGGGAAAATCTTCTGCCCATATCATCAATACATTTAAAGAACTCTACATCTTCGCTACAGTTACGGCGAGCTCTAATCATTTCCCCAAATGGTATTGCCCTAGTTTGATGCCGAGGGTGTGCACTGTCAGCATGCAAAATGGAGTTGCATGATGTTGGCTTTCGATACATTTTACTATGAATTTGACTGCCTCTGATGTATAATTCAACATCAAGAAATACAATGTGTGACAAACTTGAGCATGAAGTAAACTTGATATTCAAATCATTACAGTTTAGATATTCTATGAACTCATGTAACATCGATTGAGTGCCTGTCCAAATCATGAGGCAGTCGTTGATGTATCGCCCCCAAAATAAAATGTAATCTTGCCATTTACTGCCTGATGCACCCCAAATTATTTTCTCCTCAAACTAACCCATGTATAGATTCGCAAATGCTGGCGAAAATTTCGAACCCATGTCCACCCCTTGGGTCTGTTTGTACCACTCCTGTTTAATAAGAAAAAAGTTATTATCAAGGATGATTTTGGTCATAGTAAGTAGCATCTGGGTATGCTCCCAAAGGTTCGCTGGTCTATTAGACAGAAAATGTTGAACAGCTTGTAGACCCAATTCATTGGGTATACTAGTGTAAAGCGACACTACGTCCAGTGTCACTAGCGTCATGCCTGTTTCCCAATTTATATCACCCAATATACTCAGAATGTGCCTAGTATCCTTGATATAGGAGGGTAAATTAATCACCACAGGCTGTAAGAATAAGTCAACAAACTGTGACAAACGCTCAGTTGGTCCCCCTATACCTGACACAATGGGCCTCCCTGGTGGAAAAGGGAGGTCCTTGTGAATTTTAGGCAAGGTGTACAAACAGGGGTAGCGGGGACGGTCAATCTTCAAATAAAGAAATTCATCTTTATCTAAAAGACAATCATCATGCCATTGTTTAAGTAACCCATTAATCTGAACGGTTAAAGAGAAGATACGGTTGTGTAAGATCTTCTGATAACATCGTTCGTCATTTAATTGTGAAAAAATCTCTTTCTCGTATTCTGTTTTGTTCATAACAACCAAATTACCCCCTTTGTCTGCTTTCCTTATGATTAAATCAGAATCATCAGCTAAAGATCTAAGGGCTAATCTTTCTTGCACTGTTAGATTATCATGGTGATATCTACTGGAAAGTGTAGTATGCTTAGCTAATTTATCCAGATCATTAAGAACCAAAGTATAAAAAATCTCAATGTTGTTATCGCTGATAAGATTTGGAGACCACCTAGATTTTACCTTAAGGCCACTAGATATTGAAAGATCTGGTCTAATATCTAAGTCAGCTAGAACCTTACCTACTGTGATTGGATCATCTTCCATTTCAGTAATGGAGAGTAACATCATGGTGTCCTGTATATCCTTAATTGTAGTCAGATCAGACAAAGGGTTACCCAGTTGTAGTATAGTGTCTTTATTTGGTACGGGATTCATTGCAAAATATTTTTTCAATTTCAAAAGTCTAACAAACTTAAATAAATCGATTCTAATATCACACAAATCCCCTTTATAAGAAGGACAGAATCCCATGCCTTTCTTCAGTAATGTAATCATATCATTACTAAGTGTACGATCAGATAAATTGATCACTTCAACTTCTCTATCTGCTACTATTTCTGGTCTTTCTTGTCCCAGGATCGTGTCTTCATCCCTGTCCTGTCTCCTTCTCCTACCACCCCTGTTGCCCCTCCTTGTCTTCTGACGTTTTCTGTTCTCCTGTTTTGTTCCTGATTGCCCCTCTTGATTCTGTATACTTCTTGCAAGAAGGATGAATTCCCCAAAGGGGGGGCCGGTCTTCCGCAATGACTAATATTAGGTCATTTACACTATTATAGGTTTGCAGTTCTTCGAATATTTAAGGTACAGATATTTCTTTTATAATTGTTTGCAGCATGAGATTCACACGGGTTGGTGAGTAGTTTCCCTAGAGTTATTATTTCGCTGATATCACCGCTGATCTGTGTTTTTCATAATTATCATTCTACTTAGGATTTATGTCTCACACTGATATCATGTACCCATCGTGATTTATACTTTTGCCTGTAATTGAACCGTATTTCTCTTTTGCTCTGAGTTATAAGGAACTATGTGTTCTATTATTTGTTTGGTGTTTGTCGCCATTGTTTCTATACTATTTGTTATTTGTGTCACTTCCAGCCCAGAGGAAGTCGTATGGATTAATCCCCTCCAAGCAGCGTCAAATCATAGCCTATGCCAGCCGCAGCCTCACCGACACGGAGAAGGCATACTCGCAACCAGAGAAGGAAAGTTTGGCCGTCGTGTGGGCATGCGAGCGCTTCCATTTATTCGTCTACGGGAAGCACTTCACACTGATTACTGACCATCAGGCCTTAATTACCATCTTCGGCAACTCACGAGCAAAGATGGCCCCAAGGATCGAGAGGGGGGGGATCCGCTTGCAAGACTACACTTACACTATCATTCACAAACCCGGAAAGGCAGAAAACCCAGCGGAATACATCTTACGCCATCTTCAAATACTGACGCAGACACGTACTTCGCTAGCCGAAGAATACCTTCATTTCGTGATTGACCAAGCGCGCCCACCGACTGTCCCACTAGACGCCATTATAGAAGCCTCTGCCAAGGATGCCACACTCCAAGATGTCATGCAGCGCATCCGAGTGGACTCATGGAGACACCTGGAGAATTCCCAAACTACCACTGCTATCAACATGCAAGAACTTTCAACCTTTAGACACGTCAAAAACGACCTCACAATCAGTGCAGATGGGTTGTAACTGAGAGACAGGAGGATTGTCATTCCTCACCAACTACCACTAGAGACCATCAATTTAGCCCATGAAGGTCACAGGGGTGTAGTAGCCATGAAGAAAGCACTGAGAGAGAGAGTTTGGTTCCCGTCCCTTGAACAGATGGTCGAAGCTACGCTTCAAGACTGCCCACAATGCCAGCTAGTGGGGCGAGAAGAACCACATGCCCCACAGCAGATGTCTGATTTCAAAGACAGTGTATGGCAACAAGTAGCTGTCGACTTCTTCGGCCCACTAAAATCTGGGAAATATGTAATCGTCATCATGGACAAATATTCTTGTTTTCCCATTGCACACCAACTATCATCCACAAGAGCATCTACCATCATACCCATCCTCGACAAAGTGTTCGCAGCATGGGGAATCCCCAAGATAGTAAAGACGGATAATGGGCCACCCTTCAATGGACATGAGTTCACAGAATTTGCAGACCATCTGAACTTTATACACCGGAAAATTACCCCCCTATGGCCCCAAGCCAATGGGATGGTATTGCTTCATGGCCACCCTGAAGAAAACAATACAACAAGCTGAACTGTCCTAGCGTGACATCCAACCAGCGCTCAATGAAGTACTGAGAGCATACAGAACCACACCACACAGCACCACTAACAGGTGCCCCGCTACCCTGATGCTCGGGAGAACCCCGCGCACCAGGATCGTGACGTCGGATGCAGTCATACACTCCAGACTCCTGACCTCAGATCATGAGACCCTGATGAACATTGATAAAGACAAGAAAGCAAAGATGAAAGACTACGCTGACAATTGGTGCCATGCAAAGTCATCCAGCATCCAAGAAGGAGATTGGGTATTAGTGAAACAGAGAACCAAAGCCGACAGCCGATATCATGCCCACCCGCTACAAGTAGTGAAGAGGAAAGGAACCATGATCACAGCAGCCTCCACAACAAAGAGGACCACGAGAAACGTATCGCACTTCAAGAAATGCAATCCAGCAGCATATAGTCGAGAAGGCGAAACAGACAGAGACACAGACACCTCAGACCCAGGGACTGACAGCCTCAAAGAACGCCTTTGTGCTATCAACATGGATGAACCTGGGGAACAACACTCTCCTCGCCGGCCCAAGAGGACCACTCGAAGGCAGGTCCGACTCGTTGAAGAACTTTAAAGAATAACGTTGTAAGGTAAATGACAATTTACAAAAGGGGGAGATGTTGTGTCGCCATGCCTGACCATGTCCAGGACCGCCGGGTCAGGCATGGCAGGAAGGGGAGGAGAATGGGCAGCGTGAGCACGCGCATTAGTTAGCAGAGATTGAAGGTGCAATAAAGAAGCACATAAAGCAGCTCGTGTTGGCGCATTATTTCAAGCGCGCGCGACGCTAAACCGAGCCTTTAGGGACAGTGTCCAATTTCTTACTGATTGGCTGCAATTTGAGGATTAATCTATTTCTGATTGTGTCCATTATTTTTGTATCATTCAAACTGATAGCCTTAATGGCAAATGACTTTTATGCAACCCAATAAGTATAGTACTGCATCTGTATTTATTATTTCTGTATTGTACCTTTACATTTTATAATAAACCTTCATGGTTTTTAAATTTCTAATCTCAAACTCCTTGTTGAGTCAGTCCTTCCTTATTAATTGGATTTTGAAATGCTGTTCCGAATCTTACCTCTAGGGACAAATTGCCTCATAGACTTTGACGTTAACACCAGCCCTGATTCACACAATGTTTGGGCATGCCACAGTAATACAGATTTCCTAAGGCCCTGCACACCCACACTGTTTTAATTACAAGGACAGATGCAGGTCGAGCGAACAAAATTCATTTGTTGAGACCAGCAATTATATTACCCCATCAGACTTTAACCCACAGCAAGAGAGAGAATAACACAAAAGGGGAAAGAAGAAGGAAGAGAAATAAGGAAAACAGTGACAAAGGGAGAAATCAGTGATGAAACACCCCCCAATCCTTCATTGGCACTGGCCTGGGGGCTCTGAGCAGAACATTGGGCCCCCACACCTATTCTTTTACAAATTAAGCACTGGATAGGAATGGAAAAGAATCAAAGTGTAAATCTGTGGACTCATTAATTCGGTTATCTACAATGCAAATAGCAGTGGGATGGAAATCTTCCAGTGCCCTTAGAGTCTCAGCCTGGAAACTGGGATTAGTAAAACGGGCGTCAGCTGAAACTGCTGCGCTGGCATCACAACACAGGAGGGAGGGGCGGGGCACTTTAGGAGCATTGTGCTTCTGAAACTGAAAGAGATAATGATGACAGCCCTCTATAAATGCATCAATAAATCTACTTGAGTGGGACACAATTGCATATTGTAATGGTAATAGTAAACAGAAGAGCTCAAATGCAGTTAGTAACCTGCACATCCAGATACCCATTCCAGTGACTGACGGATTTGCAAGCATTACTGCTGATACAGTGCGCCACACCAATAATGTAAGCCATGTTATATTAGTTTGAAACGTGATTTATCACAGTTGTGCTTTGCTATCCTCACCGGCCATGGAATGCAAGTCTACTTGAAAGCCATGCGAAAAGTGTATTATGTGTAAAAATATCACCAGCGGTGCAAATGACTCATTGTGTGTTTAATGTTCTTTTTGTGTTGTATTTCTTTATTGACAGTTTAAAAATATTGCATCATGACTCCAACAATGATATCGGCCACACAAAAACAATGACCGGGGAAAACAACTGAGTAACAACTTGTGTGGTGTGTGCTTCTTACAAACATCGGTATTAAGAGGTGTGTGGGGGGAGTTAGGTAGAGGGAGGGGTAAGGATGTCAAAGGAGGACTGATTATTAGCCTTTTCAGCTTGCAAAAAAATAGAGTCATGCCGAAAACAATGAGTCAGGTGGGACAGGAAGTAAAATGCATGTCCTTGAAACCTCCTAAAAAAATCTTCCAGCTCACAAACCGAACTCTTTACCCAAGGCCGCTAAGATCACGGCTGAATACATTTGTTGGGTCTTCGTAGTGAAATAATACATCACAACAGGAAACGGCATTTCAAATTGTTGTGATCTAGGTATATAACTTGCTACTCCTTCTGACATATGGAACTAGAATGATATATAATCTAGATAGCTATGCTTTTTTCATGGATTTTATAATCCTTATTAAATAAACCAATGGGCCTTTAAGAACTGACAAATATAAGAAAACAAACCTTCTTGATCTTGCCCCAAACACTAGACCTAACCTCAGGACTGAGAAAGGTCTCTCTCACCACTATTTGGGTGCACAAACGGTATGATGGTACACCCAGGGTTAGGTGAGGGCCAATAAAGTGGAACCTTCCCTTCACTCAAACCTTTTCTTGCCTGTCTTTCTCCTTTCCTCCCTCTTCCATCTAGCCCTTCCTATGTTCCTATCTTACTTATCTTATGAGCCATTCAGATTTCTATTTTTCACTTCTGTTGAACCAGGCCTCATAGTACATCACTGCAGTACTTTTTACGGACCTTTGTATGCAGATCCTTTCATATCTCTCTGTCTTACTTGTTTAAGTCTGCTAACCAATACTGTTGCCTCTTCCAGATGTAATACAAAGGGAGTGTATGGTGTACTGTTGTTACTAGATTTCCTTTCTTTTTTTCCTACATGAAAATAAAAATTAATTGAACAAAAAAGAGGATTACCACACCTTTACAAAACTGGCCAATAGATCTTTAAATAGCATTACTAGACGAGGATTTAACAGGTGGGCGAATTCTGCCAGGTATCCATATCCACTGCATACTCCTGGCTTACTCCTGGAATTCGGGTATACTGTAAGAGCAAGTCACATCAATAAAAAAGTATTTGAGACTTGGGCTCTCTGAATTAAATTGATTTGACAGTAGCTGAAACATTGCTGTCAATGTTATTTGAGTTATTTTGAAAAATCCATGAATTGTACTTAAAATGTTTATATTAGGCACTAATGTTCCACGTAAAAGGAATTGATCCTTTTATAAGCCTGTGAGGAGGGATATCTTGAGTGTGGGTAGATTAAGAGAGTGATATGATAGACTAAGATATATGCCAATTACCTAAAAAGAAAAAACAAGACGTCCAGAGATTTAGAGCACTGCTTGAATATTCTTAAACGTTTTTTAGGCTTTCCTTTTTTCAGTTTTACAGTGTTTTCAAATATTGTAAAAATCAGTGTGGTTATCCTTGTTTATACTCTTTTTTGCTCTATTAAAAAATCATAGGACTTGTGGTTTTTCACGGCTTAAAAAGAATTTTGCTTTTATTTTCTGCCTTCCCTTATTCTTTCCTATTGTCATTTCTAGCTTCCTTCAGTCCTGGTCCTAACTCCCTTCATTGTACGCTTTCCTTAAATTTGTTCTTTCAAGGAACATTTCTTTATTGCTCTCACCTCCTTGCCTGTTTTATTTTCCAGTAACGAAACTCATCTTTCCAGCAGTCCAGTCACACCTCATACAATGTAGAGGTGGGTAAGCCACTTATAGCGATGTGGCCTAGCGGTTAAAGCTTCCACCTAGTGGTTAAAGCTGCTGAACATGTTTCCTGGTGTCAGGAAGCCTTCTTGGTAGTTTCAATTTTATACGTTTCAGGCTGACTGCTTTAGCAATGTTATGTTACATGTTTTTGCTGCCACTATATTATTTTGAGAAGATGTACATGCTGTTTGTTTTTGGGCAGCATTTCTCACTATGTAATCTGTACACTCAGTTCAAGGCTAGGAAAACAGATCAAGGCATCCCAGTGCTTTTGTTTGCCATTCAGAGACAGCTTTTAACATCAATACATATGATTGCATCAGAGCTGTACCTCTAACACAGTGTCTTTTTATGATATAAACGGTGCACTGCCCTTTACGGGTCAGAGGAGCACTCTGGTCATGGCTGTCCTTAAACAAACCATGTGTTTGACATGAAGCTCTGCTGATCTTCCATCTCACAGAGAAGGAGTGCCTATTCCATTTCAAGCCGATTCTCTGACCCAGCAATCCAGGTATGGGGTCCAGGCTAGCATTTGAGATTGGGCAGAAGGTACACCAACTATACTCTCAGAATAGGGGTAGTGATAGGTAGAAATCTGACTGCCATGGTTGGACCGTGTATTATTTTCACCATGTTAGTAATGCTGGTTACATTGCTTTGTTTTATCTGGATAATAATTGCAAATCATTCTTTCGATGCAAGACTGCGATTGTTAAAATAAATGTATTAAAAACCTTATTCATATCTTTCTTGTATTTACATTGGGCATGCATAAGTAAACAACAAAAAAGTAAGATCTGTTCCACGATTTCCTTGGGGATCAGAGTGTCATGTTGAAGGTTGTCAAAATCATCTGCCCATCCGAGGAAGGTTAGGGGTTCAGGTGAGACTCTGTGAGCTAGTTAGGAATTGAGCCTACAGTCTCTGATGGTGTAGATGGACTCAGTACCTACATTCTGAAGTTATATCATCCTCCTACGCACTCCTACCTTTTTAAGTAGGAATCGTATAAAACTGGGGAACCCGGTTCGAATCCTGGCCTCGACTTAGAACATAGTCTGAGTCTGTTATGAGGCACTCAGATGTCCTTGGGCAAGATTCACTTTATGCAAAACTGCCTAAAATTAAATGTCCCTCACGCTTTATTCTCATCCTCCAAGAGTTAATGACACAGCATTAAACTTCAATGTCAGAAACAGATACCCATCTAGTAGCTGAATTGAACAGTGTGAAACAAGAAAATCTGGGTTCAATCCCAGCTTCTGTACTTGACCAAATTATGTGATCCTGGGTAAATACATTTTGTTTATTATCACGTATGAGATCACCTTCAAATATGCAAGTTCAGGATTGCTCTGTGCAAAAGACCTGCCTTGTTTGATTTAATTGCCTGTAATTTGCTCCATCACTAATGAAAATCTAAGAAACATCTAAGGTGTACATTACAACTAACTTACCTTACTCCACTAATATAATTGTCATAAAAAAGGGGTAGGAATATTACTTAGTTCATTTCCTAAAATACTTATTTTTAATAAATATTTTTTAAATACAGTGAAACGCTTCTTGTGTTAAAGAAATGTACTTTCTTGAATTCTGAACACAACTTATCATACTTTAATGTGATGTTTGTTGCATAATTTAAATGCCAGATATTTTGAGGGGTCGGCTTTTGCACGGGCTTCTTGAGCTGAGCCAACCTTTGGCTCAGCTCTCCCTGGGAATTTGTTGATTTGTTGTCTCGGCCCGCCTACTATGAAGGACATGGATGGAGCTATTATTTCACCTCAATATGATATGTTTGCAGCAGATAAACGCTTAACGATGAACATTTAACACCTTGCCGCTATTCCTTTCTTCAGTAAAATATGAAATGATACATATTATGAAGTGGTTAGCGCAATCCAGTGTCTCACCACTCTTTATTTTGTCTCAAGGTAACAAGAAGAGACTCTGTTAATAAATGTATTATTACTGTCTGATCTGGGCCAATACCCGCTATACCTGATAATGGGGGAGAAGCCACCTGAGGAATTTATGTTCATACTGTTAGCTACATTTAATTTGGTAATAGCAAACTTTGCTACAGTATGAAATAGCAGCTGAGGTAGTAAATAAACTTCACAACCTGCAGCAGGACTTATATAGTTAGCATTTTCTATTTTGGGGCAGAGAACAAGTATAGCTCAATATGTTTCCATTAAATGTAGTCACAGTGGTTTGTACGGGTAATGTTACCAAGTATCAAGCATTGTTATATGCCACAGAAGTTCCAAGCTTCATGTAAAAAGCAGCTAGGAATGCTAAGTTGGTGATACTGGGGCTGTATCAGCAATACATTTGTCTTCAGTGTACAGGCTCACAATGGGCCCATGCACTTGTTTTTAATAAAGCACATATTAGGAAACACAGAGCAGTAGTTGGCTACTCAAATTTCTGAGCTGTACTGTTTACACATCAAAGTGTAAAAACATTTTAAAAAACACTCCATTAACCCATTTTTGGCCTGCACATGAACATTGAATGTGTTCATGCTATGACCCCTGAACCTTTTGGAAGATAGGGTGTTGCTCCTATATGCATTATTGTTGGACCTGACTTTCTTGCTATGGTTCTCCCCCAACCTTTAGCCTTCCATCCTTCTGTTTTTGCTAGCTTTAGGACTTGGCACCCTTTACCACTGCCACTGCTACAGCGCTTGTGCTCCCTCCCTAAAACATGGTACCATTGGCTTACTCCCAATTGGCACATTTAATTTACTTGTTGTTAAAGGTCGCCCCCGCTTCCCCCCCAAGCCTCCGACTTACCTGCAAACACACCGCTACGGTCCGCGTTACTGCCTGGTCCCGATGATGTCTACAGGGGCTGGGAAAAGAAACCAACAGTGAAGATGGACTGTTGTTCCTCCCCACAGGAAAAGGAATTACGAAAGCGGAGCCAATCAGGAGAGCCTGGGGGAGGAGAAAAGGAACCAGAAGGGAGTTAGGGGGAGACTCGTTGAACGGAGGAGACACGCTTACAGCAACCCCGGAGGGGTCAGAGACGACTCAGGAGAGCGGAGGAGCGCAGGAAGCAGATGAGGAAACCGAGGGATCTCCTGACCAGTGGTGCGAGGAGTGGTGGCACCCCAGAACTGATGCGCAGGAGCTGCCGCAACTCAGGAGAGTTGCGACAGAGGCGGTACGTGGCATAAGGGGGGGTACCCTTGGGTTAGTTGGGAGAGTGGTTGGAGACTAGCGGGAGATTTTTGTTTTTTTCTCCCACACCCCAAAACCTCCCTTCCTCTTCTCTCATCTGCATTCTATAGCCCAGAAAGGGAACATACTTTATTTTTCTTTATTTTATGTGTGTGTAATTGACGAGTGCATCTAACCCTGATGTAAAAGGATCATAGCAGCCAAAAGAGAAGGAGACTTTAGGGGAATCCAGACACTGATAGAAAAGTCAGGCACCGGGCACCAGAAGACTAGACGGATTGTCTCATTTTTGTTATTTATTTTTATTGACTTTTTCACCTGGGTGTGGTGACGGGATTTACTTTACATTCCAAGAACATCCCCAGCGACTTACCCCTCCTTTCTGTTCTTCTGCTCCTCTTCTCAAGCTCCGCGGGACACCATCAGGCAACCGGAACACCTGGAAAAGAAAGAGAAGAAGCAAAGCATGAAGTGACGGAAACCTTATCAGTGAACAGATTTTGAGTACATTTAAGTTACAAGTGTGTTTGCAATAAAGAACCCCAAATATAGCACATAACCGGCCTCCTCGCTTCTGTTTCCACCCATCCCTTCGACAGGTGGTGTCAGAAGTGGATTGGGGGAAATGGAGGCCGTTGTGACCAAGATGGCAGAAGGCCAGGGGAGACTTGAAAGGATTATGGCCAAATTCCTGGCTGTTTGCTGCAGAAGAAGACCGGGAGAAATTACAGAAGGTCATTTCCGAACAAAGCCAAGCCCAAGAATCAGCGATCGGAAAATTGGCTGATGCCCTTGGACAGCCACGCAGCCGCACTACTCTCCCCTCAGTGGAAATGCAGAAGTACATTTCTGGTGAGGATCCAGACTTCTTCTTCTCTAATTTTGAGAGGATGGCTAGGGAAGCCGACTGGCCTGAAGAAAAGTGGGGACAGTACCTGGGTCTGCTCCTCGCAGGGGATCTCCAGGCAGCCTACCAGGCTCCCAATACGCTTGGGACCACCCCCTACGAAGAGGTAAAAAGTAGTATATTGGAAAGGATGGGGTGGATGAGGAAACCTATAGAATCCAATTGAGGCTGATCAAGGAAGGCCCCCAGGAAACCCCCAGGGCCCTGTATTACAGGGTAAGAGACATGGCTGAGCGCTCGCTAAAGCCTCCACATTCCACCAAAGAAGAAATCCTGGAGAAAGTGTAGCTGGAGCAATTCCTTAATTCCTTACATCCCCCATCTAACGTGGGTTCGCCAACACACGCGCCTCAACCTTGAGAGGGCTGTGGAAATAGCTAATGCCTTCCACAGAGCCTAGGACTTGCAAAGAGGGCGAGAAGAAGAGACATAGAAACACGCAGGGGGACCCCCTCCCAGGGTAACTAAATCCTCCTCGAACACAAGAAAACCAGAAACCATAACCCTACTGCCAGGACCCCTACCCCAGTCTCCCCGATCACCAACCCCTGCAGGTCCCCAGTGCTTTCACTGTGGCGCCTACGGCCATATAGCCCGCTCATGCCCCCAGAAGGAAGAGCCTGTGGATGTGGGGTACGCCAGAACCCTCTATTGTACATCCTCAGGAGAAACCTCTCCGTATCATCAGCAAGTGACAGTTAACGGAGAACCACAAAATGCCCTGATTGACACAGGATGCCGACAAAGTGTCATGAGACCCCCAAGTTGTACCAGGAGGGGTCCAGCATATGACTGGGGTCGTTAACATACAGTGCATCCACGGAGATAGCAAACCCTATCCTATGACAGAGTGTCACCACTTTACAGACCCAGTTGAATCAAATAAGAGACATAGTGAGAACCAACCTCGAACAAGCCCAAATATCCCATAAGAACCAATATGACAAAAAGGCCAGAGAAAGATCCCTGACCGTGGGGGACATGGTGCTCCTGATGATGCCCACCTCCAAACACAAACTGATAGGACAGTGGCAGGGGACTTATAGGGTCATAGAAAAGGTAACCCAGGTAACATATAAGCTATAAATGGATCTAGTCAGAAATCATACTCAAATATTCCATATTAACCTAGTAAAGAAATGGGAAGGGCCTAATCCTTTCTTAATGGGGACCACTATATCCCTAGCCGAACAAAGCATTGTTGTGGATCTGCCTGATCCACAGAAACAGGAACTAAGGGACCGCATACACCCTTTACAAAAAGTATTCTCCCTGACGCCAGGAAAAACCTCCCTCATAAAGCACGAAATCCAGACCCTTCCAGGGAAGAAAGTGAGGTTACGCCCTTATCGTATTCCTGAATCCCGGCGAGAAGCAATAGAGAAAGAATTCCAACAAATGTTCCTACTAGGGGTCATTGAACTGTCAAAAAGTGAGTGGAGCTCCCCCATAGTGATCGTTCCGAAGCCGGATGGTTCCATCCGCTTCTGTATCGATATCCGGGAAGTCAACAAACTATCCTGGTTCGATTCTTACCCCCTCCCAAGGGTTGAAGAGACGATAGAGAGATTAGGCAAAGCACAGTACATTAGTACGTTGGACCTCTGCAAAGGGTACTGTCAGGTCCCCTTAAAAGAACAGGATCGAGAGAAAAACGTGTTCTCCACGCCGGGGAGATTGTATCAGTTTAAAGTGCTCCCCTTTGGGTTGCACGGGGCCCCAGCAACGTTTCAACGACTCATGAATGTGGTACTGCGACCCTGTGACACCTTTGCTGCGACCTATATAGATGACATAATCATCTATAGTTCCTCTTGGACAGAACATCTAGACCATTTGACCAAAGTAATTCAAGCCTTAGATGACAGTGGTCTAACCATCAACCCTGCTAAAAGCCATTTAGCTGCCAGATCCGTGAAATACTTGGGGTATCTTCTCAGAGAGGGATACATCAAACCCCAAGAAAAGGTAGCTGCTATTTCCCAAATACCATTCCCGAAGACCAGAAAAGATCTCCGAGCCTTTTTAAGTTTACTGGGGTACTATAGACGGTTCATCCCGAACTTCTTTCATGTAGCCGACCCCCTGACTGATTTCCTAAAAAAATAATATACGGACAGAGAAATTGCTCCGCCAACAATCCCCCATCACCAACTAAAGAAGGTCATCACGTCAAAACCCTTTGTGTTGAGCCCCAATTATCAAAAGCGTTACAACAAACAAATGATGGACGGAATGCTGACAATGCAAACATTCTCCCCCAGTCAAGAGATCTGGGTTAAATCCATCGTTCTTTTGCCCACTACACCACCCCAGTTTAGACATGGCCATATGCAAATCAGTCTTGACCCTGTGCCTCATGGGAACAGTCCAGCCCGAACTGCCAAGCCATGTCTTCCCTGGACCGGAATCAAGCATCCTAGGACCGGTTTCTGGCTATCAGCCGTCATCAGCCAGGATAGCTTGACTCCAGTGGCGTAGTGAGCACGGGTCCCACGTCTGGGAATACCCATCCCACTTAGGGCGAAAAGCGTTACAACAAACAAATGATGGACGGAATGCTGACAATGCAAACATTCTCCCCCAGTCAAGAGATCTGGGTTAAATCCATCGTTCTTTTGCCCACTACACCACCCCAGTTTAGACATGGCCATATGCAAATCAGTCTTGACCCTGTGCCTCATGGGAACAGTCCAGCCCGAACTGCCAAGCCATGTCTTCCCTGGACCGGAATCAAGCATCCTAGGACCGGTTTCTGGCTATCAGCCGTCATCAGCCAGGATAGCTTGACTCCAGTGGCGTAGTGAGCACGGGTCCCACGTCTGGGAATACCCATCCCACTTAGGGCGAAAAGCGTTACAACAAACAAATGATGGACGGAATGCTGACAATGCAAACATTCTCCCCCAGTCAAGAGATCTGGGTTAAATCCATCGTTCTTTTGCCCACTACACCACCCCAGTTTAGACATGGCCATATGCAAATCAGTCTTGACCCTGTGCCTCATGGGAACAGTCCAGCCCGAACTGCCAAGCCATGTCTTCCCTGGACCGGAATCAAGCATCCTAGGACCGGTTTCTGGCTATCAGCCGTCATCAGCCAGGATAGCTTGACTCCAGTGGCGTAGTGAGCACGGGTCCCACGTCTGGGAATACCCATCCCACTTAGGGCGAAAAGCGTTACAACAAACAAATGATGGACGGAATGCTGACAATGCAAACATTCTCCCCCAGTCAAGAGATCTGGGTTAAATCCATCGTTCTTTTGCCCACTACACCACCCCAGTTTAGACATGGCCATATGCAAATCAGTCTTGACCCTGTGCCTCATGGGAACAGTCCAGCCCGAACTGCCAAGCCATGTCTTCCCTGGACCGGAATCAAGCATCCTAGGACCGGTTTCTGGCTATCAGCCGTCATCAGCCAGGATAGCTTGACTCCAGTGGCGTAGTGAGCACGGGTCCCACGTCTGGGAATACCCATCCCACTTAGGGCGAAAAGCGTTACAACAAACAAATGATGGACAGAATGCTGACAATGCAAACATTCTCCCCCAGTCAAGAGATCTGGGTTAAATCCATCGTTCTTTTGCCCACTACACCACCCCAGTTTAGACATGGCCATATGCAAATCAGTCTTGACCCTGTGCCTCATGGGAACAGTCCAGCCCGAACTGCCAAGCCATGTCTTCCCTGGACCGGAATCAAGCATCCTAGGACCGGTTTCTGGCTATCAGCCGTCATCAGCCAGGATAGCTTGACTCCAGTGGCGTAGTGAGCACGGGTCCCACGTCTGGGAATACCCATCCCACTTAGGGCGAAAAGCGTTACAACAAACAAATGATGGACGGAATGCTGACAATGCAAACATTCTCCCCCAGTCAAGAGATCTGGGTTAAATCCATCGTTCTTTTGCCCACTACACCACCCCAGTTTAGACATGGCCATATGCAAATCAGTCTTGACCCTGTGCCTCATGGGAACAGTCCAGCCCGAACTGCCAAGCCATGTCTTCCCTGGACCGGAATCAAGCATCCTAGGACCGGTTTCTGGCTATCAGCCGTCATCAGCCAGGATAGCTTGACTCCAGTGGCGTAGTGAGCACGGGTCCCACGTCTGGGAATACCCATCCCACTTAGGGCGAAAAGCGTTACAACAAACAAATGATGGACGGAATGCTGACAATGCAAACATTCTCCCCCAGTCAAGAGATCTGGGTTAAATCCATCGTTCTTTTGCCCACTACACCACCCCAGTTTAGACATGGCCATATGCAAATCAGTCTTGACCCTGTGCCTCATGGGAACAGTCCAGCCAGAACTGCCAAGCCATGTCTTCCCTGGACCGGAATCAAGCATCCTAGGACCGGTTTCTGGCTATCAGCCGTCATCAGCCAGGATAGCTTGACTCCAGTGGCGTAGTGAGCACGGGTCCCACGTCTGGGAATACCCATCCCACTTAGGGCGAAAAGCGTTACAACAAACAAATGATGGACGGAATGCTGACAATGCAAACATTCTCCCCCAGTCAAGAGATCTGGGTTAAATCCATCGTTCTTTTGCCCACTACACCACCCCAGTTTAGACATGGCCATATGCAAATCAGTCTTGACCCTGTGCCTCATGGGAACAGTCCAGCCCGAACTGCCAAGCCATGTCTTCCCTGGACCGGAATCAAGCATCCTAGGACCGGTTTCTGGCTATCAGCCGTCATCAGCCAGGATAGCTTGACTCCAGTGGCGTAGTGAGCACGGGTCCCACGTCTGGGAATACCCATCCCACTTAGGGCGAAAAGCGTTACAACAAACAAATGATGGACGGAATGCTGACAATGCAAACATTCTCCCCCAGTCAAGAGATCTGGGTTAAATCCATCGTTCTTTTGCCCACTACACCACCCCAGTTTAGACATGGCCATATGCAAATCAGTCTTGACCCTGTGCCTCATGGGAACAGTCCAGCCCGAACTGCCAAGCCATGTCTTCCCTGGACCGGAATCAAGCATCCTAGGACCGGTTTCTGGCTATCAGCCGTCATCAGCCAGGATAGCTTGACTCCAGTGGCGTAGTGAGCACGGGTCCCACGTCTGGGAATACCCATCCCACTTAGGGCGAAAAGCATTACAACAAACAAATGATGGACGGAATGCTGACAATGCAAACATTCTCCCCCAGTCAAGAGATCTGGGTTAAATCCATCGTTCTTTTGCCCACTACACCACCCCAGTTTAGACATGGCCATATGCAAATCAGTCTTGACCCTGTGCCTCATGGGAACAGTCCAGCCCGAACTGCCAAGCCATGTCTTCCCTGGACCGGAATCAAGCATCCTAGGACCGGTTTCTGGCTATCAGCCGTCATCAGCCAGGATAGCTTGACTCCAGTGGCGTAGTGAGCACGGGTCCCACGTCTGGGAATACCCATCCCACTTAGGGCGAAAAGCGTTACAACAAACAAATGATGGACGGAATGCTGACAATGCAAACATTCTCCCCCAGTCAAGAGATCTGGGTTAAATCCATCGTTCTTTTGCCCACTACACCACCCCAGTTTAGACATGGCCATATGCAAATCAGTCTTGACCCTGTGCCTCATGGGAACAGTCCAGCCCGAGCTGCCAAGCCATGTCTTCCCTGGACCGGAATCAAGCATCCTAGGACCGGTTTCTGGCTATCAGCCGTCATCAGCCAGGATAGCTTGACTCCAGTGGCGTAGTGAGCACGGGTCCCACGTCTGGGAATACCCATCCCACTTAGGGCGAAAAGCGTTACAACAAACAAATGATGGACGGAATGCTGACAATGCAAACATTCTCCCCCAGTCAAGAGATCTGGGTTAAATCCATCGTTCTTTTGCCCACTACACCACCCCAGTTTAGACATGGCCATATGCAAATCAGTCTTGACCCTGTGCCTCATGGGAACAGTCCAGCCCGAACTGCCAAGCCATGTCTTCCCTGGACCGGAATCAAGCATCCTAGGACCGGTTTCTGGCTATCAGCCGTCATCAGCCAGGATAGCTTGACTCCAGTGGCGTAGTGAGCACGGGTCCCACGTCTGGGAATACCCATCCCACTTAGGGCGAAAAGCGTTACAACAAACAAATGATGGACGGAATGCTGACAATGCAAACATTCTCCCCCAGTCAAGAGATCTGGGTTAAATCCATCGTTCTTTTGCCCACTACACCACCCCAGTTTAGACATGGCCATATGCAAATCAGTCTTGACCCTGTGCCTCATGGGAACAGTCCAGCCCGAACTGCCAAGCCATGTCTTCCCTGGACCGGAATCAAGCATCCTAGGACCGGTTTCTGGCTATCAGCCGTCATCAGCCAGGATAGCTTGACTCCAGTGGCGTAGTGAGCACGGGTCCCACGTCTGGGAATACCCATCCCACTTAGGGCGAAAAGCGTTACAACAAACAAATGATGGACGGAATGCTGACAATGCAAACATTCTCCCCCAGTCAAGAGATCTGGGTTAAATCCATCGTTCTTTTGCCCACTACACCACCCCAGTTTAGACATGGCCATATGCAAATCAGTCTTGACCCTGTGCCTCATGGGAACAGTCCAGCCCGAACTGCCAAGCCATGTCTTCCCTGGACCGGAATCAAGCATCCTAGGACCGGTTTCTGGCTATCAGCCGTCATCAGCCAGGATAGCTTGACTCCAGTGGCGTAGTGAGCACGGGTCCCACGTCTGGGAATACCCATCCCACTTAGGGCGAAAAGCGTTACAACAAACAAATGATGGACGGAATGCTGACAATGCAAACATTCTCCCCCAGTCAAGAGATCTGGGTTAAATCCATCGTTCTTTTGCCCACTACACCACCCCAGTTTAGACATGGCCATATGCAAATCAGTCTTGACCCTGTGCCTCATGGGAACAGTCCAGCCCGAACTGCCAAGCCATGTCTTCCCTGGACCGGAATCAAGCATCCTAGGACCGGTTTCTGGCTATCAGCCGTCATCAGCCAGGATAGCTTGACTCCAGTGGCGTAGTGAGCACGGGTCCCACGTCTGGGAATACCCATCCCACTTAGGGCGAAAAGCGTTACAACAAACAAATGATGGACGGAATGCTGACAATGCAAACATTCTCCCCCAGTCAAGAGATCTGGGTTAAATCCATCGTTCTTTTGCCCACTACACCACCCCAGTTTAGACATGGCCATATGCAAATCAGTCTTGACCCTGTGCCTCATGGGAACAGTCCAGCCCGAACTGCCAAGCCATGTCTTCCCTGGACCGGAATCAAGCATCCTAGGACCGGTTTCTGGCTATCAGCCGTCATCAGCCAGGATAGCTTGACTCCAGTGGCGTAGTGAGCACGGGTCCCACGTCTGGGAATACCCATCCCACTTAGGGCGAAAAGCGTTACAACAAACAAATGATGGACGGAATGCTGACAATGCAAACATTCTCCCCCAGTCAAGAGATCTGGGTTAAATCCATCGTTCTTTTGCCCACTACACCACCCCAGTTTAGACATGGCCATATGCAAATCAGTCTTGACCCTGTGCCTCATGGGAACAGTCCAGCCCGAACTGCCAAGCCATGTCTTCCCTGGACCGGAATCAAGCATCCTAGGACCGGTTTCTGGCTATCAGCCGTCATCAGCCAGGATAGCTTGACTCCAGTGGCGTAGTGAGCACGGGTCCCACGTCTGGGAATACCCATCCCACTTAGGGCGAAAAGCGTTACAACAAACAAATGATGGACGGAATGCTGACAATGCAAACATTCTCCCCCAGTCAAGAGATCTGGGTTAAATCCATCGTTCTTTTGCCCACTACACCACCCCAGTTTAGACATGGCCATATGCAAATCAGTCTTGACCCTGTGCCTCATGGGAACAGTCCAGCCCAAACTGCCAAGCCATGTCTTCCCTGGACCGGAATCAAGCATCCTAGGACCGGTTTCTGGCTATCAGCCGTCATCAGCCAGGATAGCTTGACTCCAGTGGCGTAGTGAGCACGGGTCCCACGTCTGGGAATACCCATCCCACTTAGGGCGAAAAGCGTTACAACAAACAAATGATGGACGGAATGCTGACAATGCAAACATTCTCCCCCAGTCAAGAGATCTGGGTTAAATCCATCGTTCTTTTGCCCACTACACCACCCCAGTTTAGACATGGCCATATGCAAATCAGTCTTGACCCTGTGCCTCATGGGAACAGTCCAGCCCGAACTGCCAAGCCATGTCTTCCCTGGACCGGAATCAAGCATCCTAGGACCGGTTTCTGGCTATCAGCCGTCATCAGCCAGGATAGCTTGACTCCAGTGGCGTAGTGAGCACGGGTCCCACGTCTGGGAATACCCATCCCACTTAGGGCGAAAAGCGTTACAACAAACAAATGATGGACGGAATGCTGACAATGCAAACATTCTCCCCCAGTCAAGAGATCTGGGTTAAATCCATCGTTCTTTTGCCCACTACACCACCCCAGTTTAGACATGGCCATATGCAAATCAGTCTTGACCCTGTGCCTCATGGGAACAGTCCAGCCCGAACTGCCAAGCCATGTCTTCCCTGGACCGGAATCAAGCATCCTAGGACCGGTTTCTGGCTATCAGCCGTCATCAGCCAGGATAGCTTGACTCCAGTGGCGTAGTGAGCACGGGTCCCACGTCTGGGAATACCCATCCCACTTAGGGCGAAAAGCGTTACAACAAACAAATGATGGACGGAATGCTGACAATGCAAACATTCTCCCCCAGTCAAGAGATCTGGGTTAAATCCATCGTTCTTTTGCCCACTACACCACCCCAGTTTAGACATGGCCATATGCAAATCAGTCTTGACCCTGTGCCTCATGGGAACAGTCCAGCCCGAACTGCCAAGCCATGTCTTCCCTGGACCGGAATCAAGCATCCTAGGACCGGTTTCTGGCTATCAGCCGTCATCAGCCAGGATAGCTTGACTCCAGTGGCGTAGTGAGCACGGGTCCCACGTCTGGGAATACCCATCCCACTTAGGGCGAAAAGCGTTACAACAAACAAATGATGGACGGAATGCTGACAATGCAAACATTCTCCCCCAGTCAAGAGATCTGGGTTAAATCCATCGTTCTTTTGCCCACTACACCACCCCAGTTTAGACATGGCCATATGCAAATCAGTCTTGACCCTGTGCCTCATGGGAACAGTCCAGCCCGAACTGCCAAGCCATGTCTTCCCTGGACCGGAATCAAGCATCCTAGGACCGGTTTCTGGCTATCAGCCGTCATCAGCCAGGATAGCTTGACTCCAGTGGCGTAGTGAGCACGGGTCCCACGTCTGGGAATACCCATCCCACTTAGGGCGAAAAGCGTTACAACAAACAAATGATGGACGGAATGCTGACAATGCAAACATTCTCCCCCAGTCAAGAGATCTGGGTTAAATCCATCGTTCTTTTGCCCACTACACCACCCCAGTTTAGACATGGCCATATGCAAATCAGTCTTGACCCTGTGCCTCATGGGAACAGTCCAGCCCGAACTGCCAAGCCATGTCTTCCCTGGACCGGAATCAAGCATCCTAGGACCGGTTTCTGGCTATCAGCCGTCATCAGCCAGGATAGCTTGACTCCAGTGGCGTAGTGAGCACGGGTCCCACGTCTGGGAATACCCATCCCACTTAGGGCGAAAAGCGTTACAACAAACAAATGATGGACGGAATGCTGACAATGCAAACATTCTCCCCCAGTCAAGAGATCTGGGTTAAATCCATCGTTCTTTTGCCCACTACACCACCCCAGTTTAGACATGGCCATATGCAAATCAGTCTTGACCCTGTGCCTCATGGGAACAGTCCAGCCCGAACTGCCAAGCCATGTCTTCCCTGGACCGGAATCAAGCATCCTAGGACCGGTTTCTGGCTATCAGCCGTCATCAGCCAGGATAGCTTGACTCCAGTGGCGTAGTGAGCACGGGTCCCACGTCTGGGAATACCCATCCCACTTAGGGCGAAAAGCGTTACAACAAACAAATGATGGACGGAATGCTGACAATGCAAACATTCTCCCCCAGTCAAGAGATCTGGGTTAAATCCATCGTTCTTTTGCCCACTACACCACCCCAGTTTAGACATGGCCATATGCAAATCAGTCTTGACCCTGTGCCTCATGGGAACAGTCCAGCCCGAACTGCCAAGCCATGTCTTCCCTGGACCGGAATCAAGCATCCTAGGACCGGTTTCTGGCTATCAGCCGTCATCAGCCAGGATAGCTTGACTCCAGTGGCGTAGTGAGCACGGGGAAGACATGGCTTGGCAGTTCGGGCTGGACTGTTCCCATGAGGCACAGGGTCAAGACTGATTTGCATATGGCCATGTCTGAACTGGGGAGGCGTAGTGGGCAAAAGAACGATGGATTTAACCCAGATCTCTTGACTGGGGGAGAATGTCTGCATTGTCAGCATTCCGTCCATCATTTGTTTGTTGTAACGCTTTTCGCCCTAAGTGGGATGGGTATTCCCAGACGTGGGACCCGTGCTCACTACGCCACTGGAGTCAAGCTATCCTGGCTGATGACGGCTGATAGCCAGAAACCGGTCCTAGGATGCTTGATTCCGGTCCAGGGAAGACATGGCTTGGCAGTTCGGGCTGGACTGTTCCCATGAGGCACAGGGTCAAGACTGATTTGCATATGGCCATGTCTGAACTGGGGAGGCGTAGTGGGCAAAAGAACGATGGATTTAACCCAGATCTCTTGACTGGGGGAGAATGTCTGCATTGTCAGCATTCCGTCCATCATTTGTTTGTTGTAACCCCAATTATCAAAAGCCATTCTTATTGCAGACTGATGCCTCCGAGAGCGGACTCGGGGCTGTGTTGTCTCAGACTGATGATCAACACCAAGAGAGGCCCATCATATATATTAGCTGTAAGCTTTTCCCCCGAGAAACAAAATACGCAGTCATAGAAAACGAAGCACTGGCCATCAAATGAGCCATTGAATCACTGCGCTACTACCTGGAGGGTAGAGACTTTCTATTGTATACTGACCATGCTCTGTTAGAATGGTTAGCGCAAAACAAAGGACACAACAACAGAATACTAAGGTGGTTTATAACATTACAACCCTTCCGTATTACTATCCGACATAGAAAAGGAAAAGAACAAACAAACGCAGATTACTTGTCAAGACATCCCCTTGAACGCTTTCTTGTGGACAAGAAAGTTAGGGAAGGGGGATGTGAGAGGTCGCGCCCCCTTCCCCCCCATTCCTCCGACTTACCTGTAAACTTGCCGCTATGGTCCGCGTTACTGCCTGGTCTCGATGATGTCTACAGGGGCTGGGAAAAGAAACCAACAGTGAAGACGGACTGTTGTTCCTCCCCACAGGAAAAGGAATTACGAAAGCGGAGCCAATCAGGAGAGGCCAGGGGAGGAGAAAAGGAACCAGGAAGTTAGTGAGGGGGAGACTCGTCGGACGGAGGAGGCACGCTTACAACAACTCCAGAGGAGCCAGGGACGACTCAGGAGAGTGGAGGAGCGCAGGAAGCAGATGCGGAAACCGAGGGATCCCCTGACGAGTGGTGCGAGGAGTGGTGGCACCCCGGAGCTGATGTGCAGGAGCCGCCGCAACTCAGGAGAGTTGCGGCAGAGGCAGTACGTGGCTTAAAGGGGGGGTTACCCTTGGGTTAGTTGGGAGTGAGGTTGGGGACTAGCGGGAGATTTTTGTTTTTTTCTCCCTCTCTTTCGTTTCTCCTACCGTTCTGCTCCCACCTGTTCTGTTAACCCCTCCCTCGTTCTCCAACAATTCCTCTTTTCCGCCCATATCCCACAGCCCAAAACCTCCCTTCCTCTTCTCTCATCTGCATTCTATAGCCCAGAAAGGGAACATACTTTATTGTTCTTTATTTTATGTGTGTGTAATTCACGAGTGCATCCAACCCTGATGTAAAAGGGATCATAGCAGCCAAAAGAGAAGGAGATTTTAGGGGAATCTGGGCACTGAGAGAAATCTCAGGCACTGGGCACCAGAAGACTAGACGAGTTGTCTCATTTTTATTATTCATTTTTAATGACTTTTTCACCCGGGTGTGGTGACGGGATTTACGCTACATTTCAAGAACATCCCCAGTGACTTACCCCTCCTTTCTGTTCTTCTGCTCCTCTTCTCAAGCTCCTCGGAACAGGCAACCGGAACACCTGGAAAAGAAAGAAAAGAAGCAATGCATGAAGTGACGGAAACTTTATCAGTGAACAGTTTTTGAGTACATTTAAGTTACGATTGTGTTTGCAATAAAGAACCCCAAATCTAACACATATCCGGCCTCCTCGCTTCTGTTCTGCCCATCCCTACGACACTTGTAAATCCCTAGCACAGTGATACCACATGTACCCAGGGTTTATAATGTAAAAGCTACTAGTAGGACTGCAGAGTATATTGTGCCACCCTCTTAATTAGCCTTTTAAATTTATCTCTGGCCTGCTATTGCAGCATGTTTGTGCATTTTGAAATGCGATTTCTACCTGGCAAAATAAACCTTTTCCCAGGCCCAAATTTTCCTTTTTAATACATATAGGCCACCCCTAGTGTAGGCCGTATACAGCCCAGTGGGCATGGTGTGTTGTATTTAGAAAGTTGGACATCTATGTTTTACATGTCCTGATAGTGAAATACTCTTAAATTAACTTCTCACTATTGTAAGGCCCACCCCTCCCATAAGATACCGTTGGGTTACCTTATTACATTTACTAATTGATATCTATTGATTGGGATCAGGTAGGAAAGTTTTCACTTTATTACTGTTTGTGTACTGCATAAATACTTTACACTTTGCCTCTAGGTTAAGCCTGACTGCTTTTGTGCCAAGCTACCAGAAGGTTAAGCACAGGTGAATTTTGGCTTTGCTTGTAACTTCACCTTGATAGAAATTGGGGTTGCTGCCTAGGTAGGTTTTCACCCCCTTCAACCAGTAACCCAATTTCCTACAATTATGATGTAAAACTAAGAATAGGAGTGTTGGGTGCAGTGTTTTTTCAGAATGTTGATTCTGGGGGTATACATATGCTGATACATGAGCTTTGAGAAAGTAGATCTCTGTGGTTCTCTCAGTGAAGGAGGATGACAGACATTCTGGACTGAGGCCATTCTTAGAATTGAGCTGGGAACCTGGTGGTCACTACACAGCAATATTCAGTGAACTGAAGCAATACGAGGTGATCTCTATTCCCAAAACAGGAAGTACAAATATATTTTGTACAATTTCCATAGAATTTTCTCTTAATAGGAAGGAAATAACAAAAACAATTTTTTTACGTTCTTTAGATAACATGGAAATGTGAGACCATCATATCTGTCAATAATCTTTATTAAATTTGTTGTGCTCATATATTGGCGGTTTCGAGCATTGTAGTACATTAAAGTCTTATGGAAGTTAACCACTTCAAATTTAGAATTACTGTTGTTGGAAGGCAGCCATTTTAGAAATATTTGTGTATGGTTCCCTGGATTCCCATAGATTTAGGGTCCCCCTTTACACGGTTAGTACTCCCCCTCCCTCACCAAGTCACTGCATTGATCCTTTTGCATTTTTATGTCTTTGTTGTTTTGTTGCATTGTTATTTCCAATGATTCTATCATTATCTCTTCACATATTTTAAATATGATAATAATATTTCAGCATTACTATGTATAATTGCTTCTGCTGTGCCTGGTGTTTTACTGTTCTTGTTTATGAGGCATATGTGTGTGATTACATTCTCCCAGAACTGCTGTAAGAAGAGAGTGAATTGTATTGATTGTCCTGTTTTCCAATATCTGTTGCAAGAGTGCTCCAACAGTCGTATCTCCTGGCTTGAATCTGTCAACTATACTTGTCAACTTTTGCTTCTAACATTACTGTTCGCCTGCTCAACACTTGCAACTCCATGGTGGTAGGACTGAGTGACAACATGGGGCAAGATCCCTGGGTGTGGTTCATTTTGGAATCATAATTGTTGTTCTAGATTTTCATGGTACCATATTTTGACAAGGTGAGCATTTGACAACAAATGATGTTCTTCTGCAAGTTCATGCACACCACCAGGAACCTGTGGTACTTTAGGCACACATAATTCCTATGAACCACTTTGGAGCCAAAGGCAGAAGTGAGAAGCGTGCAGTAAAATCAGCTGGCAAATTAAGAGCTATTCCAATGTTTGATTAATTCATTCAGTGTGGCCTCTATGTTTCACCTACTTCAGGTCATCTCTACAAAGCTGAGCTGATCACACCGCGAATGGGCTACGCATCCTTAATGAAACAATCAGACAAAGTGTTCTTGAATGCTTCAGTGAAAGATGCAATCCCATTTGGAAAAAAAACACAGCTTAGCACAAAAAAAATTTTTATGTAGCATTTGAAGCTAAATCCTGTAGTACATTATATTTCTTTCACTCAACCCCTTCCTTGTACAGTGCCACAGGGTAAAGTAAGTGTTTTATATTACTTGGGAAGACTTTATTTATGCTTTCATGGAAAGTTCTAAAAGCTAGTAAAATTACATATGACCTCATTATAAGTTTGAGGTCAAATTGGGGTTCTGAGTGTTGTGGTAACTATCCCTCATGGATGTTTCTGCGCTCACAATTTTCACCTGGTAAAATCAGGTGAAATTTGTGTGGGAAAAAAACTCATACTACCTCCTCTCCTCTTTTCTCGTACCATCTCTTACTCCATGAGTGAATGTACCCATTTACTATCCTTTGTCTGGAAGTCCTCCCATAAATCCCCTCTCTCCCTTGGCCTCTTGCCGTTTTTGTTTTGCGTCCTTTCTCTTTCTAGGGCTGTTGGGGGCTGAGTGGCACTTTCTGTTTAGGGTGTTTTGTCTGTGAGGGTGCTGGGGCCCTTCACACCTTTCAAGGAGGTGCAGGTAGACAAGAAGGTACGTCTTGTTGTTAATTTCTGACACAGGCTCTGATGATATGAGTAGCTACTATCAGTGGCGGCCTACACAAATAAGAGGTGGTAAGGCAGGTGGAGGAGGTGCGGGGGAGCATCAGAGGTGGAATGTGCAGGGGGTAATAATTTAAAAAAAGAAAAAAGCATTTACCTAAAGCTGGCGGCCACCTTCAGCATCGCATTGTGCCTCAGTGAACTTTCTTGTCCCATTAGGCACTTGGGCAGCATCACAGACTTCCTGTGCAATCCCAGCGCTGCTCTTCTATGAGAGCAGCATGGGGATTGGCCTCAGTGGGCGAGAATACACTCCTCTCAGGTCAGGGAGTCTGTAGGGTTTCTCCAGCCCGGCTGCTCACTGCAGCCGGGCTGGAGAAACCTATGTGACCGTGTGTTTTTTGACGGCCTGAGATGGCAGGCCAAACACACACATGCACTTAGAAGTGCACATATCACTCCTCCTCTCCCCTCCCATGCCTCAGCCCTGCCCCTCCCTGCATATGCTGGCTTAGAGGCGGCAAGTGAAAAATAATACTATAGTAAAAAAAATAATTACTTTTTCATTTGCTGGCTCTGAGCCAATGGGGAAATGCTCCTTCACCATTGGAGAGGAGCTGCCCCTGGCTACTATTTCTCCCGGTGTGGTGGCCCGGGGAAGTCTTTCCCAATTGCCTCGCTGCGGCCGCAGCTCACCTCATTGCTCGATTTAAAAGCATCAGGCAATAGACCATGCACCCATGTACCCTGCCTAATGAGGGGGTTTGTTTCTGCGGTGCTGGGCCCACATATTTTAATTAATGGTGTTACGGTCCATATAATTATTGAAGTATCTTACAAGGAGTCCTTTTTAAAGTACTTACTTGAAACTGCTTTCCTGGTATGATTCCTTGATTAGCCCTTCCCGATGTCTCTGTAGTGTTTAATTTGTAAATAAAAAAGTGCCTGTGCCCAAAGCTCTTCTCTGAAACACGCGGCGGATGTGCGAGCACAGAATACTGAGGCTGCATAATCCTAAAGTCACCTCAGGCCTCTTTAATCCATGAACGACCACTCGCTGCCCATTCAGAACACTCTTGCAACTTCCTATTTACTCCCTTGTGACCCTTTTCCATCTTTCTCTTTCCCCTCTTTACAGTTTGTGATTTCTCTCTCTTTTGCTCTCAATAAAAGTCTGATGCAGAAAAATAAGTGCCGGCCCCAAAAAATAAGTGTCTATCCCCTCACCGGCAACCACCGGCTCAAATTAAGCACTGTGTCTCTGGGCCTTACAGAGACAGCGAGTGGGCTCCTTTTTAAAGGAAAAGATTAGGTTTTAGGGCGTGTCCAGTGCCCTTATTTATTTTCAATTTCTTCAATATAAGGGTAAGACAAACTAAAGGACGAACAGAAGAGAATTAGGTAGAGTGATGACACTTCTTTTAATGCTTGTATAACTCAGTCCTACTGCAGTAGGGCTTGAGTGGTCGTTATCTAAGCACCCAGGGGGTATATACTGCCTCTTATTCTTTCTAGGCTTGACTTTGTGCATATTCCTGGCTTATCCTGTCGTGTGTAAGCACACGTATAAGAGAAAACATAATTCTCCCTCTTTCTCTGGGGAAAGTACCTTCATGGAATAATGATCCGGGGATAGAGGTTTAAGTTTCCAACCCTTTCCGAGCGACATCATCAGGAGATGGTCAGATCTCTATCTGAATCTTATATTAGCCAGTGCAAAATGAGCTCTCCCTCTCAGCTGTCTCTGCCTTTGTCCGACAGATCCTATTTGTCTGTTTCCTCTCCTTCTCCATAGCCCTCATTAGTGCAGCCTAACTACAATAAAAAAGCATTAGGGTTCTCTGGGGACTTCTAAGCTCCAAGAGCGAAATTTATCTCGCAGGAAGATCTCAAACCAGTGATCTCTTAGCCTCTCCTCTAATCTCCAACTTGCAGAAGAGGAGGATAAATCTGGCACATGTGGAGAGTGGCTCCATCAATTCCAGAAACCCTCTCCTTAAGGTTCCTGATGTACCTGTCATTCAGAGCCTCTTGAAGGGAGGGTAGAATTAGGAAGGATCCAGATAGAGTCTCTGTCCCCAGGTCCTTGGGCAGATTATATCCTCTTGTGAAGGGAGACACTAAGAATGCATAGTCTCTACTGGTTGACTTCCTGTTGACCAAAGTGGCGGGTAAACTGGTTGACTTCCTGTTGACTAACATGGTGAGTAATCCTATGCTCCTGACCAAGGATGTTGTAATGACAGATGCAGTTGATAAAAAGGTTGAGAGTTTGCTGAAGACAGAATGAGGTGGTCAGAAATGTATGCAGTCAACGCCTCCCAATTTTAATTTAAGGATTTCCAGGCTCTCTCCTCCAGTATTCAGGAGGGTAAGTACTACTCTCAGTTGATGAGGTGGATAGAGATCCAGGCCAAATTCTTTTTGGATGTAATGTTTAAAAATGTTAAAGCGTCTGGCCTGGCTTCTGCTGCTTCAGTTGCTGCTAGGAGTTACTTACATCTGAGGAATTGGAAGGTGGAAGCAAATAACTGTCTTTTTTTAGAATGCCTTTTTTAGGAAATAGATATTTGGTGAAGAATTGGAACGGGTGCTGTGCCAGTCTTTTAAGAGCCAGAAGCACACACAGCTTTATAGCAACAGCCAGGAGTCATACGAAGGGGGCAGGAAAAGATATGAGCAGTAGAGGAATAAGAGAACTGACTTCTATTATAACCGGTCCTGCGTTTAGCCTAAGAGTACCCAGTCCAAATCATCCCCCCATAAGTAATGGGGAAAAGCCAGCTCGAAGCAGAATCCCTGACTATGCCAAGAACTTATCAGGCACAGTTTAGGGTACGTCTACACTTTTTTCAAGAGATACAGAGACAGTCAATTCTGGACAGATGGGTCCAATAGATCATTTTGCACAGCTACTCTATGGAGGTTTCGCCAGAATTTTAGGAGCCACATTTTTAGACACTGTGGCCCAGGGACAGAATAAAGAGGAGAGCTCTTCTGGAAAATATCCCCATATTCCTAAGCAAAGAGGCCATTCTTTCAGTTCCTTTACAAGATCAAGAGGTTGGGGCCAGTACTCTGTAGTAATAATTGTCAAGAAGACATCAGAGGATTTCAGGATGGTCATAGACTGACATTTCTCAACTGATTTATTTCAACAGTTCATTTTAAAATGAATACGCTTTAGCAGGTCATTCCCCTTATTTCAAGGGGGGATGTTTTAACCAATATCGACCTGCAAGATATGTGCTTTCACATACTGCCTTGTCCCCTCACTTATTCAATCTATATGCTAAGCCTTTGGGTCTAAAATTAGTAACGAGTCGGTGTAGACTTTACAAAAATGACAACGACTCTCAATTACAGTTACGCCTTGATGGCACTAGGGCCACTCAAATAGAATTCCCAAATACAATGTTCATAAAAAGGAATTGGATGAACACAAACACTTTGAAGTTAAATACTGTCAAAACTGAGATTATAATACTGAACAATAAAATGAATCGCTGGAGTTATACTAACCTCTAGAGATGGAATCGGTGTCCGTGCCCTGCACCTCAAACAAAGAGCCTTGGAGTGCTCATGGGCAGCAATCTTCGTTCATATCTAAGTGCAGCTTCATGCTGAAGTTGTGTTGGAAAATAGCTCCTCTTCTTCTATTAGAAGCCTGGAAAATGGTAACTTTGGCTAATGTCCTATCTATGCTGGATCACGTCAATTCCTCATCCTTGAGAACATTTTTTATTGACAGCAAGTACTCCAAAATGAAACTGTTCATCTGTATTCAAACTCCCCTGGAACCCTTCCTCCAGTGTTGCAGCAGCATTAATTGGCTTGTTATAAAACAGTTAGTGCAATTCAAAACCTGATACCTTATATTTAAAGCTTTAAGATGAATAGCTCCCCACTTTGCAGCCAGGAGGCTTATAAAGTGCACATCTTCATGTTCTTTAAGATCTGCATGTTCCAACTTCTTACCATTCCAGCATACCTGAAAATAACGTAGGGAGGGTGAAGCTCCTTGGTACAGGAACCCTTATTAGGGAACTCCCTTCCAGAACACCTACGCTATGAATTAGATCTTACTCAGTTTTTGAAAAACTTGAAAACATGGCTGTTTAAACAAGTTTAGCAACACTGATTACCTCATTGTGTATCGACCACTACTGTCGTTAATGGGACCTACTAAACTCCAAGAAACCTTTGGTAAATGAGCACTCTGAATGATCTAACATAGCATAACATAACATTCCAATAGCACTCTCCCCTCCGAAACCTTTCAGGTTTGCTGTCTAGTATCAACAGGAGTGATGAAATTGGTCAGTAGTTCAAGGGGTATGAGGTAGCAAACATGTCCCAGAGACCCCGAAAGATACTGGGGAGCGAGGTTGTGGAGCTGCTTAATGGCAGAAGGGAGGGATACCTTGCTAGCCTTACCAGAGGAGGATAAAGTGGTTTAAGATCCTATGAAGGAGGCCTTAATCAGCAGTTCTGACTTGACCCCAGCACTGTACAGGCAGAAGGGCCTGTAAGAAGCTTGAGTCACAAACTTGGTTTGAGTATGTTGCTTTATTTTGCAGAGCACTGGATGGTTGGGTGAAGGCTAGACAGATAACTGATTTTCAGAGGCTCTATGATTCGATGTCATGGGAGCACTTGTCTGCTAATAGTTTTCCAGAGCTACGCCAGCACTTGATTGACAGTAAGGTAACTGACCCCAGGAAGCTTGCTGTGGAGGCGACCGGTGGGTCAGCACCAGGGTCCACAAGGGTTATGTATAAGACTCAGTCAAGGGTGGACAGGGTCCCCAGCAGAAGAGTGGGGGGGCAAAAGGTTAAACAAAAGGAGTTCCAAAAAGGGCCCTAAAATAATTCCCAAGGGAGAGATTCCCAGCCCCCTGGTGGTAAGAAACCATGGGTCTCTTCAGGAAAGCCTGCAGAGAAGGGTCCCTGCAAATGTTTTGCTTGTGATCAGGTGGGTCACTTCATTGGGGATCCGAAGTCTACAACTGCACCCACTGGGGCACCGCCCCATGGGTTGACGAGTGTAGGATTGGGGGAGGAGTTGGGCCCACGGGAAGGGTGGGAGCCAGCAGAATCGACCCTTGTATCCCCAGGGGACAATGAGACAAGTGTATGAAGTCGTTGTGGCAGGAATGTGGTGTTACCTATAAGTTTACCACTCCTTACCACCCCCAAGGTAATGGGCTGGTTGAAAGGTTCAACTGGACCCTAAAAGGCATGATTATGGGTCTTGCAGAACCATTGAGGTGTAAGTGGGATGTCCTCTTACACTGCCTGCTGTTCGCTTACAGAGAAATACCAAATAAGTCCTTAGGGTTCACCCCCTTTGAGGTCCTGTATGGGCACCCTGTAAGAGAACCTCTGAGTCTGGTCAAAGAAGGCTGGGCCAAACCTGCCAGTAAACCTCCCCAGGATGTATATAGCTACATGCTGGCTATCAGGAACTAGGCTAAGGGATTCTGGCAACTCTCTCAGGTGGATCTGGAAGCCAGCCAGGAGGAGATGAAACGCTGGTAGGATCAGAATGCCACTCTGATCAAGTTTCAGCCTAGCCAAAAAGGGAAGGTTATGGCCCCAGTGCAGCCTTGTGCCCTCCAGGACAAGTGGACTGGGTCATTTGAGGTGGTGGAGCCCAATAGTAAAGTCACCTATCTGGTGGACTTGCAGTCTCCCAGGAACCCTCTGCGGGTCCTACACGTGAACTGCCTCAAGCCTCAATTGGAGAGGTCTTAAGTGGGCATGAACCTAGCGACAGATGATGGAATGGAGGAGAAGACTGAGCCTCTCCCTGACCTCCTGTGTGCTAAGTAACATGATGGGTCAGTGGTGGTGTAAACCTCATCCCCACCCTGACCCCAGAACAGCAGAGGGACTGACGCCAGCTGTTGGGGCAGTATGCAACTCTGTTCTCCCTAACCTCAGGTGTCACTCAGTGGTGTGTCCATGATGTGGACACTGAGGACAGTCCTCCTGTTAAACACAAAATTTGCAGGTTGACTGACAGGGTCAAAGCTAGCATCAAGGAGGAAGTCTCTAAGATGTTAGCAGTAGGGGTGGTTGAGCCCTCAAACAGCCCTTTGTCCAGCCCAGTGGTCTTGGTCCCAAAGGCTGCTGCACCCAGTGACACACCAGAACTCTGATTCTGTGTGGACTACTGAGGGCTCAATTCCATTACCAGGACTGATGCACACCCCATCCCCACAGCTGATGAGCTCATAGTTCAGTTGGGATCCAAGGTACCTTTGTACATTTGACTTAACATCTGGGTACTGGCAGATTGCCTTAACTGATGGGGCCAGGGAGAGGTCTGCATTTGCAATCCCAGAGGGGCATTACAAGTTCCAGGTGATGCCCTTTGGGTTGAAGAATGTCCTTGCAACCTTTCAGAGGTTGGTCAACCAGGTGTTGGCTGGACTGGAGGATTTCAGTGCCGCCTACCTGGATGATAATGCAGAGTTCAGTGCCACTTGGGAGGAACATCTGCACCACCTCTGGGAAGTGTTGAAGGCCCTGCAAAGGGCAGGCCTCACGATCAAGGCTAGCAAGTGCCAGATCGGTCAGGTATCAGTGGTGTACTTAGAGCACCAGGTAGGAAGCAGCCGGGTGGCGCCACTACAGCCTAAGTTTGACACCATTCTGCCTTGGGAACCCTCCAAGACCCAGACAGAGGTGAGAACCTCCCTAGGCCTCACTGGTTATTAGAGGAGGTATGTCAAGGGATATGGCACCATTGTTGCCCCCTTGACTGAGCTGACTTCCAGGAAGCAGCCCAAGAAGGTGCAATGGACTGACGTCTGTCAGAAAGCTTTTGATGCCCTGAAATCTGCCATGTGCATGGCATCCGTGCTCAAGCCGCCCGACTTCTCAAAATAATTTGTCGTGCAGACAGATGCTTCAGAGCATGGTGTGGGGGCTGTTCTCCCACAACTAAGTGATGAGGGCCAAGACCAACTTGTAGACTTCATTAGTAGGAGGTTGCTTCCCCGGGAACAGAGGTGGAGTGCGATTGAGCGTGAGGCTTTTGCTGTGGTCTGGGCGCTGAAGAAGCTGAGACCCTACTTGTTTGGGGCTCACTTCTGGGTTCAGACTGACCACAGGCCCATTGGATGGTTGATGTAGATAAGAGGTGAGAACCCAAAACTGTTGAGGTGGTCCATTTCCCAACAGGGGATGGACTTTACGGTGGAACACTGCCCTGGTACAGAATACGCCAATGCTGATGGCTTGTCCAGATTTTTCCGCCTCAGTGAAGAGAAATCCCAGGATGGTGGGTAGTTCTCCCCACCTTTCAGCTAGAGGGCACACGTATTAGACCTGGCATCCTTGGCAAGGTTTTCCCCTGTCTTTTTGCCTCTGCCTCCTGTATTTTTGCTGTGTGCTGGATTGCTTTTTGCTGGTCTAGATGCTTTGGGCACTTTGTCACTGCTGATCAGTGCCAAAGTGCAAGTGCTCCCTCTATAAATTGTGATTATGGATTGGTGTTTCAATGATTGGCTTGTTTGACTTACTGCTAAGTCCCTAGTGCAGTGCACTGTGTGTGCCAGGGCCTGTAAGTCAACTGCTGCTAGTGGCCCTGAAGCACTGATTGTGCACCCAGACAAGAAGCCCTCCAAAGGGGTCTCAGACCTGCCACTGCAGTGTCTGCGCGCAGTCTCTACTGCCATGTCGACCTGGTAAGTGCACCCATTTGCCAGGCCCTAACCTTCCTTTTTATAACATGTGAGGTGAGTCACCCCTAAAGTAGGCCCAAGGTACCCCTCTGGGAAGGGTGCAGTGTATGTGAAAGGTAGGACATGTAGTGATGTGTGTGACATGTCCTGATAGTGAAATACAGTGTATTTCGTTTTTCACTATTGAAAGGCTATCTGTCCCATAGGATAGAATGGGAGTTTATTTATAACATCTTCTTAATATAACTTCCCATTGGGACAAGATAGAAAATTGGAGTTTAGTATGCCTGAACTCAGAATATAAAAATGCATCTTTTAGTAAAGATGATTTTTATATGGTGCGTTTGAAAATACCACTTTTAGAAAGAAGGATTTTTTTTCTTGATTAGCCATCCTGTGTGCCTCTGCTGGTTTGTGAATTGACTGCCCGGCATTGGAGGGGCTGGGAATGTGCATTCACTGTAGACAGCCTGTGGGGGGAGGGTGGAGGTGTGTCCTTCCTCTCCTGGATGAGTACGGGGTGGGCTGAATAGACCTGGTCTGCATTTAGATTAGGGGGAGGAGTAGTCCTTGTACCTGAATAGGCTGGTCTGCCTTACACAATGCTGTCTCCACCTCCTGGCTGGAAGTTGGACCAGAGAGGACAGAACTGCTTTTGACTGAGCACCGAGCCTCCCTGCCACCAGAGAATAAAGAGAAGTGGAAAATAATATTGGGGCCCAGACCCCAGAACTTTAGAATACTTCTGGACTCAAGAGGAACCTCTGCCAAGGAGAAGAGCTGGGAAAGCTGAAGGAGAAGTACTTACCTTTGCTGTGTGCTGTCTAGGGTTGGCATGCAAAGTAGAGGACAAAGATGTTGCTGTGTGTTCTGTATCCTGCTTGAAGAAGATCGCCAAGGGCTTGAAGTAGAGTTTGCCTCCTGTTTTGAAGTCTCAGGGACACAAATACTTCACCACCAGCTCTCTTGAACTTCCTTGCTGGGAGTTCTGACCTGCCAAGAGGTGCCTGTTTTTGTGTTGAGCCTCTGGAGGTTTTTCCTGCTGCTGGGAGCTGGGAAGAGAGAAGCAACTAGAGAAGCATAAAGCATCTGCACCCGGTTCTGAAGCAACATCGCCATGCGTAAGGAATTCCCACACATTGCCATCGTGATGTCGAAGAAACCGACACAACGCCTGCCCACAGCTGGAGAAATCACAGCACACCGAGTCTCGTGCACTGATCTCCAAATTCCGAGATCACTGCACCGATTCTGACGCAGGCACTGCTGTGCAAATGCCAGAACAGACGCATCGTGGACTGCGGCTGGAGAGATCAACGCATCGCCATTGCTGCCACTGCCACATCGAGAACCAACGCATCCTTCCCTAATCCCCAAGCATCGCACCGGGGTGCCAAGTCTACAACAACGCTGGGGCTGCAGTAAGAAACAGACGCATCACCTCCCTGCACTGTAAGAAACCATTGCATCACCTCCTCTCCAGTAAGGAACCAACAAATCACCTCCCCAGCATGACTGTAATGAACTGACGCATCACCTCCCCTGGAGTAAGGAACCAATGCTTCACCTTCCCCTGGCATTAGGAACTGATGCATCACCTTCCCTGGGGCTGTTTTTGTTTATGATTTTGACATACACAAGGTACTTTGTGTTGAAAGTGTTGTATCTCTAGGTTTTTTTTTTTTAGAGTTTTATATAGCACGAACTAGACCCGAAGTTATCAGGTATAAGAGCGCTTTACAGAGCACCAGTTTTGTTACACAAGGACACATTCATTAGGCACTGGGAGATTAAGTGATTTGCCCAAAATCACAGGATGTTGAGCGTCGTTGCCGTGACTCAAACCCGGTTCCCCAGCTTAGACATCGACCGCTCTAGCCGTAAGGCTATATCCTCTCCCCATAGTTTGTTATAGACAGAACCGTTTTTACCTTCTAAATGTCGTATCTTGATGACTGTATGTTGGATTTTTGTCGTTTTGGTCATGATTGGTTTATATGACTTAATTTTCTAGACTTGTGTGGTGTCTGTTTGTAGTGTTTTCGCTGTATTACTGTATGTGTGCACACGTGCTTTACACACAGCCTCTGAGATAAGCCTGTCTGCTCATGCCAAGCTACCAAAGGGGTGAGAAGAGGTCGTTTTAGAAGTGTATCCCTTACCCAGACTAGGAAGAAGGGTCCCTACTTGGACAAAGGTGCAAACTATTGTCAACTAGAGACCACAATTTCCAACACCAAGGCAATCTTTCCATCAGGTTCTCACCTTACCCTCTCCTATATCATCACAGGGTGGGGTAGAGCCAAGAGCCTCACTGACCCCATTCCACTCTCTGATCAATTGGGAGATGGTGAGATTCATTGTGCAGATGTTAACTTTCATTTTCATGCGTCAGAGCCTAAGGTGGAAAGAAGCTGTATGCCTGTCCAAGGGTCTATGCACCAGCAGCTGAGGGCTTGAAAAAGACAGGCACATGCAGATGAAGCCAGGTAAGTTTAAAACAATCAGTTAAATGATGTGTGTGTGCAAGTGACTGTGTGTGTGTGTGTGTTTGTGAGAGACAGAGAGAGAGAGAGAGAGAGAGAGAAAGAGAGAGAAAGAATGAGAGAGAGAGAGAGATAATAAGCATATTTATGCCTGTGCATATGGGTGAGTGTATGTGGAGGATGAGAGACAGGGAAGTGAGTGAAAATTTGTGAGTCAGAGGATAAGGGATTCAGAGTGTGAGATTAAGTCAGAGTGACTTGACAGTAAGAGTAAGTGGAAATGATTGTAAGTAACATTGACACTGTGAGAATACATGGGTGTTTTGGGCATGAGTGAGAATGATTGTGAGTGTATGAAATGAAGTGAAAATGAGTTTCAGTGTGAGTGAAAGTGAGTTAGAGTGACTTGGGAATGAGTGAGTGGTTGAAAGTGTGAGTGAGGATCACTCACCATGAGAAAAGGCATTAAGAGTGAGACAGAGTGAGTAAAAGAGTGAGTGCAAATGAATGAGTGACAATAAGAGTAGGAAAGAATTGAAGAGTGTGAAGGAGTGCAGGTAAGAATGATTGTGTGTGAGTGAAATGTAAGTGAGCATGAGTGAGTATGTGTAAGTGACAGTGACAAGAAAGTGACTGAAAGTGCAAATGAGTGAGAATGAGTGGGTCATAGTGAGTGAGACAGAGAGTAACAGTGAGTGTAGATTAATGAGGATGGCAGTGAGACTGAGTGAGAATAAATATACACGAAGGAGTGAGTGACTGGATGAGAATATTTAAGTGAGTGAATGTATGTGAATGAGTGGATGTAAGTGAGCATGAGTGAGAGAGCATGTGTGTGTGTGTGTGTTACACTTGTAAGTCTGCTGCTGGCACTGAGATAATGGAGGTAAATCTTAGCATATGGGGAGCCCACAGTAAAATGCTGAAGCTGGCATTCTGAAGATAATTTCAGATTTAGTTATGCATGACACTTTCTGCACCGGTGGCAAAATGCTATTGCTTGGATATTGAAGATCATTTTGTCATATGGGATAACCACAGCAAAATGCTGGTGCTCGTATACTGGAGATAATTGTCGCATAAGTGAGGACAACCATGGTATATGGAAGGGGGGTTACATGAGGGGCAGCCATGACAAAATGCTGCATTCTAGAGGTAATTGTTCATACATGGATCACCCATGGTATATTAATGACATAAATTGCATAAGTTCTGGCCCCGGCATATTGCATGTAATTCTTTGCAGAAGGGGGTACACATTTTATATATTGGGTACACCAAGGCCAAAACGCTGGCCATGGAACAATGAAGGTACTTATTGACAAATGTGGTGTCCCCACTCCACTTTTGAGAAAACAGGAAATCATCCTCATCCGCAAACTGAAGGCTTTGGAGCCATTGTGTGTGAAAATTGTGCCCTAAAAAACTGCCCTGCACCCCAACCCTCCTAAAAGAAGTCGGGTTTGCTCTCATCAATTGCTGAATACGAAGATAGTTTTATATTCCATCACCCTCAAAGATCACCAGCCACCACACATGGCATCTCCTGGTGATGGCCTCAAGTGCCAAAAACAACTGCGAGTGAGATGCCAATTGATGAATCATGAATACAGTGGATGATATTTGTGTTTGATACAAAAAAGCAACAGTAGGGTCCAGAATTCTGGGTTAGACTCAACATTGTGCAATCTTTCGGATTCCATAATGAACAAGGGCAGTATCCAAAGTTGCACTGTTTTGTCATTGCTCATTCCACTGGTCACTATTGGCAGATCAAACAAGAAGGAGGTCAAATTAAAGGACATATGCTTGAGATTACATTTTCCATTGATAAAAGCAAGTCATAACTCTACCAAAAAGAAGGTTATAGAAAATTACAAAATTCCGAAAATAAGTTATATAATACCGCACACCATTAAGCCAAGATAGCAAGTCCATATGTTGTATTTTGAATTAGTAAAGATGGATCGAATGTTTCTGGAAAAAAAGGACTGCAAACCTGTCCTGTACAATTGTACAATTGAAAAATTCTGACCCTGTAGGCACGTGCCAATATCCATAAAGGCAGGATAAAAATGCTCAAAATTAACTTACCGCGAAGAATTTATATTATGGTTTACTAATGTCCTTTATGACACAAGATTTGAAAGAACTAAGGGGCATATCAACAAGGGCTTTATCTCGGCTTTTTTGGCTTTAAAAGCCAAAAAAGCAGAGATAAAACTAGCACCCTATCAACAACAGGGTGCTAACATGCAAATTTGCATGTTAGCACCCTTTTACTCTACGCTTCACCTTGCATCTCTAATGAGATGCAAAGGGGGCGTTCCAGAGTAAAATAATAGGAGATAATAGGAGAAATGTCGCTAAGCGACATTTCTCCTATTATCAAGAATATCGCTAACCCTGTTAGAGACAAAAAAAGCAGCGCTAACCGCGGTTAACGCTGCTTTTTTACGTCTGGTATTTTTCTGACTTAGCCATGATATCCTATGGAAGGAGGATATCATGGCTAAGTTTGTCTGTCCCTATCAACAAGCTAACGTGAGATTATCGCTGGGTTTCCAGCGATAATCTCACGTTAGCCACTTAGCGTGAGGATTTTTATCGCTATTGAGATAAGCGTTGCTAATAGCACGCTATCTCAGCGATACAAATTAACGCTAGCCGGCGATAATTTTCCTAGCGCTAAGTGCGCTTAGCGATAATTATCGCCGGTTGTTGTTGATATGCCCCTTAGGGGCACCCTGTTGTTGATAGGGTGCTAGTTTTATCTCTGCTTTTTTTGCTTTTAAAGCCAAAAAAGCAGAGATAAAGCCCTTGTTGATATGCCCCTAAAAACGCAGGTGAGCGAGAAACATACGGAACAAACACACCCCGGGATTTAGCAATAGCACATATGGAGTAGAGCAAAAGCAAACATATCCAATGCAACTTTCCTTCTTCTAAATGCTAATTTTGTGCTGATTCATGCTTGTTCTTGGCGCACAGCTATTTTCATTAAGGATAAAAAGATACAAGCAAAAAAAAAAAAGAAATAACACCACACAGCTATTTGATTTTACTGTAGCGGTGCTCCATTTGTTCCTTATTTGTGCAACAAAACATAGCCAAAAATAGAATACTGGCAGCACACAAGGCCACACAGCAATGAAGTTGCGAGCCATTTATACAGCACAAGGTGGCTCAGATTTCCAGGGTGCTTTGAGCCATTTTGTACTGTGTAAATGACACGCAACTACAGTAGCTAGAGAAGGACATCTAAAGGGACAGGCGTCAAAAAGGAATGTTTCAAGGTCGAGATGGAAAAAAAGTAAAGACCCGTGATGGAAGGATGCAATTAAGAAATACGAAACCAGACAACACAGACATGAGCACTAACTAACTAAGGCACATTTAACAATTCGCAAACTTGGTTCTGAAGCGGCAACGTTTTCAACATAAATACAGCACTGCACCAAGAATGCCGGGCCAGCTTAGCAAAAGACAGAATCCATGTTGCTGGACAAATGCACGTCGTGCCCACTTCTCCCTTAAATGGCTTCAGGCAGGTGTGTCAATAGAACAGTGTCTTCGCTGCCAATAAGCAGAACAGTGGCTGTGAGTCTGCACGTGCCTCTACCGAGACGCACGTGACTTGAATGCCAGGAAGGGTCACTATTCACATAGGGGCTTATTTATGAGCCCCTGCGACACTTTTACGTCACTATTGCGTCACTTTTTGTGGCGCACTGGCAGTGAAAAAAATGCGCCATGTTGCGCACTATTTACAAAGTGACACATCTGAGCAGATGCGTCACTTTGTAAAGCACTGCGCTACATTGTACCTGCATCAGGTATAATGGGGCAGATTTATGAGGTTTTGCAGCAGGCCTTCCTGCTGCGCTTCCCTACGGCAAAAAAAAAGGGCAGGGATGCGCCGTATCTATAAAATGCGGCGCATTCCTGTCCTTTTCCCCTGCGCCGGCGCACAATGGCCTGCCTGCGCCAACGCAGGCACCTCTGCACCATGGTGCAAGGGTGCCTGCGTTGCGGGGATGAATATTTTTGTACAGGAAGGGAAACCTTTCTGTACAAAAATAATCACAAGAGGTTTTTCCTCTTTGTATGGGTGCTGCAGAATGCAGCACACATAGAAAAAGGAAAAACGAGGAGAAATAAAGATATTTCTCCCCGTTGCGCCTCCCTTACGCCTCCCCTGGGGAGGCGGAAGCTTTTGGAGCTGCCTCAGATTTACGATTTCTCGTAAATCTGGGGCAGTGTCAAAAGGCCATGGATGTTGCTGGGAACGCCCCCAGCAACACCCATTGCACGCCCCTTTAACGCAGAACACTGCGTTAAAGGGACTGATATTTATGAGGCAGCATTAAGCCAAAAAAAGTGGCTCAGTGCTGCCTGATAAATATCACGCAGGCTTCTGCGCCACGGAACGTCACAAAAAGTGACGTTCCGATGGCGCACCGGGCCTCATAAATCTGCCCCTATGTATGCAGGGTGGGCATTCCCCCGCATCAAAGCCACGTAGAAGTGGCACAGTGAAATCTATCAGCCACTTCTAGGACGCTACTGCGTCAATATCTTTTGCCTGCCTTGAGGCAGGCGTAAGACTGATGCAGGCCCTCCATGTGTAAGGACACATTGCTGGAGTTGCGTCTGTTTTCAGACACACCCAGCAATGCGTCACTTTTGAGCTGACAGATACGTCAGTAGTACTGACGTATCTGTCATTCCTTGCAACATGATGCGTCATACAGTAAATATGACGCATCCATCATGTCGCAAGGAGGGGCAGTGAAAACTGTCGCATCGCTGTTATCACACAGCGATGCAACAGTTTTCATAAATGAGGCCCATAATTGTATATACGTATGCCGGTGTAATCTCTTTGCGTCCTCGACACATCCATTCTGACCAGGCTGGCATCATTTGCCTGCAGAAATGTCTAAGCACCCCTCACATTCTTAATGATTTCCATTGGGGCAGGGTGTCCATTTTAGACTTCACCTGTCCTCAACAAGAAATCGAACAATTCAAAGCAATTATGTCGGCATTCCGTCCGGTCACAGGACATAGCAGTGAGACACCTGATCACTCCTCTCAACTGCTTCTGACTTCAGCTCTCCTGGCAGGGGCGGTGACTATCAGCTCTCCCCACCTTTGCACCCCTCAAAGAGAGAAAGGGTGGGAAGGGAACATACGGCAGAACTCCAAAATGGACAGGTCCATGTAGTGACAAAGGGAGAGAAATATAAAGGGCAGTAGAACTACTGAGCGACAGACAAACAGAAAGAGTCACAAAGCCGCAATAAGCTAATAAACAGGGGAAGAGCCAGCAGGTCTCGTTATAAGTGCCATTGCATTAAACACAGACATGAACAAATGCACACGTGTGCAGATCTGTTTACTAGCATTTGCAGATTACCTTTGACACTGACCGTGCTATAGGTGAGGTTGTAAAGGCCACTTGTCCTGATACAACTTTTTGAGGCTGGGAGAGAAATCTGGGTGAGGCGTAAAGATGGATCCTGCTGGCACATATTGGTGCTGGGTACATTTCCTGTAATTCTGGCCACCGACAGGTGACTCTAGACTGCTCTGCTCAGAGTGTAAGAAGTAGTAACTTAAAAGCATTTACTTGGATGGACATTTCAACAACTGCATTGGAGGGGGGGGTGGCACGTGTCAGGAGGCCTTGCTGGTACATGAAACTCATGCAAACTATTCCAAGGGTAAACACAATAGCAATCCCTTTCAGCAATCACATGGCCTCTGCTTTGTTGTCGACTAAAACCACAAGGATTGCAATTAGTTAGAATAAATAATGACGTACAGAAAATTACAGCCCTCCAGTCTCTGGAAGAGCCTACCCTAAAAGTGATGATCCAGGGTACACGATGCCACACCTGACGAGTGAGGAAAATGTTCAAACATTCATCAAACTCCCTTCCTTTAAAAATAGAGAGACACACTGCATAAACTAAGAAGATTTTTTATGAAAAATGACAAAATAACGATCTTTTCTTTGCTAATTACAACTTTTACCCGAAACGGTGTGCACCACAATGGAATGCATGTACTATGGCATTTAACAATGACATGGTCCATGTGCATTGATGCATTCATTCGATATAAATAATTGCAATAGGCTGGCCATAGCCCAAGTATGCTGACTAAAGTCTCACAAGATAGAAGCATTGCTATTGATCTCACAGGACTTCGGGGTGAACATCTTGGAGCTAGGTTGGCCCAATATGCAAAAAAGCCAATACCACAACCACGAATCACACTTCAGAACTGAGAAACACATACAAAAAATTCCCCCAGCATTTAATCAAATAGATTTTTTTAAACCTATTTCATCGTTAAAATGCATGTTTGAAATAAAGTTTTGAATGTGAAAACATTTCATGAATGATTGTGCTTTTCTTATGTGGAATAATTCCTCGCCCATTTTAATAGAAGCTCTCAATAGAAAGATACTTGAAACAGCCAATAGTATGAAGTTACTGATGTTTACTCTTCTGAATATCTTTGTAAGTATGTTTTCTTATTAGAAGAGTGGAGATAGACAGCTGCTTTTAAGCTGGCCCTAGAAAGGCGGAGCATCTCCATAAGATACAAACACATAAAGAACCTAAAACGAGAATAGAGATACAGAAACACAAAAACAAAGTCTAAAAGTGAGCAAGTACCATATGATAAGTTTCTAAATGGACATACGTCCACAACAATTGTAAGGACAAGCAGACATGACAAGAGAAGCAAGTGGGGAAAGCACAACAGTGAACAGCTAAGGGGCATTTAATCACCTAAGAAAGAGACATTGTGAGGAAACAGGCTTTCTGCTGCCGCCCTGAGTATATGATACCAAAGATACCCAGGGCATGTAAGACAGAGGGTCCTCCCCCGGGCAGCAAAACTGGTTGTGCCACCCTTTGTGTGACAAATTACAAAATGGCTCCCAGCCTGCCACTGCAGCCTGGAAGAGCAGTTTTAAAACTCGTACTTCAACTTTGCCATTTACAAAATGGCAAAGTCCCCACTTTCCTTCAGAATATTTATATAAGTCAAAGGAAGGCTTATGGAGCCCTAAGGCAGGGAGCTGTACATGATTGTGAAGTAGGACGTGTACTTTTAACATCCTCTAACGGCAAAAACTTCTAAGGTGTAATTTTTGCTGTGGAAAGGTTATTAGCCCCATTGACTAACACAGAGTTACCGGCTTACCCCTAATCCAGCTATTTTCTGAATGGGACTACTGAAAGGTGTACTTGAAGGTATTAAATCAATCGTAGCATTAAACCAGACTGGTTGCCCAAGTTGAATGTAATGTCACTTTTTTTTGGCTCAGTTTGTCCAGTGGCATTGCACAAGGGCTGGCCAACAGACACCCTTCTGCCCTCCTGCGGAGGATTGTGAACGACTCCCAGGCTCAGGAACAATAGAGACCTGTTACACAGGGAAGTATTATCTCTTCTTGCAGGAATTCATTCATGGTGTTGGCCCAAAAGGTGAGCTGTAAAGAGGGAAGCCACATTTGGTGGCCAAATGAAGGGCTGCCCCTTTGTTCAGTTAGACAGGCTGATTTGGAAACAGGGAGGGTAGACCAGTGCCCAAACCGGTTTTCAAGTGGGCGTGAGGCCCACAGGTTGCCACACCTCTAAGGTGGGCTACCAAGCTCATAGCAGCCAAGGAAGGGTTCAGGCATCTTGAGAGTGGGCAGAATAGTGCACGCTGTCATTGCCAGATGCCACACATAGTTGAAAGTCATCACAGGGTGAGAGGGATCCTGGTAGCTCATTTGCTAGTGACCACATCATCCCCTGCGGCACTTTTTGGGCATAACTATGGCAACCCTGGCACCCTGAACCTCAGATTATGATGGAACTGGAGAAAGGACCAAAGAAGGACTGCTCCTACTGCAGCTTGGACTTGGCCTGTGGATCCTGACTTATGGAATAGTGGTTCCGAGCTCCAGACCAAATAAGTGACTACAAGGATCAGTCATCTGACCCCCATGAACCCAGCCCTGCCAAGTACCAAGCATCAGGCATTAAAATAACGCATTTTAATGTGGTGGTCCGCATCACCGCATTAAAAGGCATTAGTGACACATTTTTAGCGCCTTGATCACCTTTGCACTGAGCCCGGGTGAAGCAGGTAGTGACTGCAGTCGCACTGCAATACAGCAGTGCTGCGTTCAAGTTCTAAATGAATCAGGGTTCCTATGCGGTTTGCAGGGCGGCTCTGGGACAGGAGCATGTGCGTCTGAATTGAGCAGAGCACTGGAGTCGGCTCCGAAAACTGCTCAGCCTGCTGCCTTTAAATTCTCTGTTTCAGTCAGCAGCATGGTCTAGCGAGGGTGCTTCTAGCCTCCCGCTACCTGACACTATACGTACCGACTACCCATGCCGCACTGCACAGCAACCCTGTGGTACTGTCAGTCACTGGTGTACTCATCTGTGTGTTATGCGCAGATGGTGCTGCAAGGTCCGTCCCTGTGACTCCTCCAGGGGCGGTGCAGTGATTCGTGGGGTTAGATGTGGGCCTTCCTTGGTGAGTGCTGCTACCAGATGTGGCGTTAAATAAAGCGGGGTTTTATAACAGCGGGGCTTGCTAGCTCAAAGCCCATCTGATTGTTTATTCTGTCTGTTGTACAGTTCCTACTCAGTGACGTGTCTATGTGCTAAAATGCCCCCGGCGGCAGAGTTAGGCGAGAGAGCTTGGCACCGACCAGGGACTCGGAGGCCTTCTCCGCTTCCACTCACTCTAGATGAATGGTTGATGGGGACAAGTACAGTCAGGCTGGAGACAGAAAAAATACTCTGAGATACCATACACTGGGGGTCATGGAGTGTCAGTACATAGGAGGTGAAGTAACGTGAGTCAGAGTCCGACAGTGAAAGCTATTCCCCAAAAACATTGGCAACAGTAAGAAAAGCTGCAGACAGGCCTTCTACTCACCACGCATACACCAGACCCTCTGCACATAAAGCGTATGCCTGCAGTTACAGCCTGAGGTAAGCTGCTCCTGCTTAAGGCCACCTGAAAATACGCGTTTTGTTTTTGGACCACATGTATGCACATTTTAAAAAGGGTAGTGTTTTTTTATCACCTTAAAAACGTTTTCGAATAAAATATAAACATAAATTTCTGTATTCTCATTGTTTGCACATAGAAGTGTTACCGATCGTCTTCCACCTCAAGCTCACAGCTGTACTCAACTGCTGCCACATAAAAATTGTGTACAATTAACCAATGAAACAAAACCTGTTTTGTGCAGTTGAGTCCCAAAGTGCCCTTCCATTTCTAGTGCTTTAATGCAGTTTTAAGATCTTAGAATTTCTCGTTGTGCACGTGGGTGTAATTTCTAATATTTACCAGTTCTCCTTCACTTCATTGCTAGATTTTGCTCGCTAGATAGTGTCACTCATAGTCGTTGAATGTCACTCATAAAAACATGGAGATTATAAACATGTCACAATAACAAAGAGAGGGTGAGGGAAAATCACTCTTGATCCCCCTGGCTTAATAGATCAACAACAAAAGAGTGAACAGGGGAAGGAGCAAACAAAGAGTAACAGCGTGGGCAAAAACCAAAATGATATGTTAAAAGAACCCTCACTCACCAACCTAGTTGGTGACATGCTTCATCATCGGGTTCCCACCAGAGAGGCCGAGTGCCTCTCTGGTGTGCTGCAACGCCTGAATTACAGCGGAGCTGGTTTTTGAATGAGAAGGGAGTGAAATTAAAAGGTGAATGGTTTTAACCAATAACCAATTTAATCCTGGTAAACCAAAGACCAATAAAAACAAGTGAGTTGGACAGGAGCCGGCCAATTAGGTAAGCCAGGGCTCGTCCGAATCAAGATAAGGTCAACATGTTTCTGCTTATCATGCCCAATCGGCTAAGCATTCATCAGGACCATAGAGAACACCACGGCGGTATGCACACGCTAAGGTGCACCCTAACCAGTGGCGTTTAGGCGGTAAAACTCACTGTTCTACCGCAAAGCCATCCTACAATTCCGGGGCTAGTAACGCCTGTAAAAGAGAAAACAGACATAACACACATAAAGACATATAAAGACAAAAACTTTTTGCCACTTGTATTGTTATCCTTTATGTGATTCAGGTGAACACATAATTTGGTAGTCCCGTGCTGTGGAGCGGGAGTGGGTGTCAAATAACAATTTGTGGCTAAAAAACGCCCACAGTAGAGTGTAGTGCTCTGTAAGAAGCAGAGGACCTATAGATATAATGAAATGTTTCTATAAGGTCCTATGCACTAGTTGTGCCTGCGAAGGATTCAATAGTGTATTGACAAATCGACAGACGATGTGCAGTCGAAATGGCTGATTAGCCGTTATGTATGCCGTAAAAATAGCAGACTCGTGCAAGTGATATGCATGCTGAAACGAGCGCACGTAGTGTTTGCCAGGCGCCGTTGCTCCAGTGCATGACTAGCTTTAAAAGATTAATAAAAACAGCAGCATGGAAAAAGAACCTCTTACTCAGAAAGTTGGTACTGCTAGCGTCATGGGTCCGAGAGGGGGGTAGTGAGCTATAGTATCTGTCAGGATAGATAAACAGAAGAACCTTATCTGTCTAGATACTCTTAAGCAAACTACACAGGGACTAAGGGATGTGACAGAAAAGGATTTCCCACTTACTTCCATGCTCGCACACTCCTGCGAAATACCTGGTTCAGTCCTACTCGGCCCGGATATTGGTGAGTGAAAAGAGAACCCGGAAGAGGTACTACCGGGATCCCGTCACGTGATCTAATCTACGTGCGTCAACGTGTGATGTCATAGGACGGGGCGTGTCGATTCGGACGGGCTCCCAAAGCGTAAGTCGATCGTGATTCAGCCCTTGTGAAAGAAAGGGGAGCGTTATTCCTTGGATCTCTGAGCTATATTCAAAAGAACCTGAGGACTGTGGTGATAAATGCTGTCTGCATGTAAATAATGCGTGAACATTAAATAAAGTAGTGCATTTTCACAGCGAAACCACTGTCACGATGTGGAATAAATCGTTTTGGCTGCCTACAGAGAAGACAGCACAGGTCGCCCTGATGTTACGGGTGAATCAGCGCCTAGCAATGTTGTGTGCTTAACTCAATGGAATTTCTGAATAGTCTACCGGTGAGTCAGTCTATAATAGTTTTACCCTCGTAAAGATGTGCGTGGTCAGTTGCAACAGCGAGCAAAACTCAGCTCGGGACTGGAATGCTAATAGCTATCTGCCTGCAAATAGTACGTTGTGGTTAATGTCGTGGTAAATAAACATAAATTGATCTTAAGTCAACATAAATTGATCTTAAGTCAAGATGTAGAACAACAATATGTTAGCTGTCTTTACGAGGATCTTGGTGAAAGACACATAAAGAGTCACCCTGATGTTGCGGGTGATTGGCAGAAAAATAAAACTGTGGACTATGCTGCACGGAGGCCATTAGGGGATTATCCTGGGTAGGTGAAGTTAGGTCAGCACATCAGTGTTTGAGGACAGAGTTCCACGAAATATTGTCATTTAAACCAGTGAGGTGAGTTGAAAGGCGATAGACCCACCGTTGTTCTTTCTCGAAGAGTAACTGCTGGGTGTTCGATCCAGGTTTCAGTTTCTCAATGATTGACCACTTAATGTCATTTGTTGTGTGGTTTGACAGTAGAAAGTGTTCTGTCAGTTTTGTGCTTAATTTGCGACAGCGAATGGTGCTGCGATGTTCGCAAATGCGCTGTTTTATTTTCCTGCCTGTCATTCCGACATATCTCAGTCCGCAGGGGCAGGTGATTAGGTAGACCACGTCGGTAGAATTGCAGTTGGTATGCGTTTTCTGCACCCATTGTTTTCCTTGTTCAAGTTCAAGATACTTCGAAGGGGAAGTCAGATGGCAGACACTGCATGAGCCACAAGGGTAGTGGCCAACAATAGGGGGAAGACACCACGCACTAGTAATGGACAGATGCTGATCTTTGTCTAGTGCTTTTGGGCGAGTATGAACCAAAGCATCCTTCAGACTTCTCGCTCTTTTATAAGTGAACAAGGGTTTCTCCCAGTTGTGTTTGTTGCTTGTCAGGATATTCCAATGTTTCCTGATGGTCTTGCTTACTGCGTTAGATGCTGCATTGAAGGTGGTAACACATGTGAGAGGTAAGGAATCCTGACCATCTCTCGCATGGTCTTCCAATAGAGCCTCTCGGTTTTGGTTACGGGCTCGCTTATTACTCTTCGAGAGGATCTTGTCAGGGTAGCCACGGGCTTTCAGTTTCCAAGTAAGTTCCTGCGCTTGTTTTTTGTATATAGAAACTTCGCTGCAATTCCGACGGAGACGAAGGTATTGGCCAAAGGGGAGGTTTTCCCTCAATGGGCGAGGATGGTAACTGGAAAAATGTAACAGATTATTTTTTGCCGTGGGCTTGTGATGAGTTTTGGTTTGCAAGGTCCTCATCTTAGATTCACCCACACACACAACAAAGACGAGATGATTTTCCTGGATGTGGTCATCACCAGAAGAGGCAACACCTTGCAAACCAAAATTCATCACAAGCCCACGGCAAAAAATAATCTGTTACGTCGGAATTGCAGCGAACTTTCTATATACAAAAAACAAGCGCAAGAACTTACTTGGAAACTGAAAGCCCGTGGCTACCCTGACAAGATCCTCTCGAAGAGTAATAAGCGAGCCCGTAACCAAAACCGGGAGGCTCTATTGGAAGACCATGTGAGAGATGGTCAGGATTCCTTACCTCTCACATGTGTTACCACCTTCAATGCAGCATCTAACGCAGTAAGCAAGTCCATCAGGAAACATTGGAATATCCTGACAAGCAACAAACACAACTGGGAGAAACCCTTGTTCTCTTATAAAAGAGCGAGAAGTCTGAAGGATGCTTTGGTTCATACTCGCCCAAAAGCACTAGACAAAGATCAGCATCTGTCCATTACTAGTGCGTGGGGTCTTCCCCCTATTGTTGGCCACTACCCTTGTGGCTCATGCAGTGTCTGCCATCTGACTTCCCCTTCGAAGTATCTTGAACTTGAACAAGGAAAACAATGGGTGCAGAAAACGCATACCAACTGCAATTCTACCGACGTGGTCTACCTAATCACCTGCCCCTGCGGACTGAGATATGTCGGAATGACAGGCAGGAAAATAAAACAGCGCATTTGCGAACATTGCAGCACCATTCGCTGTCGCAAATTAAGCACAAAGCTGACAGAACACTTTCTACTGTCAAACCACACAACAAATGACATTAAGTGGTCAATCATTGAGAAACTGAAACCTGGATCGAACACCCAGCAGTTACTCTTCGAGAAAGAACAACGGTGGGTCTATCGCCTTTCAACTCACCTCACTGGTTTAAATGACAATATTCCATGGAACTCTGTCCTCAAACACTGATGTGCTGACCTAACTTCACCTACCCAGGATAATCCCCTAATGGCCTCCGTGCAGCATAGTCCACAGTTTTATTTTTCTGCCAATCACCCGCAACATCAGGGTGACTCTTTCTGTGTCTTTCACCAAGATCCTCGTAAAGACAGCTAACATATTGTTGTTCTACATCTTGACTTAAGATCAATTTATGTTGACTTAAGATCAATTTATGTTTATTTACCACGACATTAACCACAACGTACTATTTGCAGGCAGATAGCTATTAGCATTCCAGTCCCGAGCTGAGTTTTGCTCGCTGTTGCAACTGAGCACGCACATCTTTACGAGGGTAAAACTATTATAGACTGACTCACCGGTAGACTATTTAGAAATTCCATTGAGTTAAGCACACAACATTGCTAGGCGCTGATTCACCCGTAACATCAGGGCGACCTGTGCTGTCTTCTCTGTAGGCAGCCAACACGACTTATTCCACATCGTGACAGTGGTTTCGCTGTGAAAATGCACTACTTTATTTAATGTTCACGCATTATTTACATGCAGACAGCATTTATCACCACAGTCCTCAGGTTCTTTTGAATATAGCTCAGAGATCCAAGGAATAACGCTCCCCTTTCTTTCACAAGGGCTGAATCACGATCGACTTACGCTTTGGGAGCCCGTCCGAATCGACACGCCCCGTCCTATGACATCACACGTTGACGCACGTTGATTAGATCACGTGACGGGATCCCGGTAGTACATCTTCCGGGTTCTCTTTTCACTCACCAATATCCGGGCCGAGTAGGACTGAACCAGATATTTCGCGGGAGTGTGCGAGCATGGAAGTAAGTGGGAAATCCTTTTCTGTCACATCCCTTAGTCCCTGTGTAGTTTGCTTAAGAGTATCTAGACAGATAAGGTTCTTCTGTTTATCTATCCTGACAGATACTATAGCTCACTACCCCCCTCTCGGACTCATGACGCTAGCAGTACCAACTTTCTGAGTAAGAGGTTCTTTTTTCCATGCTGCTGTTTTTATTAATCTTTTAAAGCTAGTCATGCACTGGAGCAACGGCGCCTGGCAAACACTACGTGCGCTCGTTTCAGCATGCATATCACTTGCACGAGTCTGCTATTTTTACGGCATACATAACGGCTAATCAGCCATTTCGACTGCACATCGTCTGTCGATTTGTCAATACACTATTGAATCCTTCGCAGGCACAACTAGTGCATAGGACCTTATAGAAACATATCATTATATCTATAGGTCCTCTGCTTCTTACAGAGCACTACACTCTACTATGGGCGTTTTTTAGCCACAAATTGTTATTTGACACCCACTCCCGCTCCACAGCACGGGACTACCAAATTATGTGTTCACCTGAATCACGTAAAGGATAACAATACAAGTGACAAAAAGTTTTTGTCTTTATATGTCTTTATGTGTGTTATGTCTGTTTTCTCTTTTACAGGCGTTACTAGCCCCGGAATTGTAGGATGGCTTTGCGGTAGAACAGTGAGTTTTACCGCCTAAACGCCACTGGTTAGGGTGCACCTTAGCGTGTGCATACCGCCGTGGTGTTCTCTATGGTCCTGATGAATGCTTAGCCGATTGGGCATGATAAGCAGAAACATGTTGACCTTATCTTGATTCGGACGAGCCCTGGCTTACCTAATTGGCCGGCTCCTGTCCAACTCACTTGTTTTTATTGGTCTTTGGTTTACCAGGATTAAATTGGTTATTGGTTAAAACCATTCACCTTTTAATTTCACTCCCTTCCCATTCAAAAACCAGCTCCGCTGTAATTCAGGCGTTGCAGCACACCAGAGAGGCACTCGGCCTCTCTGGTGGGAACCCGATGATGAAGCATGTCACCAACTAGGTTGGTGAGTGAGGGTTCTTTTAACATATCATTTTGGTTTTTGCCCACGCTGTTACTCTTTGTTTGCTCCTTCCCCTGTTCACTCTTTTGTTGTTGATCGATTATAAACATGTCACACATAAGGAATCTGCAACCTTGGCAGCTAGGGGAACCAGCACCAGGGCCATCTAAACTAAAGAAGCCCACTCTGGCAAGTCAGGAGCCACATTCTTTGAATCACCACTGACCACCACTGGGCGCCCCAAGAGACCAATCCTCAATGAGCAAAAGGTGCACCTGATCCTGTTGGACCCGGGAATGTCATCTGAGTGCAGATTGGTCACCAAAAACAGACACCAGACTTTACCAAAGGATACAGTTGGACCAGCTATGTATGGAGATTGGTAGCCCAGCCACAGCTGGTCTTCTACTGGCTAAAAGAAGACTTTGAGGGACCCTGATCCCTGTGGCCAAAATCACCCCCACCTTAACCTGAGATGAGGAATATCCGCAAGTACACCCCTGTCAAACGCACGGCACACAGAAAATCTTTAAGCATCCTTCGTCCCCAGCATCAGGACCACTCCACTGAAGTCTATGGTGGTCTCAATGAAAAAGTGTGGCACTGGCCTTGAGACTGGTTTGGTGACAACGTAACTGTCCAACTACTTCCTACTGCTCCCCTCCCATTCTTCCTGCTACATTTGGTCGCCCCACCTGGGCCGGGGTAGCCAAACACAACTCTTTCAAACTTTTCTTAAGTTTCTAAACTTTCCAGGTACTAATGCTGGTTTGTGCTTTGGACGAAAATGCTGAGGTTTATTTTTTTTCTTAAAAACCTATATCTACAGAACCATCCAGAAGATTCTGCTCATCTTGGTGTCTAATCATTAATTCAAAATAAAATCTATTTTGATAAATTGGTGTCAGATTTTTTTTGTGCTGCATGTTGCATTTGTGCTTTTGAATGCTTTACGCTAGTTCCCTGCTCAAAGCCACAGCTACCCAGGGTTGAGCCAGAGGTTTTAAAAATGAGCCTGACTGGACCAAAGACATTTTTGAGGGTGTATTACATGGTATGGTTGCACAACCATTCACAACCAAACCATATAATACAATCCTCACAGACATTAATGCAAAAATTAAACATCTAGGTAGTTAGCATAGATGAAACAAAGAGCTGCTCACATGCCAGAGTCTCAAAGAAATCAGAAGAACGTCATTCAAAAGTTTGGGATGCCATAGAAGAAGGGCAAAAAGCAACAAAGGCGGAGAGTGCAGCGTAAAAAGAAGAAGACACAAGGAGAAGAGGAAACATCTGAAGAAGAAGACAGAATGGGGAGACTAATTTTATTTTATTTACTGTTACTGAAATAAGAGATGAGATGCTGGGGTGTGGCCTCAGGGGCTTTCTTGGTCGTCTCATACCTAATCAAGGAATCACCATACAATAACCCATAGCGGATTTGGCTTTTCCCAGAGATGCCTCTACTATCTACCTATTGATGAAGCATGATTTTTGCGAATCAAATCCTGTTTGATTAAATCTGCTCATATTTGTGTTATAAACAAAACAAATGACTAATGGTGTGAAAAATAATAATAAGGGTGACCATTTTATAAGTTTACGTGAAAAGTGAAGGACAAAGCACAGCACGTGAAGTAATGAAAGTAGCGTTAGACATGCAGAAAGCATGAATAATTTAAGTATTCTTTTATGTGAACAAAAACCTTACGAGAGAAAGAGATTTGAAATAAAATGATGCATTTTAAAAGCTTTCCTGTAGAATTATGAAATAATAATTACAATAACTTGTATGGTAAATGATACGTGAAAATGCTTATTTCCTTTCATTATAACATAAGAGAGAAATAATAATTAATAATGACCTTAATGAGACTATGCTTATGAATCTAATCGGAATAATGAATCATTGGCCGTAATGACTTTTCTTATGTATTTTTCTTTATACTTTTTACAATGAAGTGTGTTTTATTTCTTAGAAAAGTTTTCGGTTTGCAGTTCATGGTTCCCCTATGAAGGCCTCAAAACTTGCTGGAGTGATTTTCTTTTCTTAAAATGTAGGCCTCGGACGAAATTTATGTTGTCCTTCACTAGTTCTAAAATGCTGTTTAATTTGTGATCTCTAGGAATTTCTTTTTTGAACTAAATATTATTCTTTTGTGAATGACTTTGTCGACAAATGTAACAAGCTAATATGGAGTGTGAACGAGGATGTGGATAATGTTGCGAGATGCTTTTCCTGCTTCTGCGAAAGAATGACATCTTTCCTATTAACAATGGACTATCTGAGAGAACTTTAACGAGTCAAATGGAGTGATGAGCACCTTATTTTGAGAACCAATGAGATCGTGAAGAATCTGTGAATGATACTTTAGGGAGGCTGGACATTTACTATTTAGAGTATAATTACTAGTGCATAAAAGAGACTTTGCTGGAGTAGCTGCTTCTAGGAGAGGAGAGCTCTTGTTGCTGTTTCTCTATGCTACTCTGGTTGGCTGCTGTCCTAACTGACTAAGACTGTCCTGATTACCTTTGCACATCATCGGCTGGTGATGTTGCCTTAAGCTATACCTTTTCAGCCAAAGGGTTAGCTTTCCAACTATTGCACGTTGTGCTTTAGTTTTCGTTGATCTAGGTTCATATGAAATCAAAATTGCATATTGATATTTGCAATACATTTTTTCCTTTTATCTCTTTCTCTCTCCACTCACGCATGTCATTGATATTGCGATTAATTCATTAGAAGCTGTATTTCTCTTACTTGTGATTTATCAGTAACATCGAACAAAAGTTGATAATCAAAATGTTTCCAATTGTGTTTGTGTATTAACCATTCATATTTTGAAATATTAGATAAAAGTGACTTGATACATTATCAGAGTTTGTCTTTTATTAATGAGATTCTTGACAGATTTGTGTATATCTTGACAGATGTTGTTAGTTAGGTATTTCATTTAGTATAGGTCCTCATGAAGGGAATATCATCCGTCTTTTCATTATCGAGTCCCTATTAGCTCTACTTAAAAGTCTATCATAGGACCTGATAATTGTAAGTGATCGTTGTGTTCTTATGGGCCCGAACACATGGTTATAAAGCTTCAGTATAAATATTGAAATTGGTGATAACATAAATGATTGTAAAAATTACACCGTTTCCGCTGCATCACTATCTATCTATCTATCTATCTATCTATCTATCTATCTATCTATCTATCTATCTATCTATCTATCTATCTATCTATCTATCTATCTATCTATCTATCTATCTATCTATCTATCTATCTATCTATCTATCTATCTATCTATCTATCTATCTATCTATCTATCTGTCTATCTGTCTATCTATCTATCTATCTATCTATCTATCTATCTATCTATCTATCTATCTATCTATCTATCCATCCACACAGATATATATACACACACAAACACATATATATATGTCAATAAAAAACTTCACACACCTTTCTCTCTGCTTTTAAAAGCTCAGAATAAAGTATGCACACATAAAATATTACAGAACCCATGCCCATAAACACAAAATTAATAACATAAGTGAAAATAATTCTAAAATATTTCATTAAAATTTGAAAATAAGCAAATAAAAAATTTCCAAACATAATATAGTTAGTAAAACAAATATTCAGATAAAAACATAATTTAAATTGGAGCAATCCATGGATACTGGTAATAATTAATGGTTATACCAAGTGGTACCTTCAAATTGGACAGTAAATGTATACTTCTGAGGGGGCCATACCTCTTGGTCATGAGACTAAGGTAAAATGTCCACCATCTATTTGCTTTCCATCCACCTCGCTACATATTATTGAGTGACCCATATTTGAATGTCCAAAGTTACACTCTCTGCAACATCCTACCACTACATCTCAGACACAAAAGTCATATATTTAAATTTGCAGGAATTTGGTATCTTTTCCACTTTCCAAGTACTTAGGATATGACCATATCAATCTTATTGGTACCTCCCAGCATACAGACCTTATTTATTTATATTTTTTTAAAGTTGTAGTGTACCAGAAAGGTGTGAATAGGCTGTACTGCGTTCAAGCAGAGATGTAAAAACCCCTTGCAGGGAACAAACACAAAATAGTACTTAGAAACTGAGAAAAGTTCACAGACAGCATGATCTTCAAATCAATAGTGATTAGTTCACATGTCAGGGGCTACCAAGAGAAAAGTATCTGTAGGCGGGACCAAGATTGAAGTGAGGAAGAAGGCATAGATGATTTCGGAAATATCATTTATAAAAATATTGCCCCTCTTAGTGTAGATTTTCTGTTACTAACTCCAGAGGGGTGATATTATGCAGACAATATTTAGGACACAAAATTTATGTCAGACAATATTTTAACAAAGATATTTTTGTATCAATCAGAGTAAGCGAAAAGAACAAAGGAGGTTAGAGGGAGAGGAGATTGTGTGTTTTTAAATCTACCCCCTAAATCTCCAATGTTGGAAAGAGCAAGGTGGGAGAAAAAAGTAGCAAGGAAAAGGGAAGATGATGGTGAAAAGGGAAAATTAGATAAGAATTTGAAATGGTTCCTTGATGGACTCGACCTATCTGCTGGCAATCCCCAAACACTTTTGTCTTCATCCTCTTTGCTTTCTGAACACTTTTTGTTTGCTTTAGGACTCTTGCACTAGTTGGAACTGGTAAAGTGCTCTCTCCTTTAATCATGGTAAAATGTGTTTATACCCAATTGGCAGATTTCATTTACTCACAGGTCCCTAGTAAAGTTCTGCTACCTGTACCTGTAAACTAAATACTATGAATGTGCCTACAGCAATAATTGTGCAAGCCACTTAAGTAGCCTTGTCAAACGTGTTTTAACCCTGCCATTGCTGAGCCTGTGCTTGCAGTATAAACTGCTATATCGACCAGGCAAAATAAATCTGTTGCAAGGCCAAAACCTTTTTTCATGAATATAAGTCATCCATAGGGTAGGCCCTAAACTTCATCACATGAAAATGTGCAGTTTTTTTTTTTTGTATTCTTCTCAGATAGCCATACAACAGAGTGTCTGGGTGTTGGAAGGATATGCCACCTCTGGCTTGATTGGAGGGTGGAGCTTTCACCTGTTACACTTGCAATTTAATGAGGCACATACACACCCGCAAAGGACTTCACACTAGCCTATTGTGTCGCCTGACAGACTGGTACCAGGGCAGGGAGGCAGGAAATTCCAAACTCATCTGTAAAGGAAACTCCAGAAGTGGGCACCAGGTATAAATAATGGACCCTCAGATTCCGCTCTTCAGATCACTTCTGGAACTATGGACTCTGTCAGGAAGAACTGCGCAGCTGTGAAGTCAAGGATTGCTTGCTGCACAATGCCGGCTGTGGCTGCACCAGGACTCTTTTACTGCTGTAAGCTACCATGCTGAAACCAGCCTTCATGTGTGGACCCAGGACTCCGATGAATCTCCAAGTGTTAGTCTGTTGCCCCACTTCCCACATTGAAGCTACTGGGGCATAATATGCTTCTACGACATCAACACATCTTCACCTATCATAATGCAACCAAGCCATCAACTCCAGTTCTGTGCAATGCAGCTCCTCCTCAACACATCTCAGTGTAGGTCCATGCAAGTCCCGGCTGCTTCCTAGATGCCGACACAGCACAACGCCGATACTGGCCCAGCCCGACGTTGACACAGCCCCACCCTGACGCATCTCATCTCCTGTGCCAATGCATCGCAGCTCAAGTCAGCGCAACCCTCACCAGCTTCCTCAATGACAACGCAGGACCTTGCATCACAAGTCCTCGTCAATGATCATCAACTCAACCGTTGTGCAATGCATCTCAATGCCGGACCTCGCATCACAACTCCTGGTTGACAGCCTGCAAAGCCCAGCGCTAGGACTTCGCATTTAGATGCCCAGGCCACAAGGTCCTTTTCTGCAGGCTGAACTTAGCCCTGTGTCTCGTCAGTGCTCCATCACAGTCACCTGAGCTTGTGAGTTGGACCCGGTTATTGCTACCAGATAAAGTGACTGGCGCTTTTTGCTTTGTAGAGATTGATTTCTTCAAAACCTTTAAAATTGCATATCTCCGGTTCTACTAATTAGATTTTTGTCACTTTCATGTCAAATTATGTATAACATGTTACTATATTTTTCTAAATTGGTGTGGGCTTATTTTTCTTTTGTATTTTAGTTTATTACTTTTTGTGTGATTTACACATTCCCTCTAAATTAAGCCTGACTGCTTTTGTGCCAAGCTGCAAGAAGATTAAACACAGGCTAATTTGAAGTTTGCTTGTGTTTCACTGACATGAATTATGGTTGCTGCTTGAGTAAGGTTTCACCCCCTCAATCAGTAACCCAATTTCCTACAGTCCCTAAAAGAGCACGAGGAAGTCAGGAAGACTTAAGAGAGATGATCAATAGATCATCAGGCTGTTCATACCTCTGGGTTCTGCTCAACTCCCACTGTAAAGCAGAAGCAATAGGAATCGCAATATGCCTTCCACTGTTATGGCTTGACCGTCTTTCTGACAATATTATGGTATTTGCTATAAAATACACACGTTCCCTAACCTAAGCACTCAGGAGGTGGTTTCCACCAAATGAAATTCTTCACAAAATAGTGAATAAATAAACTAATTGCTATCAACTATGGCCTCCTATTAAGTGGTAACTTTAAAGCTTCTATCCAGCTCCGCAAAGAAACTTCTGATGTGCAATGCGCTACTAAATCACAAAATAAGATAATAACATATAACCTCAGCATAACAGTTCTTCGATCGAACAACAACAATCACAATAGCGTGACTGATTAAATAACAGCTTACTGTTTTTTTAGGTAGTCAGCAAATTATGTTTCCACGATGCAGGAAACATTAGAAAAATGGGTGCTACAAGTCAAATAAATTCAAACCTGCATTATAGATCACGAAAATGCTGGAATCATACATCAGTGTGTTGTAGATAAGTCATGAAACTCTGATAGGTTTATTTAGTAAAGTGCCTTAACTCTGCATGAGTATCAATACACACAAAAGCTGCTCTTTTAAGTCTGTCAAATGAGAGCTGGGCTGCTTACATTGAACACTGCAGGTGTAAATAGTATTTCAAGTTTCAATACATTTGACTTCTTTGACTAATGAAACTGTTACAAATTATACTAGTGAACAACCCAATATTCCTAGGAATGTGGGTAATACCGTCTTTATGTGTTGACAATGGTGCCTTTGCATTTATTCAGAAACTTGTCATCTTTTTGGCAACAATCCACTCTAGCGCCCAAACATTAATGGTAAAGCAATAAAAAAGTGTCTGATAGATGGGAAAGCAACGATCTCCAAAATATAGATTATATTAAGAGGCTGAATACATATGAGGAGACTCAAACCTTAGTTTTAAAGCCATTCTACAGAGTATTTAGAATAGTTAATTAAGGAGCTATTCAAGTGATTGACAGCCCAGCCCCCATGTGACTCAAGAGAAAAACAATAGGAGGATTTGGATTTTGCATTCAAATAAAAATAAAAAAAAGGACTTTTGGTCTAGGATTTATGAGCCACATTCCTCCTCTAAATAGATTATCCTGCTCTTTTGTAGAGGGTTGTGTGGATTTTTTACAGTGGTGTAGCTAAGGGGCAGGGGGGAGGGTGGTACAGCCCAGGCAGTACTGTTTTTGGGGGACGCACAGATGAGCAAGTAGGGCAGTGCTTGAAATGGAAAAATAGAAGTGCAGGTACCCCGTGCCAGAGTACCTGCTTGTTTCTGAGAAGTGCCGGTACTCTCCAATTAAAAGTATTACATTTCTCTTGAGAAGTGCCTGTACTCTGCCTTTCTAATTGAAAAAGTGCCGGTACTCGGTACCGGAAAGTACCGGCTCATTTAAAGCACTGAAGTTGGGTCTGTTGACTACCACCATCCTCTGCAAACAAGTCGTCCGTTGGGCGCCACCCCGCTCCCTGCTCTAATCTGCACAGGGCGGCAAACTCACAGGCTGCCCTGGGTGGCAGAACGTCTAATTACATCACAGATTTGTTTTCACTCTGTTTATAAAACAATCGTGTGGATGTCATGCACGCCTCCTACAGCCTCAGTAAGTTGCTTGTACCCCGTTAGGCCTGACATTCTTTGTTCCTTCCATACCCTGTCTTAGTATGTAACATTCTTTTTATAGATGCTAAATACTGAAATGGCCTGTTCAAGGTGAGCTGAACTTGGGCTTTTTGCACATTCTTTCACCATATTTCAATCACATCTTACTCTACTCACTGAAAATCTTTTTTCAGAGATAGTTGCTTTGAGACAAGACTGTCTTTTTTGCTAAACTCTCCATGACTGTCTTTAATATTTTCCCTATAAGACACTGATGTAGCTGTTCTGTAATATATTTAGTGCGATGTATCAAAGTGATGATTGACCTTTCACTCTACATAATTAGATATCCGTGTTGAAAGGTCCATTTAACTAAAGCTTCAGATTATACTCAGATTGGATAAACAAGAAACGCAATATTTGATATTGTAATTTTTTTTAACCCAAATTGAATGCAACAGGCACAGCTTCCCCTTTTTCTTTCTCTTATTTGTTTGTCACATGGGCAATGTGCTTTTATTCAATTAAGTAGTACCCTATTCTGCTAATACATTCTGATGTAGTAAAGCTGTGTAAAGTTAGCGTTGAATATGTCTCATATTTTAGGTGATGATTACCTCTGACTGACTATTTTATCTTTTGTTGATTTACACGTGTTTCTGGGCACTCACGTTCTTTGTTGCCAGAAAAATATATGATTCTGAATTAATATGATGGATCCATAGTGTACACAAAAATACTCTATTGCATAGATTCCTCTGACTATTAACCTCTACAGACTCATATAGATAAGTTTGAAAAGTTGAAAGGGAAATTAATCCACACAACTGCATGGGCATTTTATGACCCAATACCTGCAGTCAAATATCATACCCCTTGGCCTGAAGGTTAAGAATGAGCTACCAATCTTTGTAGATGGCGCTAAGTTTAGGTAAGGGTTCCCATTGCTGGTCAATAAATGTGTCCACCATTGGATGGTGCTTAGCATCAGTACTGCATTAGAACATGTTTGCAAATTGTAGAAAGAATAGAAGAACTTATTCATGGAGTCCGGAATGATCAAACTGTGTCTCAGGCACCGTAAACTCTTATTAACTTAGAAAAAGCTATCCAAGACTTTCACACAATTTATTTTTTACTAAAGTAGCAAAGGACCTAAACAAAGATAAAAGGGAATCCACCTGCCCAATACTTGTTTTTTACAACCAGGGGTTTGACACCTACAGGTGCAGAACATGCAAAAGGCACTTTGTCACTTTATTGGATTCCTGTGGATCAGATTCTAACATTAACCCATAACCAGCTAGTAGGGCCTCCTTATTGCCTTATGGTTCATCCAACCCCCGGGCTGTAACAATCAACCCCATTTTTTATTTTGCGGAAGAGAGATGGAGGAGTAAAAGCAACTGCAGAGGTGGTTCCAGTTTCTAGCACCAAGACTCTCATGGTGAGACACAAATGAACCAGTTAGTAGATATCAATCAGCAGGACACTCTACAAAAAAACAGATCCTTATTTTAAATTTCTCTAACCATCCTCTCAACCTATAAGAAAAATCAGCATACAGCTGTGGGCCTGCTTTTGTGCCACCCTCTTTCAATATCAACTGTGAACTACAATTTTTTTCTCAAAGAAATAAAAAAAAGGAATTCTATATAAATAAATGAAATCACTGATATCATTGGTCTACATGCCCCCTCCACATTCTGTCAAACAAATCACACAATACCTGAGAAAATCATAATTTTGGAAAGATTGGTGATCTGACATGTAGAAGTATGAAGAACTCATCTAAATCTGAGCATGATTCAGCACAAACACTAAGTAATAACCATGACATTATTAATTATTATTATTAATTGGGTTTTATAAAGCGCAAACAACCCAGAGGCCTCGTAGCGCTGTGTATAGTCAGACTGTTAAGATAAGTGAGTTAAAAGAACATACAGTTAAAAATGAGGAAAATTAAGCAAATAAGTGGGTTTTTAGTTCCTTCCGAAATTTTAAAAGGTTGGGTTCGCTGCGAAGGGAAATGGGCAAAGAGTTCCATGACTTTGCGGCGTTCCAAGAAAAGGAGCGTCCGCCCCATCTGGTGCGTCTGATTTTGTTTATAGTGGCTAAAGAAGCTGTGCTAGATCGCAAAGCTCTGTGGGGGAGGTAGGGGTTAGCCAAGGAACAGATCATAGTTGGAGCGGTCTTCCACATGGCTTTGTGCATGATACACATGGATTTGAATAGCACTCTGGCTTTAATGGGAAGCCAATGCAGCTTCCTCAAAGCCGCTGTGCCCGATTCCCGTTGATTTAGCCCCAGTAAAAGACGAGCCGCAGCGTTTTGGGCCACCTGCATCTTTCTTGTTGTGGCGATGGGAGCCCCTAAATATAGGGAGTTCCCATAGTCCAACCGAGACAATATAATGGCTTGCACCATTATTCTGCGGGCTTCAAAAGGGAGAAGTGGCAGCACTTTCCTCAACATGCGCATGAGCCCAAAACACGTGGCGGACAGAGTGGTAGCTTGTTGCAAGAAGCTGAGGTTTGCATCCAGCCATATGCCCAAGCTCTTTATATAAGGTTTTGGTTGGGGCGGGGGGCCCATACATGGGGGCCAATCCGTCATAGGGCTGGGAATGGTTGAATTACCTAGCATCATGAGCTCCGTTTTTTCGCCATTCAATTTCAGATGTGAGGCAGCCATCCACTGGGCAACCGCTACCAGGCAGTTACTTAGGTTCAAACGGGAAGAGTCAGATTGTGTGTTAATAATGCTCACAAGGGTGTTGGCATAGTCATACAAAACTTGTGATTATCACAAAAACAATATTAGACAGTTGTCAGTCACTGACTACTATGTTACACTACGAGGTGTCCCCACATCTAAAAATGTCTTAAGCCAACTACCTGGAACCCAGGTGATTCCAATGGGGCAGCGACGCTAGTTACCGAATCCTCACAAGACTTGCCCTCAGTTTACAGAAGGAGACACTGCTCTGGTGGCAAAGCCTAGGGGGGAAGAGGTTGGGATGGAGAGAGCATCAAAAAGATACTGTGGCTCGTCTACTCAACTGCAACACCGCAGCAGACATTCACACCAGTCTGATGAATAGTACCGGCAGATATGGTATCTATAAACAAGCAAATAATAAGACTTTAGTATAGTGTTAGCTATATCTTTTAAGGTATCACCTAACAAAAGCTTTTTATATCTAAACCATCCTTTTATTTTGTTGTCAGTTATTTTTAGATAGTTGTTAGGACTGGCATTTCTTGGTGTTGTTACCCCTGACTTTGCCTCTACCTCCTCTATTTTTGATGCTGTGATGGATTTCGTTTTGCTGGCTTAGAGTCTTTGGGCACTTGTGGTAAATATTCAAATTACCTGTACTATTTTTATGCGGTAAAGTCTAGTAAGAATAACTCAGTCAAAATAAGAGGCAGAATCCGTGGTATTAGAGGTTCTGAAAAGGGCTTTATTCCTTACAAAGGAATCATAGTTCGAACTAGGCAATCTTATTCCATCACCACGAAGGTTCAGGAAGGGATAGGCAATACATTATTGACAAGTAAATATATATATACGAAAAGCATTGCATTAAGACAGATGCAGGAGGCGTAACAGCTGATAATACAGATAAGAATACGCATACGTAATGAAAATAGGCGTAAATACAGGCGTATACTAGAAACGTCATTTAAAATGATGTCACAAGTGGGTGGATCCATAAGAGAATCCTGCAGTGTCAGCAGAAATATTTGGCAGAGATGCACGCGCAGCCGCATGACGTGTGATTGACGTTCAACTAGAGGGTGAAGGGGAATTGACATTTAGCTCTACATGTGGAGACAGAAGTCTGGGGGGTCAGGTCAACCTAATCCCAAATCGTATCTAATATCTTTGTTTAAGGAACTGTGTTATCCAGAAGGAAAGGTTTCTCGGACGGAATCTGTTCTATGCTGACTGTTAGTGCATGTACAAGCGTCTATGTGTCTACATGAGATGCGAGGGGGCAGGAATCTTCCATGGCAACAGGGGCTATGAATTACTTGCATAAAGACAGCGGGGCCAAGCTCTTTGCTCGGTAGCTGGAAGGATGTTTACCTAAACTACTAGACAGGAATGCATTGGATGAGGAGCGGAGCAGATAACTTGAAGGCTGAATACAGTTTTTGGCAGGCAACAGGCCGCGTCAGGCACCGTTAGCCGCGCAGGGAGTAGGACACAGTTCATGGACACGGATGCAGGTCCAGGCTGGAGCATTTCAGAGGCAGAAGCAGGAAATGGCTTGGTGACAGGATTCAGGGCCTACTCGCCTGAACTGTAAAACTAGAAAAGTGAACCATAGAAAGTCGGTGGCCAATCATACTTAGGAATGGAATATTTGATCCATTTATGGTGGATCTGAAAGAGGACATGTTGACGTTGGACGCACATGTATTTGCGTCTTCATAGCTGGAACTGGAGGGAACATACATATACTTGTAGCATGTACATGGAGTCGTTGGGGTCTAAGATAGGGGACACAATTGACCATAAAAATTCATATTTCCTCATTCCCTCCTTGTCCCCTACGGACCCTTATGAAATATCCATCTTCATCAATCCATCAATCTGTTCATATAGCATCATTTGTTCGTCTTTCTTCTTCCGGGATCTTGAGCGAAAATTCGAAGGCGGGATACACGATGTGGCACACAGACCACAAATCGCTGGCCCACATTGTAGACACAAGCAGCAACTGAATAGAATGAGTAAACCAATACCTAGGAAGGATAGGATCCTCCATCCCCAAGCTGACAACACACTCCAGAACCAACCGGACCAAGTCCAGGTGCCTGGATTCTGGTGTATCTGGCTTACGATCTTATGAAGTCGAGTTATGGCTTTATATACTGACGGCGCGTTTTCTGGTATGAAAACACAGCAACTTGATCCGATGACCCTACAAGCTCCGCCCCTATCGGCCAGGATGACGTCAAGGACAAGACGATTTTGAAGAACAACAATCCGCATCGCAGACTGCTCCTCTGTTAAGTTGCCTAAGGCGGAAGTAGTTTCATTCACTACTGCTTCAAGGGTTCTAGTTAATCTACGTATCAACTTACTATTAGTGACTGTACCTATGTAGGGAAAGAAACCTTTATTGAAATCTGTGTATTGCTCCCATGCTGTTTCGGTGTAGTCGACAATCGGGAGATCTCTCTGCTGTCTATTGTGTACTAAATGGGTATTCCTATGGTAATCAGGCGGGGCTAGGAAAACAGGTGGCAGAAGGAATGCAATGTAACAGGTACCATCCCAATCTAGGGGTAGGCGTATGTATGCGGTGTGACCACAGATGAAGTAGGAATGACGAGAAGCTCTAAACGTAGATTTGCCTTTATCACTGAATTCTATTACAGTGGTACATTTGCTATGGCCCATGTGAATTGAACCATTCTTTCTTACACATAATTCGCCTCTAACTGGAAATACTGACATAGCGGGCAAGATTGGTGTAGCTTCGGATTCAACATTCAGGATCATGAGATTAAGTGTAAAGTTACCTAATCCATATACTTCGTTTTCTAGATCAGTTCCTGTTCTTTTGGGAAGTCCCTCCTTGTTAGGGTAGCAGACTTTAAGTAAAACTAGGTTCAGGTTTCCCCAAACCCAGTTGTCTTGATAAACTACTGAATTTGAATCTAGGGAATTAATCAAACTAAACCATGCTCCACAGGAGCCATTGTGGGTGAATGGATACGGAAAGAGAGGTAGAACTCCCTTGTATTTCTGATAGGGGGGGAGTCGGCCACATATCCAACAATTTGTAGCATTGCTGGTCTGATGAGAATGATGTAACATACTAATGAATGTGTTGTTGCGCAGCGCAAATCTATAGGACAACTCATGCGGGGGTAGTTCGCTAAAAGAATGTTCGGCAGTAACATTGAAAACATGCTTGGAAATAGGGTAATACATGTGTAATAACATACTAGTAATAATAATCAGAAGACTTAGAAAAAACATAATTAACAATGTCACTATGCAGTGACTACGAAGTGATTTACAGTACGCATATTTTTTTAGCTGTTTCTGTCTATTTCTCTCTCTATTTCGGTCTAGAGGATACATGTCAGAGACAAATTCAACCGATTCACCTTGGAGAGGACTTAAACAATCAAATTGTCTGACTTGCTAGACCTTAGTTTCAGTTTATAGGTTTCTTTTTTAGTTCTGTCAACCAGGGGGAGTTTTGAGTCAGTCTGTGAGGGAATGCAGGGCGGATAATTCAAGTCGGATGATAGTCCATGAAATTTTTTGATATGGCTCGAGTGCAACCACCCTTTACGTCCCTCAATCTTCACAGCTGTCCTTGTGGTCAATAAGACGAGTTTAGGCGACTGCCAGCGAGGTTCCAGCGGGTTCCTTCTGTCGAAGTTCCTTATCAGTACCAGGTCTCCCGGAACCACGTCATGGGGCTTCACCTCAGTGTTATCGGGAAAAGCTGCAGCTACCTGTGAACGACAAGATTGTAGTGCAGACATCAAGGAAGCCAGATAATCTGTCAGCATATTACAATCAACATCAGTTATTTTACGGGGTATAGGCGTCCCCCACATATTTGGTGGTCTACCGAAGATCACCTCATACGGGGATAGCCCTGTTCGAGAGTGTGCTACCATTCTCATGTAAAAGAGCGCAACTGGTAAAGCTACTATCCAGTCAACACCTTTTTCTCTACATACTTTGGACAGTCTAATTTTCAAAGTTTGATTATGCCGCTCCACGAGACCTGCTGCCTCGGGATGTCGGACACAGTGGAATTTCCATTGATAGCCCAACAAAAGTGAAACATGTTTCATTAGCTCGGATGAGAACGGTTGGCCATTATCTGAGTACACGACACGGGGCAAACCATACCGTGGGAAGAATTCTCGAACTAACTGTTTGGCAGTAGTCGGGGAAGTGTAATCTGAGACGGGATACGCCTCTGTCCATCGGGAAAGAGCGCACACAAGTACGAGGACATATTTGAATCCTCAACATCGTTCCATCTGGATATAATCCATCTGTAGGACTTCAAAAGGGTGATCGGGGGGTTGAAATCCACCCTGGTCTACAGGTACGCTTTTTCCTGGATTGAACTGACAACAAATCATGCAGGTACGTACTTTCTGTTTAGCTGCTGCTCGCAAGTGTTTATTGAACCAAATGTGTTGAATACTGTCTAGCATAGCTTTCTCTCCTAGGTGCGCTGGACTATGTATTGTGTTAATGATGACTTGAACCATTGAGTCGGGGAGAAACCATATAGATTTTCCCTTTGTCATCCATCCTTGATCCGTTTGGATCCCTCCTAATTCAGTCCATCTCTTTATTTCTTCTGGTGTAGCATGTGTCTGTATGTCAATTACATCAAGGGCGGGATCCTTAACTGTCATGCAGCGTGTTGGTGTCGGAACTATTGCCTTTGTCGTATCAGTTGTATGAGTCTGATTCTGAGCCGTCTGTTTAGCTGTTCTGTCAGCTAGGTCGTTACCCTGAGAAATAATGTCAGTCACTTTTGTATGGGCTTTACACTTCATAATCGATATTGCAGTCGGTAGATGTATTGCATCTAACAGAGCTTGAATAAGGGGACCGTGCTGGATGTGGGCACCGTGAGAAGTTAAATAACCTCTCTCTCGCCAAAGCACGCCGAAGTCATGGACGACTTCGAATGCATAACGTGAATCTGTGTATATGTTGACTTTCTTATTTTTGGCTTGAATACAGGCTTGTGTCAGGGCGATGAGCTCTGCTGCTTGAGCTGACAAGGTATCGATACAATTTGTTTCAATAACTTCAGTGTCTGTTGTGACTGCATAAGCGGCCACTAACTCTCCTGTACTTGTTCTCATGCATGAACCATCTACATACAATGTCAGGTCTGGATCTGATAATGGAATATCTGTCAAGTCTTGTCTGGGTTTCGTCGTAATAGTAATGACTTCAATACAATCATGTGCCAATGGGTCTGTTCCACTTACTGGCAAAAGTGTGGCAGGATTTAATGTACTACAACGTCTGATTTCTATGTTTGGCTGGAACAATGTTAATTCATAACCCGTCAGTCTTGCTATGGTCAAGTGTTGTGTTTGGGTCCGGTTCAAGAGAACCTCTACTGCATGTGGTACTTGTACTGTCAATTGATGTCCTAACACTATGGCATCGCTTTGTCGGATTGCTAAAGCTTTTGCTGCGACTGATTTCAGGCACGCAGGAAGAGCCTGAGCTACGGGATCTAATGTACTGGAAAAATAAGCACATGGCTTATGTGATCCTGCTTGTTCCTGCGTGAGTACTGACAAAGCAGTACCTTCTCGTTCTGTAACAAAAAGTGTAAAACGTTTGCTGTAACATGGTGTTGCTAAAACAGGTGCTTGACATAAAGATTTCTTTAAGCTTTCAAAAGCTTGCGTATGTTCCTGAGTCCAAGGGAGGACAGTTGATGTTGCTGCCTCCTGTGTTGTCAACTGAATGAGTGGTTTTGCTAGAAATGCATATTGAGGGATCCACTGCCTACAGTACGAAGTGAGGCCTATGAATGCCCGTACCTCCTTTTGTGTCTTGGGTATCGGCATGTTAACAATTAACTGGATACGGTCGGGTGTAAGCTGTCTTCCCCCCTTGGACAGCAAGTGCCCAAGGTACACAACTTGCTGGACACAGAATTGCAGCTTTGAAGGGGACACCTTGTGCCCCTTGTCGGCTAGGAAATGTAAAACCGTCAGTGATGCTTTTTCACATTCAGGTTCGCTTCGGGCGGTGATCAGCAGATCATCGACGTATTGAAGCAAGGCAGTGTTAGCTGGCATGTGGATACTGTTGAGTTCTCTTTTCAGTGCTTGGCTATAGATGCTGGGGCTTTCTGTGAATCCTTGAGGTGCGCGTGTGAATTTAAAACTTCGTCCATTTAAACTGAATCCGAACAAATATTGGCTTTCCGGATCAATTGGGACGCTAAAGAAAGCGTTCTTGAGATCAATTACAGTAAAGAACGTTGCTTCTGAATCTATGGCTGTTAGCAATGAAGAGATATCTGGGACCACAGGGTATTGTGGTACAATGCATTTATTTAATTCTCGCAGATCAATAACCAATCGATATACTGGTGGTGCCTTTGGATCAGTTCGTTTAAGAATCGGTATTATCGGGGAATTACATATATTGGAGTCCGTTTCTGCAACCACTCCTTGTGCAATGAGCTCGTCAATCATTTGTAGTAAAGCCACAACAGCATCTGGCGGTAACTTGTATTGTCGTATTCGTGGTAATACTACTCCTGTTTTGAGTGTAACTCGATATGGTGTAATGTGCATACAACCTACATCAGTGGGGCCTTGTGCCCATAAATGTGCAGGTAGATTCTGTAACCGATGATCCATGTCTCTAGACACATAGTGACCTTTAAAGTCACGCAAAAATAGTCGTACTCCTTCCGGAGAGCAACATATTACAGCTCCTAGAGCTTTCAATGTTTTTATACCTAACAAGTTTTCTGGGCATGATTTTGTGAGCAATAGATCTGTAGTCCGTGTTAATGGACCGACCGATAATGCAAGCGGTTGCGATACTTCATTAATAGTGGGCTTTCCTGAAAAACCAAGGGAAATATTTTGTGAGCCTGAGAGGGGTACCCCTGGGACTTCGCTGTGACGGATAGTGGTTCTGCTTGCCCCTGTATCGAGTAGAAACTTTCTGTCTTTCCCTAATACTTGACTCCGTACGTAAGGACCTTCTTGATCTACGGGGACCTCAATAAGGGGTGGGCCAACTTCCCTCTCTAGGCTATTTCATGTGTAGCGCTGATACTCTGGATAGTCATTTTGTGCATACTGGTACATCTGTTGTGTTGTGTTTTGTGTTGCAGCAATAGGCTAGGGCTGTTGTTGTGGTTGTTGTTGTGATTGTGGTGCGTTCTGTTGTGGAACTGGCATAGGCTGTGTATTCTGAGGTACTTGTTGTTGGATCTGATCCTGTCTAGGCGGACGTGGTCTCTCCTTAGTTCTACCCGTAGAGATATTATGTTTTAGAACTGCGCAATCGTGTATATAATGACCTGGCTGTTAACAATAGTTGCATGTTCCTCTAACAGGATCTACTGAATCATTGGACTGTGTTGTACCCCTTTTATGACCATCAGCTGGAACTGACTGCGCAACAAGCATTTTCATTTTCGTGTCCTTCATACGTCTTTGTTCATTTTCTTGTTCTTCTCTAATTCTATTGTGATGATATTGAAACATTTGTAACATCTGTGACGGTGTGTTACCTTGCCAGGTACTCTCGAATTTTAGTACTCTACCTTTAACTTGGGGCAGGGAATTCTCAACTAATTTTGTCACAAACAGTTGTGGATACGACTCACTACTTGCTTTTATGCCACTATTAATACCAAAACATTTTTCAAATCGGGAATAGAAATCACTAGTGTCTTCATCTTGTTTTTGTTTACAGGCTGAAATTGCACCCCAGTCTTCCTTTTTTGTAGTTAATAAACGTGGTAGTACCTGCACTAATAATCCTGGTAATGCTGTAGTCTTTTCCCCAAGCCCTGAACCTGCAGCTCGGGCTTTTTCTTCGTTTTCTAATGCTGTCCACTCTATCTTTTGGTCTCCCACCTCCCATTCCTTTTCTTTGAGTTTCTCGTAAATACCGGCAGGCAATAAAACTTTTAATATTTTCATAATGTCCGGATAAGTATACTCTCCCATGAGTAACATGTCTTTTATCTCACGGTGGAAACCTGCTGGGTCTTTGTCATGGCTAGGTACTACTTTCTTCATTTCTAATAATTCAATTTTAGTTATGGGCGTGTACACAAACACGTGTTTAAAAGTATTGTCTTCGCCTCTGATTGGGTGCACTTCGCGTAAGGCATTCTGTCTGTCTATGTGATACGTTTTTCTTTCCAACTTGGGGGGAACTGAAACATGTTCTGGGCATACGAAGACAGTGTACTGGTGTCGATGTTCTAGAATTTCTTTAATTAAATCAGTACCCGAACCTCTCCATGTATTCGTGAGTAGTTCTATCAATATATCAGGTAGGGGACCAGGATCAGAACGTTGGCTTCTATACAATATAACGAGGTGCTGTATCATGTATATACCAGCTAAACGCTGTTCTTCTGGGGTAACATTCAAAAACGTGTGTGCTAACGCATCATCACTGTATTTTTCAGAACTGTCAGCCCATTGTACTGCTGACCTGGCTAATTCTTGTTCATCCATAGAATCGAGCATATGATACCCCCTTCGGTCGCGGAGTAATTTATCAGCAGCCTGGAATAAGTGTTCAGGGGACTTCGCATTTAGCATAGGGGCTTGAAAATGTCTGTTACATTCTGGACGTATCGGACGTATCGGGTCATTAAAGTATCTGGTATTGTTACAAGGTCTTCCCCTACCTACATAAGCAATCGTTTCTAATTGTCCTGTGGGCATTTCTCATTCTTCCTCCTCCTCTCCCTCTCATTCAGTTTTGTCTGCCTCCGATCTGGCTTTATGTGTTCGTTCTACTTCCTTGCGGATCTTTCGGCACATAGCTACTATACATGTCTGTTTGTCGTGTTTTCCCTCTGATATATTCTGACCCCATCTGGTAAGGACTTGCATTTCATCCTGATCTACCTCGGACCTATCTCTGTCTTTGATCAAGCAGTTTATGAAGAAGCGTAACAATAGTCTCTGTACATCCACTTTCTGGTATTCCATGGCTTCGTCAATACTTTCAGGGCCTTGCCCTGTTTGGACAAAGCGATATATATTGTCTAAATGTTTAATCATTCCTGGTAATGTCGTTAAATACGTTGAAGCTCGTCGTATACGTAGTGATGATAGCAGCATTCTGTCATTTTTACCGGGCACTGGATCATATCTACAATCTATAAGATGTTCCTTAAACATGTCGGACGTTGCTATTTGTGGTGTACGTTGGTTTGCTAAATCTCTAAGAGACTATTTACTTCGTAATGGTGGTGTGGCAAAAATTGCTGCCGCACCTCCTGTCGCACCTTCTGAGGTGCTAGGCATAAAAGGGTTTGTGGGATGTAATGTAGAAACTGTGGATGCAGGAAAAGTTGGATTGTGCGGAGGAGTTTGTAGTTGCGGAGTTGGGGGCGGATGATCTCGGCGTTGAGCACCATCGACAGGTGGTATGTGTGGTGAAACATTAACATATTTGGGAGCTACATCGTCTAAATAGGAGGAAAGGAAAATATCCTTTGCGGTCTTGGGATGTGCTTTAATCGGGAGTAATGGGGGCGGCAAATCTTTCGGTATTTCCGAGGTGGCCTTAGGTAAACCTTCGGCCAAGAGAGGATACATACCATTCATAAGAGTGTTTCGTTGCCTGTCTACTTGTTCTGTTTTTACTCGGGTACCTTCCTCAATTAATATATTTTCTTGAGCTTTATTTGAGTTCTCCCTACTTTTCCCTTCCAGTCTGAGTGCTTTCTCTGTGCGCCTATGCTATTCTTTACGCCATTGTTCAATGGCATCTTTCTGTGACTGTCTGGCTTTCTTTTTCCATAATTCTTCTTCTACTCTCATGATGCAATCTGCATCCCATGTCCCAGCTGCGGGCCATCTCTGATTTTCTGCTAGATCCTTGGTGTAGTCCACCCATAAGTCAAGATATAACACGGCATCTAAGCCATGTTTATGATACATAAAATACCCTGGAGTATCCCTAGGTGGAATGGGAACAGCTTCTTCGAGTACTCCTTTTCTAGTTTTGATCTGTCTTAATTTTGAAAAGAACGGCATTTTTAAACCTTGCTACTTTATTCTTACTTGAACTGGACTTGAACACAATTAATACAAAAAAACACAATAATGAACACTCATTCATACCACAATTTTTGAACACAGTAAAACATTTAACATTTAACATTTAACGAACAATGATAATTAAGAGAAAACTAACTACCGACATAATACTAATACTAGATAATACTAGATTATATATACATGAACATACTGGATATACTGCTAAACAGTACAGATACACTGCTAAAACAGTGCAGACCGGATTTGTGTACCCAAACCCGTCAGGACCGGCACAAACCAATGTGCACGTCTAACTGCCTCCCCAGCAATGGTACTCACCGGGTAGCACGGAACGGAAGGCCTCGGAACTGAACTGAACTGGACCGGACTGGACTCGACTCGGAACTTCGGAACCTGGTGGGCCTCTGTATACCTCGGATCTTGCTCTCTCAGCTAGGCTCTGGTCGGGATACTTCGCACTTCTCACCGCCTCGTCTGGGTGTTGATCGCAGCCTCAGTCACCCCCGCTTGGCCGGAGGGAGATACAGGAAATCCTGCGGGTACGCGTTTTTGTCCGTCCAGCTATGGCAGAGGACCGGGCCTGCAACGCACCTCCGGCGCGTGAGATGAGAAAGTGTCCCTGTTCGGGCGCCAATTTATGTGGTAAATATTCAAATTACCTGTACTATTTTTATGCGGTAAAGTCTAGTAAGAATAACTCAGTCAAAATAAGAGGCAGAATCCGTGGTATTAGAGGTTCTGAAAAGGGCTTTATTCCTTACAAAGGAATCATAGTTCGAACTAGGCAATCTTATTCCATCATCACGAAGGTTCAGGAAGGGATAGGCAATACATTATTGACAAGTAAATATATATATACGAAAAGCATTGCATTAAGACAGATGCAGGAGGCGTAACAGCTGATAATACAGATAAGAATACGCATACGTAATGAAAATAGGCGTAAATACAGGCGTATACTAGAAACGTCATTTAAAATGATGTCACAAGTGGGTGGATCCATAAGAGAATCCTGCAGTGTCAGCAGAAATATTTGGCAGAGATGCGCGCGCAGCCGCATGACGTGTGATTGACGTTCAACTAGAGGGTGAAGGGGAATTGACATTTAGCTCTACATGTGGAGACAGAAGTCTGGGGGGTCAGGTCAACCTAATCCCAAATCGTATCTAATATCTTTGTTTAAGGAACTGTGTTATCCAGAAGGAAAGGTTTCTCGGACGGAATCTGTTCTATGCTGACTGTTAGTGCATGTACAAGCGTCTATGTGTCTACATGAGATGCGAGGGGGCAGGAATCTTCCATGGCAACAGGGGCTATGAATTACTTGCATAAAGACAGCGGGGCCAAGCTCTTTGCTCGGTAGCTGGAAGGATGTTTACCTAAACTACTAGACAGGAATGCATTGGATGAGGAGCGGAGCAGATAACTTGAAGGCTGAATACAGTTTTTGGCAGGCAACAGGCCGCGTCAGGCACCGTTAGCCGCGCAGGGAGTAGGACAAAGTTCATGGACACGGATGCAGGTCCAGGCTGGAGCATTTCAGAGGCAGAAGCAGGAAATGGCTTGATGACAGGATTCAGGGCCTACTCGCCTGAACTGTAAAACTAGAAAAGTGAACCATATAAAGTCGGTGGCCAATCATACTTAGGAATGGAATATTTGACCCATTTATGGTGGATCTGAAAGAGGACATGTTGACGTTGGACGCACATGTATTTGCGTCTTCATAGCTGGAACTGGAGGGAACATACATGTACTTGTAGCATGTACATGGAGTCGTTGGGGTCTAAGATAGGGGACGCAATTGACCATAAAAATTCATGTTTCCTCACACTTTGCCACTGCTGATCAGTGTCGAAGTGCAAGTGCTCCCTGTATTGAGTGTTATGGTAATTGGTTGTCCATAATTGGTATGTTTACCTTACTAGTAAAGTCCCTAGTAAACTGCACTATGTGTGCCAGGGCTGGTAATGCAAATGCTACTAGTGGGCTTGCAGCACTAATTGTGCCACCCACACACGTAGCCCTAAGAAGAAATCTCAGGCCTGCCACTGCAGTGCCTGCGCGGTTTGTTAACTGCCTTGTTGTCCTGGCAAGTGCACCCACTTGCCAGGCCTTACCTTCCCTTTTTATGCACATCAGACACCCCTATAGTAGGCCCAAAGTACCCCCCTGGGCAGGGTGCAGTGTATGTAAAAGGTAGGACATGTACTGAGATGTGTACCATGTCCTGACAGTGAAATACTGCCAAATTAATTTTTCACTGTTGCAAGGCCAACTTGCTCATAGGACAGAATGGGGAATGCTGTGTCCCATGTTTCCAGCATATCTTCCCATAGGCATAAGATGGAGAGATGGAGTTAGTGTGCCTGAACTCAGAATTTAATAACACATCTTTTTGTGAAGATGGTTTTTGAATTGTGTGTTTAGAAACCACACTTTTAGAAGTGGCTGGTTTCTTGTCTTAAACCATCCTGTGTGCCTCTGCCTGGTTGTGTATTGACTGTCTGGGTTTGGATGTGACAGGGTCTGGGAAGTGTCCTGACACGAGGGAGGAGTAGGTGAGACAGCAACAGGCTGGACTGCGTTTGATGTGGGGGGAAGAGGAGCCCCCTGGGTGTGAAGAGGGCTGTGTTGCTGCCCCCAGTGGATGGCTCCACCTCCTGCTGAGTGCCTGGGCCCCAGACCCTGACTATCAAAGGAAGAGGGTGTGCACTGGCAGGAAGACATCCAGGTCTGGTTTGGACCGGGGTCAGAGCCCCCCTGAACAGAACGACTTCAAAGGCATTTAGGGGTATAAATGCAAGAGCTGAAACCCCTGAACTCAAGACTGAAATCCTTACTGAAAAAGGATTGAAACTACTTTGTGATCAAGAGGAGCCTCGGCCAACGAAGAACAGCTGAAGAGACTGAAGAGAAGGACTGCCCTTGCTGTGTGTTCTGGGGCTGGCCTGCAGTTTGCTGATTTGACTGAGGAGAGGACAAGGGGCTTTGCTGTGTGCTGTGTCCCCCTGCTTGAAAGGACTTTGCTGTGTCCTGAAGTAACTTGTCTCCAAGGGCCCGAGGAGAGCTGGTCCCCTGTTGTGGAAACTCAGGTACATAAAAGTTTACAAGTGTATGTCAGCGATGCTGTGTGTGTGTGAGGTGCCCCATGACCGCATTGCCCCTGCAGCGTGAAACATCGTCCATGCTGCTGCATTGCTGTTTGTGGCCCGAGCCGTCATCGTAACTGAGGCTGTGAGGAAAGATCACCGCCGCCGGCCCGAGTCGTAACGTGCTAAAGGCTTACTTGAAACTATGGGCCGTATCTCAGCGACGCTGTGTGCGTGTGCTTTTTGCATGCCTGAGACTGCCATGTGGTCCGTGGTGCTGTTTACGAGGTGCCCCCTGACCGCATTGCCCCCGCAGCATGAAACATCATCCACACTGCTGCATTGCTGTTTGTGGCCCGAGCCGTCATCGTAACTGAGGCTGTGAGGAAAGATCGCCGGCCCAAGCCGCAACGTGCTAAAGGATTTCTTGAAGCTAAGGAAGCTACAAGGTGAAAGGGATTGTGATCGTTGTTCGTTGAAAGGAATCCGTCCAAGATTGTCAATGAAGGAGAAGGCAGCGCCGTAACCCATCCGGCTACAGCGTCGCCTAGCAACAGAGCTGCAGGACATCAGACGAGCGGAGAGAGATAGCGAGGCAGTAAGGCTTGGACTCCGGTCGGGAGCCGCAAGCGTGTGCGGCCTGGGAAGGCGTGCAGGAGGGGTACAGGAGTGCTCCGATCTCTCTCCCGCTGCACCTCGTTAGAGGTGCTGAGTCCCCGAGCGGCCCGTACCTGCCCAGCAGTACCGGGGCTGCCCCTTTAAGCTTACGACCATTGTCTCTGCTGTTGGGACCTAGTGGTGCCCGAGTTGACCGCGCAGATTGGCTTACCGCATTATTCTTGCGATACGAACTGCCTGATTCTTGCATGAAGAACCGCATTATTCTTGCGTTACGAACCGCATTATTCTTGCATTACGAACTGCCTTATTCTTGCATTATGAACCACATTATTCTTGCAATCCGAACTGCCTTATTCTTGCATTATGAACCACATTATTCTTGCATTACGAACTGCCTGATTCTTGCATTACGAACCGCATTATTCTTGCATTACGATCTGCCTGATTCTTGCATGAATGACTGTCTCATTACTATATTACGAACTGCATTACGATCTGCATAGCATTGCATTAGGACTGCATTAGAGATTGTGAATTGCTCATTAATACCACAAGAACCTACAAGTGCTTGCTGGCCTAATAACCGGCAAAGCGAAATATTACAACTACGCATACGTTGGATTTCTATCGTTTGGTCTCATCGTATTCCTTTTTATAAAGATACCGCTATTTTTATGAAACCAGTGTGGTGTCCATTTGTGGTGTTATCACTGTGTTACTGGGAGTGTGGTTGCAAATACTTTACACATTGCCTTGGAGATAAGCCTGGCTACTCGTGCCAAGCTACCGGGGGGTGAGCAGGGTTATCTCAGAGTGTGTCCATCCTTACCCTGACTAGACGCAAGGGTCCCTGTTTGGACTAGGGTACCGACCTCAACCAACTAGAGACCCCGAGTTCTAACAATAGTCCATAGAGGTTCCTTCATTAAAATTTCGAAACTGTAGTGAGTATGATTCCAGCATCAAACCCACAAGCTAAATTGGTTGTGGTTAAATTTATCCAAGTCCTTTCTGGCAGAGTGCTGCCACCAGAATATACAGGTTGAACAAAAACACTGGTCATCTTGTCTGCAAGCATGATGTTGCGACTGAGCTCAGCACGTAGCAAAATCAAGTATTTTGATGTGTCTCTCCTTTTCTTCTTGTTTATTCATCCAGTGGCACGACTCACGTGGGACATCCTTTGTGGTGAGGTCACAGTGGAAGGAGCAAGGGAGCTAGCAAGACAGAGTCCTGGAAGCCGAGAAACAGCTAAGTGTCAGGCAAAGAGGCTAAGAGAAGGGGAGGGGTGTGGACAGTCTTTAAATAAGACTGCTTTACAACGTTCATAAAAGTCACATTCTAATTGTTTGTAATAAGGAACAGGTGCAGACAATTAACTTGATGAGGTTGCTTCTAGGAGGTGCTTCAAAATGTTCACAAAGGTCGCGTTCCTATTGCTTATAGCAAGGAACAGGTGCAGATGATTAATTTGATGTGGCTGTCTTCTAGAAGGTGTTTTAGAATGTTCACAAAGGTCGCATTCTAATTGCTTATAGCAAGGAACAGGTGCAGATGATTAATTTGATGAGGCGGTATTCTGGAAGGTGTTTTAGAATGTTCACAAAAGTTGCATTCTAATTGCTTATAGCAAGGAAGAGGTGCAGATGATTATTTTGATGAGGGCTGTCTTCCAGAAGGTTGACATGAAGGTCATCTATGCCAGTAGCTTGATACTTTTTATGGTGGATTTTTGGGATGTTTGTGCCTGAAACCTGACCTTGCATATGCATGTTAATACATTTGTAAAAACTATTAAGCCTTTTCAAACAAACTGGGGAACACCAGCTGCAGCTATCTTTACCAACAGCATGTATTATGGTCAAAAGTCAGGGTGCAAGATATTTGTTCATTCATAAGTGTCAAGAGACATAATATGAGTCATGCCGGTATATTGTGATAGTCAAGAGAGGTGAGCTGTGGCAGGAATCCTGACAAAAACAATTCACTTACCCTTTGGCTAACATAGGAAGGACTCAATTCTCTTTTTAATACGAACAACAAATTTGTCTTCTTCAACAAAGAACATCCAAGAATTCAAGCACGCATAATTCCAAGGTTGATCGGGATAACCTATTATTTCAGGATATGGTTTCATCCTGGAGCCACTATAGTATAGTATAAAGTATGTTGTATTTTTCATTATACCTTTTGTTGCTCGTACCATGCCTAATGTGTGTGGTAGCATGAGCTTCTTTAGCAGTGTCGAAGATTTCCCTTTTTACTGCAGGACACAAATGCTGATTCTAAGTGATGTTCAATCTGTGTACACCACAGAATGGTGCTATCAGGGTTCCTAATAAATGTCCATACCAGTTTCAGGTTCCCAGAATTAATCATTTCCCCAAATAAGACTGCACTAACAAAAACCTATTTCAGATTCCAGAACAACTAGTTTTATCAAATGAAGACAGTAGCTAAGGGGAAAGGGGTAAAAGCTGGTTACTTCGGTACCTATTTGGCTTACAACAGTAAGACTAATGGCTATTTGTAAGTTAGACAGTTGTTTTGACATTATAGTAAATCTCCAATCAGTAAAATAACCTGTAAAGTGAATTTTATTGGGCAGAATGCAGGATTTCTTAAGGATTAGTGATTCACCCTACATGTGTTTTCGCCCCCAAAGTGGCGTGCAGGCCTGGTGATTTTTCAATCCAGACATGTATAAGGTCTCAGAGGCTATGGCAATAAGTGAAAAAATCCTATGTTGTGAAAATGTTGTAAGCGCATCCTATTACTGTCAAAGCTGACAGGAGAGCGGGATTCTGCTGAGATCTGATCGCCATTTCCAGGTTATTTTACTGACTGGATATTTACAATAATATTGCTCCATCTGTCCACCTCACAAATAGACAGTAGCTGAGAGAACAGGTTTTGCCCCAGATATAGCTCATATATATATAGATAATTTTAGCAACAATAAATCTGCACTGAACCTAACCCCTATCTCCAAAATCTCAATCTTGGAGGAAATATATTGGTGATGTTTTTGTCATCTAGGTGACACAGAGTCATTCTCACATTTCTAACATGGATTAGCATTTTCTCTAGTGACATTCAAATCACTATGACATACAGCTCACATGAAATCATATCCATGGATCTTACCATCGAGGTGTAGAATGATGAAATACACACTTTACATTTTCATAAGCTGAATGAACATACAACATTATTCAAGCTCACTAGTCTGCATGACGCTTTGCATTAATGTTTTTGGGTAGTCACATTCATTGTTGTTCAAAAGTGTATATGCTTCTGAAAGAGTCCCAAAGAAATCTTGCATACACATAAATCATTGGTAATCATAAATGGACATTCCAGGAACTGAAAACCACAAACCCAATGCAGTATAGTATTTTTCTTCAATTTAAGAATATTTTTTTTTTGCTAAGTGAAACATCTGAGTCAGTTTATAAAACACCAATCATAATTTTCTAAAAAGGTTTTTATTGAAAGATTAATTTAATATTATAGTAAATAATCGGAATTTTGAATATTCACTTTGCAGAATGCGATATATAAGTGTAATATTAGTCACTAAAGAGAGCAGGAGAAAATTTCAAACCATATTGTAGTCTCCAATTATAGTACATTGGTGAAGCCTTCATGTGGCCAGTGCCCGTGATTTTTGCCTTGAAATAATGAGACAAAAAGATTGTTTTCTAATACAGTGACTAACAGGCGGCATAGTCAACGGTACTGAAAGCTGCAGACAAGTTCATATGATATTTCTACAACCATTGTTAACCATGGGCCTGATTCACAAATATAGGTGTAAAAGTATGTGTAGAGTTCTGCAATTCTGACTGAATTACCTTTTCAGTTTTTCAAAATCTACAAACAGGTACAATGGCATGCCGGGAAAGCCACACTAGGTGCAGGTATTCTAGTGTACTGTTGGATGTGTCATGTAATCTTTTCAGGGCATCCAATTGCCCCTGTGCAGAACAATTATGCAAAGGCACTTTAATCACATTTTTCAATTTTCTCTTTTCTCTTCATGGGTAAAACATTTTAACCATGGATAAAACCCTTCTCCTACACCCTAACAAAATCTGGGGGCGATCCATTCCCATCCCCATCCCCATCTTGTAATGGAGGTAGAGAAAATCTCCAATCAATTCTGAGATGGTAACGAGTCGCAATTCAGTTTGGGAATGTACACAAACATAATTGTTTGTGGGCCTTCACACATTTACAAAGGCTAACCTCTCCCTTTAATGCCCTTTTTTCTGCTCCTTGTGAGATATTTACTACAGAGGATGACTCTGCACTTTGGGTGGAGAAATCCACATTTGTAAAACCACTTACACTTACCAGGAGTCGTTTGTGAATTCCTGGGGCAGATTTTTGCCAATAAACATAAGTTTACTGCCAGAAAAACCCTTTGTGAATTCAGCCCTCAATGATCAAATAGTGACATAGTCCATATTTTTAGTTAAATAGTCCTCTGGACAAGATACTGCATTTTGGTGGATCCGCTTCACAATTAAGTGATCAAGCACGTTGATAGGTTTAGCAGCAGCGGTGGGAAGGGACATATCTAGCACTCTCAAGCGAGACAATACACTGAATCATGGTGCAGTACAGATTAGAAAATTAATTACCTGCGCACCTCTCTTTGGGTTTATGGCTCACAAAGTCTATTTAAACCAACCGTGTCTAAATCAGAACAGAATTTTAACTATCATGCGTTCCTTTCTGCTATCTAAGGTTATGAATTCTGTCACTTTTACACAGAGTTCTCCTATTTTTACACCAAATAACTCTCTCAGAAATAAGTATCCACAAGAAATGTTGAAATTGCTATATGTGTAACAAATAAAACTACAATTATATTGGCATTTTATGTGTTGTGACTGTACTAAGTTTTCGTTTCTGGTTACGAACAGGTCATGGGCTGCAGCACAGGAAAACGCCTCTCTGACGAGATAAATTAGTTCACATACTTCTAAAAACCAATGAGGGTGTCGTGGTTTTAGATGCCAACCTAGCTCTATAGTTTCTCACGCAAAATTTGCTGTATGTCTTGAATTCGGACTGAATAGGGAAAGGATCCTTAGAAGCCACATAAGAAGCTGAAACATGTCAACACAGATGAGGATGTTAAGGACATTATAACATATTCAATCAACAACCAACACTGTATTTCTATCTATAGCAGGGGCACCCTCTATGTAAGTAATACCTGGGTGCCCTTTAGGTATGTTTATCTTAGATTAAAACCCCTGTAGGACAATATCACAAGTACTCCCTAGAAAATGGTTGAGCCCATCCTGGTCTTTAGGAACTAGGATGAGACCCGATGATAAAGCATACCACTAATAGAGTGACCTAAGGCTTATTTACCACATAGGTTGTAGGATATCCTTTGTGTTGTGATTAAAGCATTTAAAAACATCTGAGACATTGGTTTTGCCAATGTTTGTTGCCACTGTTATGCAAACACATGTGTCAAGAAACATGTGCACGCACGGCTGCCATTCTTGTAATGGGTTTTATGTTAAGGTAGTTTAGTTCCAAGATGACCCATGCATTTATGACATATGCACCTGCTCATGTCATGATGCATGCATAAGGCTTCATGATCTTTGCTTGCACATGAGATATGATGCATGATGGCCGTTTTAAATTTACGTTTGTGACATATCAGATGGACATGTTAGAATGTAAAAGAAAAGTTTTAAAAAAAGTAAAAAAGAAGTATGCATGATGTACAAAATACAAAACGTGCATGCCGGCACCAAAACAAGGGAACAATGCTGTAGTGCAAGGGACTTCCCTTTGTGGTCCCTCCCAAGGAGAAGACCAAAACAGCAGGTCAGAACCAGTACTGCAAGCAAGAACTATGCTGTTGTGACAATAGTTGGGCTTCAGGCAGTGGAAGCGTGGCACACATATGGCTGAGAAACAATGAGCAGAGCAGGAATATCAGAGGTCCCCATTGCATAGGGCCCCATTACATTCAGTAACATTTCTTTTACATCACTGGCAAGTGCCCAAGCAGCAATCTTGGATCCATAAACAGAATATCGCCATGAAATATGCACATGTATGGAAAGTTACAGCACCAACATGGCATAATTTCCATGTAGTACTGCAGCTGCAATTGGAGAACCATGATTAAAAATATATATTACCTACTGGCGGTCGCCAGTAGGTAGTTATAGTTAGGACCCTGTTTCCATAGGAAATCCGCAACATTCTATTCTGAATAACTTTGGCGCCGGTCGACGAATCCTCGCGAATATTTCAAAATAGGTGGGGTGCTACGCTCCGCTCCTACCCTGAAAGTCTCGGGGGGATTCGTCAAGCGGGGGCTGAGATAAAAGGGGGGTCCCAAAACGTGTTTTTCCCATGCATTTTTCCATAGGACCTTTAGACACAGCTACAGCCCGAACGGCTGAACAGAGTTCCTTGAAATTTGGCAGAGAGGTAGTCTACAGGTCAAGGAAGTGCCTTTTGTAGGTTTGGTGTAAATCTGTTCAGTAGATTCTGAGAAAATAGCCTTTAAATCAATATATATATCTGTGGCAGCTTACGGTGTGCTTACGGTGTGCTTACGGTGCGCTTACCGTACGCGTACGGTGACGTGCGCAAGCGCGATTCTGATTGGCTGTTAGATCTTAGTAAACATTCGAATCGGTCGAAACCAGGAAGCGGCGTCCGCCATTTTCTCTCTCGCACTCAGAGTGTGGATTAAAAACCAAAGGACAAAAACATGTAAAGCGGCTGTTTAGACAGCTCCAAAGCACCTAGCCATGTTGAGGGAGTCCCCAAAGATCCCCCAAGGCCAAAAACGGAATTTTAATTTTTTCGATAACTTCGCCGATTACGCTTACCGTACACGTACGGTACAAAATAATGAAAAAAAAAAAATTATCCACACTCTCCCCACCCCAAGTGCAAATGGTGCCCGAAGGACACCATTTGTGCATGGCCTATAAGATGTATGAAAAATTAAAGTATTACCTTTCACAACGAAGCGCATCACATGTCCTCCATGTGCGCACGGTGCGCGAAGCGCATCGTGCGTACATGGCCCATCTAACGTAACGTGGGCACGCGGTGCACGTAGCGCACCGCGTGCCCACCGCGCGTGCACGGCACTAACTGCGTAAAGTGGGGGCGCGGTGCGCAAAGCGCACCGCGTGCTCACTGTGCGCTCACGGTGCACGAAGCGCACCGTGCGCGCACGGAACGAACTGCGTTAAGTGGGCGCGCACGCCACGAATGGCGTAAAGTAACTTAGCATTTAAAAAACCGTACAAATTCACTGAAAAAACCATAGGTTTCACACACGTTATAGTTAGGAATTAGCATTTAAAAAACCTTGCAAATTCACTGAAAAAACCATAGGTTTCACACATGTTATAGTTAGCGGAAATTTTACTGATAAAAAACCAATGAAATTCCCCCGTTATAGTTAGTGCAGGCAACTATAACTCACGCGACCGCAATCTTCTGCTGATGACATATGTGTCTTTATGAAAAAAAAATATTTGTAATATATGTATAGCTAAAAATTTATGGAAGAAGACATGGGCAAATAAGTGTCTAAATACAGTATTAGCATCAGCAGAGGATTGCGGTCGCGTGAGTTATAGTTGCCTGCACTAACTATAACTGGGGAATTTCATTGGTTTTTTATCAGTAAAATTTCCGCTAACTATAACATGTGTGAAACCTATGGTTTTTTCAGTGAATTACCTACTGGCGGTCGCCAGTAGGTAGTTATAGTTAGGACCACGTTTCCATAGGAAAACCTCAACATTCTATTTTGAATAACTTTGGCGCCGGTTGACGAATCCTCGCGAATTTCTCAAAATAGGTGGGGCGCTACGCTCCGCTCCTACCCTGAAAGTCTCGGGGGGATCCGTCAAGCGGGGGCTGAGATAAAAGGGGGGTCCCAAAACGCATTTTTCCCATGCATTTTTCCATAGGACCTTTAGAACGAGCTACAGCCCGAACGGCTGAACAGAATTACTCAAAATTGGGCAGAGAGGTAGTCCCTAGGTCAAGGAAGTGCCTTTTGTAGGTTTGGTGTAAATCTGTTCAGTAGATTCTGAGAAAATAGCCTTTAAATCAATATATATATCTGAGCCCGCTTACGGTACGCTTACCGTACGCTTACGGTAAGCGTACGGTGGCGTGCGCGAGCGCGATTCTGATTGGCTCTTAGATCTTAGTAAACATTCGAATCGGTCGAAACCAGGAAGCGGCGGCCGCCATTTTGTGTATTTCACTCTGAAAAAAAAGAGTGAAAACAAGGAAAGGGGGCAATGAGGAGAGTTACAGACCCCCTAACATTTGTAAGGGGGTCAAAGAAGGACAGAAAAGTACAAAAAAAACATTTATTGATTTTAAAAAAAATCACGGGGTACGCGTACGGTAAGCTTACGGTAAGCGTACGGTAAAAAAAAATAAAAAAAAATAAATGAAAAGCAGATTTAAGAGTTTAGATATTAGGGAGCTCTAAAAAGAGCTGTTGTGTTTATGAAGTCATTTTTTTAGTGGTACCTACAAGTAAGTACCGATGCAGAGTCTAAGGTTGAAGAGGAAGACTCTGTTCCCTTCATCATTGAAGTGCACACCATCTCCTCTATAAATGTCTTGCATGTCATAACGCAAGTTGTTGTGGTAAATGGCACCCATACCATAGTCACGGAGGAAAGCAGAAACAGATTTGTTGACGTGCTTTCTTGCTTTGTCAATCTGTGGACAGAAATGATTGGACCAGTTCCATTTTTGCCTTTGGCATATGTTGGAAAACACAGAGGCAGTTTTAGGGAAAAGTGTAAACAGTTGTGCAAAGGTGTCCTTCATAAGCATTTCCAGACCTACCCCAGTCAAAGTGCCTAGGTCATTGCCACCACAGTGCACTATTATGAGGTCAGGGTGTTGGATTTGAATGAAGGATTTCACCAATGGCATCAATTGGTGCCACTTTAACCCTCTCTGACCAATCCATTTAATGTCTACATTTGGCAAAGCAAGGTCTCTCACCATACCTGTTTTCTCTGCAAACTTTTCACTCCAGAAGACATAGCTGTGCCCTACAATCCACACTGTGAACATCTTCAAAGGAGAACTGGATGCACTCAGGAGGTGTCTTTCAGTAGAATGGCAATATGAAAAGAAAGACAGTTTGGAAATGGAGGCATACATATTTTTTTCAAAACAAAAAGAACTGATTGGCTGTTTCATACCATTCTAGAATAAAAACTAGGCTGTATGTGTAAATTAATAGAAGCATGTTTTGTATTGGTAAAAAAAAATGTGTAACCAAAGAACAGTACTATGGATTTGCTGTTAGGTTTGAAAAGTCAAGCACTCTTGCTCTGTGGAATTGAAACATTGTTTGGCGAACTTCTGACCTAACTCAACACAGCAGTGTTCCATGAGCTGTTGCTATGGTAGCAGGCAGAAGTCAAGTTGGGGGAAGGGTACTAGGCAGAAGTCAAGTTGGGGGAAGGGTACTTTTGGAAAAGGGTTGGTTTTCAACCAATAGAAATGTGTGATTACATTTGAAAAAAAGGGGGAAGCACTGAGATTTGAAACTTACAAGTATATGTGTGGAAAAATAGAGGGAAAGTTTGCCATTATCTGGTTCTGCTGAGAGGAGAGAGGTGAACACAACAGAGATCCTGGCTCTGATAATCTGCTGTTTGAGTGTCACATTTCTTTCACAACTAACTAATTTTAAAGGTGAGTTTACAGTTTGAGAGGGGATGTATGTGGTAACTTAAGAAATGAATAATAGAAATGGAAATTGTTTTTGTTGTAGTTACACATGGTGGTTTCATAATGTGTCAGTCTGTAAAAGTGATTTTCACTTGCCCCGAAAAAAAAAAGAGCAGTAAGTGTGCTTTCAAATTGGCAAAGAAATTTCGTTTTGGGACTAATGTGAAAACATGACTCTGTGTGCAGAGAGGAATTATAGGCAGAGATTTATTGCGTATTGCTCTGGTGATTTCACAGTTGCATTAGATGGAAAGGGGGAGCGAATTTTTGGGGGAAGAAGCAGAGTCTTAGCACACACCCATGTGCTTGCCATGTATAGTCATGCACAGTATTTACAAGCGAGTGGGGTTTTCAGGTTTCAGTCTGTAATGCAAATACATTCAGCATCACTAAGGCGGGTTGCCCTTGCTGGAGTGTAGGCAGTCACCGAGAATACACATGGTGGTGGTCTGAAAAAACAGTTTGGACATGTGCATTTAAATAAATCAAAAAAAGTGGTTTCATAATGTGTCAGTCTGTAAAAGTGATTTTCACTTGTAAAAAGTGATTTTCACTTGCCCCGAAAAAAAAAAGAGCAGTAAGTGTACTTTCAAATTGGCAAACAAATTTCGTTTTGGGACTAATGTGAAATCATGACTCTGTGTGCAGAGAGGAATCATAGGCAGAGATTTATTGCGTATTGCTCTGGTGATTTCACAGTTACATTAGATGGAAAGGGGGAGCGAATTTTTGGGGGAAGAAGCAGAGTCTTAGCACACACCCATGTGCTTGCCATGTATAGTCATGCACAGTATTTACAAGCGAGTGGGGTTTTCAGGTTTCAGTCTGTAATGCAAATACATTCAGCATCACTAAGGCTGGTTGCCCTTGCTGGAGTGTAGGCAGTCACCGAGAATACACATGGTGGTGGTCTGAAAAAACAGTTTGGACATGTGCATTTAAAAAAATGAAAAAAAGTGGTTTCATAATGTGTCAGTCTGTAAAAGTGATTTTCACTTGTAAAAAGTGATTTTCACTTGCCCCGAAAAAAAAAAGAGCAGTAAGTGTGCTTTCAAATTGGCAAAGAAATTTAGTTTTGGGACTAATGTGAAAACATGACTCTGTGTGCAGAGAGGAATTATAGGCAGTGATTTAAAGCGTATTGCTCTGGTGATTTCACAGTTGCATTAGATGGAAAGGGGGAGCGAATTTTTGGGGGAAGAAGCAGAGTCTTAGCACACACCCATGTGCTTGCCATGTATAGTCATGCACAGTATTTACAAGCGAGTGGGGTTTTCAGGTTTCAGTCTGTAATGCAAATACATTCAGCATCACTAAGGCTGGTTGCCCTTGCTGGAGTGTAGGCAGTCACCGAGAATACACATGGTGGTGGTCTGAAAAAACAGTTTGGACATGTGCATTTAAATAAATCAAAAAAAGTGGTTTCATAATGTGTCAGTCTGCAAAAGTGATTTTCACTTGCGCCGAAAAAAAAAAGAGCAGTAAGTGTGCTTTCAAATTGGCAAAGAAATTTCGTTTTGGGACTAATGTGAAAACATGACTCTGTGTGGAAATAGGAATTACAGGCAGAGATTTATTGCGTATTGCTCTGGTGATTTCACAGTTACATTAGATGGAAAGGGGGAGCGAATTTTTGGGGGAAGAAGCAGAGTCTTAGCACACACCCATGTGCTTGCCATGTATAGTCATGCACAGTATTTACAAGCGAGTGGGGTTTTCAGGTTTCAGTCTGTAATGCAAATACATTCAGCATCACTAAGGCTGGTTGCCCTTGCTGGAGTGTAGGCAGTCACCGAGAATACACATGGTGGTGGTCTGAAAAAACAGTTTGGACATGTGCATTTAAATAAATCAAAAAAAGTGGTTTCATAATGTGTCAGTCTGTAAAAGTGATTTTCACTTGCGCCGAAAAAAAAAAGAGCAGTAAGTGTGCTTTCAAATTGGCAAAGAAATTTCGTTTTGGGACTAATGTGAAAACATGACTCTGTGTGGAAATAGGAATTACAGGCAGAGATTTATTGCGTATTGCTCTGGTGATTTCACAGTTACATTAGATGGAAAGGGGGAGCGAATTTTTGGGGGAAGAAGCAGAGTCTTAGCACACACCCATGTGCTTGCCATGTATAGTCATGCACAGTATTTACAAGCGAGTGGGGTTTTCAGGTTTCAGTCTGTAATGCAAATACATTCAGCATCACTAAGGCTGGTTGCCCTTGCTGGAGTGTAGGCAGTCACCGAGAATACACATGGTGGTGGTCTGAAAAAACAGTTTGGACATGTGCATTTAAATAAATCAAAAAAAGTGGTTTCATAATGTGTCAGTCTGTAAAAGTGATTTTCACTTGTAAAAAGTGATTTTCACTTGCCCCGAAAAAAAAAAGAGCAGTAAGTGTGCTTTCAAATTGGCAAAGAAATTTCGTTTTGGGACTAATGTGAAAACATGACTCTGTGTGCAGAGAGGAATTATAGGCAGAGATTTATTGCGTATTGCTCTGGTGATTTCACAGTTGCATTAGATGGAAAGGGGGAGCGAATTTTTGGGGGAAGAAGTAGAGTCTTAGCACACACCCATGTGCTTGCCATGTATAGTCATGCACAGTATTTACAAGCGAGTGGGGTTTTCAGGTTTCAGTCTGTAATGCAAATACATTCAGCATCACTAAGGCTGGTTGCCCTTGCTGGAGTGTAGGCAGTCACCGAGAATACACATGGTGGTGGTCTGAAAAAACAGTTTGGACATGTGCATTTAAATAAATCAAAAAAAGTGGTTTCATAATGTGTCAGTCTGTAAAAGTGATTTTCACTTGCGCCGAAAAAAAAAAGAGCAGTAAGTGTGCTTTCAAATTGGCAAAGAAATTTCGTTTTGGGACTAATGTGAAAACATGACTCTGTGTGCAGAGAGGAATTATAGGCAGAGATTTATTGCGTCTTGCTCTGGTGATTTCACAGTTGCATTAGATGGAAAGGGGGAGCGAATTTTTGGGGGAAGAAGCAGAGTCTTAGCACACACCCATGTGCTTGCCATGTATAGTCATGCACAGTATTTACAAGCGAGTGGGGTTTTCAGGTTTCAGTCTGTAATGCAAATACATTCAGCATCACTAAGGCTGGTTGCCCTTGCTGGAGTGTAGGCAGTCACCGAGAATACACATGGTGGTGGTCTGAAAAAACAGTTTGGACATGTGCATTTAAATAAATCAAAAAAAGTGGTTTCATAATGTGTCAGTCTGTAAAAGTGATTTTCACTTGTAAAAAGTGATTTTCACTTGCCCCGAAAAAAAAAAGAGCAGTAAGTGTACTTTCAAATTGGCAAAGAAATTTCGTTTTGGGACTAATGTGAAATCATGACTCTGTGTGCAGAGAGGAATTATAGGCAGAGATTTATTGCGTATTGCTCTGGTGATTTCACAGTTACATTAGATGGAAAGGGGGAGCGAATTTTTGGGGGAAGAAGCAGAGTCTTAGCACACACCCATGTGCTTGCCATGTATAGTCATGCACAGTATTTACAAGCGAGTGGGGTTTTCAGGTTTCAGTCTGTAATGCAAATACATTCAGCATCACTAAGGCTGGTTGCCCTTGCTGGAGTGTAGGCAGTCACCGAGAATACACATGGTGGTGGTCTGAAAAAACAGTTTGGACATGTGCATTTAAATAAATCAAAAAAAGTGGTTTCATAATGTGGCAGTCTGTAAAAGTGATTTTCACTTGTAAAAAGTGATTTTCACTTGCCCCGAAAAAAAAAAGAGCAGTAAGTGTGCTTTCAAATTGGCAAAGAAATTTCGTTTTGGGACTAATGTGAAAACATGACTCTGTGTGCAGAGAGGAATTATAGGCAGAGATTTATTGCGTCTTGCTCTGGTGATTTCACAGTTGCATTAGATGGAAAGGGGGAGCGAATTTTTGGGGGAAGAAGCAGAGTCTTAGCACACACCCATGTGCTTGCCATGTATAGTCATGCACAGTATTTACAAGCGAGTGGGGTTTTCAGGTTTCAGTCTGTAATGCAAATACATTCAGCATCACTAAGGCTGGTTGCCCTTGCTGGAGTGTAGCACTCTGGACATGGGCTTTTTAAAAAATCTGAAAAGTGGTTTCATAATGTGACAGTTTGTAAAAGTGATTTTCACTTGCCCAAAAAAAAGAGCAGTTTGTGTGCATTCAAATTGGCAAAGAAATTTCGTTTTGTGACTATTGTGAAAAGAAATGTAGTAATATATTTAAATACAATAAAGGATTTTTTTTTTAGTTTTTTTCAGGTATTGCTGAAGAGCAGTGAACAAAATTTAAGATGCCTACAAAATCCAGAGTTCAAAAAACGCTAAAAAAAAAACTATATTTGAAGACAACTGGAGGACCAAAGTTAGTAGAAGATGCTCATGTTGGGAAAAAGAAAAAATCTTCTGGTAAGCAGAAAAAACAATTTCTTAAAAATATATTCAAAACAAAGAAAAATGTACAAAATGTCTGTACTGGAAAGAATGTTACAAAAGGAAGAGAACAGGAAAAAATTGAGAATTTAGTTAATGCAAATATACCTTCTGCAACTGAAAAGATTTACATAAACAGAAAAACAGCGTTTAAAGAGATACGTAGAAAAATGTTTCAGAGAAGAGTTATGTCCAATTTGATAAAGGATGTGAAGAAATATAAGCAAAAGGCAAAATATTACAAGAGAAAAAAAGAAATTGAAGCCATTGCAGCAAAGGCATTAGAATTAAAAAGGAAACTATTCATATTAATTTTGAATAGGATGCGTACATTAGACAAAATGGTTAATGTACTGAAATCACATAGCAAAAGGAAAAGAGTAGTGAACAGAACAAACTTTTGTAAAGTGTTTTTAGGAAAGTGGATGCATAGTTCAAGTAGTGAACCTTTTTTTAATGAAGAGAGCTATTTTCAAAGTAATAGTTTGCTGCATGCAGTTGACACCAGAGGTCGTTCATACGAAGTAACAAATGGTTGCATAATGGAGAAGGAGATAATGGTTCCAAGAGATGAGGTACAAGTGATGGCAGATGAGGCAATGGGGAGACGTCCTAAAGCCCCAGTGTACACTTGGAATTGTAGTAGTATTTGCACTGTGCGTCAGGAATCTATTGACAAATTTCGAGAGTTTCTAAGAGAATATAGTAAAAAAAGTGTAAAACAGAAGATTAAGGTGCTTCAAAGTCTGGATCCATGCAGAGTGAGAGAGAATACTGGTTTGCAGGGTCATTCTCTGGCTTGTCTATCTAGAAAAGTGTGCAAGAGTGTTTTCCATCATTTTAGGATGCTGGCTGTTCATCATACTGGAATGAGAAAGTTTGTGAGACGGTTGTATTTTGCCAAAAGTCCAGCAATAAAGTTAAATGAATTGAATAGGGCTCTGTTCCGAGGAACGGTATCAGATGTAGAGAAGGTTGTTGATGAAATTCTGTTTTGTTACTTTGGTCCTGAACAAAACAGTGCAGAGAAGGACACAGTAAATGAGGAAGAAGTGGAAGAGAATGTAGAACCTTCTGTAAGTAAGACATTTAATGATCACATAACAAAATTTGCAATAGTCTCTAATGAAAGACCAAATGTTACTTGTATTTGTTGCCGCAGAACTCATTATAGAAAACAAACTAGGAATGTTGATCTCTACAGAAAGAGTGAAAATGAAGATAATTATAAGTGGAAGGATTTTGCCACATATATATTTCTAGAAAATTGTTTTGAATTGGGTGAAGATCAGCGTATTTGTAAATACTGTTACAACAAGTTAGAGGAAAATAGAATGCCGACCAGAGCTGTACATAATAATTTAGAATTGGATGCTATTCCTGCTGAACTTTCTGAATTAAATACATATGAGTCTATACTCATTCAATGTGTTCATCCGTTCCAGACCATAGTACGTATGGAGCCCAAAACTGGTAAATTACCTCCTTCAGATTTACTGAGAGGTTTAAAAGGTAGAGTGGTGTATTTGCCCTTGGATTTGAAAAAAAATATGGAAACTATTGATGCGGATACTTTGGAAACTGAACCATTAATTATTCTGGTTAATGGTGTACCTACAAAGAATAAGAAGATTTGGCAGGAGCTGGTAGATGTGCGGAAAGTACAAAGAGCAAATTTGTATTTGAAAAAAAATAACAAATGGTATGAATCAATTTATATAGAAGAAGAAGAAGAAGAAGAAGATTTTCAAGAAGACACAGAAACACCAACTGGACAAATTGAAAAAGTGGACAAGTCAAAGGAAGAAGAAATTTATGAACATTTTAGCATACATCCTCTTCATTCGAAAGAAGTTATGGGAGACAATATTGATCTCTTTCAGATGAAGAAAGCAAAAGGAACTCCTGTGAGTGTATGGGAGGAGAGCTTGGAAGCTCGATGTTTTCCTCAGCTGTTTCCTAAAGGAAAAGGAGGACGATACGATGAACGTCCAGAACAGATTCCAGCTTCAGAGTATCGGACTACAAGACTATATGCTGAAGATCCCAGATTTCGACAAAGTATTCCTTATTTGTTCCATCTTTTATTTGAAAGCGACTTGTCTGCACTGTCTTATGCAGTAAATCACATTTTAAAAAGTGGAGTACATTTACAAAATGTGTCTGCTAAGGATTTTATGGAGAAAGTGCAGCACCGAGATGATCATTTGGAAACACAACTGATCAATCTGATGGCTTGTCAGCGTGGGACAAATGAATATTGGTACCGACGCCATGGTGAACTAAAATGCATGTTACGGAATTTAGGAACACCAACATGGTTCCTTACCCTAAGCTGTGCCGAGTACGCTTGGGATGATTTACTGGATTTTCTACGAGAGGCCAATTCAAACATTAAAAACATCGAATACAAGACAGCAGGAGAACTGTGCTCATTGGATCCGGTTAATGTTTGCAGATATTTCAATCATAGATTTGAGGCTATGATGTCCTTCATCTGCAATAAAAAAAATCCACCCCTTGGAGAAGTAGTGGATTTCTTTTGGAGAAAAGAGTACCAGGCAAGAGGTGCTCCTCATATTCATATGCTGTTGTGGATCAAGGATGCCCCAAAGTTTGGAACAGATGCTGATGAAGCAGTGTTATCTTACATTCAAGAATATGCAACATGTGCTATACCAAAAAGCACAGAAGAGAACAAGTTAAAGGAGCAAGTTTTACGTTTCCAAAGTCATCGGTGTGGAAAATACTGTCGACGGAAATACAAGAGCAAAGAAAAATACTACACTAAATGTCGATTTGGATTTCCTAGACCTGTTCTTTCAAATGGAAGAGTAAACAGTTTTATGTCAGCTGTGAGACATACTATCACAAGAAAATCACCTAAGAATACCTACAACCTTAAAAGAAAAGAAGAATCAAAAAATATAAATGACTACAACCCAGTCATTTTATCCATGTGGAACGCTAACATGGATATACAGTATGTAGCTGACAATTCCATTGCTGTTGCACGATATGTAACGTCTTACATTACGAAATCAGAAAAAACAGAATTGAAGGAAATGTGGGAAGAGATTTCTCACGAGAAGACTGTCAGTAAGAAGCTGTACAGTTTCAGTTTGAAGATGTTATCGCATCGAGAAATTGGATCCTACGAATGTTCAGATAGGTTATCTTCTGCAAGTCTCTACTCGAAGTCAAGAAGAATAATTTGGGCAAGTTTAGGCCTTGCAGCAATGAGAAATCGGGTACTGAAATCTGTAGGAGAAATTGAATATTTGGTCGAGAATGACCCAGAAAGTACAGATATATTGAAAACAAACATGTTGGACACATATTATCCCAAGAGAAGTCAACATCTGGAGAACATGTGTCTCTATGAAGTGCTGCAGAACTACATTTATTCAAGGAAAGCCGCAGAAGACATCAATAATGGAAAATATAAAGTCGTTGGTGAAGAAGGATGTTTGGTGAAGCAAACAAAAGGAAGTTTGATAAATCACCGGAAGCTGAGTTGCGACACTACTGACAAGAAAGAATTTTACTACTTGGCTCTTTTACAGTTGTTTAAACCATGGCGTACAGAGGATGAACTACTGGGAGAATTTCAAAGCTATGAAGATTCATTTAATGCTTGCAAAGACAGCATACAATGCAATACATTCACAACTTATCTGCAAATGTTAAATGAAGAAATTGAACAGGAAACTACAATTGCAGCAGAAATAGCTAGAGACAGTTCTCAGGACAGCCAAAGTTCAGGAACACACAGTCAAGATCCCCTAGGACAACCAATCATTGAAAATGAAGCATCAATAGCCATGAATGAAGTGGAAACGGCTATGAATCAAGCTCAAGAAGAATTTATAGACTTAGAAAATTTGGAAAGACAACTGAATCAAGAGCAGCAACAAATTTATGAAGAGATCAAAAACAAAATTGATCACGGATTTCTACATGTAAAAAAAGAGTGCTCATGCACATCATTTCATCCAATCAGGATGTATGTAAGCGGACAAGCTGGAACTGGAAAAAGTTTCCTAATAAAAGTCATCAGAAGCTACCTACAGCAAAAAACGGATTCTACTTTGTCTTGTGTGGTTACTGCTCCAACTGGGTTAGCAGCATATAACATAAAAGGAATCACCTTACATCGTTTGCTAATGTTACCAGTGGAGCATGAGAACAAAAAACAATTCAACAAGCTAACTGGAGAAGCATCCTTGGAAGTTTCAAGAGTATTGAAGAAGATGCAAGTTCTCATTATTGATGAGGTGAGCATGGTATCAAACCTAATGCTTGCCTTTGTGCATTTAAGAATGCAGCAAATTTTGAAGACAGACTATGACATGTTATTTGGTGGAAAACACGTCATAGTTTTTGGAGATCTTTTGCAACTTACTCCAGTTAAAGGACAACCAGTGTTTAATACTGTGACACATGAAGACACGAAGAAGTCATTGGGAAGCATCGGAAATACAAATATTTGGTCCTTCTTTGAGTACAAGGAACTTACTACTAATATGAGGCAAGCAAACGATGAAGAATATGGAAGTATTCTGAAAGATATCAGGATTGGACTACTGACAGAAGTTGGCAAAAAAGCATTACAGAGTCGGCTGCTACATAATTTATTTCCAAAGGAAGAAATAGTTGCAGAGAAGATATACAAGAACATTGCAGAAAACAAAAGTGTCATCTGCTTAATGCCAACTCTACGTGAATGCTCAATATTCAATGAGGAGCTTTTGAAATTGGAAAAGGAAGAGATCAGGACATTGGAAGCAGTGGACAAAATTGAGGATGGAAGAATTACTGTCACAGTAACAGGCAAACTGAAAAATAAATTGGACTCACTAGAGAAGAACATCTCCAAAACAGCTGGATTAGAAAAAAATCTATATGTTTGCATGAACTGTAGAGTGTTTTTAAGGAGAAATTTGGATGTTGAGAAAGGTTTAGTTAATGGAGCGATGGGAAGAGTTGTGGGTTTTATTAATTACCAGAAAAAAGAAGGAGTTGAATGTTTAAAAATAAAATTTGATCAGATAGATGAAGTTAAAGATATTTGTCGTTGTACAGTTCGTTTTATGCTTGTGAAAGACTTATATGTACGTAGGAAGCAGTTTCCGTTTTCTCTAGCATATGCTGTAACTATTCACAAGTCTCAAGGATTGACTGTAGATTGTGCATTTGTGAACATTGGTTCAACTGTGTTCAAAGAAGGTATGGCATATGTTGCTTTGTCACGAGTCAAAACATTATCAGGTTTATTCATGATAGACTTTGATGAGTCAAAAGTTAGTGCTGATACAAACTGTGTAAAAGAGTATAATAGATTAAGAAGAAGCTATGCTCCTCATTTAGGTCAGTATCCTGTGTTGGAGAAACGTGTAGTTTCTCGTAAAAGAAAAAATGAGAATATCTGTAGTGAAGATGTAGAGAAGAGGAAAAAAAAGAGGAGTGATGTAATTGCAAGCAAAAAGAAAAAGGAAAATGAAGAACAGGTTGTAGGATGTCATTTTGAAAATAGCTCTGGTGTCAACTGCTACGCAAATGTAGTGCTGAATGTTGCATTTTATCTGGAAAGTTTGCAAGAGCAGATAATAGTAAATCAGGGAAAAAGATTCTGTTCAGAGCTGAGTCTCCTTTTTCAAAAGCTGAGTAAAGATAAAACTCAAATAGAAAGTGCTACTGACATTAGAAAACTTTTAGATGTATGTTCAGGACGAACACAGTTTTCTCAAAATGAACAGCAAGATGCACATGAATTTTTGATGTATTTTCTTCAGGTAGTGGAAGAAGAAGGAGTTCCCATTGACATTTTTTTTGGTCTCTCTTATAAATGGGAACATAGTTGTGATAATTGTTATAATATATGTGGCTCTATTGTTGATAATGAAAGGTTTATTTATTTGACATTGCCAGAGAGTAAAACAGTCACTTTTGCAAAATTAGTTAAAGATGCTAATCATAGCATGAAATGTGGTGAGTGTAATTCTGACATGTTTTCAACATTAATTTTAAAGGAATACGGACAGTATGTAATTTTAATGATGCAACGATGTAGAGCTGATGGTTCAAAATTGGATACTTTAATAAAGAAGTTTACAGGACAGCAATTATCAATTTCAGGAAAAACTTTTTTAACTGTTGCAATAATTTTCCATGATGGACCTACTGTTACTTCTGGACATTACACAGTTTATCTTAAATGTGAAAAAGGCTGGACACTGTGTAATGATTCCCAATTGATTTTCAAACAACGTTTGCCTTTTGATTTAGCAAATTCCTATCTAATCTTCCTGAAACCTAAATTTTAGAGAGACTTGGCAAGATCTGGACAAAACAATTTTACCATTTTACTGGATTACCATTGCAATTTTGTAAAAAAAAGATTTTTTAAATTATCATTTGGCCTAATGGAAAGATAACCAATTGTAATGTGGACTTTTTTAATTTTTAATGAAACTTTGAAAAACCAATAATTTAGAGATTATCGGTAACTTCTGCACATTTTAAATTTTGGAATGTTATTGGACTGCCATTGGAAATTTTTTCAAAAATGTTTTAAAAAATTACTATTTGGCCATGTGGAAAAGTAACCAATTCTATTGTGGACTTAATAAATTATTCAAAAAATTTTCGTGAACCAAAATGTTACAGAGAATCGGTGAGATCTGGACAAATTAAACTTTAGAATTTTATTGGATTACCGTTGGAAATTTATTCCAAAAAAAAATGTAAAATTACTATTTGGTCTAAAGGAAATGAAATCAGATGTATTTTGGAGTTATTTGAGATATAATATTGTGATTATACTTCTGAAACAAACATATCAGACGGTATTTTAAAGAAATAACTATTGGTATTAGATGATATTTTTTTACAATATTATGCATTTCTATAATGTTAAGTTTAAGTAAAAAAAGAATCAGGGCATTTTTAATACAATCTTTGTGATTGGTATTTTTTTTTGCCCGCTGTAAAATGATGAATGCAATTGCTTTCACAATTTATAGTGAAATGCAATATATTCTGAAAACAGCAAAAATAAGGCAAAAATATTTTTTGGAAAAAAATGTAAATATGTGTACTGTATTATAAAATGTTTTAAAAATATTAATACTTTTTTCTTTTTTTCCAGATAGATATAGAAAATTTTCGAAAACTACAAACATTTTTAAAACTATTTTTTTTAAAAACAAATGAATAAATATTTTTTCAGTGAGTATGGTAAGTCAATAATAATAATTGTAGTCTCTCAAGGACAATGTAATGTGATAAATGATTTTTAGTGTTTTAAAAAAAAAAAAAAAAAAAAGTACGCGCACCGTACGCGTACGGTAAAAAAAAAATAAAAAAAAGTTTTTAAAAACATATGTAAAAAAAAGATGAAAGATAAGGTTGGCTCTTAAAAGAACCGTTGTGTTCATGCAGGGACAGAGGAAAGGAAGCATGGGAAAATTATTCAAAGCGACAAATGTGCTGATCTATTTTGTTGTTCACTAGGGAAACACTGGTCTCCCTATGGCAAATTAGATCTTTACAAAATGTGCAATGAATATCAACCTTCCGAAATCGAGGGTTCATTTCCATAGGGCCAGCAAAAGGAGATTCTCCCCCCACAGATGAAGGGCTCACCTGACCTCCAGAAGAAGGAGTCAGCCCTGCAGATGATGGTCCAGGCTGAGCTACTGTGGATGTACTGGCTCGTCTTTCTGAAGAGTTACCTCCAAAAAGATGACCATGTGTCCTTCTGTGTACATCCTGGAGGTGTCTCTTCATGGTGTGATTCCCAAAGGAATACTTCCTGTTAGGATTACCTCTAGAAAGTACACGCTTACACAGCTTACAAGTCACTAAGGGTGCATTTACCTTTTGCTGGCCTTCAGGAAAAGTAAAATAATCCCATACATAAGAGGGCTTTTGTTTCCTCGATCTCTGCCTCAAGACAGTGCTGCTAGTGCTAGCCTCACTCTCAGAAGAGCTCTGCTGTTCTGCCATCGTATCCCAAAGACAAACCAGCTCCTTCTCCCAAGGGATCACAAGCAGAAATGAGGGGAATGGGTGTGGTGTAGGAGAGTTCTAGAACTGAAAGTAGTTTCAACCAATCAAAAGTTGTGTTTCATGATCACATGACCTACCGTACGCTTACGGTACGCTTACGGTACGCTTACGGCAAAAAGTACGCATGCGCGTAAAAAAGACACGCGCTTGCGCGCATGCGCATAACAGTCACTACCCGACACTTCCGCGTAACGTGCGCGTGTGGCGTAAGCGCGCACGCGTCCCACGCGCAGTACGCGCGGCTACGCAAAGTGCGTAACTATACGCAAGCAGCGTAGATAGATTACGGACGTTGCGTAAACCGTACGCTTACCGTGAGCTTACGGTACGCGTACTAAAAAAATATTATTTTTTTTTTAAAAGTACTGCAAATAAATTTTACATGTTTATTTTAAAAAATATATTTAAAAAACATATTAAAGAATTTTAAAAATTTAATTATAGTCTTTATAAAAGGTAAGATAATTAAATTAAAAATATGTTAGAAAAAAAAAAAAAAAAAAAAAATTAGCATTTAAAAAACCTTGCAAATTCACTGAAAAAAACCATGGGTTTCACACACGTTATAGTTAGGAATTAGCATTTAAAAAACCTTAGAAATTCAGTGAAAAAACCATAGGTTTCACACACGTTATAGTTAGGAATTAGCATTTAAAAAACCTTAGAAATTCAGTGAAAAAACCATAGGTTTCACACATGTTATAGTTAGCTGGACATTTTACTCGTAAAAAACCAATGAAATTGCCCCGTTATAGTTAGTTCAGCTAACTATAACTCGCGCGCCCGCAATGCACTGCTGATGACGTCACATATTACATCACTCATGACATGGTCAGTGACATCACTCATGACATCACTGATGACATCTCAAATGACATCACTGATGACATCACTGATGACATCATCCTTGTGATAGAGTGGTAGACCTCCTCTCACCCTAATATAACCTTTGACACACACATTCAAAAATAGAGACTAAAATTTTCAAAACAATGGACATACCAATACCAGTTACAACAACCTCTTCAGTAATTCTAAGATCCACATACACATCCACTCATTCACCAACAGTCCAATACAGTCACTCATACATGTACTCACTCATCATATGTACTCATACACCTATACATCCTGTTACACAATGCCACTCATGCATAGAGTTACTCACACACATAGTCACTCGTGCTAATAAAGAATCAAACATACATTTACTTGCATATACAGTTATACACACACCACCATACTTACTTCTACGGAAACTTACACATACTTAGTCTTTTAAACAATCACTTATAGAAACACATACTTATTCATACAGGAACTCTTCCAATCTCTCACCCTTGCATATACTCACATATATACACCAATAGTCACATATACTAGTTTTAAACATATGTAGTTACTCATAAAGACACTATTGAGACAGTCATTCACTCACTAACACACCCATACACACACTCATCCACCCATGCAGTCCTGCACACATGGTCTGTTCAACACATACAAACAGTGAGTCACTCATTCATGCACCTATGCACTACGTAATACCCCCCACCGAACCATGCAGACACTCAGACTGATACTCAAAAAACCAACTAATAACCTATATAGACACCCATGTAGCTACTCACCAACCCATGCAGCCACTTATACACAAAGTGAGAGACTGATTCAGATATATACATATTTAAACATTACTCACTAAGCCATGTATTCACTAAGATACACTTAACCCCTTCGATGCTGCGCAGATTCCGCCGCTGTGCTGACGGAATCTTGCGCGGGTGTGGTCATGACGGAATGGTTCCGTCCTGAGCACAGCTCAACCGTGGGTCATGACGGAACCATTCCGTCATGAGCACCGAAGGGGTTAATCAGTCAGTTAAACAATCAATTTTTCAAAAACAAATCATCCGTTTAGACACTTATATACCCATTTATTCTTCCATCGACCTTGAGATATACATATATAAAACATATTTAATTTTCAGAAAAACACACATTCACTGGATGATGTCATCAGTGATGTCATTTGAGATGTCATCAGTGATGTCATGAGTGATGTCACTGACCATGTCATGAGTGATGTAATATGTGACGTCATCAGCAGTGCATTGCGGGCGCGCGAGTTATAGTTAGCTGAACTAACTATAACGGGGCAATTTCATTGGTTTTTTACGAGTAAAATGTCCAGCTAACTATAACATGTGTGAAACCTATGGTTTTTTCACTGAATATATATATATATATCACCTCTACTATAGCTGACAAAGTTCACATATCCAATCAATAGGTAAAACTTTGTTAAAACAGTTCATTTTCACAAACGGCAACGCTTCTGCTGTGCTATGCCAATACAGTGTTATTTTCTTGCTCACCTGGTGGCTGGAAAGGCAGTTGAGATGTCATCAGTAGTAATGGAATATATGGTTTCTAATTGGGTCAAGTTCCTAGCTCACCATCCTGACCTGCCCATTCATTCTTAAGCAACCATGATAAAAGAACGAGGCACCCACTGTCTGCAGACAACCGCAGATAGAGTAAATTCCATTTACTGGGCCAGTTGACTTTAATGTTTCTGGAAAAGCAAGTAGTAGCGTCTTCTTCCTATTTAATTAAAGATAGATTCATGTGTCCGCAGAAACAGCTCAGGCATGTATGACACTTTTATATAACTGATGGGCAACTGCACCAGAGTTCTACCAAGAGACCCCTGGCTCTTAACCTCTCCCTCCTCCCTCTTACCTATTTCAATTCCAGCAGCTCCAATGGGAACTTGGGGAGCAGCCAACTACAGGGAGATCTGCCCCCTGGGGTTTTTGGGTAAGTGGTGCAGTCCAGAGAATGCACTGGGGATTTGGGCTCCCTTTGTGCTACTTTCGTAGCCCAACATATGTATATCCTGCCATTTTGGGTGCCAGACACCATTTTGTCATGGTAGTGCAGTGGCTGGTACATAGTCAAGAGCATTTCTTCAGCGAGGAGCGTTCTGTGAGTGCATTTGGTTAATTAGTTACAGTTGGGCATCACGTTAGTTTCAGCGTGTAATTTCTCATTTATCCTACCTGATGGCAGTGCTTGCTGAGACAGGAGACGACAAGGTGGCCCAGGCCAAGTGGCTGTTGGCTGAGGCTGGGCATCTTGACCTGTTGCAGGACGGGGCACAGCAATACTGGGGGCAGCCCTCCCACAAGGCCACCAGTGGCGTTGTGGTGGTGGTAATGGCCTGTGCGTCCCCATGCAGGCCGCAATATCTGAAGATGACACAGGTAAGCGATAAGCGCAGCTCTTGCACTCAGATAGTGGCTCCGAACAAGGGGGCGGGCTTGAAACAGTGATTATGGTATGCTCAAAAGCGGGGGCTGCGAGGTGCCAAATTACACAAAGGTATGTCACAAGGCTTCCCAGAGTAGGAAGGAGGCCTTGCAGGGCACCACTGTAGCCGCACAGTGTGAGGCATCCCGGAGTAAGAGGGAGGCTACGCCCATGCAGGGACGGCGCGGGCCTTTAATGGAGGCTCTACAGGCCGGAAAATAATGGAACCAGTTTCAGGGCAGTGGGAGGGCTGGCTGGAAAAAAAAATACGGGAGCTGTGCAGGAACATGGACTCAATCCAACCCCTTCCTTCCATAGACTTCAGGGAAATGTTTGAACAGTGGGTGGGTGTGGGAGCAGAGGGGAACAACCTTTACAACGCAACTTTTACAACGCACTACACTTACAACGCATTTTTTACAACGCAAAATCCATTACAACGCATTCCATCACAACGCATGACACTACAACGCATTTTTAAAAACTACCTTTACAACGCATTCCATTACAACGCATACTACCTTTACAACGCATACCATTACAACGCATAATATTACACTACACTATCCAACACTTACCCTACTGTAGCACCCCCTGGAGTTAGAATAGTAATTTTTACCCCTACACTATCCAACACTTACCCTACTGTTGCACCCCCTGGAGTTAGAATAGTAATTTTTACCCCTATACTATCCAACACTTACCCTACTGTTGCACCCCCTGGAGTTAGAATAGTAATTTTTACCCCTATACTATCCAACACTTACCCTACTGTTGCACCCCCTGGAGTTAGAATAGTAAGTTTTACCCCTATACTATCCAACACTTACCCTACTGTTGCACCCCCTGGAGTTAGAATAGTAATTTTTACCCCTATACTATCCAACACTTACCCAACTTTTGCACCCCCTGGAGTTAGAATAGTAATTTTTACCCCTATACTATCCAACACTTACCCTACTGTTGCACCCCCTGGAGTTAGAATAGTAATTTTTACCCCTATACTATCTAATACTTACCTTAAATGCAATTTAATATTATGCGTTGTAATGGTATGCGTTGTAAAGGTAGTATGCGTTGTAATGGAATGCGTTGTAAAGGTAGTTTTTAAAAATGCGTTGTAGTGTCATGCGTTGTAATGCAATGCGTTGTAATGGATTTTGCGTTGTAAAAAATGCGTTGTAAGTGCATGCGTTGTAAAAGTGTGCGTTGTAACGACATACATCCGGGAGCAGAGGAAGGGGGCAGATGGACAGGAATTCTGGGAGAGGGATGTGAATAGCATTGACTGGGGCAGGGACAATGGCTGCCCAGGGCCACTGCGGGGGCTAGGGCCATCCTACGCAGGGAAGTCAGGGAGGGGTCAGCTGGAGCCCCCTTTGGAGCCATGTGGTGAACTTTAAGTGGCACATGAGCATGCATGGGGCCAGCCCTGCTGGTTAATCACAGTGGATAGTTTGGAATGGAGGGAAGGGGAAGGGGCGGGGAAGGAAGAAGGTAGACCCAGGTTGGGGACTGCAGCCAGCGTCTGGGCAGTGAAGCCACTGGGCAAGGTATATCGGAGGGCGGGTCATGAGGGGGCAGAGGGGGGTTATCGGTAGGTGACTTTGGGGAAGGTGAGGCCAGGTTGGCAAGTTTGGGTCATTCTAGGGGCACCAGCGCCCCACTATGTAGCTAATTGAGGGAGTGGTTCGGAGAGTCGACAGTGGGGGTGGTACCAGTTACCAGTACAACAGACCACGTTTCTCCTTTTTTTAGGTTGGGGCACAGTTTGGGGGCAGACTCAGGAGAGCTATGTGCTGCTCAATAGTGAAGAGGTTAGGAGACAGTGCGGCCCGTGTGGCTAGCTGAAATTCGGTGATACACGGCAAGATCACATCCACGGGACCAGAATGACCTTGGCAGTGCAACGGGCGGAAGGATTCAGTGCATACTCCGAAAGTCTGGATTACGGGACTATGCATTCTGCATCTGTAAGATGATGGAGAAGTCAAGTTATGACCCCCCCTGGGTAGGTTTTCAAGTGATCGTATTGCACATGCGCTTGACCCCTTTCAGGAGCGGTTTGACAATGATGCGCACAGATAGTCAGGGGTAGAGTTGAGCAGACATTTCTAGATTATAACTTTGAGAGTCTGGAGGAAGGGTAATTGAAGGAAGATAGCAAAAAGCAGGCAGATGTCTTACAATGGTAGCAAGAAGAGGCCTTAAGGGGTCCTCTACACCTACTGTATTTCAGGAGTCAAGTGCCTGACAACACTCAGGAGGATGGGATGAGACCTGGCGGCAGCAGACGTTGGCGAAGCCATGGGCCCCCAAGCGGTGCCAGGTAAAATGCTGAAATATGAGTCACACACATCTAGCTCCGGGCCAAAAGGGGTTAAGAATAAAAAGCCCACGGCAAGCTGGGATGCCCGTACAAAAATGGTGTCTGTTGTGGTAAAGGCAATGGAGCCTCATGAAAGCGGGGAGGCCTGCTTAAATATGGTGTCTATAGGGATTGAGGCCAGAGAGCCTCATGACAGCAGGGAGGCCTGCTTAAAGATGATGTCTATTGCGGTTGAGGCTGGAGAGAACCGCCTAAGGAAAGATCGTTATATGGGGACACTGGTGTTGGTACTGTGGACCTCCCTGTGCACACGGATAAAGATAGGTTGACGCAGAAGGGGAGTCACCAAGAGATCTAATCCAAATGGCTGCAGAGAATAAGGTTATTGATGCCAGAAAGGGTGTAGGACAAGAGGGGACTCAGTTGGGTGACACCAAGACGGACTCAGGTGACAAACTGGAGAGCAAAGAGGTCAAGTTAAAAAAACTACCTTACATGGGGACATCCAAGTCATTGAGGAAGCATCTCATGCAGGTGATTAAAGAGGATTTGGAAAGGGGAGTATGTTAGAGATTCTGAAACTCTTGCATAGGGAGCTTAGGACCAAAGAGGGCTCGAAGGAGGAAGAGTTGGAAATGTCCAAGCGGCTGAGGGTGCCCTTGACAATAGAAAACTGAACAGCTGCATTTCTTTATTTATGCAAGAAGTACCCGGAGAGGTAGGTGGCACTCTTTTAATACATAGACCTGATTAGGAAGGCACAGTTGAACTACGGGTGCTATGTAGGGGCACATTATGAAGAATAATTCTGGGCTAGGTTAGCGGTGGATCCGGACACTCAGTGGGGGAACTGGACATGGACTTATGGCAACACACTGTGGGCCTGGATACATTCTACAAAACCATTTTTATGGCTATAGGATTGCCAATAATGTACAAGCCCTTTCAGGGGCACCCCACTCAGGGAGGGGTGGGGGTTACAAACAAGGATCTGGGTAGCCAGGTCGGGGCCTGCTAAGAATACAACAAAGGACTGTGGACAAGGGAAATTTGTAAGTCCCGCCATGAGTGCTCGAAGTGCTCAGGGAGACATCTATTGGTCGCCTGCTTTAGTGCAGTTATGCCAAGGGCTATGGTCAGCAACAAGGGGCCCAGGGTGGGCAGCATGAGGCACCTCAAGGGCAGTACTATGGTCAGGTCATGGGATTCAAGTCTGGCAGGGGGGCACATGGACCTGGGGGGGAAGGGCTCGTACTTAGACTTGCCTTTTAGCTTTCATGTTAAGACATGACGGAGGATGCTAGATTACTGCTAGGAGGCTTTACGGGCAGATTTAGACTTGATTACAATGGTCCAAGGGTACACCACTGGGCTGCTAATTTGAAGTCCACCAGTGACCATGCCCAAGTGGTATGGGATAAATTACACAAAGGTATCTAGGAGGGTAGGATGGGAGGGTCCCTGAGGATTGGCCAATGGAGTACCTCATAGTATCTACCATTGGAGTGGCACCTAACATGATCCAAGACTGTTTAGGCTGATCCGGCACCTTACATGGCCTGAGGGACAGTCCGTGAGTGACTTCATTCTGTCAGAACAGGTCTCGGTGACATATTCCTCTGTGGACGTGGTCCTAGCTTTAGTGGAGAAGGTTGGACAGAGGGCACTGATGGCTAAGAGTGACATTAAGTCTGCCTTTCAATTGTTGCTAGTACACCGTGCTGATTTTCGGCTGCTGGGCATACAATTCGAAGGACACTGCTTTATGGACAAGGCGCTCCCAATGAAATGTTCCATTTCATGTGCTTTGTTTACATGTTTTAGCACATTTCTTCAGTGGCTATTCATCTGGCACATAGGTTATGACCTTATGATGCACTACCTGGAGGAAGTTTTCTTTGTAGGTGCTCCCAGTTCCAAAGACTGCCAGCGCTTGCTGGATAACTTCCAGGATCTCATGGTTGACTTGGGTATTCACCCAGCCCAAGAGAAGACAGTAGGTGCAAGTACAGTACTGTTCTTTCTGGTTATTGAGACTAATTCAATAGCAATGGAGGTCTGGCTGCCAGAAGATAAAAAGAGTAACATGCTGACTCTTAAATGCAATGCTGGTAAAATGGAAGGTGATGTTGAAAATATTACTGGGGATCTGAACTTCACCTGCAGAGTAGTGAGAGCATGGAGGACTTTCTGCAGAAGGCTAGGTTAGTCTCTGTCCGTCTACCCTTACCTCACCATCACGTTTGATTGTCAACAGGTGTGAAAAAGGATCTGAGAATGTGCAAGGCCTTTTTGAAGTCATTAATGGGATTCTGTTGACAACATTAACGGATATGGAGTGGGAGGCCCAAATAGTTTCTGATGTAGCGGAAGATTGCAACTTTGGCATGTATTGGAAGCAGCAGTGGTGCATGGAAGAATGGCCACAGAACTGGAAGGAGGGTAAGCGCATCATTGCCTTCTTGGAATTATTTCCTCTGGTGGTAGCTATAGTGCTATGGGGAAACAGCTACCCACGGGAGAATTATTTTTCTTGTTGACAATTGTCCTTTGTACAGGTAGGCAACAGACAGTCCAACAGAGAGCCGCAGTTGTGGCAGCTGCTGCGGGTTTTTGTATTGTACTGCTTGAGACTTGATATAGATTTTAGAACCTGACACATTCCTGGTGTGGACAATGACATTGCAGATGCCTTGTCTCGTTCACAGTGGGAGAGGTTCCATGGGCTTGCCATGGAGGCAGACCGAGTGAAGACACGAATGGCACAGGAACTTTGGTCACTAGGAGAGAGAGGATGCTCCAATTGGTAGCTGAGTCTTTTGCCACTTCTACAATGAGGGTATACCTTCAAGCCAAGGTGGAATTTTTAGCAGAGCAGTGACGAGGTCACAGGAGTGGGAGAGTGTGGAAGATGTTGTATAATTCATACTCTGCCTCATAGAGAAGGGCCAGTCTAGGGTGACAATTTCGGGCAAGTTGTTGGGTATTACTTTCATGGGCAAGCTCTTATGGAGCTACGCCCTGCTGAGCAAAGGCTTTGCAGCTTGGGCAGACTCTGGTGGCAGAGTATTTAGGCACTAGGATGGCAAGCATGTTACCTCCTTTTAGTTGTTGGCTGTTTTGCGCAAGACGCTGGGGTTGTTTGGTTTAGATCCAAGCCGTTTTGGGACTCACTCATTTAGGATTGGGGCAGCGACAAAAGCGGGTCGGCAGGGTTGGGGCCAAAGGAGGATTATAGAAATGGGTAGATGGTCATCAATCTGCTTTTGTGGGTATGTTCGGGGGGGGGGGGTTAATGAGGGGAAGTAAGATTCAGGTTGTCAACTTTGCTTCTTTTTCAGGTTCTATCCCCGGGCCCCAGGCAGCATGGATGAATATATGGCGTGTAGGCCTGGGCTAAAATTCCGTTCCGCTCGCGGAAATTGCGATAATTTGACATTTTCACGTTCCGCGGAGAGTGCGAAAATGTCAAAATTTCCGCAATCCGCATTTTACCGGAAATTTTTTGCTTGCTCGCGCTGTAAAATAATACATTCTCGCGTGCGCGCGATCGCCTTACCTGAATCCCCGCGTTCGCCGACAAGTTTTCCCGATCCGGTCGCGTTCTCCACGAGATGTTGGATTGTTGGTAGCCATTTGCGCTGTCTCGCGACAGTTCGCGCCCGCAGTAACGTCATTTGTCGCGCGATCACGTCGTTCTTCTCGCGATCATGCACCGCGAGACAAGTGAAAACAAGATGGCCGTGCCCGCGAGCAACCGCATGGGTAAGTTGGCGAGCCGCGACCACGCAGAAAATACCGCGAACGGGCGGGAAAAAAACTTCCGCATCGTCGCGAAATTTCCACGTGTTTGCGGAGATTTTTAACATTTTCGCAAATTCCGCCACAATGGCTTGTGGGCCACTCCTTAGTGAAATGGGCAGAGCGGCACGCTAGGGCAAGAAATCATGGCCTGAACTTGGGATTCAACAAAACCTTATATTCTATCACTTGGCTGGGAAAAGGGGGTATGCGGTGGGGAGAACTCATTCCCAGTCTGATTAGGCATCTAGTGGGAGGAAAATGACCTGACGTGGTCCTTATTTATGTGGGGGAAAAGGGCCTGGTGGTTCAGAAAGGTTTTGCCACTTTTCAAGGCTATGGAAGGGGATCACAATGTATGTGCAATCTAGGCATGAAAGCTAATCATTCAAAGTAATTTATTTTAGTAATAGGCTCACAACAACAAAACAATCCGCAAATTACTACCGAAGGGGGAAAAATGGGGGTTGTCGATTCTTTTAATTATCTAGGGATTATGTTTGACACTCAATCTAAGTGGTAAGAGATGATTGATAATAGAGGAACTCAGATGGAAATAAACATCGGGGCCTTAACTAAGTTCAATAAAAAAAAACTGGTTTAAAACCAATAGACTTCATAGAAACAGTGTACCAAGCCAAGACTGTATCTGGTGCCACTTATGGGGCAGCTGTTTGGGGCATGAACGATTGTACAAAACTGCAGATTATTGAAGATAACTTTAAAAAAAGGGTCCTTTCACTACCAAAGTCATGTGCCAACTACAAGTGTCACATGGAATTGAGGGCCGCTTATATCACCGATATATTTGCAATGGCCCAGATTCTAATGTGGCACTCAATATGGTGAAAGGAGACCCTTGCTTTGACAAGAGACATCATGAAGGAGTCTTGAAACTAGATGGGGTAGGTAATATTACTTGGTTAACTTATGTTGAATCAACATTGAAGGCAGTTGGGCTACTTTTTTCTGGATCCTACTAACTGCAGTTCCATATCTAAAACTGACTTAAAAGCCCGATTACTTTCTAATCGACAGATAAGAAGGGAGACTACAAACATTAATCTTTCAACAGTTAAAACCTATTTGGCCTCCCCTAGTATACATTTAATGGATTCAAACATAACATATTTATCTTTTGCCACTAATGTGCAACATAGGTACATTCTGGTGAGGTTTCACTTAAATTACATTCCACTTATGTTGGTTTTCCCCCGTAATGTGTATGTGGGTGCCGCTCGCCGCATTTGACCGCAGGACACTTGGAAGCTGGTCATTCTCCCTGCCTGGGACCGCTGATTTTAAAAGGACACTGCATTTGGGGTGGCTGTTCTGTACCATCCCGGGACTGCGAGGACCAGGGTGCTCGCTGTTGCGCTGACCCAGCACACCTGTGTCCTCTTCCCGGCCCCTCCCCCATCAAGCTTTTTACCTCTCGCGGCCCCCGCTTCGCGGGAGCCGCTCGCCGCATTTGACCGCAGGACACTTGGAAGCTGGTCATTCTCCCTGCCTGGGACCGCTGATTTTAAAAGGACACTGCATTTGGGGTGGCTGTTCTGTACCATCCCGGGACTGCGAGGACCAGGGTGCTCGCTGTTGCGCTGACCCAGCACACCTGTGTCCTCTTCCCGGCCCCTCCCCCATCAAGCTTTTTACCTCTCGCGGCCCCCGCTTTGCGGGAGCCGCTCGCCGCATTTGACCGCAGGTCACTTGGAAGCTGGTCATTCTCCCTGCCTGGGACCGCTGATTTTAAAAGGACACTGCATTTGGGGTGGCTGTTCTGTACCATCCCGGGACTGCGGGGACCAGGGTGCTCGCTGTTGCGCTGACCCAGCACACCTGTGTCCTCTTCCCGGCTCCTCCCCCTTTCTCCACGCCTGACCAGTATATGAGCCCCGCCCCTACGCGCCAGCGGAACGCGCCCGGAGCGAAGACCGGGCAAAGAGCGGGCCGTTTGAGGCCGTTAGAGGACGAAAGAGGCCGGGCCAGGGCCATACCCCTTAGATCTTTTCCGGAACAAGAGGGATAATTAAAGGACCCCTTTAAGAAGAGATGTCGACAAGAGAGACAAGGAGCAAAAGTGCCATGGCTTCCACGACCACATCAAAGGGAACATTGGATAATTATTTCGTGAAAGCAGGGTCATTGTTAATTGAGGACATCACGCTCCTTGAAAGGCGAATATCCCAAGAGCTGGACTGGGTGCGGAGATCGTCTATGGGCCCTTTGGCCCAGGCCAAGTCGCCTGTGGTAAGCTCAGAACTCACCACGCCGGACATATTGGTGGATGACATTAATGATTTATCTGAGTCATTGAATATATTGAATTGTACTTCCCAGGCAAGTAGTAAGGACCCTAGTGATTCTGTAGATTTTAGTATACTAACTCTTCCCGGAGCCCAACCCCACCCTACAACTACTATAAATCCTACACTAGATCCTGACACTACTAATCCCTCAGGCTCTAAATCAAATAAGCGAAGTGGAATTAGTGAGGGAGCGATTCCAAAAAAACGTGGAGGGCTTAAGGGCAAAAGAAAGCAAAACACCATAGTTCCACCCACAAACATGCCACCAAAAAGTTCCCGCTTAACTACCAGGGAAAAACCGCAATCAGGTAGAGCTGAGCTCATGCCTTTGAACTCAGCAAAGAAGACAAGTAACCAATCCAATTTAACCCTACCTGAATATATCGAGGAGGATGTCACCCTTGCGGACATAGGTGCTCTCATAAGAAATCTCTTAAGCCCGTTGGAAGAAAGACTAATAAAGATGGAGGCCAGGCTAGTGGTCATAGAAAAATCAACAGTCCAACTAGCAGATAGCCTGAAAATAGCCAATAAAGGTAGAGCAAAGGCTTCCGACAGGGTTGCTCAAAGGGATTCCCCCCAAATTACATACCAAGCTAAAAGTGCCTCACACATAGCCCAACAGGCAGTATCTATCTCGCCTACCTGTATTATTACTGACCTGATGGCAGATGTTGTAAATAAACATGTTAATCAGTTTAATCACACATCTCCCCCCCCTACGAGGGTAGTTCAAACTGGGGAGAGCAAATCTGCTTCTACCAATCCATCTAATGATGCGAAATTTCTGACGAAGGGTGCCAATGAGAGAACAAATCCTGGACCAATACATCTCCCCCCAGAGGCAGTACCATACACTGTTGTGTTGGTGGGGGTTCCAGAATTGAACTCCACCTTAAAAGAATCCACTATCTCTCTTAAGAACAAGGTGATAAATTGGTTATGTACGTATAGGCCGCTCCCGGAAGGTATAGTGAGCCCCGTTCTTATGGTAAGAAGGGTCCCGTGGGTGGGTAACTCTACTAAATCCATAAAGGGCGACTGCGTCATAGTTAATTTTAAAGACCAAAGGGCCGTCCACCACATATGTGGGTGGCCCAATGACGCAGAGGGGACCACCATTCAATCTCTACCCCTCTCCTTCTTCTATCCTCCCCTGGCATACGATAGAGAGGATGAGACATGGGGGGCACAGATACAAAGATCGATCAGGTGGGGAGATCACAAGAAAAGGGGAGCCACCTATTATCCCAGAAGACCATATCTAGGGAACCCCGAAATTAATACATACCATTCACACCAAGAGAGGTTGGGTGAGGAGTTGCTAAGAGGATGGAGAGCACCACCCGATCCTCGCAGGCAGGAACTTGTCCACTACACACCCAGTATGATAGACGAGGGATGGGAAACCTGCCACGGTAGAGGTAGCAACCGTGGCGCAGAAATGCAAAATCAATACTCCCGGAGACCCCCCCACTACTTCCATCTCCCACTCCAGAATAGATATAGCCATTTAGATATGGTGGACTGACTGCTCATATACGCAAGTGGGAAATCTAATTCTGCAGCAGGGGAGATTGTGGAGGAAGCTAACCTAGGAACAAAGCTGCTTAACCCCCCCGAACACCATGTGGCTCTGAACAACCCGGCTGCCGCGGCACGCCATGTTGTGGAGGGAGATATGAACACCCCACTAACAAACATAGAGGTAACGATCAGAGATAAAGGGGACGCTTGTACTCATACCACCATTTGTAGTACCAGGTCCCATTCATTAAAAATACTATCTTGGAACGTGGCAGGCCTGGGAAACAAGTTTGACTCCCAGGATTGGACCGAATATACTGATTCCAAGGATCTATGTATGTTTCAGGAAACATGGGAAAGAGAGGAACATGAGAGGCGGGGCTTCGCAGTATTCTCCATTCCTGCGAAATGGGGGGGAAGGGGGCGCCCATCCGGCGGACTTGAAACTTGGGTCGGTATCCACTTGGGATGCAAGGCTACGCGTTTCCCAGTGGAATCCGAAGATATACTTGTGGTACTATTGGAATGGCATCATTCTTGTAGACTGGCGGTGGTAAATGTCTATTCGAGGCCGGTTAATATTTCAAAGGAGTCTCCCACCATCGACAAATTAACGGATCTCTTGGCGGAGCTCCCCCAGGGGTTCCCTTTTATAGTAGGTGGGGACTTGAACTCCCATTATGAACCTTTACCAGGTCTTTTAGATGGGGCCTGTCTAGAGGAAGAGGTAAGATGGCGAGTACCATCATAAGTATCTATCCCATCAAAGGCTTGGAGCCCATTGGCAGTACAGATTACTGCCTTAACAATGAGACATGGGCTTAGGGCCTGTAATGGGCGAGCCAAATCCGACATCCCGAGCAAACCTACATTCAACCGAAAAGGTAGGGAATCAAGACTAGATTATATTTTAGTACAGCTTTCCTCTTGGTCACATGTCGCAGACTTTAGGTTCATGGATAGACAAGACAGTGACCATAATGTTTTGGAATTGGACTTTCTCCTTCCTACCCGACCCGGCGGGGAAGGAGAACTCCCCAAGCCAAATTCTGACCTAGTTCTTGAGAGTAACAGAAAAAGAATTAAGTGGGAAAAATTAGCAGCCAGTACAGATAAGCTTCCCCGGTTTTATAATAATTTTATCGCTACTTTGGAGAAGATGGCGTTTTTAAGTGAAAAACCAAGTTCTGTGGCCAACAATGAACAAATATGGCTGCACCATGAAGAACTTGTAAAGTTTTTATCCGCAGATTTATTTAATAATGGTCCGAGGAGGGGGGGTGGAAGGAGCCAGTGCACTTGGTATAATGCGGCGTGCCGTAGTGCAAGGAGGGATCTCCTGCTGAGTATCAAGAATCGTAAAGATAGGTCGGAGATTCAAACCAGGAGACGAGATTACAAGAGGCTCATTGCCAATGCTAAAAAAGAATGGGACCAGAATAAGTGGGAAGAACTTGCAAGATCCTTGGCCTCTATGGATTCAAGGAAGTTCTGGCGAACTGTCAGTTCAGGTTCTGGAGAATTAGCTACGGTAATAGAGCCAAATATTTCATCGAAGTCCTGGCAGGAGCATTTTCAATCCCTGTACACAGAGGCCCCAGGATGTGGGGGCAGTAGTCCCATTCTGTTAGCTGATAATTGCATGACAGGGGATCCATTAACAATAAAGGAAGTTCGGCTTGCCATAACAGGCCTGTCAACCGGAAAGGCACCCGGACTGGACGGTCTCCCTGGTGATCTTTTTAAACAGGAGCCAGATATATGGGCCCCTTACTTTCTGGTCCTATTCAATGCGATTTTAAAGGGCATGCAGGTACCCCGTACTTGGCTGGGCGCAGAGGTGGTCCCGATCTTCAAGAAGGGTTCGCCTCTGCTCCCATCCAATTACAGGCCCATCAGCTTGATAGATGTTTCGCAGAAACTCTTTGGAAGGCTTATCCTAGATCGATTGGAGAATTGGATAGAGGAAACTGCCACTATGAGTCCGTTTCAGGCTGGTTTCAGAAAGGGGGTATCTACTACGGACCAAATTTTTCGGCTAAGTCTTATTTACTGGAGGACGGCACTTGTCGAGGGGGGTTGCCTGTACACGATATTCGTGGATTTACGGGCTGCCTTTGACCTGGTGCCTAGATCCAAACTCTGGAGCGTCCTGGGAGATATGGGAGTCCCGCCAGACATACTGGCCATTCTGATCAAATTACACCAGGATAATTTTGCGCAGGTCAGGTACGGGAGGTTAGGAGGCCTAACGGAGAAATTCCCCGTTGACAGGGGGGTGAGGCAGGGTTGTGTGCTTGCACCTACCCTGTTTTGCCTCTTTGTCAACGGGGTTATTGACCATTTGTCCAGGTTAGATGATATCGCTGCCCCCAAATTGAATGGCAGCAGGGTGCCCGCCATAATGTTTGCGGATGATACCCTGCTGCTTTCTAAATCACCCATGGGAATTCAGCGGATACTCGACGGGTTCCTAGAGTTTTGTACTAAGAGGGTTCTTGAAATAAACGCCTCAAAGACAAAATTTATGATCTTGAACCCCACTCCCTCCACACGCCCCAATCCTTTGTTAGGCACGGCGCGTCTGGAGAGGGTTACCACATTTGAATATCTGGTGGTAACCCTGAATGAGAAAATGACATGGGGAACTCATACGACTAGGGCAAATTTGAAGTTATCCCAGAAGACGGGGGGCATCCTGAGAATGGTGGGTAAATTCATTTACCGCCCACTGGGCCCTATGATACAGATTTATAAATCCCAAGCACGGGGCTCAGTTGTATATGGGGCGGAACTTTGGGGCCATGTTTCTGTAAAAATCCTATCAACTACAGAAAACAAATTCCTTAAACAGCTAGTGGCCCTTCCCTCGAGCACACCATTGCTTCCACTCAGATTGGATCTAGGTTTGAGGCCAATTGCTGAGGAGCTAGGTTTAAAGCCTTTAGCTTTTTGGCGACGAATATGGAGCAGCCAGGACCTTGGTGATTATAGAAATGAGCTTCGAGAGTTCCTGGCCCTACCAAATACCAGTAACATCCCTTGGTTAAAATACATAAGGAGCACATGCGAAAGTTTGGGTCTTCCGGAATTATGGACTGACCCTGCTACCGCAAGTAGGAGGATCTCCAGGAAGGCACTCTCACAACTTTATTACCAGCAGAAGTTGATCATCGACATAGGTAATACACGGGTGGGATCATTGACCCATACATTTTTACAATTCAAAGATTCCTACCAAATGGAAAGTGTATTAGATGGTATGAGTCCTGCGTTGGCAAGAAAACTATATCTTCATTGGAGATATGGCTCCTTGCCATTGAGGGCCTTCATTAGCTCTTGGTCCAACCCACCAGCAGTAGAGCAGTGCCCAGCATGCACCCATCCCTCTGAGAGTGACTTACATGTACTCTTCTTTTGCAAAGCTTATCAACGTGCGAGGAGGTACTGGCTCCTGCCTATTCTTAAAAATATGGGCTTTAGGAAATATCTCCCCGCGTTTAGAATTCTCAAAACTGACATGTCACCTCCGATCGTTTTTGCTGTAGCAAAGTACTTAATGGCTATGTGGCACATAGGATCGCGGGTTCTAAAAGAGGGGGATACTGTATAAAGTCTCAAGATATTGGTCTATTTTTAGTATGGATTATAATGCCTGTAACATGCAATTTTGAGCTTGTGTGCAATTAAAAAAAAAAATTCTTAACAATATTGTAAATTTTAAATTTTAAACAATGTTATGTATTTTTATCTTTGATGGTCTAAATGACCGAGAATAAAGATTAAAACTTGACTTGTATGTTGTTTCTGAACTTCCATTCTGTACCTGTGATAAGCGATCTGTACAGGATGATATACACTTTTTGTTTTTCTGTAAATTTTATCATGATGAAAGAAAAGATTTATTATCCCTATTATGCGGAAAATGAATTTCAATCAGTGTTGTGTAGCCTTTTATTATCTGCAGTTACTACCTGATCCTTTTATCTGCTTTTCTCTAGCGTCCTTCTTATTATCGCAATTAAAAAAGAGGTGTACATCCAGCTAAAATCACATACCCATAAATGAAATGAACGTGATATTGCGTAAATAATTACGAATTTATATTTTTAAATGTAATAGTTTTTAACATTGTTTATATTTTAACTGTGTTGTGATGCTGTGAAATGTCTTTTTAATATGTAGTATACTTTTTATGCCTATTTTGTTGGCGAAATAAAGTTATTCTGACTGACTGGAAGGGGATCTAAAGGAGATCCATTGGTTATCGGGGATTGTCACATTATGTGGACCACTGGCGTAGCTAGGGGGGGGCGGTGGGGGCGGTCCGCCCCAGGCGGCACTAAATTGGGGGTGGACAAAGGCATTCAGATAAGGCTCGGCTTGCTTTCGTGGACGTTCGGGGACGGGCAGAGAAGGAATAGGACTCGGGCAATGTCCTCTTCTTTTTTGTGCTGGCAGCTGTCCCCCCTTTCTTTCTATTATTCCCTCTCTTTCTGTCTTGCTCCTTACTTAATGAAAACCGTGACTTGAAGAAACGGTTCACAACCTCTCTTTCCTTCTTTCATTTAGTTGCTTCTCTGTGAAATGGATCCAAAAAAGAAAAACACTCTTGCGGGAAATGCCCTTTTCTGACATTTTTCTATTCCAAAGTGCAGCGGGATGGAGAGAAATAGAAGGTTTTAAATATGAAAAATAAATACATACCTAAATAAAGCAAGACAGTTGCAAAGTGGCCAGATTGGTTGTATTCACATCCAAATACATCAGTCTCACTTTACAGAGTTTGCTAGTGAAGCGGTACTTTTGTTTTCTAGTCTTTCTTTGAACAGCATTGTTGTCCCTAGGTGGGAAAGTGCACCATTCCTGGCAGGACTGAAATACCTGGTTGATGGGTGGATTGGAAAACAAAATGTGTACCATGGCTCTGTTTATGGATGTGGTCTTTTTAAACCATACTGCTTACGTTTTGTAAGGAGATAAGCAATGGACTTTGAAACGGTTCCCTTTAGGGCCCTGTAGTCATGTCCTTAACTTTTCAGGTAAAACCACTCGCTGATTTCTGAATAGTGAGTGAGAGATCGTTAAGGTAACCAAGTTGTTTCTGCTTACATATCACATGCTTTACTTAATCTTGCATTCCCTATGAGTGTTTGCTTTTACTTTTTTTTTAGGCAGCATATTACTCTTATCAAGTGCATAATTTGAATTGAGCCACATCCAAGTGTTTATAGCCGGCACAATTAGGTTGTAACTGAGGGCAGTGCGAGTTTCTCTCAGTGGGGCAGTATGGTGTTCAATGGGGGAGAGGATGTGGCACTATGGCCAGAGATGTCGAATTTGGAACTGGGGAACTGGGTTCAGCCTTCATGACCAGTCCACCAGACCACTCTACTGAGGGAGCATATTCCCATGCTAGACCTTAGAAGGCCCCACTAGACCTTAGAAGGCTTGATGTCTTAGCACAAGCAGGTGTAGCCTAGTGGTGTCAATTGTGAGTTAACCGTGAAGGCCTGTCCACCACAATCCATACTGAAGTTCATCTCCAGTCTTGCAGGCAGGCCTACGAAGCAGCACACCCTAGAGCAACAGTGATCCAGTCACATGAACCTTGAGCAGGTTAGGGCGGTGCAAGCGGTGTGACCGCACTGGGTACCTATTTCGGGTGGGTGCGTAGTGTTTGCAAGTATATTATGGTTTAAAAAAAACTTGCTGGCTTCTTCCTGGCCTCCAGCAATTTTCAGAAACAATAAAAATGTCATGATAACTTCGGTGATTAATGTTCTTCCTAGTGAGAGATCCCAGTTTTGTCTGGTGGAAGGGTTGACTCCTGGAAAGGTAACACAGAGGGTTAATGTGCCTGCTGCAAAGAACATGTACCATGCAGATCACAAAGTGCACTGCTTTAATGGGTGGTCAGCTGTAGGTGATGGATCGCTGAACAGTGTCATGTATGTGCATGTTTGCATTGTGCTGAGGGGATTACCAGGTAATTGTTCACGCAGCTCTCTGATGGATGTCACATACGGTTTTTCTGAGTCCCCAGATAGATCATGCAGTCTGTGTGTTCTCTTCTGTACTGCCAGTCACTGCCAGTCACCGGTGTATTCAACTGTGTAGCCTTGGACCGTGTCATGTATGTGCATGTAACTTGCATGATCGAGGTAATTATTAGCGGCTATTCTACATGTCTCTCGGTCCTCTTTCAAGTGCTTGCCGTCCTTTTTCCCCAGCAACCCCCCTACCAGGGGCGGCAATCTGAGGGATAGCCCGGGGCGCCACAAGCTCTAGCTACGCCTCTGATGTGGACAGAATTCATTCCCAAAAGAGTATGGCGCGGGGCAGTCAAGTCGTCTGCCATAGATAAAGCCCAAAATAAATTAAATAAGGAGATGAAGAGACAGAAGGACTGGTAAGGTAGATCATTCTGATCACCGCTATGAAGACACTGAATTTTTCAGGGGGGATTGTGTACATTTGTTGTTCATGGAAATGGAGCTTTACCTGCTCCAGGTGAAGTTGGCACTGGGCAAAGCATTAGGCATTGAGTGACTGGGGATATTCCCTTAGCCAATAGGAAGGGCAAGTGTTGGGGGGCAGAGAAAGGAGGGGGGCAGGGGGCAGTTGCTTTTACTCCCCTCCAAGGCTTGGAGTTTTCCCCATCTCCCTCTTTCTCTGGGCGACGGATGGCTTAGAAGTTGCCATGATTTACAGAAGTATTGTTTGTCAGCGACAGTTCTGGTGGAAAGGGAATGGGTAGGAAGTACAAGCCTGGATGACATAGGAAGTTCAAGGTTAGGTAGGAAGTTGAATGAGATGAAAAGGGTAATTAGAGGTCCCACTCACAGTTCATCAGCTATGATGAAAGTATGTTATCGAGGTTTTAAGTTGTTATGGGGGGGTTCATTTAGGGTTGGGGTAGTTTATCATAGGTGATTAAAGATGTATAGTGACGTTGAAGTCAAAGGCCCAGGTTATGTTGTAATGTATACTTGTTTCAATCAAGAGGCCTTTTTCACACAATCCTGATGTCAGTGGTCCATACTGCCCCCCTCTTCCCCAAAAGTGTTGCTGTAACATCCACCAAAAATACGACGCCTCGTTAAACCCACCTTGCCATTCTGCTGCAGACCAATGAAAGGAAGGTCTATGACAACTGCAGAGGAAAGTAAAGCCAAAAAGAGTGAAGGCCGGGTCTGGTGCATGAATGGCCTAAAGGGGCCCAGCACTATAACCTGTCTCGATTCCCAAGAGGCCTTTATCTCCTGGGCAATGGAACCGGGCAACTAGTTGACCACCAATGTGGGACGTAGAGCAGCCCAAAAAACACTGCTGGCAATTGGATCACACCCCCTATTGAACAGGCCAATTGGAAGGGGGGGGCACCACAAGACAAATAGGGGGCAAGCAGCCCCTGCTGTACATTCAGCAGCTGAAGCAAATACCCACCCACGGACACTAGAAAAGCAGACAAGGAGTGAGGAGAAAGCAGGGCAAAGTCCCAGTTGCCCGGTGAAGTTTGAACAAACAGAATTGCAGGAATGAGGCATCCAAAAGAGTAGCAAAAAAATTAAAAGTAAGCTGGTGACCTGGCTGACCTTGAGATGCCAAATGGCAGGGCTCCCTGGTAAGAAACTAAAGACAACAACACGGACACGACAGCAACCACCGATCTGGGTTCATTCAGCCCATGAACGGACCATTGGTATCAGAATTAAGCCTCAAACTTGTGCATAGGTCTCTCTACATCCAATTCAAGGACTTAGTGTATATATTATACCATGTTTGGTTATTCGTAAACTTTGATCACCAACAGGCGGATGCAGCATTAATGTCTAATAAAGGGCCGCTGTCTTTTTTCTCCAAACTGCGACCAGTGTTTTATTGGAGCCGGGTTGCTTCATGGGAGGTATAAGAGAAGGCCCAGTTGCAGCATTGGCCGAGTTATAATCCGGTGCCCTGATGGCACTGTACTACTGTGGTTCAAGCACCCATTTGACAGGTTTGTCACAACTTGCAGCAGTGTTTTTATAGATTTAAGGGGAGCCAGAGCCTAGGTAGGTGCAGGAACCTAAGGATACGTCTTTTGTTGTCCTGAGCACACAACCTTTGCAGTAAGAGCAGCTCTTAGCACAAGTGCCTTTCACAATTGTTACTAAAAATAATAATGTGGGGGGTACACCAAAAGTCAAATTCTAAAATATATACACATTACAATTATTTTGAGTCCAAATTTCAACGATTTATTTATGTCATATTAATCATTTCTAATATCCAACAATTGCTGGGAATATAGAAAAAGGAATATCATCTCAATACAATATCCATATTATATTGTTTCATTGTAAATATATTTATTTGTCATATTTCTTCAAAAACAGGTACAGCAAACACGTGTTTCCTAACTCCTTTTCGTTTTTAAGGCTAATTCATACAGCGAATAAATCATTACATCACTATTGTATACAAGGTACTGCCTACATTATCCTGGTATTATGTATTTTGAAATCACAGAAACGACCCTCTCATACACATATCACCTTCATAGCACACCTATTATTCTGTCAGCAGGAGACTGATTAACCAACTGTCCAAAACAGATTTAAGAGACTACCATGATACGGAACCTCAGAATTCTCACATCCAAAAATTCACATCGACACAAAGACAGAAGACTCTTAATAGAGGATTTCTACAGGGAAAAGAACTGTAAATTGCAACGTTATTGCCAAACTATGTATGCCATGTTTCTTTCACTTGAGAGGCTAGTAGAGGGTCTGTAGGGTTCACTTAGAAGCAATGAACAGGTGGGGCATGTGTGGGTAGCAAAGTAAGATGATACCAGAGTGGAGCTGGAGTTAATGGGAAGCAATATAAAATACACCGAAAACTAGTTTAGCATAATTTCTGCAGACACAGTTAATTCCTTAAATAGGTTTGCAGCAACATAGTTTACTAAGTTAACTTTTTAAAATAAATTATCACGCCACCCATTCTACAAATGGTAGCCAAAAGGATAGATCAGACCATAAATCGAAGGATCAACATCTTCTTAGCATTATATGGGGAATTAAACCATATCAGTATGTCAATTCTCCTGAAATTAACATACCTATATAACTGTATTTTTTTTTCATTTTGATAGAAAAAGCAATAGGGAAACTGAAGAATAAGATACATAGTTTTGTTTGGGCATCTGAGGGCCCCAGGCACTCGTTGGAGAAATTAAGGAAAAGCGTGCACAAAGACGGAACAGGACCTGACTTCCAATTGTACTGTTGGGCTTTTCAATAAAAATAAAAAAAACGGGACTCATCTTTCAGGAAATGATGGATGTCATCTGCACAACGAACTTTTTGGATAAATGTGCTACCCCAAAATATTTAAAAGTTAGGTAAAAAGTATTGAATACATAAGCGAGGCTGTGGGAAACAACATTTACATCACTGATTTTACACCGTGTGCAAACACAACGCGGTTGTTACAACGACCGCTTTGTTACAACGCACTGCCATTACTACGGATGACGCTCTAGACTCAGGAATAGTATGATTTACTATTCCAACACTTTCCCTAGTGTTGCACACACTGGAGTTAGAATAGTAAATCATACTATTCCTAATTCCAGCGCGCCATCTAGCACAAGTCGTTGTAACAACTTGCGTTGTAATGGCAGTGCGTTGTGACAACGCGGTCGTTGTAACAACCGCGTTGTGAATGCATCGCGGAGTAAAATCCGCACTGTAAAGAGTCATATTCAAGGCTGTTGAATGAAATAGGGTGTCTTTTGAGAGTGCAGTACTATGGTCACTTGGCACCAATGTGGGATTCTCCAGGAATGGCAGAGTTCCTAAAAGACTTCTTTTGTATGTCTTTGGAAACCAGTGACATAGTATAGTGGGGACAACTTAAAAAAAGAAGGGAAGCAGGAACACTATCCACATTTTGTATTACCCACAAATAGCGTCATGGAGTGCGCAACCAAAATTGAAATCAGGAAGGAGTTGGAATTACAAAGTATAGTACCAGGAAGAATAGACATTTTAATGTTGTATCATGAGTTATGTGCAGCAGCTGGCTTGGATAGAATTCCACCCTACAAAATATGGCAATGAGACTTACAAACGCTGGAGTCATCAACTTATGGCAAGTATCTTTTTGCACAATTTATGCCACAGTAAAATCTTCATCATTTAGAAGAAACCATTTTTTCACTCTCCATATAATATACTGGATCCCACAGAGGACTGCCAAGATGTCAAAACAAACAGAAGGGAGACATAAAAATATATGAGCAGCAGCAGGCGGATGAAATGCATATGTATGTGAGTTGCCCAAGTCTGGACTATTACTGGACCTGCGTAAGTAAGAGCATTTCAGAAATCGTTCACTAAGAGCTCAAGGGAAGCCCTGTTCTCCTCCTATTTGGAATTAGATAAAGGCTTATTTCATATAGTATACCAGACATGATAAGTAGTCGTGTTATATAACGCTTCTGGCTAGATATAAGATATTTTAAACCCCCCTCCCATATATGGACTAGTTAATAATGAAAAACCCCGCATTCATCATCAAACACTCTTTATTAGGCTCATAAAAGAGTAAATAACATGGAAATCAATAATGTGCAGACATAAAAACTTTGCAGCAATTTTGACAAAGATTAAATATGTTAATTCATAAAGTGACTCATGCAAAAAAGGAGACTATTAACATGAGAGTAATCAGGCTCATGGTTCATCAAATCATTCTTATTTCAAGATAGGATTGTAAAATGAATTCATAAAGTGACTTGTGCGTTAAGAGGGAAAAATAGTCCAGCCCCGTTTGCAACAAACAGTGGTGTAACGAAACCTGAGGGGGCCCCCCTCCAAGATACATGGCGGGCCCCCTCAGGACTCAATCAGGCAGAGGCGGCTGGTGGATTTAGAAAGTGGTGAGGCGTAAACAACGCTTTTGATTTTGACTAAGCAAGGCAGCAAAGAGAAGAAGCTAAATTGCTAGGCCATTTTTAGGGTGGGCATTACAACAGACTTTTCTTTAAGTTGACTAATTGTATAGACGTCTGATGGGAAGGTGAATGTTGAAGGCAATGTTCCCTAGTGGGTATAGCTGCTATTCATGCAAAACTAGGAAGCAGTTTTTAATCTCAGAAAATCTCCTTGTGCCAAAAAATGGAACATGGCCTGTGCCTTTGGTGAAGCGCACTTATGTCCTTCGGCAAGGTTCGCTCTCTGTAAATATGCTTTTACATTGGACTTTTATGTATTTGTCTTTAATCAGAAAAATAGCCACTGGAAGGGGTGTGATAGATTGGTGCACTGAAATGTGTTAGTCACAAGTGACAAGATGGTCTATGTTGTGTGAGCTAGTGGAATGCTGAAGTGAGTTAAGGCAAGAGTGCCCTGGTGGTGTATGGTGAGGTGTATTAAGTGATGCTGTTGACCATGTCTCTGCAGTGTTGTTCTAGATGTGGAGTTTGTATGATATGCTGTGACCTGGGTTGTATGCCATGGAATATTGTGGTACAGTAAGAAGAGAAGGCAAAGTAGGATCGAGGGATGAAGTAGCAGGTGAGTTTTATTTGGAGACTAAGTTTTAGTGGTGGCGTGTTGTTGAGTAAGTGATGGTCTAGAGCAGGTGTGGACAGTGAGCAGGAGAGGGAGAGGCAGGAGAGAGAGCATGCGAAAGAGAGGAATCCACTATAGAGAGTATATTAGACAAATGCAGAAGTATTGTATGGTTATGTGAGGTGAGATTATAGGAAATGGTATAATGTTGGGTGTATTGTTATGTGAGAAGTTCTGATGTGGAAGATGGCCAGGAGCCATGTATTGTAGTTGGTGGTGGGGGAATTGGGGAGTGTGGGGGAGGGAGACAGGGGGACAAGAGGTTTACAACTGGAGGGAAAGTTGAAAAGAGTGAAGAGGTGAGAGGAAAGGGCACCTTGTAGTTAAATGTGAGAGGGGATGAGAGGAGCCAGCATGAGGAAGTGAAGTAATGGGCAGAGTGGCATGAGGATGGTGTAATAGAGATGGTTTCAGATGATGGGCGGGAGCTGTCTGTGATGCTGCAACATATCCACATTCTCAAGAATATTAGACTGGTGGACCATTTATTTTCAGGTATGCTAGGAATTTAGGTGTGTGGAACTAGATGTGCTTTGAGGCTCTGTGTTAAAGAGATGGGAAATGCCTTAGGAGTACATTTAGGGAGCAGAGGAAAGATGAGCAAAATTGTGAAAACTAGAAAAATGAAAATGGAGAGCAAATTAGGAGAGGAAAAATAGACAGAAGACATGAAAAGGGGAGAGGAGAAAATGCAGAGAAATGTGGACAGCAGAATGAAAGAGCTGGGAGAAAAGTGGATGGAATGAAAAGATGAGGATCATGTAAAGAAAGTGAAGAAAGAGCAAACAAAAGGAGAGGTGAGAAAGAGAGAGAGAGTTAATGGTGAGATTATCAAATTGTGAAGAGTGGTAATGGAAATGGAGAAGACAGCAAGAAGGAGATGAGAATAAACAATGTGAGAATAAAATAATATACGTGGAATATAGAAGGAAAGAAAGGAATGAGGAAAGCAGTTTGGAAAGAGAACACGCAAAAACAAGGAGAGGGTGTGAAAACGAGCGGAGAGAAAGAAAGAGGAAAGATGAGGAGAGAAAAAGTAAAAGAGGGAACTAGAGATGGGATGAGTTATGTGAATATGAGCGGTAAGAGGACAAGAAATGATTAGAAGAAGAAAGAAAAAGTAAAGAGGAGATTGAAAGCAAGAAAGTGAAGAGGAGAAAGAAAAGAGCAAGAAAGAAACAGAGGAAAGGGAGGACAATGGCACAACAAGGAACATGAAAGAGAAGAGAATGGGCAAAACAACATAAACCGGAGAAAAGGAGTAAGAAGAGAGGGAGAAACAAAGGAAAGGAAGAAGCTGATTGCAAGACTAGCCTCTCCAACTGCTTTTCAGCTATTTTAACACATTTTGTGCTCCGTGAACGCAATTCCCTGCTGATTCTCCCCCCCCCCACACATCAATACATTTTATTGTACATTTATGACACAGAATAAGTAACTACACTCCCTCCCGCTGGATCTGCTGTTTTTGTCAGCCCGTCTGTCTGGGACAATTTCTAGTCCACGCTTCACTGGCTTGTAATAGCCTTTATTATCCTAACCTATATACACAAACAATTCTGTAATAACGTTCTATTTTTATAACCATCTGCAGGACCTAAGTCAATGATTGGTAAACTCAAAGGCCATTCCCATCGGACACCTTAAACTAAAGCTGAGGTTGCAAATGGAGTTTTTATGTTGAGCCTGATTGCTACGTCACCTAGGATTACATTTCAATGAGGCCCCCGATTCTGCTCGGAACTACAACCAGATTTCATTGTTCCAAATGCAGCTTGTTAAAGTGGAGCTGTGCCGTAGATCAGAAAATGACAAACATTGTGAAACTGCACTTTTACACATAAGAAATGTAACAGTATCAGAGATTTCTATTTATCTGTCTGTAGCATTCCATATCAACCGGATACGTATGACCCTAACCACTGCTACTGACTGTCTGTTCTCCGCGGTGCATGCATTGGCAGAATATTTTTGAGAAGTTATTATTTGGACCTAGAATACACTGCCAGGGTGAAAGGGCGGGGGGAAGCGACGCAGGTAGTATTGCCACAAAAGCCATTTTTTAAAGGTATGCTGATACAATTGTGTTCAATCTCACGCATACACACATTCAAATACACATACACTGGTGCAGGCTCACAGATACACGGAAACAATATGGACATGCTTTCAGACATAGACATAAGTGAAACTTACCCGAGGCAGTCCTTGACATGCACTTCATGAATAATGGTTCCCAAGTGCCCAAATTCAGTAAAAAATGCGCCAGAGAGAGGCTCACACGCTTATGCCCAATCAAAAGAATGCTGTCCTTTTCCATTATCGTGGCTTCTGATGGGTCATAAGGGCGCGTGAGGGACAGGACCCTATTCACTATTTTCTGACATGCGGCACTGCCTGAGGCTAGTGCAGCATGTCGCCCGATATGTAAATGTAAATGTACAGATATTTATATAGCGCAAATCACCAACCGGTCTCTAAGCGCTTGCTTAGGGAACCCGTCCTGGTATTCCCCTGTGAGATAACCCAGCAGGGCAACCACAAGGTGAAAGCCAAGCATCCCGCCGCGAGGGGCCATTGTGGAGATTAAGCAAGCTATTGCCCAGAGTCACAGAGTGTGAACCCATGAATCGAGTATGCACTGGAGTGAGAATTATCGAGTCCATGGACAATTTATGGACTCAAGACCCAGCCGAGCTGGGAATTGAACCCTGGTCCCGGGCTGACCTCTGCTTCCAGGTCTGCCTACTCTAACCAGTGAGCCACACTTCTCCACTCCACTTCTCTATGTATTGCCTCTTTGAAAAGACGGGCTGGAACAGCCCATGCCTGACATGCACAATACAGCCCTGGGGAGCCCTTTTATGGTGAAGGGTGATATTACAGCTTTTAAAATACAAACAATCGGTAAGATCGTTTCTTTCATGTAAAATGCTGTAATATCATAACAATTAGGTACAGAGTAAGGCATGAGGGTTTGGGGAGGGCCGCCCTTTTGTCCCCTATAAAGGAGCCGCCATTGTAATCAGGAGCTCTCCGGTCAGAAGGCTGTGCTGAGGGGGCCCCCTGGAGCTTGGGACCCCTCCCCCCGCACCGCGGGGGCTGAGGGGCCTGTGTTACGCCCCTGGACCCTATTCACCATTTTCTGACATGCTGCACTGCCTGAGGCTAGTGCAGCATGTCGCCCGATATGTATTGCCTCTTTGAAAGGACGGGCTGGAACAGCCCACGCTTGACATGCACAATACAGCCCCGGGGAGCCCTCTTATGTTGAAGGGTGACATTACAGCTTTTAAAATGCAAACAAACGACCAGTAAGATCACCAGCCGGAAGGCTGTGCTGAGGGGTCCCCCTGGAGATTGGGGGCCTCCCTGAACTGCGGGGGCTGCGGGGGCCTGTGTTACGCCCCTGACAACAAACATTCATTTATCTATAGCTCATTTAGAATACCAAAAACAGGATAAAATAAACAAAACAACATTAACTTGCCCACCATATTTCTCAATCTTACTGCAGTCAAGATGAATTTGTGAACCATTATACATAATAGTTCTGATTGCAGAAAATGGAGGTGAAGTAAAGCTGGCCTGTATCTTCTAATATTCAGGGACCTGAGTAATGGTGGGATTAAAAACCGTTTCCTAGGCACAGTAAACAATTTACCTTAACGGATAGAAATGTAACACCGATTGTACTGACTGTGAATCGCAAGGTGCAAGGCCCACTTCTCCCTGGAGGTCTGTTCGATAAGAGACCTGGAGATGGGTTAAATTAAATCTGAACTTAACTAAGTGATATCTCTGATGGTGATGTGGTAAGAAATATAAATAGGGCTACATAGGTCGGTGGAAAGTAAAATGTGGTGGGCAGATACTCTTCTTACTCTACCCAAGGGCATCCCTTCTTTCCAACATACTAAGGAATTCTGTTTTAAATTGAGCTTTACCTGAAGCGTTCTTACCCCATAGGTAATTGCAAAGTTCGGGCCTCCCTAAAATGTTGAATTGGTACTTTAGATATTGCAGCCATGGGATATTATGCGCATAATCATGCAGAAGACAATCAGTAATTATATTCTGGTTGAGAAGAGTTTGACCAAATGTAAAAACCATAGCATGAGTAGTGCTAACTTGGCACGGTCTTTCAAATACGTTAAACCCATTCCTGTTTAACTGTTAGAATGCATTCTCACTAACCTGCAGGTATATTGTATTGCAATTTCACCATATGACTGCGCCAAAACTCATCAAAGAAATACTTTGTGTTTTATAGATAGTAAACATTACATCTAAGGGTTTAGAACCAAGTTTTGCAGAATTTGGCCTTGCTTACTTTCACTAAATGTGTCCAATTACACTTGTTTTCAAAAGGTTCCACAAGATACGTAAAAGTTGGAACACAAAGAAGTTTGGTCCTGTTAATATAATGTGATTTCAAATTGCTGGACACATGTCCACAAACCATGGTGTATGTCTTAGCTATATTAGTTGCTAAACCTAGGTCACTTAAACAAGACAAATCAGTCCAAAAGTCTGTGAAGACCCACTCCAGCTCTTGACAATAGAACACAGTCATCTGCATATAACAATGGAGGAAGTATCCTTGCTCTCACCCTGGGTATATCTGCCCCTCCTTGTGATACAAATAGATCAAGATCATTAATATAAAAGCAAAAAAGAAAGGGGGCCATAACACACCCTTGCCTTACACCATGCTTGATCTTAATTGGGCTGTGCATTCACCATACCTAATGCACCCAGTAAAATCTGCATGAAGTTGGCCTAGAAAATGTACAGTTGGGACATCCGCTCCCATTTCTAGCATTCTTCCCCATAGCTTTCCTCGATTAACAGAGCCAAATGTGGAACTAGGACCCAATAAAAGCTAGAAATTTTAAGCAACTGCTCTTCGCCTTTGTATACTTGCTAATAATTAAATGGAGGTTCAGGTATTGGTCTGCAGTCCCTAAACCCATTCAGAACCCATACTGAATAGTGGAGAATATGCCCTTTTCCGTGACTCAGTCCTCTAATCGATCTAGTAAAATTCTGCCCAGTACCTTTGCTGTCGAGTCTGCTAAGAAAATGGGTCAATAGTAGGAGGGAGGGGGGAGTCAGCTCTGTCACCCTTTTTGTAAATTGGGGCAATAATGCAATTCGGCCATGGCTTAGAAGGACCTATGGTAACTGTGCTCAACAATACATTAACAATTAAGGGAGCCCATAATTCTTTATTATCTTTAGGCAGATTGACTTGAACCCCATCTGGGCCTGGGGCCTTCTTCCTTGGACTACATTCAATCACATATTTTACCTCCTTCAAAGAAATAGGTGCAAGGGCTCTATTGCCCGCATGCAGTCACCGAGTTCTGTGCTACAAGGACTACCTGATTCGACACTGCTATTGTACACCTTTGAAAAAGGCTCATCCTACGTATGTGGAGGTATGATAGTATCTATAATGTTGTTGGCACTGTCTCAAAAAAAAAGGATCATTGACTGTTTTCCAAAATAAGGCAGATAGCATTCCCACTGCTAGCCTCGCGTAATTGCTCCCGGTCTTCCTGCCTTACAGCTGTCTTCCTCTTCTTGATCACCTGCTTGTTAAGAGCAGGAGGAAAGATCTTCCCCGAACTACAAACCCATCATCAGCTATTCCCCGTTTCTAGCTACAAGCTCAGTTAAGAAGCGTTAAAAAATCCACAGTACCCACGGGTGCAGAATACCCTTGGTGTTAGTGGGCTCTATTGGTAAATTAGGTTGAGTATACTGAGGCTGTGCCAGACCCATCATCATATATAGTGCCAAATGGTTGTGGTCACTACTACAATTCTGGAGGATGGAAAAGTGGGCAACCTTGTTACTATACCTCTCCGAAATAGCAATAAAATCAATCATGTTGCCAGAGCCCTTCTACTGAAAGTGGGATTCTCTGGGCTGGGGCTGTTAGAAGATCTAATGCAACCATGAAGCAGTGCTTGCTCATGATTGAAGATAATCCATGTGCTGAAGTTTTAAACACAAAGTGCTAGTAATCCACATTATCACATGCCATCATGCCACAAACAATTTCTCAATATTGAGCAGAACCTGCTGTTAAACTCTTCCCTCAAACATAATCACCCTTTAACTCTCCCAGTGCCGTACTGAGAGTCCGATTGAGTAAGTCTACAATAGCTGTATTAGGAGAATTAAAATTATTGGGATAAAAGTTAATAATAACAATTGTTTGCTTAACAGCAAATATCAGGCATCTGATTTGAAAATGGGTTTAATCAAGATAGGTTTTAGAAATCCTACTTTCTGTTCAAATAGAGATCAGCGTTATCAGCCCACCCATTATGGTGCCCTAGCCTGGAGTAGACAGCAGGGGTTGACACAGAAGTAAACCCACCAATATACACTGTATTGCGAGCCCTGGTCTCCTGTGAACACACTATGGTATTTCTTTATCAGTTCATTCCATTCCACCTCATTCAGCTTGCTCGAAAGGCCAGCCACATTCCAAAACAGACAATGAAAATCTGACGTAAGTACTTCAGTTTGTGTTGAGATGCTTAGCACATTTCCAGTTTGCCATGACAGGCCCACAACAACCAGGACATTAACAACAAAGTCCATCACCTCTAATTTGGAAAGGGAATTTAATTCATGTTGAGCAAATGGAGAGGAATCAGATTTGGCCCTTTAAAAAGATGCCAGCCCCTTAATTGCTATCTTCTACTTATGACCCAGGGATTGTCTCATTGTGAACCCTTTCCTACTGGCAACGTCTTGCCGTTAAGTCAGTCAACCTGCTCTAATGGTGTAAAACAATGGTTGGTCAGGATAGTGTATTTTCTGGACATGGGTATTAAGTGTGGTATGGCATTAATTGGTTTATAAAAATAACCAAGAGAGACCACTCTGATGCTACTCTGTGACATTCCCAGACAGAATAATCTTTGAAATGTCCACCAGCTGAGGATTGTTAAAATGAATGACACAATCCCCTGGCTCCCTTTTAGGACTATTCCCCACCCAGGTGACTCCCCACCCAGTGATTATGTCACTAAACAAAGTATAACAGCTGTACAAATTGAGGTGTACACCTTTGCTTTTTAGTTGAAAATTGTCCTCGGCTTGATTTGATTGTAGGACTGGGTCTTTTTAAGCACAATCATGAGGGGTGTGGCTTCTGGTGTAAATTGCAAAGCCTTATAGTGTTGCCCGGAATCAGGACCATCATGTATGGGATTATCCATCCATGTCCTCCGTATTTCTCATTCTGAGGAAAAGGAGGTAATCTCCAAATGGCTTGTTTGGGAGGTGTAACTCAACATGGGAGTGGATTATTGCATGCTGAATTAACACATGTTGGATTAAATGTGCCATTTGTTGATAAAGATTCAATCACCCTATTTCCAGTGTTTCCGCATTAATCATCCATATGTCTAGTGTCATTAGCACAGTATGAAGGGTCCCCGAGCTTCTATTTACTGCCTTATGGGTCCCTTGATCTAATAGTAGTTTGAGTGAGGAATCTATACTCATAAATACAACAAGAACACGATCAAATATGTTTACTAGAGTTTCCTCGACCACCTTAATGAACTCAATTTGGATGGCGCCTTTTCCCTGGCCAGGCTTTATGAATGTGTTGGCAGAGCATATGCCCCACGTCTCCTATTCGAAGATGTGTTGGTCACTGGTAGCAGAAATGTCTTGAATCTGGCAGTTAGTTAGTCTCCTCACACAGGGATTAGCAGGCCGCCATGTATGTATTTGAGATGGACAAGAAATGTTCAACCAACCAAAAAAAACTAATTTGGGGCATACTTAGAACACTGATCTAGTCAGAGAACGGTCCACTGATTGAACCAGATAGACTCTCCTGTATCACAATGTTGTTTCGAATAAGAGATGCCCATGATGTTTCTTATGGAAGATGTTGACTGAGGTAATAATATCTTTTGGGAACTGCCAGTGGGGGTGCACACCGATGGTGATATAAGAAAAATAAATATTCCTCCACCATTGCAAATATTGCCAGCATGTGGTCTTGCATTATAACCTATATAGTAGTGTATTTCCTTAAGTTATACCATGTAGGGCTGCATGTACCATATTTTATTTATTTTTTGCAGTTTTATATAGGGCGAACATGACTTGAAGGTATTGGAGCGCTTTACATGAGCACCAGTTACATTGTACAAGAAGACATTAATTTTTTTTAAGGCACAGGGGGATTAAGTGATTTGTCCAGAATCACAGGATGTTAAGGCAAGCTAAGACTTGAACCTGGTTCCTCAGATCCAAAGTCGGCTTCTCTGGCCATTACGCCACATCCTTCCCCTACCTTGACCAGAATGAGAAAAAAAATGCTTGTGTTTTGGATCCTACTTACAGACTAAGAAAGGCAAAGTATATACCCACACAATGTACCTTATGGGTAATCTATCTTTGTAGGCAGGCCTATTTTTCCTAAAACTAACCTTTTATATACAGCTGAACTACTTCTCTGCACTTAATATTTGCATTAATTACTGTGCAACTTATTGGCCTTCCATTTATTTACACATTCATCAAAAAGGAAACTTTGTTCGTCCTGTTTACAGATCTGTTCACTTGGAGCATGAAGTAATTTTGCTGCTCTACTAGGATCCAACTTGCGCGTTTTAACCCCTTGAGTGCCCATGACGAGATGGTCTCGTCATGGGCCGCGGTTGCGCTGTGCCCATGACGAGACTATCTCGTCATGAACCCCGCCCGCTAATTCAACGCCCGGCACAGGGCGGGGAAAGGGCGGGGCACACAAGGGGTAAGTTGCACGCCAAGCTCTGCAGCGGGAACCTTAACCACTTGAGCAACCTTGTGAGTATTCAGATGTGCGAATGTTGGTCACAAGGAGATGCCTGCGGCAACCACCTTGACCATTCCAGCGCTCCAACATTGAAAAGTTAGGCTTGGTAAATCACGTAGATATCCCACTAGTGATTACATTTTAATAATGTGTATGTCGGAAACCTGGGATTTTCCAAGTATGGATGTCTTCATAGACAACACATTCTCCATTACTCTCGCGTTAATATCATGAATACCACTGAGCGGGGTAATACTAGTTAGTTGTGCTCCTATAAAACTGTAAGAGATGGTGGTACCAAGTGTCATGTAAAAGAAAATGAACTGAAGTGTATTTCTGTATGTGCACTTGTTTATGTATGTATGTTGTTTATGTATGTAATGCGTGTATAGCTGTTCTACAAAGAGATATACTGCGTTTCACATGGATAGGGTCTCGTATCTATATTTTACTTTAAATGTAGGTGCTCACTCTGCCTGCATAATGCTTCAAGCCTCCAGACATGTCACTAGCTATACTCAAACACAGCTTTAGCTTCAAGGAAGGAATGAGCTGATTGTTGTAAAAAAATATATACACTGGACACAGTAAAATCTAATGAGTTTTTTCGCCTCCCAAAATCTAATGAGTTTATTCGCCTCCCACAAAGCCTGAGAATTCCGAGCCTCCTGGGGAGTTAGTTCAGATGTCACACATTACTGTCACATGAGCCAGGGATGAAAGGAGACAGAGCAAACCATGGATGAAGAGAGGGGAGGGAGGAGAAAGGATGACGAGTGAAGGAGAGACAAAGGGAACACATCAGGTTGTAACAGTGGTGAGGAAGGACACCACGTTGTGGGAGCGAGTGGGAGGAGTCTAATCATCCTGAAGAGAAAGATGGAAAAAGTGACTAATAGAGAAAACAGGGATGAAAAAAAACCTGCACGAGGGACATAGAGGGACTAGTTTTGTGTAAGAAAGGGGAAAGAGGTGGAATCCAGACTCAAAAGTTCCAGTATTTGCAAATTCAGCACTGGGTGACACGCCAGAATAGCCACTAAATTTTTACTTGAAATGAACCTTCTCTGCAATCCATTGCATGCAGTCACACGCATTCTGGCACCCCTCCTTTTGCAACTTCACCAGACTCTCCACTGCTGGATTGTAAACAAAAGAATGAAGAATTTGAGGCCTGTTTTAAAGCTGTTGGGGTCTTGTTTTCATGCAGATATGCAAATATGCCTTATTAAGGCACTGTTTTGGGCCTGGAGCCAGACAAGTACAAAATGTCCAATAAAATGTGCAATCACTGGAAAAACATTGCCTTGTAAAGACGCAAATTTGTTCACAGAGTACAGGTGCCTGAGAAACAGGTGGGTGGTTAGGTAGTGGCCATCTGCGCTTTGGATGCTACTTCTAACTGTGGCACTTTTCAGGGTAAGATGACTATGGGTCAGTTGTAGAAGCAGATATCAACTAGGAAATTCTAACGTGGGTCCAGCCAACAGTGTTGTAAATGAAGAATGGAACTCCAACGAAGTTAATAGGTAGTTTTATTAGAAAGACGCAGCACCACCAGATGACATCCGCATACAACCCTGACAGGCTAGTAACTGCCCTCGAAGAACCACACGGCACGGACCCAAGACTCTAGAACATCAATAGAGTCTAAACAGGGTCCGTGCCAACAGCATGTTTACTTTTGAACCACCAACAACATAACATAACACATCTTCCTCCCTCAAACAAAAGAAACAGAAGAAAAAAAACCAACAAAAAAAAATTATGAGTACAATCTTTTTTGAATAAGAGTTACAAAATCAGATAACCATGCAGGTTTCTTACGTAAACGTTTTGTTTCTGAAAAACTTCCATTGTCTTGGCTAAAATCAGAGCTAACAGAGTTGGAGGGTAAAACAACATCACCAATGTTCTGACGTGAAATGTCGTTATTATCAACACTGCCATTGTTGTAACTATCAACTCTACTCTCTTCTGGAATATCCTCCAAAACATGACTTTTTTTAGGAATAGAATGAACCTCTTTATACAACTTTCTATCACCTTTAAGTACAGCAATTTTGTTCAAATTCCACACTTTACCATTAGAAAGTCTGACAACAAAAGGACCCATGAACTGACTTTCACCTTTAGATACCTTCCATGGTTTCTTAACTTTTACAAACATACCTACTTCTACATTAGGATCTGATCTAAAACCTCTACTAAAGTTAAAACTATGTTTGTTCACAAAATGAGACTTCTCTAATCTCCTCCTTACTTTATCAAGATCTATGCGGCATTTGGTGGAAGGAATAAGCCAAGAGGGATTGATTTTTGTCCTTGGTAATCTGCCTCTCATAATCTCAAAAGGAGCACAATTAGTCATATCATTGGGAGTGGTCCTGTACTTCCACATGGTCTTCATTACCTGAAACTCCCACGTTCCATCACTAACACCAAGCATTTGAATAAGCAGCTTTAAGTACTCTGTTGAATCTCTCAATAATTCCATTACCACTTGGATTATATAGTGAAGTAGTACAATGAATAATACCAGTCTTCCTAAAGTATTCTTTCGCCTTATTAGATAAGAATTGTACACCATTATCAGTAATCAAACGTATAGGCAAGCCTTCCTCTGTAAAAACCTCATCCAAGAATAGCAAAACAGTGTCAGTATTGACTTTGTCAACTACTTTTACGACAGGCCAGTTAGAAAATAAGTCAATGGCAGCAACAATGTATTTGCTCAATGAGCCAATTGGACCCATATTGTCCATAGCAACACTTTCCCAAGGGCCATTAGGAATATGATGTCCTTGCATAATAGGTTTTAAAGTCTTCAAGGACTTGTCAGCATTTGCACAATGGAAACACTCTCTGACAATTCGTTCAACAAAAATGTCTAATCCAGGCCACCAGAACGTCTTTTTGACAGACTGTTTAGTTCTGATGATGCCATTGTGAGCCTCATGACCATGTTTGACAATAATATCTCTCAAGCCAGAAGGAGGAACGGCTTTATCACCTCTCCAGATAGTATAGTCGGAAAAAGACAATTCATCTTTCACCTCCCAAAAGTGTCTCAACTCAGGAGAAAGATTCTTTTTAATGGGCCAACCTCCAATTAAATACTTCGGAACCTCTTGTAAGACTTTATCTTTAGAATACTCAATGTTCCAATCCTCGACCTTAATAGGCAGCGCACCCTCATCATGAACCAAGGCAATGCGAAAATCATCCCAAGTATTCTGATTGCACTCTTTCAGGGGTAACGGGAGTCTAGATAAAATATCATCTGTGACATTGTCTCGACCAGGAACATAAACCATCTTATAAATGAAATCTTGTAATCTCATGGACATGCGTGCAATCCTAGCTGACGCCTTAATTAAACCATCAGTAGTGAGTAATCGTACAAGAGGTTTGTGGTCCGATCTGATCTCACATTCTTTTCCCCATACAAACACCCTAAAATGTTCAAGTGCCCACACCACAGCTAACGTTTCTCTTTCAATTGTGGAATATTTCTCTTCAGCTGGGGATAAAGCTCTTGACGCATATGCAATGGTGGATTCACTACCATTTTCTCTTTTCTGAGACAAAACGGCTCCCAAACCCTTCGAACTAGCATCAATAGTGGCAATACAAAGGAGCTGAGGATCAAAGTTATTCAATGCAGCAGCATTACTAATAGCTGATTTGACATCCACAAATTCTTTTTCACATTCTGCGTCCCATGAAAATTTGCTCTTATTTTTCAATAGCTGTCTAATGTTAAACACCCTACAAGAAAAATTCCGTACATATTTAGGATAAAATTCTGTTAACCCTAAAAATGATCGGATGTCACCTTTATATCTAGGGGAAGCGGCAAGTAGAATGGCTTCCACAAGATCGGGTTTAGGTCTGACGCCATCAGCACATAGAATATGCCTCAGGTATGTAACAGAGTTAACTCCAAATTTACACTTACAATGTTTAACCGTAAATCCATTAATGGATAATCTACTGAGGACTACCTCTAGAGCTTGATCATGAGTAGATTTGTTGTCGCCAAAAACAAGTATATCATCTTGGAAACAAACTGCATTTTTACAATCACTAAAAATATTGTGCATGACCCGTTGAAACACAGCAGCCGCTGAGGCAAGATCGAATGGCATTCTCTTAAATTGAAAACACCCAAATGGTGTGATAAAAGCAGTGTATTTCTTGCAATTTTCATCTAAAACAATTTGGTGGTATGCAGATGACAAATCAATACATGAGAGAAACTTAGCCCCACCAACCAAAGCCAGCATTTCAGAACTACGGGGAAGAGGAAATTGGTCAACTACAATATTGTTGTTAAAATGGCGCAGATACATACATAATCTAATATTCCCATTTGAATGTCTGGCCACAACAATGGGAGAGACCCATTCAGAGGATTCAACTCTCTCTATAATGTCATTCTCTACCAATTAATCAAGTTCTTTTTTAACTTCATCCCTAACCATGGTAGGAATATTTCTTGCTTTGTATATTTTGGGGCATGCATTGTCCTTTAAAATGATTTTATGTTTGAAATTAATGAACTCCCCAATACTATCTTTAAATACATTAGGGAACTTACTCAACATGGCGCTACCACATTGGTTAGGATCCCCAATAACCATGACAGGATTTGGACTATTGGGATTGAGGATAATGTCAAGTTTTCCTTGTTCAAACCACCCTAGAACCGAAGGTCCATGTTTGGATAAATATAGTTTAGCAGTACATTCACGACCTTTAAATTTGAATACAAGTACTCTAAAACCAAGAATGTCAATTTTCTCACCCAAATACCTTTGCGGGTTAATGTCCCCAGGATACAACATAGGGCCAAGTTTATCTATAAATTTTGACTTCCATACACTCTCGTTAATTATAGAAAAAGGGGAACCTGAATCAGCGTAAATTTGTATCTCTACTCCACCAATCATCATCTCACAAATAGGTTTTTTCTTGATTAAGTTATTGTCAATGTTCAAAATGATAGACTGTCCTTCTGTAATGTTTAACATGGACGACTTTTCAAAATCACCCTCTTTAGTGTCAAGGTCATTCTCGCTGAACTCACCATCCTCAACACACCTTACTTTTTTATTTTTACTTTTCCTACAGGCCTTGGCAATATTGGCCTAAAACACCGCAGACAGAACACCTCTGTTTAATTGCTGGGCAACCCTTGAAATTTGCTAAATGTGAACCACTGTCGCACCTGTAGCATCTGAACTTGTTAGAGTCCATCAGGTATTCTTTAACGGAATTATTTTTCTTATAATTGGATTTAATTTTGGTATTATCAACCTTAGCTATGACATTGCTAGACTTATTATTTTCATCAACTTTAACTTCTTTAGCACTTCTGCTAGACATTTCTGCCTTTCTAACAATCGCTAGAATATCTTCTAATTTCGAGTCGTCATTCACCCACAATCTATCCTGAATGTGCATGACGACTTAGTCCCTAATGAAATCTTCTTGTAGATTCCCAAATTGGCAATCCAGAGAGAGTGTTCTTAAAGTGATACATAGTTATCCACAGATTCGTCAGTGTTCTGTTTTCTCTGAAAAAATTTGTATCTTAAAATACCAATGCATACTTTGGGAGAAAAGTAACGATCAAAGTCATTGACAGCAACTGTAAAAACATTCTGATCACTGCCACCACTAATTTTAGTCATTTGATTGTAGGCTTTAAGACCTTCGGGCCCTACAGAATGCAGAAAATCCCTTTTTTTTCAGCTGGAGACATTTTGCCTTTCACATTCAATGTCTCTATGTAGTTAAGGAAATATGCTTTCCACTCTGTCCATTCCATGCAGGGATTGCCACCAGCCGGCCAGAAACATTGAGGAGGTGACAAGTTGTAATTTTGAGCACTCGCCATCTTAAATAAAACAAATGCTTTAAAAAAAAGAGTGGGGCTTCTTCGGCTGATAAATAAAATAAAGAGGCTCACCTTATAAAAAGAAATATCCAAACTGAATGAATAATTTGAAAAGATCAGCATGGAATACCTCGTAGGAGATCAGCGCGTAATGCTCGGTCCACAACGCTGATGACTCGTTGCTAGGCAACCTTGTGAACAATGAGCAAACAAGAAAAACAAAATGGCGGCACGTCGCGCTGGCAACTAGGGGTGGGCGGAATTTGCGAAAGTGACTTTCGCAAATTATCGCGAAAATGTTACAAAACTCCGCAAACACGCGGAAATACCACGAAGATGCAGAAGTTTTTTTCCCGCCCGTTCGCGGTATTTTCTGCATGGTCGTGGCTCGCCAACTTACCCATGCGGTTGCTCGCGGGCGCGGCCATCTTGTTTTCACTCTTCTCGCGGTGCATGATCGCGAGAAGAAAGACGTGATCGCGCGACCAATGACAGTCGCGAGACAGCGCAAATGGCTACCAACAATCCAACATCTTGTGGAGAACGCGACCGGATCGGGAAAACTTGGCGGCGAACGCGGGGATTCAGGTAAGGCAATCGCGCGCGCGCGAGAATGTATTATTTTACAGTGCGAGCAAGAACCAAATTATCGCTAAGCTGCGGAATGCGGAAATTTTGACATTTTCGCGCTCTCCACGTAACGCGAAAATGTCAAATTATCGCAATTTCCACGAGCGGAACGGAAATTTAGCCCAGGCCTACTGGCAACCATAGAAAGGCACGTTGAAGGCAGGAAGGTCCGTGTTTCCCTCGCACTGTACGAGGAACACTACTCCAAGCCTTGTAGAATGTGCAGGAGGTCGGCGGAAGACGTCACGCCGAGCTCATAGAGCGCTGCAGAAACAATGGAATCTTGACAAAGTCAGCAGTTGTGGTGAGCGTATCTTTCAAAAAACATGATGAATTTGCCCAAAATTCATAAGAGTAGAATAAATGCAAGTAGAAAATCCGGGGTTAGAAATTCAGGTATATCCCAATGTGTAGACGTTGAAACACGCACTTCCAAGCAGGGATAGTATCCTTTAAGCGCACACGCAGGTTCGTCCTGAGCGGTGGTGCCGCTGAGATGAGCTTTCCAATCGTCGCCAAGTTTGTTGTAAATGAAGAAAGGAACTCCAACGAAGTAAATAGGTAGTTTTATTAGAAAGACGCAGCACCACCAGATGACATCCGCATACAACCTGGACAGGCTAGTAACTGCCCTCGAAGAACCACACGGCACGGACCCAAGACTCTAGAACATCAATAGAGTCTAAACAGGGTCCGTGCCAACAGCATGTTTACTTTTGTACCACCAACAACATAACATAATAAACAGACAACACTGCTGTACAACAAGAAATGCCATTTTGCGAAAGTGTGCAAAGCAGCTGCATTGATAAAGTGTGAATGTGGTGTTGGCAGCAGATGATAAAATGCAACACAATGTTTCTAGTGATGACATGTTTGAGGACAGTGATAGACTCAGGTTTTAGTTATACTCTCATAGAAAAGCGGGAATGAGAAGGGCTTTGGCATACAGTCATGAGTGAGTCGAATTAGTCCTGTCACTCGTGGGAATCAATGCATTAAGATCCTTGGTGAATAGGTTGCAAGCTAACGTTTGAGGTAATATGGGGATGGCATACATAGATAGAGATGCTTACTGCGATGGGGACAGTGGAAGGGGTACAAAAGAATATTGGATCCAAATCAACCTGAGCTTATTCTCTTCAGCAGATATACTGAAATAATTATATTTTTTTTCCTTCAAAATAATTTTGAACTCTAACCACCAACCAAGTGTGCATGAAGTAGGGAGAGTACCAGTTGTCTTAAAGGAAAGAAGTAAGAGCAGAATTGCAGAAGTTATGCAATGTAAATATTGACGAAATTTGAAGCTTTGAACGGGAGGCGCTGGTTGTTCTGGTATGTAAAATGAATATGTCTTTGAGAATGTGGGTTGACTGGTATGATGTAAATACATGCACAGTGTCCTGCGGAACTCGTTCAGAGTGTGGACATCCCTTAGAACATTTCCATGAATCCACAATCCAGTGCAATGTTATTTCATCAAACAAATATCTTCGTATTTGGAAAAATTGAGAAAAAAGGTGCTGTTAGAGGTTACTGTAAATAGTATATATTCACATTTCATATGCAATGGTCTGTAAAGCCCCTATGATGACCTATTGTGTATGGATGTGGTTCATTATTGGAACCCATCTGTCGATTTGTTAACCAATACATTAAAGATGAAGTTTCCAAATTACAGCTCTATGTATGAGACAGTATGCATTTCATCAGTGACGCAGAGGAACAGGAGTTTGAGACAGGTTTTGATATATTAGCAACCCTGGATGTAGAATCTCTCTAAACAACATCCCCCAAGATGAAACGATTGAGGTTATACGTGAATGTGTTACACAGGCAGATAGGGATTATGCACTATGTGACCTATCATAGCCCCCATTACTGTGGAGATTAAGAGAAACTACTTTATGTTTAAAAATGAGTTCTTCATACAGAAGAATGGAGTTGCTATGGGAGCTTGCTTTGCACCAAATGTAGCTAACTTGTTTGTAGGCAGATTTGAGAAAAGGGTTATATACAGTTAGAATAACCCATTCATCCCCAAGATTAGTCAATGGAAACGTTTTATGGCAATTTTTTTGATTTGGCAGGGAGTGAAGAACTTTGCAAATTTTTATAAGGGCTGGATTTGCATTTTACGGCCAACTATAGCTGCAGAGAGATCAACTACCTTGATCTTTTGATTAGGCATCAAAATGGTCTCTTATATACTAAATTATACGAAAAGCCAATGGACACCACCTCCCTATTCAGATATAACAGCCACCGCCCATGAACTTTGAGGGACAACCTCCCATAGAGTCAATTTCTGAGACTACGCAAGAGTTGTAAATACAAAGATTACTTGTTTCAAGAGGCAGCACGACTTAAGATCAAACTCTTAGACAAGGGCTGCCCAAGGAAAATTATCACTAGAGCTAAGAAAAGGGCCTGGTTCTGCCCTAGGGAGTGTTACTGACACCTAAATTGAGGAAAACTACTGATAAAATAGAAAGGATTAGCACATTTTCACCAGCAAGCAATGAAGTGAAGAAAACCACCACCACAAATGGGTGGCTTTAATGGTAATGTTATGTTAATGTTAAAAACAATTTATGAATCGCACGGTCACCAGCGGTTTCTTGGCGCTAAGCGGAGTCAACCAGTTGCTGAGACAGTAAATGGAACTTTCACATGTAGACCTGAACAAATAACCAAGTTTTGAGAGATTTCCTGAACTGAGTATAAGAATTGGACAGTCACAAATCGGGGGGAAGAGAGTTCCAAAATTGTGGTGCCAGGAACGAGAATCTTAAGCCTCCGTGTTTGTTGCGTTTGAACGGGCAAGGGGTCAGCAGATTCATATTAGCAGAACGTAGATCGCGGGAGGGGACATAGCGCCGTACTTTGGACGCGATGAAGGCCGGGCCACGGGCAGAGAGGGCTTTGTAAATTGTACAGCCTAATTTAAAAAGGCAGCGTTGGATAACTGGAAGCCAATGTAGCTTTTTCAACAGAGGTTTCACATGGTAAGATGTAGGTTGGCCTTAAACAAGCCTAGCGGCTTGGTTCTGCACTAGTTGAAGCCGACGTAATTGGTAGGCTGGTATGCCGGTATACAGAGAGTTAGCGTAATCAATACGCGACATAACCAAAGCAAGTATAACTTGAGTCCGGGCCTCGGTGGCTAAATATCTGCTTATTTTACGGATTCTCCGGAGGTCAAAGAAACAAGCAGAGACCACAGCACTTATCTGTGACTTCATCGTAAGGTCGTTGCTAATCACAATTCCCAAACTTTTAACCGAGCTGACAGGAGATGGAGGGCACCCCAAGACACTTGTAATGAGGTACCATTATTTGCACCTAAAAGGAATGAGAACTTCAGATATTATGTGGTAAGTGTGCATACGGACATCCCCAAGAAAAGTGATACAAGGACAATATGGGGCCTCCCTGTGACTGTAGGCCAATGTAAGTGTGGTGACTGCTCTGTGTGTAAATTCACGTCTAACACAAAAACTCTAGAAGTACATGACAGGGTGTTTAATTTGCGGTCATTCTCTAACTGTGACACATAAAATGTCATTTACACTATTAGATGTCACTGTATGTCTGTCAAGCAACAAAGATGGCCAAGCAGCGGATTGCAGAATACAGGATCAGAATGAAATACAACGTTGAGAGAGCATCTCTGGTACAACACTTCATGGAACATCAACACACCGAGGATGAAATATATTAGCAATTGGTGGAAGTAGTGTCCTTGGACAGTCGAGCGGCAACATCAAAGACCTTTTGGACAGACGAGAGTGCAAATGGATGAACATGTTGAACAGCACTCAGAATGGCCTGAATGATGTTAAGGGCCTGAGGCATCTCTCGTTAAAGCCACAGTTAACGGTTATAGTATCTGGACTCAAGTGGGTTATGACATTCTGGATATCGGTCTTTAGAGTAACTTCAGTATAATGTTTTTTCTTCATGTATTGTATAATACTCCTTATACTTGTCCCTCTTGGAAATATTTGTTTACTGGGTTTTGCACAGATGCTATTTACTTCCATGGGTCACACCAATAGGAGAATGATATTCAGCTGCATTTTCCTCAAAAATATTTGCGTTTTTTCCTTTCCTTTTTTCTTTATCCCCCTTCTTAACACCCACCACCCCGTAGTTGATGATTGTAACTGGATTGCCAAATGGTTTGATCTGACTCGAGCTCATACTGTGAGCACATTAGATATACTAGAATGGTAGTCTCCCAATATGGCAGCCTAAGTTGGCACTCTAGTGATCAGCAGACACTTGGGGAGATAAGTTGGCAGTGTCTGGTGCATATCCCTTCTCATGCATGCTGGCTTAGCATGGAAGCCGTTTTGGTGGCGGATGTGTTCACCATTCTCTGGTAAGGTTTGAATGTATACTGATGGTCAATGGAAGACACGCTGATGTGGCAACCAACTTACTAAGATTCATTTAGTTTCTTCCCTCAGAAGTCACTTAGAGAAACATGGATCACATCATAATAGTGGCTTTTGCCAAGTATGTTAATCATAGTGGCTGGTTTTCGTTTATCACATGAATTATGCATGTACATGTTTTGATTATCACCTTGTCATTCATGACTAGCTAGATATGATGAACAGGTGCCTCTTTGAGTTAGGTTTGCACTGTTGTTATCCTTCACAATGGCAGATGATATGGCCCGTGTTGTTGGGCACGCATGATTATGTATAGCTTTAGGCAATATTTTGTAATGTGGAGTATTGCACACCTAAATGGGTTAGTGGTTCATTGTGTTAGTTTGGTATAAAATTGATCAGATTACGCCTCTTGCATAATACGGATTACCCATGTCACATGAATGGATGGGAAATATATGATTGGTTACTAGCTATAAAGTTAGTTCTGTCCACATTTGTGGTAGCATACGGCACATTGGGCTTGGCTATGGGCTTTACTATATTAGTAGAAGTTATAGATGAATAACGTTTCTTTGGAATCTGGTGTCATTATGTTATGTTAATTAATTTTTAAAGCACACGAATTCCTGATGGAATCTTGGCGCTAATTGGGTATGGCAGTATTGGCAAGAGCAGGAGAGTACTAGGCATTGAAAAGCCAAGTTTTTTTCAGTAAGGTCGGAGCTGCTTTGATATTTATAGGCAGACTATTCCAGAGTTCTGGGGCTTCAGAGGAGAAGCAATCACCTCCCCCCCATTTATCTCTCTTAAAGCTGGGGCGAGAGACCATCAAGGAATTTTTAGATCGTAGGTCTCTGCAGGGTATGTACCAAGAAAGGGACTGTTTGAGATAACAAGGATCTGAGTCATGCAAGGCCTTATAGGTAAGGCATAGCACCTTACATTTGATTCGGTTATTCTCTGAAAGCCAGTGAAGTCTCTTAATGGAAGCTGACACAGGATGGAACTTGGGCAGATCAAGACTAAGTCTTGCTGCCGCATTTTACATGCTCTGTAGTTTCTTCACATACTGTTTTTGGACCTTAACATACAGTCCGTTACAATAGTCCAGTTTCGTGAGAATAAGTAAGGATTTAAGGGGATGGCTGCAGAGAACCACGCCTCTGTGTAGCCAAAGGTGACACTGCCCCGCCCCCAGCAATAGAGTTTTGGTGTTCGGGAGTGAGTTTGCGGTGAAGAACGTAGCTCGTGCAGGCGGTCCTTGTTTCTCTCCCACAGCTGATGCACGGTGCCTGGATTTCGCTGCAACTTCTCTCTCTTTACTGGGCCGGCTTTGGCTCAGCGTGAGGGGTTGATGTAGCAAGGCATCAAGTGAAGATGCCAGGAGCATTGACGGAGATTCTACGGAGGCTTTAGGCTAAAGAGACTGAGGAGGTGCAGAGTTCTGAGCAGGAGGCAGGAGGTAGGAGGAGCTTTCTATTAAATGTTAAAGGTCTCAAACTGTGTCAACGGATGAAAGTAGCCTAAGAAGTGTATGGGATATAGTAACCTAGAAGTAACTCTGTGTGATTAAGAAGGCACTTGGCACACTTGGCACACTTGGAAAACGGGACTGAAAGTTAAAGCTGAAATGGGAAAGCATTTGAAACACACGAGTGCTGTAGCCAAGGTTGATTCAGCGGCCGGGTTAAAAACTAAAACCCGCTTAGCCCAGGCAAAGGCCACAGGGCTAGTAGCTAGAACTGAGCACAGCAGAAATCTCCCCGGCTTAGACTCTAGCTTTGAAAGCTCAGAAGAAGAACAGCCACTGTCTCCAATACAGCTAGAAGGAAAGACATTTGAGGTACAAAAATCTACAGAGGTCATATCATTGTTAGTAAGGGAACAACAAGATGTTCCAATAGCCGGGGGCTACAAGGAGGAACTGAAAGGCGCTAAGCATTTTCCTCCCTTTCTAAAAAAAAAAGCATCTTTATCGGCACCTCCTAAACCCATAACAAAACCACAAGAAGTATCAGGAGAATCACTAAAGGGTATATCACAGGTCCTGTCACCTCCACCACGAGCGCAGACGCTTGGACAGGCTCCATCTTCTCCCTCAAAAGGGGGTTCAACATTACAAAATCTGGACAATTCTTTGAACGATCAAGTAGCATTGCCAGCTCTAATAGCATGTACGGTGCAGAATCAGACCCAGTCTGCTTTGCCATTGCCTGAAGCTACAAGAATGTCATCAGTAGAGGCTCAAAAACAGTTGCAGCCACAGGCTCTACTCCAGCCTCAGTCACAGGGGCAGCGGTCGGGTGGAACTGGTCTGGAGATTGAGGGTCCGCTAACCGGGAATCAAAAGCCTGACGGGAAAGCATCTCAAGATAGCTGTAATCCCTCAACAGAAGGGAGCATCACGCAACAGATGGATATAAGGGATATGCTGAACCTTATCTTGGAGGAGATTAGGGAGATGAAAAAATCACAAGAGCTCGAGATTGCCTCCCTTCATCAGTGTCTAGGTAAATTAAAGAGGCAGTGGCTTGTTTCCCAGCCAAATTACAGGAAGTTGAAACAAGAATCGCGCTGCTAGAAGATCAGATGAGTGACATGTTTTTGAAGGCGAATGAAGCGGTGAAAAATACAACTTGTCCGGAGAACAAACTCGAGAATCACTCCCGAAGGTCAAATCTTCGAATAGTGGGTGTCCCCAAAGGGATCGAGGGAGCTCAAACTCTCCAATGGGCCGATACTTTATTAAACAAAAGGTTCTCCCAGAATTTGATGGAGATCTAACAATCACAAGGGCACATCGAGTTCCCACTCACCCTCTGCCAAATTCAAAGATACCACGAACAATCTTGCTGAATTTTGCTGACTTCCATGTTAAGGAGAGAGGCCTGGCGAAGGCGATAGAGCAAAGACAATTTTCTATAAATGAATCTATTAAATGTCGCATATTCTCTGACATGTCAGCTGTGGCAGCACATAGGAGAAAGGAATTTGTGAAGATGTTATATTTGTTTAAAGCTCAGGGTGCCCAGGCCTCAATAGCGCAACAATCAAAGCTCCGCATTCTTGTGAAGGGGAAGTTTCATCTTTTCTCAAATTTAGAAGATGCCCAGTGCTTATTGAAAGACATTTCTTCTAGAAGTGGAAAATGATTACTGTGTACAACAGGAAGTTTAAGCTTCTTCATTGCTGGGGGTAGCAGGGTCACCAAGGGTGTAGTTCCATGACACCCAATAGGTTTGCAGGGAGAGCTGAAATGTGGCTAGTGGGGTTTTTCACATTTCAGGGGGTGGGGTTCACATCTTCGGAAGGGGGGTGGTGGAGGTGTGTTGGGGGACTTTTAGTAGGAAAAAGAGCAGTAGCAAAAAGAACAAATAGTGGAGAAAACAGGATTTCATATTTGATCAAACACCAAGCCTATTTAAGAAATAGAAATTGCTAGTAATTGTAGTATTTTGTCAGTTAATGTAAATGGGATGATTAACAAACAAAAGTACGGTGGGCTCATTAGATGGCTGGCCTCCTTTACGCCCCAAATTTTGTTTCTTCAAGAAACACATCTCAAGTCCAATTCACCTAAGCTTTACTTACCGAAGACATTTTCTGATGCTTTTTTTTGCATCTGCTGGGTTGGCAATGAGAGGGGTAGCCATTTATTTTTCTAGAAATGTGTCTTGGGAATTTGAACAAGTTCGTAGGGATCCACAGGGGAGATGGCTATGGGTAGTTTTGAGATTAAATGGGAGGATTTAAAATTTTGTAAACTACTATGGTCCGGTTATGGATGATGCCTCGGGGTTGGCTAAGATTAACGAGCTGTTAAGGGGTGTCCCTGGTCAGATCGGTATTGGGGAGGATTTTAACTATATACAGGATCTAAAGAAGGATACCTCAAATAAAAATAAAAATCAATTAAAACCAAATACTGAAAGAATGTTTGAGGCCATTAGGTATGATTACCAACTAATAGATCCATGGCAAAAAGCCAACCCAGATACAAATTGCTACATATGTCATTCCCCCCAATACCAGACTGCATCCTGCATTTACTTTTTTCTAACATCTAGATCACTTGACATCTTAAAGGTAGATATTGAGATTAACTCCTTCTCTGATCATTCCTATATTAGGCTCGAACTACAAATTGGTGAGGGGAGAAGGGAGTGATCCAGGTGGCAGATGGATCGCCTCCTCCAAGATCAACAATGGATAGAGGGCATTGGAATATGGATCCTTGAACATTTTAGGATCAATGAGGAAACGGCGGGACCCTTCGCGGTTTGGGGGGGTTCAAGGCAGCAGTGCGAGGACAAATTATTTCTTTCTCGACCGCCCAGTCGAGAACCCGACGAGCTAAAATAGCTGAACTCCAGCTGGCTGTGGAAAGGGCACAGGTCCAGAGAACTGTGACATGTTCTCATCAGCTTGAAGATGCCAAAAAGGCGCTGAGGGAATTCTTTTTATTAGAAGAGATTAGCAGTTCCCGAACCTATCAACAACGGGTTTTACGAAGATAGTCCAATGGTTGGTAAGTTGTTAGCTAGCTCCACAAAAACTAGACAAGAAGCGGCTTTAATCTCGAAGGTGATAGATCCCAAGACTGGCGGTGAAGTATTAAATAGTGAACAGATTGCGCAGGTTTTTATGGAGCATTACCAGCAGCTGTACACAATGGAATATCCGGTTGGGGGAGGTATTATACAGAAATATTTTGACAAAGTAAATTTTTCAAGACTATCCGATTCCTTGGTGGACCAGTTAAAATTAGATCTAGAAAGTTCTAAAATGTTGGCGTGTGGGGAGGATGGGCTCCCAATAGAATGTTATAAGGTATTCACAAAAGAATTGATGCCACCCTTGACAAAAAATTTTAATTATATTAAAAATGGCGGCATGGTGCCCTCACCTTTTAAAGAGGTGATTGTTTTCAGCTTCGTGAATAAGGACAAGAACCCAAAAGATGTAAATTACTATAGACCCATTAGCCTCCTCAACGCGGATTCTAAGATCATAATGAAGGCTTGGGCGCAGCGTCTCTCATCCGCAGCACAGGAAATAATCCATAAAGATCAGGCCGGGTTTATAGCAGGAAGATCTATGGCAGCAAACACTGAATTTTTAATACAGGCATTGGACCACTGCAATACCAACTTAACCCCGGCTTGTATCATGATGGTTGACGCCGAAAAAGCTTTCGACCTGGTGAATTGGAATACTTTGTTTTTTGTTCTCGGTAGGTTTGGCATCCCTCCCTAAGATCATTTAAATGCTTTGAAATAATTATCAGGGGTCCCAGGGTCAGGTGGTAATAAATGCAAAATGGGTGGGTACAGTAGAAATAAATCAGGAAACAAGACAAGGGTGCCCGCTTTCCCCTTTGCTGTTTACATTTTTTATTAACCCATTAGCCATCCGAATGTGAGAAAATGCTGCAATTAATGCTCCACTCTTGGGTATGGCCAAGCTAAAGCTATTTGCGGACAATATCATTTTATACCTGAAACCCAATAGCCAGAATTTGGAATTGGCTATGAGAGAATTTAGTTAATTTGAGTTAACTGGGGGTTATAAAATAAATCGAAATGAAACAGAAATATTGAATACTGACACAAATTTTCTCCCAGCCAACCTTAAGTCACAATCAGCAAAGCCCGACCCCATACGATATTTGGGGATTTATGTCTCTGATCAATACCAACAGTTATACAAGTTGAACTATGTAAAAATGCAGAATAAAAATCAAGAAACTGTTGGATAGGTGGCTGCTACTCCCTTTAACTTTGGTAGGACGAGTATCTCTTGTTAAGATGTCCATACTTCCGTTACTCGTCTTTTTCTTTATTAATATACCTATTAAAATGAATATTAACTATTTTAAAGAGTTGGAAACCATGTTCAGACAGTTTGTTTTCGGGAAAAAGACATCAAGGGTTAAGCTCTCTTCGTTACAATTAACCATTGAACAGGGTGGACTGGCCTTACTGCACGTACGTACAGACTATGATGCAGCCTTTTTAGATTTAACAGCTTGTTTATTGCTTTTCAATGGGTTAAAAGATAATTTCTTTGTTCATAAAATGGTGCAGGAAGCTGTCTCTCAGATTCCGATATTTTTAAAAACCTCCAAACTCCCGAAAAAAAAGAGATATAAGACGTTGAAGGATTACTCCATCAGACTTCAATCCTTTTTTAAGGGGGCGGGCTCCTCTGGTTTCCACTATTTAAAATTGACGGAATGCAAAAACCTCGACATTCAAATCCAATCGTGCCATTTGAGAAATTTGAAGGTTTGTGGGTTAGAAGAGCTAAGACACTTCTTAATTCAGAACTGGGTAATTACTTGGCAAGAGGTGCTGTTGAGGATTGTTCATTTTTTTAAATAGACAGAATTTTTCTTTTAGTGCACCGACCAAACTGGTGACAGCCCTTTTCGGAGCAAAGCTAAGAGGAGTGGGGAATTGGTATCGCTTGTTGCGTAACCAAGGTCAACCCCTATTGGTGGAGAGCCATCTTGAAAGGGTGATTTGGGAAACGCAATGTACCTTCTCTAATCATGAATGGGAAGTCATATGTTTGCGAGGGAGTAAGGCTCTGAAAGCAGCCAACTTTAAAAGAATGGCCTTCTTATCCTGGTGGCTGGCTTATTTTACACCGAAAGCACTTAATAAAAAATATCCGGAAATCGGAAATAGATGCTTTAGTTGCCAGGCAGAAGGCTAAGGGGTCTGGCTATATATTTTTTTACATGTCCTAGAGTAGGGCCCTTCGGGGGGAGATTTTTCGGCTTGAAACAGGGCAATCAACAAGAGGATTTTACTAGAGGTCGAGGTGGCTCTGTTCGGAAAGACAGGACAAATTTGAGGAAAACTGAAGAGACCTTTCTTTCTATTGCCTCCTTAGTAACCCGCTCTTTAATTCTTCAGAATTGGAGGTCGAGGGAAGTTCCCACTTATGACAAATGGTCAATAAAATAAAATGGACGAGGGCTTTTGAGGAAGCTTACCCGATGCGAGTGGGTGCTTCCAAGAAGTTTATTGAAAATTGGAAGTTCTTAAGTAATTTGGAAAATTAGACTGACTAGGAGTATTTTCCTGAAACGGAATCTAGGCTCTCTACAATTTTATAGTTTGGTGGAGTTTGAGGTATCTACATATGAGTATGGAGGCCTTCTTCTCGTTAATTCTAGCACTTTAGCACAAGCAGTTTAACACTGTCATTTCACTATTTTTTTGCACTTTCTCATTTCAGCTCTTACAATATGTCAGCAGCTAAATATGATAGCTTCATTTAAAGTGGCTTCTTTGCTTTTACTAATATACAGGATGAAGTTTGGAAAGCTAAATTAATTTAATTTTATCCAAATGTTAACCCATTAACGATTCCTGTTAATGTATTTCATATGTGATAGCTATGTTCTCGATGCTCTGCTCAATAAAATGTTTTTAAAAAATAAGTAAGGATATGACTGTTTTTCTAGAGGTAAGAGGGATGAGAGGAAGAATCTTCTTGATAATTCTTAAAGTGTTGAAACTGGAGGAGACAACTGAGCTGATATGCTTGTTGAGATTCAGCTTGCCATCGATAGTTATGCCTGGATGTTTTGCTTTTTGGACTGGGATGGGGAGAGTTCCTAACTCTGTTGGCCAGCACGCTGGGCTCCAGAGATGTGGTTTAATACCGAAAAGAATGACCTCGGTTTTCTCCAAATTCAGTTTGAGACAGTGCTTACCCATCAAGTTGCTGACAGCCCTCATACAGTTGTGAAACTGCAAAATGGTGACTTCCACATTGTTGGAGGCCGACACAACAATCTTCCACGTATCAGGTGGGGAGAATCCGAAGGATCTAATCAGGGAGGCCAATTCAATAACATAAATATTGAAGAGTAAGGGACTCAGGGAAGATCCTTGAGGGACCCTGCATGGAAGAGAGAAGGTACTTGTATGTGAAATTTTCTAGCATGACTGAGTACTCCCTGTCCAATAGAAATGATTGAAGTAAGGCATGAGCTTTGTCAGTGATGCCCAGTTTTTTGAGGCGACCAATGAGGATGGCATGATCAACCATGTCGAACTCTGCCAACAGGTCGAGGAGGATAAGTACTGTAGAGCCTCTTTTATCCAAGATGATTTTTAATTCATCTGTGGTCTTTATTAGCGTCGTCTCTGTACTGTGTTCGGCCCTAAAGCGAATTGGGCGGGATCCAGAAAATAATTGTCCTGAACGAACTGTGTCAGTTGTGAAATTTTTCCACTATTTTCGCTGGCAGAGGTAGTCTTGAAACAGGATGATAGTTAGCTGGATTATCAGGCTCTAGCTCAGGTTTCTTAAGGAGTGGCAGGATGGAGGCCTTTTTCCACAAATCAGGAAATGTCCTGAGGCTAAACATCCCGTTAAAGATATTAGTAAGATAGGAAGCAATTGGAACCAAAATCTGTTTGAGTATAGAGGGGGGGCAGGAATCATAAGGTGACCCCGATTTTGTGGAATTGAGTAGGTTGAGGACATCTGCAGCTGAAGTAAATGAGAATTGGCTGAGTTTAGATTGAAGGCTTTTGCCAAGACAATTGGGATCAATTGTGGAAGCTTGAGCTATAGTGGAAATAACGCTGAGATCGATGGTTCTAGAACACATGAACTCACAAAAAGATTGACTTTTGTTGCTGCCTTTATTCTCTGGGCCTTTAGTAAGTTTGTTTATAGCATAAAAAAGTTCTCTAGCAGAATGCTTGCATGTTTCGATTTGTTGGGGAAATAAATAGATTTCGCCTTGGTGATGGCTGCCTTGTAACTGGCCAGGAAGCATTTGTAAATTAGTTTATAAAAAAAAGAATTGTAACTGGATCTCCATTTCCTTTCAAACCTTCTACAGTTTTGTTTTTCAAGACGAAGAGGTTCTGTGAACCAGGGAGAGGATTGTTTAGATTTGTTTGGGCTTCTGCATTTTCTAGGAACAGCTTTCGAGATGGCATATTTGAGCCAGTTATTATAACCTGCTGTGGCCTGATTTGGATCGAGCTGCTGCGCATGATTAGCCATTAGGAAGGTGTTGTCGCAAAATATAGAAATTGGTTTTAGACCATAGATAGTGCGGGGTGGGGTAAAAATCTGCTTTCCCACTTTGAGCAGGAAAGGAAACATTCAAATTAAAAATATCGGCTTTATGGTTGGACAATGTAAGCGGGAGAAAGTCATTTACTGAAATAGAATGGTTATTGGGGAAAATAGGATCTAAAATATAATCGGCACTGTGGGTGGGCTGATGTAAAAGTTGGGGAAGGTTGAAGGCCTTCATTATATTGAAGAAGGCCTCCGAATCTTTATCCTCCATGCAGTCTAAATGAAAGTTGAAATCCCCAAGTACTGTGAGATTGCTATTGAAGGCCCCTCCCTCAACAAGAGTATGAATAGAATGTATAAATTTACGTTTTGGGCCTGAGGGACGGTAAATGAGCCGCCTTTAAAAGAGTAGTTGTTTGTTAACTCCATACTGAAGGGGACAAGGATTGAATACTTAGGATGTAACGCCTTAATTAACAGAAGGCAGATCAGTATTCACATGTGGGTGAGTAATCAGAGAACTTATGATACTTGGAGTATTACATACTAATATGTTGTAGGCATGATTGGGACTGATGATTGTATCCAAGTTTCTGTCTCCATTGTATGCAGGTTGTATAGTCAGATGACTTGGTCCTGAGGAGACCCATACATTAACGCAAAGCCCCCACCCCAGTTCCCAATGATAATATTTGCAGGAACTACGGAATGTCCTACAGTGCCATACTATGTACACTTGTAAATTATGTACAGAACCAGGGGATTGTACAGGGTCATGACATATATAGTGTAAATGTTTGTTCACTTATTTGAGCACTGCGTTGTCTGCACTTTGTTTACTTATTCACAGACCACTGTATGTGAATAGTAAATATGAACTATTAACAGTAACCTCTCTGAGTCCCTTTTTTCCAAATACTAAGATATTGGTTTGATTAAATAATATTGCATTGGATGGTGGATTCCTCGAAATGTTCTAAAGGTTTCCCACACTCTGACTGAGTCCCACAGGACATTGTGCTTGTATGGGATATTGACTCTGGTCCCCGTGGGCATATAGTGTTGTCCTTGTTCAGTATTGAATGCTATGATGCAAATGCCAAAATATGGGTTAATCAGCACCCATTGCTCAACGTAACAGAGATAGGGCACTGCTGAAGTGTTCTTTATACCAAACTGAGCTACATTGAGGGTCCAGACATTTTATATATTTTGGGGCACCCGAAGGAGCATGTTGAGTTAAGGGAACGTAATTTGAGTTGTCATTGACCTTAGCTGTTTTACAACGGGCTATGCACGAATGCTTCATGAGTGTAGTAGGAGTCACTCATTTCCAACATGATGTCCTGTTCTGAGATTCTTGAAGTACATAATGAGAGGCTGAGGCAGCAGTGGGAAAACAGCATAACTTTGAGACGTGAGAAGTACAACTTTCCAGTGGTTAATGTGGATTATTTGCAAAATCGAGTGACTCCCATGCAAAGTGAGGTCTGATTGGTCAGGGATGCCCAGGTTCCTTCAAGCAAAGACCAATTGAGACCATTCCTGGACTTGGCTGAGTAGTATGCAAGATCATGCCTGGGGTTTGCTGACAAGACAATCTCATTGAGAAACTGGATGAAAAAAATAACTGTTTTTTTCTGGTCAGATGAGTGTGTAAAACCTGTTGAACAGATCATGTAATATTGTGGAAGAGTTACAACTGAAGGCTTTTGACATGTGTGATCCTTGTACTACGATAACAGATGCAAGTGACAGCAACTTGGGTGTTGTCTTTTTGCAGAGCAGAAATGGAAAAAAGTGATGGGACATATGCTTTTAAAGTATTAAAAGGGGCAGAATCCATGTCTTCAGTCATGACGTTGGAGGCACAAGCTTGCTGATGGGATGTTCAATATCTCCCACCTTACCTCTGGGGTTGTGAATACAACTTTCAAACGGATCGTAAACACTTGAGCTAATTGTATGACTCCATACATTGCTAAACAGCAATGTAGACTCCAGCAATATATGTACAAAATCAATTGCATGCCATAAGTGCTCACTGATAGCTGTAGATTTTTGGTAGAGGTTAGCAATAAGGATATAAATTAGGACAATCAGGGAAATGATCAGTGTTTAGTGTGCTTGCTTAGTACAGCTGTCCAATTGGCTCTCACAAAGAAAAAAATGAAAAAAGAGCAGTGCTTAATTTGAGCCAGTGGTTGCTGGAGGGGCCCACCATAACTCATTTTTGGGACAGGCACTTCTTTTTGCTCAAGGGATTGGATCCAGAGCAAGTGAAAGAAAACTACAAAACAGGGAACAAAGGGGGAAGAGAAATACGAAAAACAGCAACAAAGAGAGAAAGCAGGGATAAAAAAAAGCAGCAAGAGTAACATAAAAAAGAAGTTCGTATCTGGTGGTAGATTAAAGAAGCATTATGTGGAATCCAAGCTAAGCAGCCTTGGTATTTGACAGACTGACCTTCAAGAGCACCAGCTGGGGACATCTGAGCAAAGTTTTGACTGTTTGCGGACTGTGGTTTGTGTTAAGAAGATTAGAATTATTGGTAGTAATGGTAAGTATGAGAATGAAGGTGTTTTGGAACTGGTGCATGGGTAGCATGGAACTATGAGAGCTACGAAACAGAGAATCAAAGAATTTAGGCGGTCTACATTGGATGAGATGGTACACTGTTTTGTGATGACCGGTGTTTCTTGTGTGGTCAATAAGCCCCAAGTGAACGCACAATGTTACTTCAAGCCTATGCGAAATTAGTTAGTTATGACCACTGTGGGGCATTTTGAACTCTTTGGAAGTACATCAATATGTAACCCGGTCATAATAGATCATTAGTTGCTCTAAATGGCTGGAAATTATTTGTAGAAAATGCATTATCAAGATAAGAAAGGATTTATGAGTGATACATTTGGACATGACAGATTACCTGAAACTGCTCATGGACAATGATACTCAGATGGCTTCAAAGGAAAAGGGAGTGTTCTTGAAGCACTATAGTAAAGCATGTGACAGCATCTCCATCATCCCTGGAGCAATGGCCTAGCTGTGCCCTTTTGAAGACAACACAACGTGAAGGGAGAATGCTTGCAAATGTTTAATTCACTGGCAATCACTCTAAGCCATATTCCTGTGAGCTTCAATAGGGTTATAAACTGCAATATGCAGTTGCCTTTGCTCTGTGATTGGTGATGGAATGATATACTAAGAATTATTTTATGGGTGGTGCGCTCCATGTTCCATGTCACCATATAGGCAGCACCTTTTGCATTGCTCAGAGGATGAGTTGCAGGAACTGAACAGCATGGGGCCTGAATGGGAAGGGATATTGTAGCAGAGTGTAAGGTATGACATGTTGAAGAAAGAGTGTTCAAGATGAGGGACAGATCAAACAAGAGACGTCTTTCACCTTGAGAGTAAAGGTGGGTGCTCGAGTATGCATTAACTGTATCAGTGATTTAGAGAGAGATTGGCTAGGTTTCCCAAACCCAAGCAAGCAACAGAGGGAATTGTGGTGTGAAGTAAAAACAAGCTGTCTGTTATTTTCCCGGATGTCAGACATGAGATGTGCCAATTATTCTGTGAAGAGGAGAGAGTGTGAAAGGATTAGTAAGGGCCCGCAGTCAGAAGCTGTAAAAGTGGGGTGTAAGGCTTTCCCAGAGAACGGTGAATGTAAGTATTCAACAAAAGGGGTTGGGTGTCCCAAAATGTTCAAAGATTAGTCGAAGTTCTGCACTCCAAGAAGAATGTCAACGTTTTAAATTTCCATCTTTCGTTTTTTATTTGGCTTCATGGTGTCAGTGTTGTTCCACCCCACATTTACTCTCTTTTTAAATTTGCCCCCATTTAGAAGGTCTGACTAAAGAGATAACTGGAGGAGCACAGCACAAAGAAATGCCATTTAGCTAGTCCAGCTGGTGGTTGGACCCTCAATATAAGGTCTTGACAGGATGTTATGCTAATTTTTCATAATAAATGTAAATTTCCTTCTGTGACACTCCGGATCATCAGGTCATTCCAATGAAGGATCCGGTTGCACTAGCATTAAATCTCAAATGAGAGGGGCCTCGCTAAAACTTTGAAATGTTGAGAGCTGTGCAGCAGTCATTGTTATAAAAGAGGTGGTGTAATAGGTGTGGGATGAAATGGAAGCTGTCTGTTGGCTGGTGGTCATGGTTGTCTGCTGGGGGGAAAGTTTGTGTTTTTTATTTTGAGATTTAATTAATTGCAAAAGAAACGAAATATTCTTCTTATACCTCACCAAATTTAAAATGGTTAATGCCGCTCGTTAATGTCCAATTACATACATGAAAGAAATAACTTGTTGCTTTTTTGCTTTGAGGATTTTCTGAGGACTGTGTAAATGAAGGTAGTATGTGTAAAGGAAGGTGGTATGTATTAAGGAATTTCTCAAACAAAGACGTACAGCATTTGTCTCGAAAATTAGACCACTATATTAACTATAAAGCTCAAACTGCTATGTAAAGTTTCCTTAGTTACTTGCAATTCCGGTCTTGTGCTGCAACCTCACAGGCCGCAGCCTGACCTAAACGTGATGACGTTTTGTGCTACCCTTGTTTTTCATCCCATTTGAAGCACATAAAATGTTTATTCAAATGTTAAATGTATTCCATGTTCAATGCTAAATATAAGATAGCATTTGCGCATCTCAACTAAAATCTGTTTCCTCATACATTAACTTTAAACTTTTGACGATAATAAAAGCTAAAGAGCAGCTACAGAAAATATGGGTATGTATCATAAGTGCAGAAGGGCCCAATGCACCTTAATTATGGCGGGCTTAACATCCAAAAATGGCGTACGGCATCGCTTTCCTGGCTTGCACTATAGCCTATGGCACCCCTGCCACGGGTGTGAGAAGTTTCTCTGAATACTGAATCTCTGTGGCACCCAGCTTCAGTTCCTTCGTCAGCCTGCCCTTGTGGCTCAGACGCGCCGAGTGTGGCTTCTGCCAGCTGTTCTTTTACTGCCAGCCCCACGGCTAGAGGGTGTTCCGAGGTCACCAGGGGAATTCTGAGTAGCGAAGGGCTGGAAGAGATGGCTGTCTCAGGAGAAAAGCCCCCCGCCGGCAGGCTGTGAGAATGTCCTCGGAGACGGCTGGAGATTGATGGAGCTGCCGCGTTAAATACCAACACGCAGAGACGTCCTTCCGGCGTGGGTGCTGTTGCACGTCCAGGTGTGGAGTGTACGTGCTGATGCGCAACCAGTATCAGAGCAGACGTCACAGAGCACTACGCCACAGTGCACACTGAGTCACACGCAGAAAAAGCCTTTATAGCACTTAATCCGGAGAGAAAAGAGGGAAGGTTGAGCCAAGGTCACCATATTCAGCACTGACACAGCTCTCGACAGCAATTTAATATATGTCGTATAGTTAATTTTTGCATACATCAGCCCTCGCCTAATTATGATGCATGGTCATGTTTCTTGTATAATATGATTCTTCCATTCGTTGCTTTGCTGATTCTCTTAGGGTGTCTGCCCAAGAACCGTTTTTGGTCGTTGTTATAACCCTCGGCACCCTGGGTAGGCTATCCCTCCCTATAGTTTGATTTATTCTCATTTTGTTTCATAGAAGCCTGGACTAACTGTGAAATTGGATAACAAGCTTTGTCCTTGAGCGGAGGCAGGAATATTTTCGAATCCTCTGGCAGATCGTATACTGGCTGGTAAATAAAGTAGCTTCATGAACTTCTCCTGGTGATCTGTCATTGCTGGCATAAAGAATATGTCGAATGCTGGTTTGCCCAGTTCAAAAAAGTTTACAGCATTGATTTTCCAAGGAGGTGTTCTATCATCAGCCAGTTACTTGTGATGTCTGGGTGTGTCCTGCTCTGTAAAACAAGTATTGTCCTCTTACTCAAGGGAGCAATATTTGCAGTGAAATAAACAATGTCTACAATATCCCAAATACCCACATGAAAGCGCGTTAGAGATTATAAACCAAGGATATTTTGAAAGTTGATTCCTCAACTGCAAACCTTCTCCTGTTTGACAAGTGCCTTGTTTAAATTAACTCCTTGCCTGTTATTCTTCACCTGCATAAATGAATAACTGCATTTGAAGGCTCAAAAGTAAAATAAAAACCTTAATTCTTAGCTTTTTTCTTTCCCTTTAATTATCACCGCTCCATCTTATTACAGAATTAGACCTATGTATCACCTATCATCACATAGAAGATAGAATGGTACGTTAGAGAACCATTTCTTTCACTAGGGTACTCAGGAGACGTTTTACTTTAACTCACAAGGAACACATGCGCTCACAAAATAGTTCCCTGCGGTGCCAGGGATTACTATGGCGATGTGTAGTGTTTAGGATTAGAAGATATTTTTTCTTTTAGCCAATGTGTTCTGTTATATTGGTGAAGACCTGGCAGCTCTCCTGTTAGACCTGGCACATTGGCGTGAGTCTCCCTTCCATTTTTCGCTGTTGCCTCATGTATTTTTGCTGGTGTTAGATGCTCAGGGCACTGTGCCACTGCTGTCCAGTGCCACAGTGCAAGTGCTCCCTTTTGTAAATTGATGATTGGTTGGTTTGGTTTACCTGTCAGATCCTAGTACAGTGCACCAGGAGTGCCCAGGGCTTGTAATCCAAATGCTGCTGGTGGGCTTGCAGCACTGGTTGTGCCACCCACAGAAGCAGCCTCTAAAAGTGTGTCTAAGGTCTGCCATTGCAGAGCCTGCGTGCAGTCTGGTACTGTCATGCTGACTGGACAAGTGCACCCACTTGCCAGTCCCTAAACCTTCCCTTTTCTTCATATCAGACACCCCTATGGTGGGCGCAAGGGCAGGGTGCATTGTAAGGATAAGGTAGGACATGCCCTGGTGTGTGTGGCATGTTCTAATAGTGAATTACAGCCATTTTCGTTTTTCACTATTGCAAGGCTACCTGTTCTCCATAGGCCAGAATGGGCAATTTGGTTATTACATCTTATAATCCTAACTGACTCAGAGAACATGGTAGAAATTCGAATTTAGTATGCCTGAACTCAGGATGATAAAATACATCTTTTAGTGAAGTTGGTTTTAACATTCTGTGTTTGAAAATGCCACTTTTAGAAAATAGGCCTTTTCTTGTCTAACCATTCAAACCTGCCTCTGCTAGGATGGGTAGTCCTTTGTCTGGAATTTGAGCGACAGGGCTGGGGAATTCCAGGAGACAGGGTGAGGTGCCCCAGTGGTGAATAGAGAGATCTGCATCCAGATGGGTGGGAGGAGTTGCACCTGGGACCTGAATAGGGCTGTGCCTGCCTTCCACAATGCTGGCTCCACCTCCTGTGGAGCGGCTGATGTCTCTGTCCTGCACAGTGAATGAAGAAGAGGAATCCTGTCAACAAAGTGCTCCAGCTGTACTTGCCTTCCACAATGCTGGCTCCATCTCCTGTGGGGCGTCTAATGTTTCTGCCCTGCACTGTGAAAGGAAAGGAGAAGTCTGGTAAACAAAGTGCTCAGGAACTGGTTTGGACTGAGCAAAGGCCCCTCTGCCTTCAGAGGACAAAGGATTTCTGGGTATAAATATTGGGACCCTGATCCCAAGAATTTGGATCACTTTGGGAAAACAAGAAGAACCTCTGCTGAGGGAGAAACCAGAGGAAGCTGAGGAGGAAACTATCCCTGAAACTGGGGGATTGGCCTGCAGTGGTTGCCTTACTGCCAAAGAGAGGAGAAAGGAACTTTGTGTGTACTTTTGCTCAACTTGTGAAGGATCTCCAAGGGCTTGAAAAAGAGCTTGCCTCCTGCTGAAGTCTCAGTAACAACAGACTTCACCCCCCAGCTCCCCAGAGTTCTTTGGAAGTGCCTTCTGCTGTTGTTGGACCTTCTGAGGGACCGCATGTCGCAAGGAGCTGGAAGCGCGAGTCAAGAAGGAGAAGCGTGCCACCGTCGAAGCTGTTGTCGTCGCATCTCCTAAAGTGTGTCGCCGCTGCAGCATCGCATCGAGCGGAAGCGTCTCGCATCATCCAGGAAGTGTCTTGCAACGCCGAAGAAGTGTGTCGCCATCGCAGCCATCGTAGCTGACGCATTGCACCGCATCGAGAGAAGAGTCTCACATCGAGGAAGAAGCGTGTCGCCATCGCAGCCATCGAAGTTGTCGCATTGCACCGCATCAGGAAAAGCGCCTTGCATCCACAGAGAAGCGTGCCGCCGTCGGAGCTGCTGTCGTTGCATCGCATAAAGGGGTGTTGCCGATGCAACATCGAGCGGAAACGTCTCGCAAACATCGGAGAAGAGTGTCGCTGCCAAGGCCGCTGCCGTCGCATCGCGTAAAGGGTGTCGCCGCTGCAGCTGAAGCATTGAGTCGAGTCTTCTCGCAACATCGGAGAAGCGTACCGCATCTGGAAGATCTTCACGTCTTTATTTCTTTGCACCAAATACTTCATCGCATCAACATCGTTGCAACACTTTTGTTGCCCTGCGTGTCGCATCTAAAATGTACATTGACTTAAAGTGTCGCATCTAAGAACTTAAGAGAACTAAGCAAAATTCTACCATCTAAAGTAACAGTATTGTGTATTTTTGTCGTTTAATGGTCTTGTGGTAAATCTATATAAAGAATACTAATTTTTGATGTAAAACCTGTGTGGTGTCCATCTGTAGTGTTGTCACTTGGTTACTGTATGTGTTCACAAATGCATTACACACTGCCTCTGGGATAAGCCTGTCTGCTTGTGCCAAGCTACCAAGGGGGTGAGCAGGGGTTATTTTAGGAGTGTACCCCCTTACCCTGACTAGAGGGGAGGGTTCCTATTTGTCACAAGTGCATACCTGTGCCAACTAGAGACCCCCAAGTCTAACATCTCCCAACAATACAGTTTTACAAAAACGATGACAAAACAAAATAAGCATTGAAAAAGACAAAAGGCTGCAGCCAGTGTGAGACCTATTGGCTTTTGGTAATGCTGGTTTACATAGAGTTTTGATGGAGGCCTTGCATTCTTATGTCATTTAGTGGTTTGCTGATTGGTACACTGGAGTTAATAGCTGGCATTACTCTGGACCTTATATTTATAATTATCTACAAAAGAGAGGTAAAATGACGAATCTCGTTTGACGGCACACTACTATCTATACAGAGACTAATATATTAAAGGATCAATAATTAAAAAGGTGCCAGAAAATAACATGCCAATTTAGGCAGTCTTTCAGTGAGGCAAGAGGCTTAACACAAGATTACGTGAATGACAAGCCATCTGAGAACCAAAAGCAGGAATATATAAAACACCCTTGTTCTATAGATGAAATTATGAAATCAAACCTACAATAGAAATTTCTGGGAATTAACTCAAAAGGGTAAAGAGCACGTTGAAGACAGAACTCTCAAAGCACTGCAACATGATGTTGAAATGTATTACTCACCTTTGTATGAGGCGATTTAAGTGACCTAATTCTAACAAGCTCTAGAGACAGCTTTGGCTTGGGGACCTCCATGTAACTTACCAGGAATGAAGCCAGAGTTTGCAATGCATGTCCCTCCTGTGCCTATCTATGCCTGTTCCTGTTCATCATGCTTAAGACTTTTATGCACTGTTTTTGCCGATAATTCCTACTAACCTCTTCCAGCCCAGACCCACAAGCCACACGTGGTGGATACCAAGCATCACTGAGTTTGAATGGGCCACTTCCATGATGGATTAGTAGCAAAAACCCCGAAAGTGGCAGGGCCCACCAACCAATGGCAATGGGCCACAAGATGGGAGGAACTCACAGAGTGCATAATTGTGTTGACCTTGGATCATCAAGCTGTAGGCTGAGGTAAGGATAGTTTTATAGAATATTTGTTTTGCTTCTTCAGGATCTCTCAAATGAGCAGCTTCTCTCGATCTTTTATCAGGATCATTCTGCCCCAGACTGCCAGATGTCCCACCCTCAAAACAGTTGAAGTTGGTGTTTGTATGCCAAATAGAGATTTTTAGGTTTTCCCTGCACAGCTCTTGCGCTGTGCTTGTGAAATCTATTGAATTTAATATAAATCTTAAAATGGGCTTACATCCCGCCCTTGCTTTTCATTAGTTGGTGTGCTTGCCACTTACTTTTCCTTTGTTTCTATTGGTTGTAGCATGCCATTTCCTCTTGTTCTTCTATGTGTCCTACTTATCAGTATACCAAGGCCCAAGTACTCCTTTTCATCTGTGTCAAAAAATTTTCTGAGCAAGCGTGCCAGCACCCCTGCTTGTCCCCTCCTCCGTCCTCTTCCCCAGGTGCCTGACCTCCTGTGCTGCTCCTCCCATAGATTCTTACCATCTCTGTACAGAAGTACGATCCCTATTGGAGGGTTTTACACGAGCACCACAGGTGAACAGCAAGTTATTTGAGCACCGATATTTTACCCTGGAACATCTTGCTGGCTTCGACAAACACAAGCTAACATGTATTCTTTCTTCATTCCCGCTCACACTATTGTATCACAAACAGAATTCCAGTGCTCCACTCCTGCAGCCCCCTCCCTGTCTTCCTTTAATCTGTCATGCGTGACAGCTCTCATGAGGCAACAGACGTGTGATGCCTCCCGCAGCCTGCGTTTGCCAGGGAAGCACTTTACAAGGCCTGCTGGTATGTGAAAATGAATTCTACCTCTCTAATAAGTCACAGTAAATAAAGGCCACTACTGTCCCAGATGATGGCTGCCAAAGCAACTTAGATGGTTGCGGCCCCCTGCTTCAATTCCTTACTTTAATCTGTCATCCGTCACAGCACTCATGAGGTAACAGATGTGTGACACGTCCCGCAGCCCGCCTTCGTCTTTTCTGACTTCTGTCTTAGTACTTTAGGCGAATATGGTTTCCGTTCTCTGACACACGTGTAATGGATAGCAGTGCTGGCAGCAGCCTAACGCAAGAAATGTGAGCAGTGTCAGTACCTTCTGATAAGGTGTGCCCCAATGCCTTTTCATGATTCTGTTGTCCTATATATTTGTTCAGTTTTTAAGTTTGAAGCCTAGTGCCCCACCCATGAGAGAGTAGCAACTTTACTCTGGGTTAGCCCTCCCTTTTAACTTTTTGTTGCACCCTTGTCCAAGTAGGGACCCTTTTTCTTTATCAGGGTAAGGGGGATACACTTCTAAAATAACCACTGCTCACCCCCTTGGTAACTTGGCACGAGCATACAGGCTTAGCTCAGTGACAGTGTGTAAAGCATTTGTGCATACATACAGTAATACAGTGAAAAACCTACAAATAGACACCCCACCAATTCAGAAAAATAGTTAATCTTTATCTACACCAAACAAGACCAAAACAACATAAATCCACAATACTGTACTTAAAATGTAATCGTCAGAAGGTAAAAACAGTTCTGTCCATAGCACACTATAGGTGCAACACTTTCAACACAAAGTAACTTGGATGCGTCACAGTCATAAACAAAAACAGCAGCAGGGAAGGTGATGTGTTGGTTCCTTACTTCAGGGAAGGTGATGCTTCGGTTCCTTACTTCAGGGGAGGTGATGCTTTGGTTCCTTACTTCAGGGGAGGTGATGGGTCAGTTCCTTACTGCCACGCAGGGGAGGTGATGCATCGGTTCCTTACTGAAGGGAAGGTGATGCATCGGTTTCTTACTGTGCAGGGAAGTGATGCGTTGGTTTCTTTCTGCGGCCCCGGCGTTCTTGTAGACTTGGCACCCCAGTGCGATGTGTGGAGATCAGGGATGTGTTGGTTCTCGATGCCGTTGTGGCAGGAACGGCACTGCATTGGTCTCTCCAGCCATGATCCCACGATGCGTTAGTTCTTGCAGCCGCACAGGAGGGCCTGCGTCGGAATCGATGCGGTGAACTCCGACTTCGGAGATCAGTGCACAGGATTTGGCTTGCGGCAATTTCTTCAGCCACGGGCGGGCTCTGTATTGGTTTCTTCAGTGGCACAGTGGCGATGCGTCGGAAACAGGTACGTATGCATCGTGGTTCTCTTAGTTGCGGCTCTATTCCAGCTCCCAACAGCAGGAACAACCTATGGATGCCCAACACAACAACAGGCACCTCTTGGCAGGTCATAACTCCAAGCAAGGAAGTTCAGGGGGGCTGGTGGTGAAGTCTTTGTGTCACTGAGACTTCAGAACAGGAGGCAAGCTCTACTTCAAGCCCTTGGAGGTCTTCTTCAAGCAGGATACACTGCACACAGCAAAATCTTTGTCCTCTCCTTTGCAGAGACAGTCACTGCAGGCCAACCCCAGACAGCACACAGCAAAGAGGCAGTACGTCTCCTTCAGCTTTCCCAACTCTTCTCCTTGGTAGAGGTTCCTCTTGAGTCTAGAAGTAATCTGGGGTCTGGGCCCCAATATTTATAATCAATTTCTCTTTGTTCTCTTGTGGCAGAGAGGCTCTGTGCTCAGTCAAAATCAGTTCTGTCCTCTCTGGTCCAGCTTCCCAGCAGGAGCTGGAGACAGCGTTGTGTAAGGCAGACCAGGTCGATTCAGGTGCAAGGAAATCTCCTCCCACTATTCTAAATGCAGCCCAGGTCTATTCAGCCGAGCCCTGACTCATCCAGGAAAGGCAGGACACACCTCAACCCCCCTCCACCCCAGTGGCTGTCTACAGTGAATGCACATCCCCAGCCCCTGTCACTCCAGAACCAGACAGTCAATCCATAAACCAGCAGAGGCACACAGGAAGGCTAAGCAAGAAAATACCTACTTTCTAAAAGTTGTATTTTCAAAAATACAATATAAAAATCATCTTTACTAAAAGGTGCATTTTTATATTCTGAGTTCAGACATACTAAACTCCTTCTTTCTATCTTGTCCCAATGGGAAGCTATACTTATAAGATGTTATAAATAAACTCCCATTGTATGCTATGGGACAGATAGCCTTTCAATAGTGAAAATCACTATCACTAGTGAAATTCATTGTATTTCACTATCAGGACATGTCACAGACATCAGTACATGTCCTACCTTTCACATACACTGCACCCTGCCCTCTGCGGTACCTTGGGCCTACCTTAGGGCTGGCTCACATGTAATAAAAGGTAATGTTACGGCCTGGGAAGTGGGTGCACTTGCCAGGTCGACATGGCAGTGAAAAACGGTGCGCAGACACTGCAGTGGCAGGTTTGAGAATCCTTTGAAAGGCTGCTTGGCCTCGGGCACACACAGTACACTGTACTAGGGACTTAGTAGTAAGTCAAGTGAGCCAATCATGGAAACACAAATACATATTCACAATTTACAGAGGAAGCACTTGCACTTTGGCACTGAATAGCAGTGGTACAGTGTCCAGAGTCCAAAATCCAACAAAACAGGGTCAAACATCGGAGGCCACGAATCAAAAAGTCTGGGGATAAACCTGCTGAAAAAAACAGGTCTAACACTAGTGCTAGTGTTTGCAGACATTATTTTATTTGGATAGCTGCTTAACCCCTTCAGCGCTGGGCGAATTCCGCCGCGGTGCTGAAGGGTTCGAGCGCGGGCGGGGTCATGACGGAACGGTTCCGTCATGAGCACAGCTCAACCGTGGCTCATGACGGAACCGTTCCGTCATGAGCATGGAAGGGGTTAAAAAATGGCCTCAAAGTTGGTGTTGCTAGTGTGTGTGTTTTTCCTGTGGTATGCTGCACTTTTAAATTATACTGCTTTCCCTCGGCCTGTAATGCAGAGAGGATTATTTGAAAGTTTACAAATGTACTTTGTGTACACACATTGCAGTGAACTATGCTTCCTTACCTTTGTGTTGAGCCATTTCTATACAGGGTCTGCTTAAGATTTTTTCATTGCAGTGGCATATTGTTGCAAGCTGTAACTCTTAATGTATCCCATAGCAAGGGAGCAATATGGTCAAGGCTTTAATGAAGCCAATGAAAGAGTGCCTTACTTGATAGCTTGAGCTACATGTAGTTGTACTTCTGCTCTATATTTCAAGGTTTTTGTTGGTGGATGTATTTGTAATCGTATAAACCTTCCATTGATATGTTAGGCTGAAAAGTTAGGCTGCATCCTGTTGCTATCACATGTTCGTATGTATAGAATGTTGTGGCACAAGGATGCCATTTACTTACATTTCCTAGGATTCAGAAGATGGTGCCCATGGGGAATGTTGTAACCGTAAAGGGAGCTGTGGCATAAGTGTCATGAGTGCAGTGTCATTATAGGACTCTGGAGGGTTGTAGGTTATGAGGTGACCAACCATGAGTGATATGTTGCCGTTTTAATTTAATTATTGCAGCCTGGGAAGAGCAGCAGCCCCGGGAACCTCCTGGATAAGGATGATCTCTCCATACCACCACCCGATTATGGTGTGGCGACTTGAGGCTTCCCGACCCAGCCAATCAGCACTTTCAAACCCAGACCTTAGAGTGCGGCAGCACCTACCTTTTCACAGGTGAGTACATTCATGATGGCGGGATGGTTAGGTGCAGAATTTTGTGAAGGTTGATGGGCACAATGTTGCCTGTGCCAGTGGTAGACTGATGATGTTGGTTTGTTAATTAAAGGGGTTTTTCTTGAACTCTGACTGATAATAATCCAATGAGGTATTGCAATTTGTTTATCTGCCTCTCCTGATCTTCCAATCCACTTTGAGGTCCCACTGCTGCTCTAGAACAATTGGATCCTAATTTGGAAATTTTAGTAGTAACCTCATTTTGTTCAAAAGTGCTTTTTCAGCATAAGATTTCTGCTAAGGAAATTACCACTGCCAGGTGTTTGCATTGCAGCAGTAATTCCCCCGAGAGAGTAAATCACATTCCCACTGCTTTAAGAAGGAGTATTGGTTACCACTCTTCTCTAGTCCTGTACTTGTTATTTGTGCCTTGGGCAAGCCTATAATAACTTTGCATGTGTGGTAAGCAGGTAGACCAAAAACACATCAACAGAGCCCAGTGAGCTTAAATGTGTCTTTCAGGTCTTAAAAGAGGCTTCAGTAACTTATATTGCACAACTGCGCACCAGCTACAACTTACAACAAAAAACAGCTTATTATTAATCACTTAGGCGAAACCTTTTGCATTTACCAAATGTTTGTTTTTTGTTGCCATGTTTTATATAATAGTGCAACTTAGAAATTAATGCTTTTCAATTCCTAGGTCCAAAAACACAAATATGAAAAAGTAAATATATTTTGCGTGGATGGAGGTTGATGCTCTGAGTTAAAACAAGTTCGCATCAATGTTTTTTAAATAAGGCCTTGTATTTAAAAGTGAAGCTCTGCTTTGTTTAATAATTCATTTTTCTTGAAAGTAGTCTTGTTGTTCAAACCTCCACTTAAGATGATTACAGCCTCTGCAGTTTAATTCTAAGTTCTGCTGACTGAGAAATGTGAAGTCAAATATTGACTTCGAGTTTGCAAACAATCCCGCATAGTTAATACAGCCCACAAACCATAACACTTTACTTCGCTAGGGACATATACAAGGCATACCAAGAAAGATATTTTATACAGATGGTTGACTTATTTTAGGCCAAGGAGGGAAATGATCACCTTTTATGCTACTTTGCAATGCTAAAATAAACATTTTCATTCCCAGCTTCTTCCCTCGGCTGAATTGTTAATGCTCCCCATTAATCAACAGCCTGCCAATACCGGAGCAAATGCAGCGCCTTACAAAAGCAGAAATGGCTGGAAATCAGCATTCAGTGTGCTGCACTCACAGCACCGAATTGTTTGCCCTATACCCCTCATCCACATTAACCAACGGATTTACTTCCTAAAATTATATGCAAATGTGCTTCCAGGACTGCTGAGGCCTTGGAAAGGTGGACATCGTAAATCTGTCTTGCACTCAGTTGTCCATAAATGCAAAACATTAATTAGAGTGACCTACCCTGTTCTAAAATGCTTCCTCATCTGGCAGAATCACCCATCTGGCTGATTCTTCTTTTAATCAGCCCTAGGTGGAAGAAACAAAGAAGGGGAGAGGGTGGGAGGGCTACAGCATCAGAAGTCAGGGGCGCTTTCTTGCCAAATGGCCGCTCGCCACCCTCCGACCTCGCTTTTTCTTTTTTTACTTCAATGGTGAATAATTCATTATTATTCACTAGTGGTATAATTTTTAAAAATCCGGCCCCTGCTGAGAGGCTCAAAACAGGAGCCTGCCAGTGAATGTTTCTGATGGCTGGCACAGGCGCCTAGAGGCGTCCCCACCAGCCAACAAAAAGATTTTCCAGGGCTGGAGGAGTATCAGCCATGACCCAAGAGGCTGGCAAACCTCAGACATCTCCATTTGTGATGCGCTGTGTTCAAAGCCTGTAAATGTGTCATTGGGTGCGTTAGGCAGTATGTGGACATTAAAACGAGTTGTAAATATCGGAAACAGAAATATCAGGAAGAAAATATCATGATACAAGAATAGCGTGTTGCAGAAATATCATTTATATTCAAAAAAACAATGGGGTAACCCAGTATCCCTCAGAACCTGGGCAGTAAGTTTATAAGGTAACAGTGGTTCTGTTGGGTGAAAGTATTGCTTTGCGCATTCGGTTTAGTCAAGCATTTTTCCAACAATGTACATTAATTTGACTTTAAGCAACACACAAGACAGTTCAAATGCAACCAAAAATTCTTTATATATGAATTGCGTCATTCATATATGCATACATGAATATTTTCATGAGTGGCCGTCATGCAATGATGTGTTGACAGAAGTGACACAGTGAGAAATAGGTGCTCGGTGACAATGTGCGTGATATGTACAGTAGTTTAAAAGCAAATTTTTTGAAAGTGGCCAGGATGTGTCGAATAGTAAAACTGCGCTATGGAAGAGTTCTTTTTTGGCACAGGTTCTATACGAAGGTCCACAAATTAGTCGACGTTTCAACCCTAGTACTGCCCTCTTGATAGGTCAGTGCGGGTCTTCATCAGGACTTGAATTTAAGCGTGACGGCCTGTGAGTAAAAGAAGACTAAGTCAGGTGTGTTGTCACTAGAACAAGGATGATCTATGTGCTAAGGATGGTAGCTGACTCACCTTAGAAGGTCTAAGTCTATGGAGTAGGTAAAAATCCGGCGTTAGTGTCAGGATGGGGTTCACTCCAATGGTTTATCCTATTGACGGGCCTGTGAAGTAGTTACACACATTGTGAATATTAGTAATATTGTGTAAAGTTGTTTGATAACGACTAACGAGATAGGGGGGGCTTGACTCGCTCACCCTTGTTAATTCACTTGAGGCTCCATCATAGTGTTTGATATTGACGGTGTCTAGAAGATAATAAATAATAGAGGTGGTTAGCGTGAGAAAAGCCATGGCACCTATGCTGTGTGATGGGCTGGAGTGGTGCACGGCTAACGCTCACCTATTTACTTGAGCGGTGCTGTCTATAATCCAGATCCTTCTACCTCATTAGTGTAGGTAGGAATGGGCTTCTTCAGACGAAATTTTACTGTAAAGAAGCAATAATGAGGTAAGGGTTAGATAGCCTCGAAACAGAAAGGGCGAGGTCTAAGATTAAACACGGTCTCTTCGGGATTCCCAATTACCTTGTTCTGAAGAAACGGACAGCCGGCCTGTGGGTCCTGGCTCGTCTGGTGTGAATCGGCAAAGAAGTCTGCGGTGAGTCTGCATATAAGCCTAGTGTGGCGTGCGCGTGGACGCCGAGCACTGGTGGTTGCTAGGCAATGGGTTACGCTAACGTCGATGAACGTGTCAAATTCCCATGCTGACGGAGTGCAAATCTGTCATCTGGGGGATTCTGTGTGCTAATTGGTGCGAGGCGGGAGCGTCACAGGACGTCACTGCTCGTCAAACGTTGCCATAGTAACTACGTAAACAAAGTGTGTCATCTGAGGGATTCAAATGCGCCGATTGCTGTGACGCAAGTGTGGTGTGGCGAGAGCAAGCCCGTCACTTGATATGGGCAATTTTGAATTCAAAGTGGGATATAGTGGAAACAAATCACAAAACAAGGAGTGTAATTAATAATCGATCGACGTGAGCACTTAATTCGACAGACGGCATAGAAATACTGTCTACATACGTAAATTGTACTAGGGTACAGATAAACATGGTAAAATCAACATTAAAGGATTACGGTGATAGCAGTCATGCACATAACATAGACCAAATCACGGAGTGCCAAACAGGACATAGATCAAAAAGTCAGGTAGTTCTAAACACGCTTGAACGGGGGGGCGGAAGGAAAGAATATATTACACTCAGTGAATCTAAAGTATGTTGGATGATTCAGCCAGTATTGTGTAATCAAGCGACTCCTGTATACCGCGTTAAGGGGTGATCAAAGTAGGCCCATTTGTCTTGAGATCTCCTCCATCTCATTCAACCCATTCTGGACCGAGTTAAGTAAATGGATCCATCTACACTCCTTGTAGTTCAGCAACCTCGCTATTGACCCACCCCTGCTGCTGGGGACAATCTTTTCAAGTACCCACCATGTGATGTTGTTGGGGGAGTGATTGTGTGAGGCATAGTGCTCTACCATTGGGGCCCCATGTACCTTGCACCTTAACCTGCTCATGTGTTGCAGAATACGCGTTTTCACTTTCTGAGTTGTTTGTCCCACATATGTCAGTCCGCATGGGCATTGGATGGCATAAATAACATTCATGCTGTTACAGTTTGTGAATTGGGAAAGTTTGTATGTTCTTCCAGTGTATGTGAATGTAGTTCCTTCATAGCATACGTCGCACGCCTTGCATTGCCCACATTTATGGTGTCCAGTTACAGGTGCCAACCCCAAAAGGTCCCTGAGGTCAGGTTGTTTGGGTGTGTCCAAATATGCATTCACCACCGAATCCTTGATGTTTTTACCTCTCTTGAAGGCGAATGTCGGGTCTTGTGATGTCTGTAGTTCACTCGCTACCAGGTTCCAGTATTTCTTTACAACTTTCTTTATTTCATTGCTTTTAGTGTTAAATGTAGTCACACAGACTATTTTTTCTCCCTCTGGTTGTTTTTGGTTGGTCTCCAACAGTTGCTCCCGGGGGCAATACCATGCCCGTTTCTTTGCCCGTTTGAGTAGACCTCTTGGATAACCTCTCTCTCTGAGTCTGGATACTAGTATTTCAGATTCCCTGAAGTAGTCTGTCCTTCTCGTGCAGTTCCTCCTCAGTCTGAGGAATTGGCCATAAGGGAGGTTGTCTCGCAGGCTGCGTGGGTGATGGGACTGGTATTTGAGTAAGGAGTTTCTTTCCATTGGTTTGCGATACAGATCACAGTATAACAGATTATCTTGAGAGCGGAATGTTAAGTCAAGAAAATCGATTGATTCGTTATTACTCGTCATTGTGAACTGGATATCTGTAGATCTCATGTTTAGCCAGGTAAAGAAATTATTGAGTTCACTGTTGTCCCCATTCCAAATCATTATCACGTCGTCTATATAGCGCTTCCATACCGCGATGGCATTCAGGTATGGGTTGTCCAGACTATATAGATGTTCTTCTTCATAATGGTCTATGTACACATTCGCCAGACTTGGGGCATATGTAGCCCCCATGGCCACGCCCTTGCACTGATAATAAAATTGTTTCTTGAATGTGAAGTAGTTCTTTTTCATGGCACTGTCAAGTAAAGAGATCAAAAATTCAGTGGGGATCCAATGCGGTCTTTGTCTGGAGTCCAATGTGTTTCTGACGATGTCCAATGCCGTGTCTTGAGGAATTGAAGTGTATAAGGAGGACACGTCTAGTGTGACCAAGAGCTGGGTCTGGGGATCAAATGCCTGTCCTTCCAGTATTTGGATGGCATGTGTCGTGTCCCTTATGTATGATTTCGTTTTAGACACGAAGGGTTGTAAAAAATGGTCTATAAATTGATTGAGTGGCTCCAGGATCGAGCCACATCCCGAGACAATAGGTCTTCCGGGTGGCTTCTCCAATCGTTTGTGTATTTTAGGTAAGGTGTAGATGGTCGGTGTTCGAGGGTTTTTGCTGTTGAGGAAGTCATGTTCATGCTGGCTTAGGAATCCATTGGAGAGACCTCCTTTGGTCACTTTTTCTATCATAGATTTAAGAAGAGGCATCGGGTCACGTGGGATCGGTTGGTAACTATCCTCCATTCCTAGTTGCCGTTCAAGCTCATCCACATAGTCGTCTGTGTTTTGAAGTACCACTGCACCACCCTTATCTGCTGATTTGATAATGATGTTTTTATTATCGCTCAAGGATCGTAGGGCACTTTTTTCCTCTTTGCTGATGTTGTACTTTATGTACTTTCTTTCTGCCACAATTTGCATAGTTTCCTCAAGTACAATCTTCTCATATGCAAGTATTTTTTCACTCACCATATGTGACCCTGGGGTGAAGGTTGAAATGGGTCTAAATCCTGTGGCAGCAGGTACCGGGTTATAGGTATTTTTGCTGAAATAGTACTTTAATCTGATTTTGCGAAAGAAGCGTTGCAGCTCGATTTTAATCTGGAAAGAGTCCGGGATGGTTGTAGGGACGAAGGAAAGTCCTTTGGCAAGTACGTCTTTCTCAGCCTGAGACATAATGTGACTTGATAAGTTGATGATTGGATCAGATGAGTTGGTGCTATTCTGGATCATGGGAAGCGTGTTGTTGGCTTCACTCAAATAGAGTATGGGATGTAGAGTAGTTCCCGATTGGTCAGGCACCTGGACAAAAGGAGTATGGGCCTCTACCATCTGTAAGTTTGCCTCCGTGTAGATATTTCCCCGTGTGTCTCCGGTTGGTAGAACCGAACTCGTGATGTACCTTGCTGGGTGTTCCTCCCCCTGTTCCATCCTCTCGGTCTCTCCCAGTTCTGAGCTCTCCCTCCGCCCCTGTTGTGTTGGTGGTAGCCCTCTCCTAAAAAACGTGCACCCTGGTTGGTTTGTGGGTTTGAGGAAGGTCCGTCAGATTCAGTATCTGAGCCACTTCCCACAGAGGAATTTGAGAAGGTGTAAAATCTTCTGGGTCCCTGTCGACTTCTATTGCTGAAGAAACCCTGACTGTCTTGCTGGTAATAGTCGTCCGATAAATAGGGATAAGTTATATTCTTGTCGTAGTTCCTTATGTCCTTGGATAACTTATCTAGCTTCCTATTCAGAGTGATGGTGTTGAAGTCAGAGAGTGTCTTTTCGGCTCTTTCTAATGCCTCCCTGGCGTTGGAAAGGGAGGTGTCATCAATTAATTCCTTTTTAAGGTTCTCTATTTCTTTTGTTAAGTTTTTAACGTATTCTAATGCTGTTTCCACCCCCAGGACCATCCAATGCCTGGAGCAGTTGTTTGCTACGTAACTGAATCCTTCTCTGAATTTCGGGATATCTATAAATATAGCCGGCTCATTACGTACTTGTAAGCCTTTGGGAATTATGTTGGACTGGAGATATTTTGTCAATACATGCCCGTGAAGGCGTGCTCTGATTAGCTTCTTCTCCAATCTCTCAATTTTGGCCAATTTTTCATTCAGACTAGTGTCTGCGGAAACTCTATCAGAACCTAGTAGAAATCCAGACGCTCCCTGATCATGTATCAATTTGGCTATATAGTCTTCACTATATGACAAAGTTTCTTTTTCAGACATACTAGAACAAAACACAAAATAATATACAATAGAAAAGATTTAGAAAATTAGTCCAAAGACATTGAATGAGAGTAAAAACCCTCGCAGGTAAGAACCTGCACCATTTATATTAAAAAAAACAATGGGGTAACCCAGTATCCCTCAGAACCTTGGCAGTAAGTTTATAAGGTAACAGTGGTTCTGTTGGGTGAAAGTATTGCTTTGCGCATTCGGTTTAGTCAAGCATTTTTCCAACAATGTACATTAATTTGACTTTAAGCAACACACAAGACAGTTCAAATGCAACCAAAAATTCTTTATATATGAATTGCGTCATTCATATATGCATACATGAATATTTTCATGAGTGGCCGTCATGCAATGATGTGTTGACAGAAGTGACACAGTGAGAAATAGGTGCTCGGTGACAATGTGCGTGATATGTACAGTAGTTTAAAAGCAAATTTTTTGAAAGTGGCCAGGATGTGTCGAATAGTAAAACTGCGCTATGGAAGAGTTCTTTTTTGGCACAGGTTCTATACGAAGGTCCACAAATTAGTCGACGTTTCAACCCTAGTACTGCCCTCTTGATAGGTCAGTGCGGGTCTTCATCAGGACTTGAATTTAAGCGTGACGGCCTGTGAGTAAAAGAAGACTAAGTCAGGTGTGTTGTCACTAGAACAAGGATGATCTATGTGCTAAGGATGGTAGCTGACTCACCTTAGAAGGTCTAAGTCTATGGAGTAGGTAAAAATCCGGCGTTAGTGTCAGGATGGGGTTCACTCCAATGGTTTATCCTATTGACGGGCCTGTGAAGTAGTTACACACATTGTGAATATTAGTAATATTGTGTAAAGTTGTTTGATAACGACTAACGAGATAGGGGGGGCTTGACTCGCTCACCCTTGTTAATTCACTTGAGGCTCCATCATAGTGTTTGATATTGACGGTGTCTAGAAGATAATAAATAATAGAGGTGGTTAGCGTGAGAAAAGCCATGGCACCTATGCTGTGTGATGGGCTGGAGTGGTGCACGGATAACGCTCACCTATTTACTTGAGCGGTGCTGTCTATAATCCAGATCCTTCTACCTCATTAGTGTAGGTAGGAATGGGCTTCTTCAGACGAAATTTTACTGTAAAGAAGCAATAATGAGGTAAGGGTTAGATAGCCTCGAAACAGAAAGGGCGAGGTCTAAGATTAAACACGGTCTCTTCGGGATTCCCAATTACCTTGTTCTGAAGAAACGGACAGCCGGCCTGTAGGTCCTGCATCGTCTGGTGTGAATCGGCAAAGAAGTCTGCGGTGAGTCTGCATATAAGCCTAGTGTGGCGTGCGCGTGGACGCCGAGCACTGGTGGTTGCTAGGCAATGGGTTACGCTAACGTCGATGAACGTGTCAAATTCCCATGCTGACGGAGTGCAAATCTGTCATCTGGGGGATTCTGTGTGCTAATTGGTGCGAGGCGGGAGCGTCACAGGACGTCACTGCTCGTCAAACGTTGCCATAGTAACTACGTAAACAAAGTGTGTCATCTGAGGGATTCAAATGCGCCGATTGCTGTGACGCAAGTGTGGTGTGGCGAGAGCAAGCCCGTCACTTGATATGGGCAATTTTGAATTCAAAGTGGGATATAGTGGAAACAAATCACAAAATAAGGAGTGTAATTAATAATGGCATATACATCGATCGACGTGAGCACTTAATTCGACAGACGGCATAGAAATACTGTCTACATACGTAAATTGTACTAGGGTACAGATAAACATGGTAAAATCAACATTAAAGGATTACGGTGATAGCAGTCATGCACATAACATAGACCAAATCACGGAGTGCCAAACAGGACATAGATCAAAAAGTCAGGTAGTTCTAAACACGCTTGAACGGGGGGGCGGAAGGAAAGATTATATTACACTCAGTGAATCTAAAGTATGTTGGATGATTCAGCCAGTATTGTGTAATCAAGCGACTCCTGTATACCGCGTTAAGGGGTGATCAAAGTAGGCCCATTTGTCTTGAGATCTCCTCCATCTCATTCAACCCATTCTGGACCGAGTTAAGTAAATGGATCCATCTACACTCCTTGTAGTTCAGCAACCTCGCTATTGACCCACCCCTGCTGCTGGGGACAATCTTTTCAAGTACCCACCATGTGATGTTGTTGGGGGAGTGATTGTGTGAGGCATAGTGCTCTACCATTGGGGCCCCATGTACCTTGCACCTTAACCTGCTCATGTGTTGCAGAATACGCGTTTTCACTTTCTGAGTTGTTTGTCCCACATATGTCAGTCCGCATGGGCATTGGATGGCATAAATAACATTCATGCTGTTACAGTTTGTGAATTGGGAAAGTTTGTATGTTCTTCCAGTGTATGTGAATGTAGTTCCTTCATAGCATACGTCGCACGCCTTGCATTGCCCACATTTATGGTGTCCAGTTACAGGTGCCAACACCAAAAGGTCCCTGAGGTCAGGTTGTTTGGGTGTGTCCAAATATGCATTCACCACCGAATCCTTGATGTTTTTACCTCTCTTGAAGGCGAATGTCGGGTCTTGTGATGTCTGTAGTTCACTCGCTACCAGGTTCCAGTATTTCTTTACAACTTTCTTTATTTCATTGCTTTTAGTGTTAAATGTAGTCACACAGACTATTTTTTCTCCCTCTGGTTGTTTTTGGTTGGTCTCCAACAGTTGCTCCCGGGGGCAATACCATGCCCGTTTCTTTGCCCGTTTGAGTAGACCTCTTGGATAACCTCTCTCTCTGAGTCTGGATACTAGTATTTCAGATTCCCTGAAGTAGTCTGTCCTTCTCGTGCAGTTCCTCCTCAGTCTGAGGAATTGGCCATAAGGGAGGTTGTCTCGCAGGCTGCGTGGGTGATGGGACTGGTATTTGAGTAAAGAGTTTCTTTCCATTGGTTTGCGATACAGATCACAGTATAACAGATTATCTTGAGAACGGAATGTTAAGTCAAGAAAATCGATTGATTCGTTATTACTCGTCATTGTGAACTGGATATCTGTAGATCTCATGTTTAGCCAGGTAAAGAAATTATTGAGTTCACTGTTGTCCCCATTCCAAATCATTATCACGTCGTCTATATAGCGCTTCCATACCGCGATGGCATTCAGGTATGGGTTGTCCAGACTATATAGATGTTCTTCTTCATAATGGTCCATGTACACATTCGCCAGACTTGGGGCATATGTAGCCCCCATGGCCACGCCCTTGCACTGATAATAAAATTGTTTCTTGAATGTGAAGTAGTTCTTTTTCATGGCAATGTCAAGTAAAGAGATCAAAAATTCAGTGGGGATCCAATGCGGTCTTTGTCTGGAGTCCAATGTGTTTCTGACGATGTCCAATGCCGTGTCTTGAGGAATTGAAGTGTATAAGGAGGACACGTCTAGTGTGACCAAGAGCTGGGTCTGGGGATCAAATGCCTGTCCTTCCAGTATTTGGATGGCATGTGTCATGTCCCTTATGTATGATTTCGTTTTAGACACGAAGGGTTGTAAAAAATGGTCTATAAATTGATTGAGTGGCTCCAGGATCGAGCCACATCCCGAGACAATAGGTCTTCCGGGTGGCTTCTCCAATCGTTTGTGTATTTTAGGTAAGGTGTAGATGGTCGGTGTTCGAGGGTTTTTGCTGTTGAGGAAGTCATGTTCATGCTGGCTTAGGAATCCATTGGAGAGACCTCCTTTGGTCACTTTTTCTATCATAGATTTAAGAAGAGGCATCGGGTCACGTGGGGTCGGTTGGTAACTATCCTCCATTCCTAGTTGCCGTTCAAGCTCATCCACATAGTCGTCTGTGTTTTGAAGTACCACTGCACCACCCTTATCTGCTGATTTGATAATGATGTTTTTATTATCGCTCAAGGATCGTAGGGCACTTTTTTCCTCTTTGCTGATGTTGTACTTTATGTACTTTCTTTCTGCCACAATTTGCATAGTTTCCTCAAGTACAATCTTCTCATATGCAAGTATTTTTTCACTCACCATATGTGACCCTGGGGTGAAGGTTGAAATGGGTCTAAATCCTGTGGCAGCAGGTACCGGGTTATAGGTATTTTTGCTGAAATAGTACTTTAATCTGATTTTGCGAAAGAAGCGTTGCAGCTCGATTTTAATCTGGAAAGAGTCCGGGATGGTTGTAGGGACGAAGGAAAGTCCTTTGGCAAGTACGTCTTTCTCAGCCTGAGACATAATGTGACTTGATAAGTTGATGATTGGATCAGATGAGTTGGTGCTATTCTGGATCATGGGAAGCGTGTTGTTGGCTTCACTCAAATAGAGTATGGGATGTAGAGTAGTTCCCGATTGGTCAGGCACCTGGACAAAAGGAGTATGGGCCTCTACCATCTGTAAGTTTGCCTCCGTGTAGATATTTCCCCGTGTGTCTCCGGTTGGTAGAACCAAACTCGTGATGTACCTTGCTGGGTGTTCCTCCCCCTGTTCCATCCTCTCGGTCTCTCCCAGTTCTGAGCTCTCCCTCCGCCCCTGTTGTGTTGGCGGTAGCCCTCTCCTAAAAAACGTGCACCCTGGTTGGTTTGTGGGTTTGAGGAAGGTCCGTCAGATTCAGTATCTGAGCCACTTCCCACAGAGGAATTTGAGAAGGTGTAAAATCTTCTGGGTCCCTGTCGACTTCTATTGCTGAAGAAACCCTGACTGTCTTGCTGGTAATAGTCGTCCGATAAATAGGGATAAGTTATATTCTTGTCGTAGTTCCTTATATCCTTGGATAACTTATCTAGCTTCCTATTCAGAGTGATGGTGTTGAAGTCAGAGAGTGTCTTTTCGGCTCTTTCTAATGCCTCCCTGGCGTTGGAAAGGGAGGTGTCATCAATTAATTCCTTTTTAAGGTTCTCTATTTCTTTTGTTAAGTTTTTAACGTATTCTAATGCTGTTTCCACCCCCAGGACCATCCAATGCCTGGAGCATTGTTGGAAAAATGCTTGACTAAACCGAATGCGCAAAGCAATACTTTCACCCAACAGAACCACTGTTACCTTATAAAAAAAAGCAGAAATATCATTGTCAAGAATATCGTTTTTTTCAGTACTATGGATAAGAACATTGATGTTAGGGCGCTTCCCCCTTTTATCTGCTGGGAGCTGGTGCAGGCACCTCGCTGGGACTGCCCCTGTAAGTGGTGACACCTTGTTGGCTGGGCGCCTGATACCACAGAGTGCGCACTGAGGAGAAGTAGCGGGGTGGGCAGCAGGAAACGGCTGAAAAGGCTCCCTTGACCCACTGAGCTGACGAGCACATTTGCATTAATGTCCTACGAACAGATTTTCAACTCTGTGGAAAACGAGTAGTCACAGTTTTTGCAGTTTCTGCAGGTGACCGGTGGTGAGCGCAGAGCAGAGGCGGTGAGGCCGTGAAGCGGAGTGTTTCAGCAGGAGGCCAGGAATACCGCGATTCGCAACCTGCACACCATACCCGCATACCCGCTTACCAAACAGCACATCGCACTCCGCCGACTGGGGTTGAACCGGGGGGTGACGGCAGAAGCGGAGCGTCTGAGCAGGAGGCCAAGAGAACCGCGATCCACAACCTGCACACTATACGGCATACCGCCGAGAGAACAGATGCAGAGAACGCGAGCCGCAAGCAGCCACAGACCAGCAGTAGGCCAGCGCAAAGACGCTTAGGGTTGACGGCTCACCTGCATTGTCGTCTTGCCTGTGGCAGGGCATTGGCATGCTGAAGCTGCGAACCACAGCGCTTCGCACACAGGCTGCATACAGAGGCAGGCTGCAGAGGGCCTCGGAGGCTGCGAGGGCCTCAGGGACTTTGGGACTGCTGACCCTGGGGGCAAGGCGAGACTACACAGAATACGATTCCAAAAGCATCCTGCTGAGAGTCTGTCAGTTGTGGCAGCCGCCGCAGGCACATGAGGTCTTTGAGGTCAGCTACCCCGAAAACGGAGCACCTGTCCGGACTAAGAAGACCAAACCCCACGGTAGGGAGTCAGCAAGGAGCAATTAGAACAACCAGAGCAGCGTCCAGAGCAGCCGGAGCACTTTGTGGGGCACATTTCATGGCCTCTTCACACCTTCATATCTTGAGGAAGGACAGGATCAGAGTCTCGGGCTGTTTGGCCAAAAAACGGGCTGAAGCGCCACTGTAAACCCAATCAGACCCAGGCGGACCCGGGAAACGCACCCAGGCGGTGAGTGTGGGAAGGGAAGGGGATGGGGGAGGTGGTCTGAGCCAGCGCTATTCGATGAAAACCAACCCACCCCCCTTCCCCCCTCGGCCTCAGACCCTTCCGCACGTTGCGCACAGCCTTAGAGGGGAGACTTTGATACTGGATACCGAACTCTGCCCTCCGGACTTTGTTTTACAAACCAGCACATTCCATCACACTATCACATTACACCGCTCCATCACATCACTTCATCAAGACCCTAGCTCAGTCAGGGTGCCAGGGAATGACAAACAGCAGACGACTGAGGCTGTACTAAAGCGGTGGACCTGCCGCACATAGGCTAAATGAGGTACAGTAGAACAAGAGAGGCATTGCCACCAAGGACAAGGGGGGGGGGGGGCAAGAAAAAAACTCACCAAAGTGCTGCACCAAAATTAGCTACATTAGAACAGCGACAGAGTGAGACTACAGCACGGATGGGACTCAGCAGTGCTACAAGCTCCAGACAACCTAAGATCTACACTAAATTCAACTTCCTCTAGGGATCCAGGGTCAGCCCTTTTCTCAAGCACCGCAACCTTAAAAGCTTTACTATCTCCGCTGCTACCACCAAACCAACTAACCGAGCAATTACAAACCATGCTACAACCTCCTGGGGCGCAAGTGCCAGAAATAATACCCCTTGCGGGAGCGCCTGGGAACTCAGGACTTTCCCCAACACAAATTAGCCAACAGAGCAGTCCTCACGAGATCCCCACCGTAGTTTACAAACTCCAAGAAACCCCTGCATTACTACCACTATTAGATGCCAGGGACGAAGACTAGGCCATCATAAAACCAAAGGCTGTGAGTGACACTAAAGAATTTTCAAGGAGAGCAGACGCTGAACAACTCAGCACAGTTAACTCCAGTCTGAGACAATATCTTGTCCAGCAGCCACAGCACCCCCATCAAAAGAATGGACTCACTAAAAACTAAATCACCTACAATCACATCAACCCCTGACCAAGGGTGCCTACTTATACAAAACAGAGGAACAGTATCAGGAGCATGGACACGGGTCCCAAACCAGGAAGAAGAGGGGAGGGCGTTCATGTCCTACTTGAACACACAAGAATAGGAGGACATGCTCGCAGCCTACTCATCAAACCACGAACAGGACCAAAGGGTGGACACCACCACAGAACCCTGTGGGAATCCACTCACCGCAGAACAAATTACAAAGGGTGCAGAAAAGGGTGCAGAAAAGATTGAGCAAACAAACAATCAAAATGCTGGCGTTTGGGCCTCCCTACTAAATACTATACAACGCATTGCAATTCCAATCCGATAAGATGGAGATCCAATTATAACTACTGAATACACTGGCAGTTTTTACTGCCTGTATTGACGAAAAATTGGGGAATCTGACTGGCTTAATAACAAGAGCACAATCCAGTGCCCAACTCAGATGCAATTGTGATAAGGTCATTGACAAATTATCTACCCTGCCCTCAATCCTAAATGGACTGGTAAAGGACATTAAAAGTGTAACAGCAGGGAAAACAACAAATGCCAAGGCAATCTTAGCAGCTTGGAGGGAAGAACTAACGACCAAACAGTCAGCAACATGCACAGAGGAAACGTCAAGCTGGACCCTGAGAAAAAGGGCAGTCCCGGAAATGGAGGTTCACCAAAACTCAATGCTAAGTAACGCCTCCAATTTAAAAGGAAGGGGCGCAATCAAAAGCCCCACATAAAAACAACAGCCTATTTTCCCATATTCTCAGACCCAGCCAGCAAAGGTGATAGTAACCCAGTTGATGGAAGCTCTGTAAAACAAGTACAACTGTCTCCAAGCACCTCCAAAAATCACCCAGATCAAGATGCAGCTCCAAATCAGACGTCCGCAATTAGGGCACATCGGGAAATTGGAGAAGATAATGGACATAGAGGTACAGCTAGGGCCACTACGGAAAACAAAGAAGCGAAAAAACAAGTTTGGATTACCACTCTTTTCACAACAAAATCAGACAGCGGCCATAATAATCAGAAAATACAATCCCAGGACAAGAGGGGAAGGACAAGGATTGCACCTAACAAACCTGCAGACCCGCAAGAACCAAAGGGAGAAGCGTGCAACACCCAGGCCCAAAAACCAATCAACAGAAACCATAAAAACTCCAACACGAGCTTACACAACGGGCCCAGACGAGAAATCGGTGGAATGATAGATAGACCAGCTGGGCCAAACCAGGAGCAATGGCTCAAAGAATCTAAAGGGCCTATCACAACGCCCAATGGCAGCTCCAGCTGGAGGTTCCCAGACAAAGGGGCACACCATGGGGGGAAAGAAACAACACAAATCTCCCCAATGCCAAGAAAATACAAGCCCATCCCTTGAAACCCCTTGGCTGAAGTATCATGCATCAAAGTGGACACACAGCCCAAAGAATCAACTAGCAGTATATTCCAATCTGACCCGTCGGCCACAGCAAACCCGCAGCCGCGGTTAAAACAAAGAAGGCACCAGGAAGCAGATGCGCTAGTATTCTATCCTCTATACATCTTCAAGGGCTATCAGGACACAGTAAATCGAGGTAATATCCTAAGACGAACGGCGTCAATACCTAATCTTGCGGGCATAAGGTCAACGGATCTACTCTCCATAGAGTTTATACATACCACCAACCCTCAATGTCCAGAGGCCACAAAAAAAACGTGGACCACACGCGAAACCGCAGAGGCAATCTCGGCCGAACTGGGCACATTTCAAACCTGGGACATCGATATTAGCCCCTTCCAAAAACCAGCATATCCATTGCCATTAATAAGCAACGCAACCCCAGAACCAAAAACACGACAAGTACACTTAAACTGCATACTTAGAGGAGCACGGGGTAGATTGCGTCAACAGAGTGCAAGCAACACCTGGGACCGACAAAAAACGGTTCCATGGGCAGCTGCTAGAACAAGTCAAAGTAGCAACAAGGAAGCAATATCGCGCACCATCATCTTACATACAGAGGAGCATTGACGCGATCAGCGTGACAGAAGCCACAGCAGACCAAAGGAGCACTCTTTTAGACTATGCTCGTGGAATATAAATGGCCTAGCAACTAAAATTGTGGATCCAGATTTCATGCAGTATGTAACAACTTTTGATATAATCTTCCTACAGGAAACCTGGCTCTTGGCTCCTCAGCATATTGAGGGCTACACCTGCTTTGCTACTCCAGCAACAAGGATGGCAGATTTGGCCATTGCTCAGGGGGGCTGGCAACCTATGTCTCCACAAAAAGTATACCTTCAACAACACTTATGGACTCGATGTCAAACGCAACAATAGCAGTTACAATTTCAATCCTTCTTGAGGACGAAGAAATTGAGGTGTGCCTAATCAATTTGTACGTCCACCCCAAACTGAAAGTGAAAGACTCAACAGCACTTGTAAATCAAGTATCAAAGTATGCTACAGCGATGGAAAACCCGATCTTCATCTTGACAGGGGACTTAAACCAACATCTTATAGGTTCATCACAAGGAGAGAAGGTAGCTATACAAAACGGAATTCACAACATTCCTACACAGTGTCATCCATCGCACAGAAAGAAGAAGCACTGCAACAGTTGTCTACTTACAGATCTAGAACATCTAAACCTTTGAGCCTTAAATGGAAGATTTCCGGATGATAGTCCACCAGTTGACTCTTTTTATTCCCCCACAACAAGCTCCTTATTGGACTACACCTTTGCAAGCCTCGCACTCTTCCCACATATATCTGGGTATAGAATGGGGGACAAAGAGACAGCGACAATCGCCCCCAAGAATTCCAAATAATAGCGACGGTAGCAAGACCAATTAGCATGGATGCAAGTTTGGGGACCATCTTTACTTCCAACTTAAGAAGGATCAAATGTACAACAAACAATGCAAACCCTAAGGCCGAAGCAGCTATTCAACTCTTTAATTCACCATCATTCATCCCAGAAGACAAAATAGATCACTGGGAACAGTTCTCTGCCAAGCTATTAGATCGACATCCAGAAATCTCCGCTACAAAAAATGACTCCCAGAAAGCATGGGAAAAAACAATTTCGAAGGATCAAAGACTACATCTCAAAAAATCAATAAATGTAAATCTGCGCAGGCTGAGAAGACTCCCAGAGAACGCCACTGCACGAGCCTCCTTAAATGCACAAAGGGTAAAACTAAAAACTCTGAAATGGAAAATAAACAGTGAGCGCGAAAAGGTATTTTGGGCAAAACTTCTATATGATGTAAACAGCAACAACAACATCCGCTTCTGGAAGACTGTGAACAGTACTATCCACCCACACCATAAGGGCATTGGGTCATACATTTCGGAAGCAAACTGGGTAAAATTCCTCACTAACCATTTCAACTGCCAAACAGACAGTGTCAGAGCTCAAATGGCTAATAGTTGGACATCCGAAGAACAAGTTGGAGCTAACAACACGGAGATGAGGGAACCAGAGCAGCCATACAAAGAAAACAGACCATCAGGCACCGATAACCGCTCTCTGCCTCTCTTAATCAAAAAGCAGATTGCCAAAGGGAGGAAGGAAGGGGCTCCGGGACCGAACGGAATCCCACCTGCCCTGTTTAAAGCAAAGAGGGAAGACTGGGCTGATATTTTGCAAATTCTATTTCTGGAAGTCAGATGGCTAAACAGAATACCGGAATCATGGAAGGTCTCAACAATAGTGCCAATCCTCAAAAAAAGGTAACAAGGCTGAGCCCAATAACTACCGCCTAGTATCTCTAATAGATAATGAAGCAAAATACTTTGCGGGCACTATACTAGAGGAGCTGACAAACTGGGCGGAGGCGAACTCGATAATACCGCTGAACCGGACAGGCTTTCACAAAAAGGCCAGCACATCCACAAACATCCTCACAATTTCACTAATAATGGATGCAGCTAAAGCCTCAAAACTACCCCTACATTTATGCTACATTGACTTCAGCACTGCTTTCGATAACGTAGAGAGGAGCAGACTGTGGGGCAAATTGGCACAATGGGGCATACCACAGCCTACTCTGAACATGCTGAAACTTCTACATGCAGATACCTGGGTGCAGGTGAAATTAGGCGGCGGGACCCATATCTCCTCGAAAGTTCCCACAACAAAGGGACTGAAACAGGATTGTGTGCTTGCACCAACCCTGTTTAATTTATATATGGCTGACCTTCCAAAGGCGCTTGACGCCTGCAACTCACACTCGCCGAGGATAGGAGGGAAAACATTGTCCAACCTCATGTACACAAATGACGTAGTTCTACTCAGTCACACTTGCGTTGGTCTCCAGCATCTACTGACAGAAATGCAGAACTATGCCACAGAAAACAATTTGAAAATAAATTTGAGCAAGACACGGACAATGTCAATAAACGACAAAAAAAACCTCCATAGAAGTTGGCTCTTTGGTGGCACAAAACTCGACCCAGTTCAGGAATACAAGTACCTTGGAGTTATATTCGACAAGGAAGGGTCGTTTTGGCGCCAGAAAGAGGAAGTCAGAAGGAAAGGTCTGCTGATTGCCCTAACGCTGAAAAATCAAGCAAACAAACTGATGGGGCCTACCCTGACTCTGCTTTTGAAGGTAGTTCAGGCTAAACTACTTTCCTCAATTGCTTACGGCAGCGAGGCAATGAGGGGTAGAGATACTAAAGAGCTGGACAAAATGCAGGTCACAGCCTATAGAATTATGTTCTGCCTTCCGTCCTATACATCACCCGCTCAAATAAGGCTGGAGTTTGGACTCCTACGACAAGACCTAGCTAGGTACAGCACTTATATCATCTACTTGTACAGGATCAGAAGTGCCACCACAAACACGTTAAACCATCTGCTGTGGCAGGATATACAGCACAGGGAGCACTCCCAAGCCAGAACCTACCGCCAGCTAGCCTTAGAAAATACCAAACTCACAGAACTCTGGGATGCGCAAATTGGCAACCCCAACTTAAAAAAACTGGTTTGGAAAACCTTAAAACAAATTTCTTTGGTGGAGGACAAAGCTAGCTTCTCCAATAGATCGCATGCTTGGATGACCCTTAACTCCTATAAATTGCTGGCCCCATAACCATTTTTTAACCAGGGTTACCCGAAGTGCAGTAAAATGAACTTTCTGAGACACAGGATGGAATCTTTCCGTGCACTCAACATTTTCCACCAAGGACACAAGAATTAGAGCCGTGCAGGTTGTGCAAAACCAAACAAGGCGACATAGTTCATCTAATTTGCTTACGCAAGGAACTGCTCCGAGCAAGGCAACAGTTTTTCAAAGAACCATTCAAACAGAAAGGCATCCGCACCAGGAGGCAAGCGGTGGTAGCCTGCTTAAACCCAGAAAATACACAACTAAACTGTAGACTGGTAACATTTATTTTGCTGGCTCAACAAAAATTGCCCAGACCTACAAAATCTGAACCAGGCCTTGGCACTGCAGTGCACCCTGACAGGAATATGCCCCAAACCAGTTCCCTACAAGGAGATACTGCCAGCAGTAAAGAGATAACCCCCCACAACAAGTGGAGAAAAATGTTGACAAATACAAACAAGATGACCTGCAACAGATTGTTCATGGTTGGTTCGAAGGGACACAGGACTGCAATTTATAGCTTTCAGCTATATAAGGACATATACTATGTCTAAAATTTACGTCTGATTTTACATCTGTAAAGAGTTATCCAACAGTGGGTTTTTATTTTGTTTTTAATCTGAAGCTTGCTATAATAATTAGAAAAATAAAATAAAAAGGGCAGCGAAAATGGAGGTAATCATATACACATTGTGAAAAATTTATATATACTGTTTTTTTATGCGCTAATTTTGTATTTTATGCACTGACATTGCAATGGTTTTAAGTAACTATGCAGGAAATAAAGAAACTTGAAACTTGACAGGCTGCCGGGTACACCCTCACGGGCAACGGTGAGTGCTGCTGGAGACTCTCCCCCAACCTCTCCCCTCCTTACCTGCTGCAGTGGAGGCCAGGTGGAAAGCCTCACAAGACACCAGTCGAAACATGACGGGGGGAAAAATGATTCAGAGGAGTGCAACAAACCAAGTTCAATCGATGTACACTTCCTAAAAAGGAGCCCACTGTAAAGAGACTTCAGCTTCCACGACTACTGAATCGCGCATGCTGCAAGACATAATGGCAGCAATACAGTGAGTACCTTCTTGGAGGCCAAGATTGACTGTTGGACGACTAAGGTCTCACTTGTGAGGGCAGACTTGTGGAAATTGGATGACCGAGTGAAAGAGGTTGAGGATACTACTGCGACCCTTTCTGTAGATGGGACTGCTCTAAAGGCTCAGGTTGCAGAGCTACACACCACCCTTGAAGCCAAATTGTAAGATTATGAGAGTCGTTCCTGAAGCAACAATGTCTGTATTATTGGGGTGCCAGAGCATGCAGAGGGGCCAGAGATAGATCTGTTTGTGGAAGATCTTGTGTTGAAATTACTCCAGCCCTGTGGCCTTTCCAACTATTTATCAGTGCAGCGGGCCCACCGGGTCCCGGAATCCAGCCAAAACCGGGGGCTCTACCCTGCCCCATCATTGCCAGGATATTTAACTATCAAGACCGATAAGTCATCCTTCAAACGGCCTGCGCACCAATCCTCTTTCTTATGAAAATGCAACCATCACTTTTTTCCCAGACTTTACACTAAAAGTTCAAAGAATGTGCTGCAGATTCCTTGAAGTGAAAAGAGCTCTCCGAGACCGTGAGATCAAATACTCAATGATCTTTCCAGCAAAACTGCGTGTCGTGGCTGAGGGTAAAACCTGGTACTTTTCAACTCCCAATGAGGCGTGGGACTGGCTGGATAGCTGCAGGACTGTTGGAGAGGAGGCGAGGACGAGAGAGTGGTGTATCAAAGCAATGGAACAAAGTTTCTGATCATCGACAGCACAAGAACTCATCCAGGGAGCTGACACAGTAATTAACCTTCTGCTACTCCTTTCTAAAGACCATGCTGTGACAACAATTGTCCTGTTACTTGGTACTTCATTTGCTGGAAGCTGAAGGAACAACACACTGGGCATGCTGCAGTGACTGTCTGCCCATGGCAAACTCTGGGGCCGCCGTTTACATTTGAAAGGCCCTGCTATATACTGTACACCGTTGGTAACATGTTTTTTTCTTGTTTGCATTTAGGGGAGCAGATGGTAGGCGCCTTGCCCTTGGCCTCCATTACCTACTGTTCATTATGTTATTTTGGGTGACATACGATCTGCAGAGTTGGGGGGTGGGCAGTTTTAAGTCTGCCATGCAGGGAGGCTGGGTGGGGGGGTATGGTATTGGGGTTTCCTAATGTTTTTCTTTGTGATACTGTTATGTTGTTTTCACTATAGCACACTGGTACGGCCCCTAGCGCAACTTGTCCCCTGGTGTCTCCCTCCTAGGCCCTTTCCCTCTCCCACACCGTACCAGATGGGACCTGACCCCTGGTCCTCCACACGATATGACTGACTTAATGGGAGCTCCCAGTTATAAAGTCCTATCCTGGAATGTAAATGGGCTAGGTGACAAGGTCAAATGTGGGGTGGTGCTGCAATATCTTAAACAACACAGCCTTGATGTAGTACCCCTTCAAGACACACTCCTCCAGTATAGCACTTGCAGAGCACTGGACAGCTGGGCTTACTCAATGGTAGCCCATTCTGGGTACACTAGAGGCTCCAGAGGGGTGGGTATCCCTGTACGGAGATCGGTCCTGCTGACTGTCATACACGCATGGGTGATACATGGCGCTGTCTGGAAAGTGGGAGGGCAAAATGCTAAACATAATTTCCACTTGTGCTCACCTCAGACTACAGGAGGCACGCTTCGCTGACCTGAGTGCCATCTTGTTCCTCCTCCTGGAGAAGGACCTATTGATGGGAGGTGATGTCAATGCAGCGCTCTGTGAGGTGGACAGACAGTCCTCCAGACAGGCTGGGCTTGCATGACAACCAATGGGAGATTTTTTGATGGCTTTGGGACTCGCTGATGTGTGGCGCGCCCACAACCCGACTGCGCACCAATACACTTTCCACTTTTGGGCGCATGGAAGTCTCTCCAGAATTTATTACGTCCTTACACTATTGCACCAACACCCTTACTTTCATGAGGTTCGGCATTTAGCTTGGGGCATATCCGATCATTCTCTGATTTTGGCAGTGTATGGTTGGCCCAACCGGGTTGTGAACAGGCTGGGCGACCTCTGGATGAAGGGCAACGTGATTTCATTTGCAGACCTACAGACAGACTACCCATTGACACGCACTAAAACCTATTTTTACCTGCAAGTTAGACATGCACTACAGAAGGCGTTGCCAAAGGGTGAGATTCCCCCCCCCACCGAATCATCACTTAGAAGATAAGTTATTGACTGAACACATGCCTAAACATGCAAATTCTGGAATGTTTAGGAATGTATTTTTAAAGACCTGTCATGTCACTTTTTCGATAAAAACATGCACGAAGGCACTTTACGTTTGAGTGTCTCCACCTGCTTTCCTGTGCCCAAGATTGTAGTGAACCAAGCACCAGGAAGTGGTAAGAAGGCAGACTTTGTGCTGTCTCTTTATTGAAATTTGAAAGCAATTTTCTTGTATCCGTGACTGCATCATTTTCACCTGTTTTGCTTGTGGTTGTTACAGTTTACATATTGAAGTTTTTACCTGCCTGTGATTGCATCATTTTCACATGTTTTGTTTAAAAATGTGAAGCTTTACTTGCCCGTGGCCCTCTCATTTTATCTGTTGCATTGTGGGCTTTACTGTCCAAAATCTGTTGTATTTACAAAATTGTCCCGGACTATCTGAGTTTCTTTCTTGATCTGTGCTCAGACCTGTGTGCTAAGCAATCCAAACCCAGCTACCATTTTGTCTTGGAGAATGAGTGAAACCAGATTAACCTCCCCTCCCTTGAAAACAGAGATATTATACATCAGAAACAGAACAGAGGGTGCTCTGAGATTGCAGTAATCTGCAGTCAGTTGTTTAAACTGTGTTTGGAAAGGGATTGTAACACTCGTTTTTTTTTGGTTAGGAGAGTGAGTTGTTTAAGCGTTGGAAAAGCAGTATTGTTAGAGGGCAACGTTTTTAAGCCCTTACCTGCAGAACTCCAGAGTGTGGATTGAGCCAATCTGTCTCCTCTGAGATTCAGAATTGAGGAGCAGCTTCCAGTGTCCTGGCCATCAAACATTTCCTGAGGTCGCAGGTACCTTATAGGCTTCTATTGGATACTAAGTGTGCACTTATTATTGGCAGAATCTGGTGTTTCTATTGGATTAGGATTAGTGTTCTCATTGGTTGAGTATTTGAGGGTGCTGATTGGTTCCTGGGTCAGTGATTCTACTGGATATAGGGCTTAGGGTTAGTGATCTGGTTGGTGGATAGCATTAGGGTTTCTGATTGGTTCCTGGGGATAGGGTTTCTATTGGGCATAGGGCTTAGGGTTTTGTGCCCGATTGGCTTCTGGGACTTGGGCTGTGATTGGCTACAAGAGGCTGCTGTCCTATTGGTTCTAGGGTTTAGGGCTAGTGTTGTGATTGGTTAGGGTTAGCTCTAGGGTTCCCATTGGCTGAAATGGTCATCTGATTACTAGGGCTATTTAAGGTCAGGGTTCAGGGCGTCTCAGCCCGGCCATCTCAGGTAAGGGCATAGAGTATGAGGGCAACTACCTGTTTGAGCCTGTTCGAAACTGGTCAGGACTAGGGCCAGAAATGCTGCCCAATTTTATACACACCAGCACCCACCCTACTCCATCCACAACCAGAGTAACGCACTCACAGCACATGTACTCTACTCATTTACTACAAACGAACCCAAGACAAGGCTCAATGTTTCAGCACCCACTACAAAACTCCAGAAATCAAACCTATACACACTTCTATCCCTGCTACCAGACATTTGCATCATCACTTACACAACCCAAAGCCACACCATACCTAACTATATCCCATCCAGAAACATACTCCCTGTTCTAATTGCTTCTAACAGACCCCTTTTTGTCACTAACAAGCCTATAGTCAGCCTTTCATTTCTCCCACCAACACCCTCCTCTTCTTTCTACCACAATAACACAACCGCACAAAACTTACACTCCAGTGCACCACACGTTACCTCTTGCAGCAATCAAATCTAACACAACAGTCTTAAGTCTAGTTTATTCCCTCTTACACACAAAGACACTACTCACAAATACATAATCACTACCTTTACCTTAATTCTACTCACAAACAATACTCTACAAACAAATACTTCTCAGTAAACAAATACACCAGCACTTCCTTTTACTACGCCTAAAAAACAAAACATAGCACACACACACTAGCACATCAAAATCTCTTACACACAACACCTCATAATGCTTTCTGTCACAAACTACAAACATACAGACTACCAGACTACACAAATGGTACACACCATGAACAAACTCCAAAGCCTAGCTTTCTCTCTTCCCCCACAACTATATACAGTATAAAAGCAACTCTCTTTTAACTGCCTCTCATCCGTTGGACAATTTAGAACCTTACTACATGACCCACAAGCCGCACCACCACCCCTAACTCATACACCTTTCACCCTAAATAGACGCAAACAAAATAAGCATCATGCCACTCCTCACAACTTCTCTTTTCTATGTCTACTGCACAACAAGGGTACACTACAAAAACAACACAACTCACCAACTCACTCTCAACCAGTGTCTCCACCACCTACACAAGCAGACCCAGCAAAATGCCTTCTTAGCCTGCTGGATGTGCAACACAATACAGAACAGCTACACGATTGCCATCCTCATACAACTAATACCATTGCGAAGGACACCTGCTACAAGCCCACAAAATACTGCTCACTTTTCTACAAAATAAAGTCACACTATCGCTAAAGCATGTTCTCTAAACTGTCTGCTAATAAATGCTCGATCGCTCTCTAAAACAAACATAGCATCTACAACCTTCTCACTGATACAAAACCTGGCAAACTCTTCATTACTGAATCATGTTTGGGAAATTATATGGCTCCAGTCCTGCATGAAGCCGTTCCTCTAGGCTATCAAACTATCACCCAAAATCAGATAGGCAAAGAGGAGGTGGCCTAGCTATTGTGTTCAGACAAACATTACATATCACTAAAGCTGACAACGTCTCCATACAAGGTTGTGAGGTCCTTTTCACTAGATGCAATCACAAAACCTTTTCCTCCTGTAACTTCCTGCTCCTTTACAGACCTCCACCTAGCAATGCAACATTTCCAGACACACTTCTAGACATGGTTTCAAACCTGATAACACTACACTCCAACCTATTCTGGGTGACCTCAATATTTGGTTTGACAAACCCAATTTGCCCCATCTGAAAACAATCATTGCCGGCCTAGATGCACTGAACCTGCATCATATTGTCCACAAACTCACACACATCGCTGGACATATCCTAGATGTCATGTTTGCAAATACAGAACTAGTTACCTTTCAAACAATGACTCCAGTCACATGGTCAAACCACAAATTGCTTGCTTTCCAACATAAAACAACACAAAGCAAAGCACCCAACACTACCATATGTGGATCCACCTATTAACCATTCAACAAACTCAATTTGGAACACTTAGAAACACAATGAATGTCCAGTAAAAATCTAGACACAATAACATCTGTTAAAAAAACTATATGAGTGGCTACAGGAATCTTTTAAGATCCTCATGCCACTAAAAACAACACAACAGAACAAAAAAACCTGGCTCCTTCAAGAGATAAAACAACTAATTAGAAAGGTGCAACATGCCTGGCTCAAAGCAAACACCAATCAAGACAAACTTCGCATACAGCAACTTAACAGATTAAAAAAGTCAGCTATCAGAAAAGCTAAGAAAAGGTACTGTTCAGACAGATTGCAACATGCTGAATGTGCAAATAAAGAATTCTATAACATTATCAATGAATTTAATAAATGAAATTGCCTACAAGGAGCTCATCCCGATACTCAAGATTTCACAGAAAAACTGGCAAACATTACACGGCCAAAGCAGACATGTTGGACTGATATTTAACACAAAGACAAAGCACCAGCACCAACCCTTTTCCAAAACAACAATCCAAGAACACTCTAACCCAGCCTTTACATTCCTTCTAACACATTTCACACTATGAATTTATTGACCTGGTAAAAGCATCAGGGGGCAGCCCTTCTGACCCCTGTCCACCATAAACCTTCAAGAGTATTCTTCGAACAATCTCTGCTGCCACACCAATAAAAAGAATCATCAACAATTCCTTAACTACAGGAATATTTCCAGAAGAATTAAAAAATTCATGCATATGCCCATTATTGAGGAAAACAAACCAGGACCCACTGAATCCCGACAATTACAGACCATTTACAAATGGACCTTTCTGAGCAAACTAACAGAAAGAGCAGCATTTGCCCAGATGTCACAAATCATTGAAGATAATACCATATTATTAGACTTCCAAATGTGATTCCGTCCAGGAACAGGCACAGAATCTGCCCTGGTTGCCATCTGGGATGACCTTAAGAACACAGTTGACCGCAACAGGCTTGCTGCGCTACATTTCTTGGGCCTCTCAGCTGCCTTTGACATGGTTGACCATGACACTCTGATACAAAGACTCTAAGAAATACAGCAAAGAGGGGACTGCTCTAGACTGCATCACATCCTACCTTTACAGCAGAACTAATGTCATCCATACCCCCCTTCCTCGTCCAAACCATACTTCACAAAAGCAGGAGTCCCTCAAGGCTCTATCAGGTCACCCATGCTTTTCAACATCTACATAAAGTCATTACTGGAACTATTCAATCAATTTAAACTCAAATGCTATAACTATTCAGATGTCATGCATATACTCCTTCTACTGGATTGCCATAAAGACATTGGAAACTCACCAATTTTCAGTTGTCAAATTATGACCCGCTTGCCGCCTGGTCTGATGATCTGGGAACACCGCCTAAAGTATCTAAGGAAGTAAGAAACCTCGGAATGACCATGGACTCCAAACTATCAATGAATGCCCAAGTGGACAAACTAGCAAGATCAAGCAATGTTCCCATAAAACCTCTGCAACTATTCTTCCCCTATCTGGGATTTTCACACAAGGTTCAGGCTATCATCTCTCTTGTTCTGTCCAAACTCGATTACGCCAATAGCCTCTACCACGGATCACCTTTAACAACTATGAAAAGACACAATGGATCAGAACTCGGCTGCCAGAATACTCTTACACATAAAGCAGCAAGCCCACGTCTCCCCTGCCTTGAAAGCCCTGCATTGATTACCGGTTGACAGAAGATCCACATACAAGCAGACTTGTATCACCCACAAAGCAATACATGGAACTGGACTGCTCTCCATCAGGAATAAAACCACCAAATACATTCAACAAAGGAACCTCCACTGCAGAATGGCACCTTGCCTCAAAATCCCAATGTACAAGACAAAACCATGGGTGGCACACCCTTCTCTGTTCAAGCAGCCAAACTATCGAACTCTTTACCCCCAAAAATAAGATCAATGGATTACCACCCTATCTTCAAAAAATGACTCAAGAATTGGCTCTTCCCCACATAACCACCATACACAAACAGAAATATACCACATATCCCTCTGTATATAAACATTTATTTGAACTATAGATATGTACCTATATATGTGTATTGCTTTGCATAAATGTGTATAATAATTATGTTTTAAAAAATATAGATATTCATTAGTTCTGCTTAACAAATCTACATATTACTTATAGTTACATTATTCAATGTTTGTAACATGTATATAAGTGACTGCATAAATAAGTACATCTTTTACCATAACTCTTTATCTACAATTGCTTCACTATTGAATTACAAAAAAATAAAAATTAATTTAAAGTACAACAATACTTGAAAGCAGGAGTTTATTAAAAATTATCTTTACTCTAGAAATAGCACCTTCCTTATGCAGATGTATCTTTCATGTGCTTATGTATATATATTTATTACTTTTCTTCAAATTCAGCATATCCAATGCAGTTAACTATTTCTCACCCTATACCGCTCTCAATATATCCTCTACCTCAACTCTCTGACACATCTCAAACCTCATTCTACTACTCTTTCCGATGCGCTACCCTATTTCTCACCATATACCTCTATTAATATATCCTCTACCTCCATGCTCTCATTCATCCCAAACCCCATACCACTACTTTGAACGCAAAATAACCCTTTCAAGACTCTTCCCTCCTCTACTCCTCCTTGAATCATCTCATACCTCTTTTACTATTCAGATCTCCTAAACAAGCCTTTCTTAACCCTTACCTCGGACCCGTCACCTATGCCTCCCCTTTTCTCATCCCAAATCCCCTCCTACTGCTATGAAATCCCCCCAAAAATTCTAGACCCTTCCCTCTTCTATCCATCCTTCCCTCTTCTATCCCTCCACTATTCCTTTTCAATACAGATAACAGACTAACATGTCTACCACTCAAATTAATTTCACATTTCCCTATACTCCCCTCCACCTCCCCTTTACTCATCCCAAACACCCTCCTATGGCTATAAACTCCCCCTCAAAAAATTCTAGACCCTACCCTCTTTTATCCCTCCACTATTCCTTTTCAGTCCATATAACAGACTAACATGTCCACCACTCAAATTGATTGCATATTTCCCAATACTAATTCCCACTAATTCTCTTTGGGTTCTGGAGTAGTATGCTACTCACTGAAAAGTGCTTCAACACCTCATTAGCGGTAGCAAGCACTACATAAATGTAAACCTTTTTCCTCTTTTATCCCTCCACTATTCCTTTTCAGTCCATATAACAGACTAATATGTCCACCAATCAAACTGATTGCATATTTCCCAATACTAATTCCCACTAATTCTCTTTGGGTTCTGGAATAGTATGCTACTCACCGAAAAGCACTTTAATACCGCATTAGCGGTAGTAAGCACTACATAAATGTAAACCTTTCCCTCTTCTACCCCTCCACTATCCTTCTCTATCCAAATAACAGACTAAAATATCCACTGCTCAAATTTCTTCATATTTCACTTTGCTAATTCACCACTAATCCTGTATGGGTTCCGGAGTAATGTGCTACTCACCGAAAAATCATTTCAACAGCTCATCAGGGGTAGCAAGCACTATATAAATGCAAACCGTTTCCCTCTTCTATCCCTCCACTATACTTCAAAATCCAAATAACTGACTAACATATCCACTACTCAAATTACTTTCATATTTTACTATACTAATTAACCACTAATTCTTTATGGGTTCCGGAGTGAAGCTCTACAGGCCAAAAAAGTGCTTCAACGCCTCGTCAGGGGTAGTAAGCGCTTTATAAATGCAATTAAAATACAATACAATGCTTCACCGGCAGATGTGATTGGCTTTGCAGCCGTAGAAGCTACAAGAGATAATTGATAATACTTCTGGCAACATCACACCAAAACAACTGGGACCCTAGCAACTTTTCCTACAATTTAAGAACCATAAGTAACGAATCCAATATTCCTGCATCTTAAAAGTTTGCTATACGTATGATATTGTACACCCCTGTGCATTAATAGGATGTGATTCTCCCCAAAGCAAAACTGATTCTAGGATAGGTTAATGCCATATGAAAAGTCGTGGAAACTGCAATGATTGTGGGGAGTGGAGTTACACCCAACCATAAGGGACATTTTCAGCATTTTTGGGGTTTTGGATGTTAAACATAAGGGCCCTTCAATTGAAGATTTTTCAGGTAATATATAAATTTGTATTAATATAAGTTAGTAGGTGTGCATAGGAGAGGGACGTAACATCAGCTTACAAATGTTTTTTTCCCAGTGAATTTGATGTGCTACTTAACAACTTTACTGTGCTCTATACACAGTTTGTAAAAGACATAACATATCCTCATGCCCTGTGCATACTAAATAAAACTGCAGACATACTCTGCACATACCATGGACATCAGCATGTGTTTCCGTGTATGTAGTACACACAGGACTCAGCACTCACCGCTTAGTCTGCAGTATCACACAGGGCATGACCTGCAGCCATGTTCTCTGTGCAGTCTATCAATACATACCAGACAAGGCATTTAACCAATAGGACACACACAGCAGAACTTCCTTTCATGCCCTGTGCACAGGATGTACTGAGCAAAGGGTATGTCTTGTAAGCAAGGTACCAGTGAACACGCTGCATCACCATATTCATAACATGTATGTAATATGCATGCTACACAAAGGGCGTGCCTTTTCCTTAGTGCACATGTGCATCGTATACACAGAACAAAGTCTGCAGCAGTGCTCTCTGTCCAGTAGGCACATGGGTCTGTGGTCATATCTTCTGCACAGTACATAGAATACAGTCAGCATTGTGTCTTCGGCTAGTGCACAAAGTGCATGATAAACAGTATGTTCTATGCACGGTATACATGTGTGTAATATAGTGCAGAGTAGTTTTGTCCTCATATAAATGATCCTGGACACTTTGTAAAACGTAGTTAACTTCTTTACTATCAAACCCTTTTGCATACAAAAACCGGCAACAGCTTAGCACAGCAGCATCTGCACCTTAACATTCCATGCTACTCTACTTATACTGAGAGCATGGAATGTACAACAATGACCTAATGCAGTCTACATACTAATGCAAATACCCCACATACTACATGTACCTTTTCCCTTGTATGACTTAGGTGCAAAGAATGGCTACCTGTCCATGTCTTGTGTAGCACATGGTAGCTGTGTACGCTCTCTTACTTTGCAACAGTCTACAGCCATGGTAGGTGCCTGGACACAAGGCTGAGGCCAGGTCCTTCATGCCATGTGGGAAACAGCATTTACAATGCTGTTTCCACAACGCAGTGCTATTACAACGTGGTTGTTACAACGACCGTGCTGTTAGTACGCAATACCTTTACATCGCAAGTCATTACAACGACTTGCTGTAGGGGGCGCAAAGGTATTGGATATATAATCTAACACCTTCCCTGCTGTAGGAATAGTAAATAATACTATTCTTAAGTCCAGCGTGCCCCCTACAGCAAGTCGTTGTAATGACTGGCGATGCAAAGTACTAACAACGCGGTCATTGTAACAAGCGCATTGTAATAGCATGCAATGTATTCGCATCCGTTGTACCATGCTATATTAATTTCAAGAATACCCGGTAATATTTGATTTCTGAGACACACACCAAAGCACCAGCCGGGGCCCGTGCAGGTAAGAACAGTGGGGCTGAATTTCGACAGACGACGAGGAAAAATGAATTATCTATTTAATTTTCCCTCGTGGACATCTCTCGATTCCCCCTAACCTGGCCCCACCGCCCCACTGCTCTTACCTGCACAGGCCGCGGCTGCAAAGCACATCACAGAGTTGGTTTAGCCTGTGGCCATGTCCTTTCTGCACTGCTTGGATGGTATACATAATAACTATTCTCTATCCACAGTACACAATGCCCTGAGTGTACCCAGGTCTGCATCTGCGATTCTGAATCTGGGTTTACAGATTAAAAAAGAAGAAACTTCCACTCATCATTAGAGGAGACTCTTCAAAGTTACAGGTCTTTTTTTCTTATAAAATCAACTTTGGTTGATCATTAATGGGCTTACTGCATTGTCTAAGATTGTTTCCCTTATTTCAATGTCATCATATTAAATATGAGTCAAACCTGGATTAACTTCACTATAAATAATATATACTAAAGGTGTTTAGTCTGATCGATAATACATCTGGCTATGTGTGGTACAACAAGACACCACAGTTTGAGCCAGACTCTCTAAATGAAAGAAAAATCAAATACATACTAATCATCATGGATCACCAATGCTTGAATATTCCTTGAATAGTCACTGCTTCAAACTATCAATGAATCAACATTCTGTTCAGGACGGGTACAATCCATAAACACAGAGATAAAACAAATACAGTAATAAATACACAAAGATGTTAAAACATCAAACAATAATGGCTCTCCAGGCTGCAGACAGTTGGCTTTTGATGTCCACGCAGTAAAAAGGTAACTAGCCACAAGAACCACCATTTCAATTTGTGTGCATGTCTTCTGTGTGTTCAAAGTAGATGTCAGATGTTGGGCACCTGCGGCTCTTAGTAGGGGTAACAACCATTTGCATATTGGGGCAGTGTAAGCTGAACAGAAAAATACATGTGCCTCATCTTCGTAGCACCACTGTAAAAAACAGGGAGATTGGAATGAAGAAGTGCCCCATTAATAGATAGATAACATCATCGGCAGGATGCCCATCCTAAATTTACAACACAAAATTTTGGCTCAGACTGGGGTTATGTTCTCTAAAATAAAAGTCTCAGATTTAGACACCCATTTATGCAGAAAGAAGGCCATAGTTAGGCTGCTTAGATGGGCTTTAGAAAGCGGTCTTCCCTCCCAGCACATAACTCAGTGGAACCCTAAGATCCATGAGTTTAATGTGCCTCAAACTCTACTCCTACACAAAATGGGTCTAAGTTTGGCACATGAGATGATGTCCATAATCCCCAACTCTAGACACAAAGAAAGAGAGCAAAGTGGACGTCTCAGTCAGTTTTAAAAACACTTTCTTGCATAAGAAAAGATCTGCCAAATCTGAATGATCCCTAAGTTCGTCCCCACAAAGACAGGCATTCTTGCACTGTGTTCAATATACTCCAAAGCAAGGAACACACGGTGCCCCTTACTTTCTGCAGCAAAGCGGGCAGTAGCTCCTACCCTCTGTGCCAGGACATTCCTCATTTTGGAGACCTGTGGCTTTTAAAACATGCAAGACAACAAATGTGGCCCTAAAAGGAGGATCAGATCCACGTATTTCAGCCTTAAATTGTTAAGAAAGTTGTTGTTTTTTTCACCATTCTGTGGTCTAAATATAATTAGTTTTGGCTTGTACACAATATTTATTTGACCTCTTTCTGTTGCAGAAATCAGCAAATGCATTTAAAAGGGACTGTAGACCCATAGGGGGTTTGTACACAGAAAGAGCATTGTCAGCACATCACAGCATGGCGATGCTTGCTTCACCCAGGGTAGGAGCATCATTAATGCACTGGCTAACCGCCTCAAACACCTGCCTTATAAATGAGTGGGTGTGTGAGATCAGACTTTGCGAACCCCCTTACTCAATGGAAAGGTACCCACATCTGATAGTAGTTGAATTTCTGTCATGCAAATCAATTAGAATGTTTGATAGGTCCAGGGGAATTCCTGGATAGGTGCTTCAGACATTATGAAATGCAGATCAAAGGTCCACGAACAGAACATTCGAAAGGAACTCTTTTTAGACTCAAACCATTTCTGACTTAAAGGTAGAATGTTCAATGCATTTTCATTAGAGATCCTGTGTCTCTTGGACATTGATGTCACTTAGACAATAAATGAATGCAGGGTTTATTTATACTCATAATCATGAGGCTGTGTCCCTATTTCAGGCTACAATAAACATTCTTTCACTGAGAAGCAAACAGAAGTTTCTGCCAAAAACATGAGGGTTGTAATAAAGGAGGACTGGTGACCTTCCACTATGAATTCATTAACAAAACAATGTGTAACTTCTAAAACCAGGATGTAACACAAAGTGTCAACCAAGATCAGTAACCACAACCTTAAATGATCAGGCACTTTTTCAAATGTCAAAACAACTGACAACAGAGGGAGGAAGATGCATGGTTTGATGCAGAGGAAGCCCTTCAATCCATTCAACAAACAAGTCCCATCTACCTCAAGGCAAGATGGCGGCGTCAGGCTAGACGCTGGTAGCAGCTCCTGACCAGCTCTACGGGGGGTGTAGCTATGGACACTTCAATCGTAACGGAAGAATGAAACCCAAATGCTGACACCCGGTTCGAACTATGCAGCCTTGTGAACTTACTGAATTTGCCGAACTTGTAGTCGTTCCTTATGGGTATGTGATCCCTAAGACGCCGCTCTCACTGCTTGCCTCGATCATCGGTTATGCCGCACTACGGATGCTAGCCGGTGGCCGCCCCTCTCTACACTCTCCAGGTGTGCAACCTTCCTCCTCGCCGCTGTGTCCCGGGGGCAGTGCTGAGAGCATTGAGCTGGCCGGACGAACCGCCATCCAGGGCACAATGGCCCCAAAGAACGCGGCAGCGGCTAAGACAAGGGCAACGCGTCAAGCTCTCCGCGAGCAAGATACGATTCGCAAGTATCCTCCCAGCGTCTCGGCAAAGAAAACATCGGCGGTGAGAACCTCGACTCTCAGCAAGACTTCTTCTGATTCTGCCCCCGTTCCTGTTCCCACTGTGATCTCACTAATGCAGTACGCCGCTAACCAGAGATCTCACGGAAACCCAGCACAGCAACTCTTCCTGAAGGAGCAGCTTGCACCCAATGCCGTAGCAACTCCTGAACCTGAACCTGTACCTGTACCTCTAGCTGGAAGTGAGCTCGAGAAATCGGACGGGTCAGATGGCTCAACTCTCATCACAGAACAGACTGAGGCAGCGTTCAATTTGATTCCACCGGAATACACGGAGAGGCGAGAGGCTGCGGCTGCTTTCACACCCGAGGGGTCTGATACTACGGATAACGCGGTAAGACAACTGGCTCATTCTCCCCTTGCCTCTGCTCCTTGCGTTAGTGCTTCCCGGGGGGGGGGGGTGAGAGATATTGTCACAAATGCCACAGAGATATTAGACCCCTCAGAGGCTTTGGCACAAACTTCCAACATTACCGCTGGCTCAAGTGGCTTAATTGGACCTCCCGGCACACACAGTAATAACAAGGATTGCAATCACTCATCTGTGCCGCCCAAGCTGCTACATGTAAAAACTAGTATTAATCTTCCAAGCGCGGGTCCAACTACTGATTCAAATCGAGCACAGTGCAATAATACGCTTCAAACGACGAATGAGGGAAAGGAGATTGTGGCGGAGGGCGCAGACTCAACCTGGAATAGAGGCACAAAAATACCAAGTGGTGCAATAAACGACCAGGTAACTCACTCTATTGAGACACTGGAAGCTGATAAGGACATTACTGATTTTTATTCCTTTTCAGAGGATATCAGCCTATCAGGTCTTACAGATGATGAGACTGATGAAGATGAGAATGATCACGATTCAAATATAAGCACAGAATCAGATCCTAATCCCCCTAAAGAAAAACGAGATAGAAGGCGGACGATACTCAAAAAGAAAAGGGGAGACCAACAAGGGACAAATGAACTGACATGGGACTATAGTCCGACCGTTCTGACTTTAAATCAAAATCAGAATGGGAACACAACGCCTCAAGCTTCATCTTCAGCCCAAGCCACTGACAGTGAACACCCTGGTTCCTATGGGGCTTCCGGGGCTACACTGACTCAAGTTATGGACACTGTGCTACAAGCTATTGCTTCTCATCGGGAGGAGACATCAAAAGACAGTCGTAAGGCACGAGTAGCGCTACAGAAAGTTCAAGGCGTAGTTCGCAAGCTGTCTAAAACTATGGGTGCCTTTACTGAAAGACTAAACGATATAGAAGACCGGATTGTGCTGAATGAAACTGAAGCTGCTACAACAAATGAGCGAGTGGGTGCACATGAAACTGATCTTCAGGACATCAGGTGGAAACTGGAAGATTATGAAAACCGGCTTCGAAGAAATAACCTTCGTATCCTTGGTGTCCCTGAAAAAGCAGAAGGAGCAGACTGTCGATCTTTTGTCATACAGCTCTTACGTGATACCCTTCCCGAACTTTCAACCTGGGACTGGAACAATGAGATACAGCGCGCGCATAGAGTCCCCCTAACCTCTAAACCAACAGCAGCTGTCGGCAAATATCCACGTGCAATCCTAGTCTACTTCGGAAATGTTTTACTTCGACAAGCTATGTCTGACAAAGTTACGCCCGATAAACATCGTAGTAAGGACTCTATCTCATATTTCGTACGCCCCGACTTCTGCCACTCCACAGTCGAAAGAAGGTGGTGACTCAGACAGTTGATTAAACCCTTTCAAGAAAAGAAAGCAGTGGTATACCTGAACAATCCGGCCAAACTAAAAGTAATTTACGGTGGTCAAATAAAGTTTTTCACATCTGAGATCAAGGCAGAAGAATATCTAAAGACTTTAAAATGATTTACTAAACTGTGTATTACGCTACAATAGGCTATGTCATAGAGAACTACTTGATCCTTTTTTTTTTTTTTTACATCCTCTGTTATTCCTGGTCAGTCTATGCTAATCCATCCTCATAGACTCTCATGGAGTCTTGTTGCCTTTTCTGGGGGGGTGCGGGGGGGTTGGGAGGGCGGTGGGATGGTGCACGGGGGCTGACGGAGGGAAGGAAGGGGGGGAGGGTAAAAATGCATTGTAAAATGAGCAGACGAACGAGTACTAAAGGAACTCTGAGAAACAGTCGAACTCTTCTCTTATTGATCTTTGAATACTATCTAAAACTTAGAATAATAAAATGGGGAAGCTAAAAATAGGATGCTGGAATGTGGCCGGACTCAATGATAAGGGAAAGAGGGCTCAATTTACTCAATTAATGACTCAAAACGCATGGGATATTATATGTCTACAGGAAACCCATATTCCTATAGGAGAGATAAATCAAATAAAAATTCCAGGCTTTAATATTTTGGTTTCAACCACTCAAACCTCTAAAACAAGGGGAGTTACAATTCTAGCAAAAACTAGACTGGGTACCTCAACTCGTAAAAAAGCTGACCCCCTTGGGAGATGGGCCATTGTCCAACTTAATATAGGTATCACTATTTGTTCTATCTATGGTCCTAACCTCGATGACCCTATGCTATTCATTGAACTAGAACTAGAACTTGCATCATGGGCAGGTACCTTAATTCTATGTGGTGACCTAAATTTAACGATAGGCCAACCACAATTCTATCACTACAACCAACCAACCCAATACACCCACAACGGCCGAAAACCCAGGGTATTTAGGGCTGTGCAAAATTTGATTCTCAGCCACAATCTTCGAAACATATGGCCTCTTAAGAACAGAACAGATCCTGGATATACATATTTTTCCTATCCTCACAGAAAATATGTACGTATAGATTACATTTTCACAACTATGGATATTGCTTCAAACGCCGTCATTTTAAAATCCCCTAAGACAATATCAGATCATAATGCACTCTGTATAATATTCGAGGCCCCCAGCTACAAGAAAGCTTATCGACAATGGACATTTGACCGTAAACTTCTTGTTAATCAAGAATACATAACTTATATTAGACAATGGACCAAAGAATTTTTCGACATCAACCGATATATTGCATCTCGGAATAATGTATGGGACAGCTTTAAGGCTGCATTAAGGGGCGAGACTGCTACTTTTGTAGCTAGCCGCAAAAGAGAACGAGACAATATTCATATACAACTCACAAATAGGCTTACAGATCTCGAATATCTACATGCTCACCAGCTACATTACGGGGGTCAGGCTGAAGACACCCTTAGTAAGATCCTAGTGCTTAAAGCCGAGATCAATAATGATTTAACGCAAAAAGCAGCCGAAATCCTCCAAGCAAACCGAAATAAAATTTATGAGACTGGAGAAAATGTAGGAAGACACCTTGCCCTCAGAACTCGGCAATCGCAGTCTCGCAATTCCATCCAAACCATTGAATATGGCGGCCAGAAATATACTACCCAAGAGAATATAGCCTCATGTTTTCAGGACTATTACCAAAAACTATATCAGAATGAAGATAAGCGGACAACTGCTGATACTAAGAAGTTCCTAGATGACTGGATCAGAGAGACAAACTTGGCTAGAATTATAGACGAGGACATAAAAAAAGAACTCGATAGCGAAATTTCCTTAACAGAAGTAGAACTAGCTCTAGCCGAATTAGCGCTAGGAAAAGCAGCTGGACCAGATAAAATCCCCCTAGATCTCTATAAAATTCTGGGTAATCTAATTATTCCACTTCTGCATGATCTTTTTCTCGGGATACAATGGCATGGCAAACCTCCCGAATCCTGGAAACAAACGAATATAGCCATATTTCTAAAAAAAGATAAACCGCCAGAATTAACAACTTCATACCGTCCAATATCACTGATCAACACAGATTCAAAAACATATGCCAAGATTTTTGCTACTCGTCTTAATAGGATCGTTGAACATCTGGTCTCTCCCTGGCAACACGGCTTCATACCAAATAAGAGTACTACAGATCATACCCGCCGAGTTATCACCCTTTTTGACGCCGTGGGAATAGGGGGCGGCCAGATGTCGATGATCCTATTGGACGCTGAGAAAGCCTTTGACCGGGTCTCTTGGCAGTTTCTCTGGGAAATATTAGCTACTAACAACATCGGACCTGTATTCATAAAATCTATCAAAGCCCTTTATGTTGACCCCACTGCAAGAGTAATGACTGGTGGCTGTGAGTCTAGCAACATAAACATTCAGAGAGGTACGCGACAAGGCTGTCCGTGCTCCCCATTATTATTTGGTTTATATATTAATCCTTTAATTCTCAAACTAATAACATCACCCGTGATCAAACCCATTAAAACAGGCATTTATAGTACCAAAGTTCTCGCATACGCCGATGACATAGCGGTTGTAACAACTAATCCTACACAGGCTATAACTGAAATTGAAGAAATCACACAATCCTTTGGACTATACTCTGGCTACTCATTAAACCAAGATAAAACCATGGTCATATGCACCGATAATACACCCTTTATAAGTCAATATAGAGTTAGTAATGCTAAATATCTAGGAGTCAACATCTCGCCAAAAATCAATGAAATTAATCAACTTAACTATGACCCTCTCATTAAAAAAATCAAAACAGATCTACTCAGAGTAAATAATCTTCATCTTTCCATAATCGGCAGAGGAAACTATGTTAAAATGACTATTCTACCAAAGATTTTATATCTGTTTCGAGCAATTCCTCTCCTCACTTGTAATAATACAATGAAAACATTAGACAGAGTAATATCCTCGTTTATTTGGAATTACGGGAAGATTAGAAGAGCCCTTACTAAGCTAACATTACCACCCTCTAGAGGTGGCTTAGCTATTCCTAATTTAACATATTACTTATGGGCAACCATTTTACAACAAATGGCGACTTTACTCACATCTTGTCCCAATAATAGTATCGACCAAGGGCAATCCCCACCATCCTTACCATCAATCTACGAGCTAATGATGGGTCGCCAAGTCTGAGGCCTGTTATTGAAACAAGTAGAACCTTCTTATTTTAAAAAGGTAAAATTTAAAGTCATCACAGATGCCTATAAAACCTGGAGTCGAATTATTAAAACACTGAAAATCTCAAAGTATACCAAATATACACCTCTATGGGATAGTGCAATAATACCACTCTACCTTAACGATAATATAACGAGACGCTGGGAGACTTTGGGTATCACAACTATTGGCGATCTGCTCGATAGTGACGGCAAAACAACCTTTGATAGAATATATGCCAAATATCAAATCCATCCTTCAGACTACTTAAAATTCATTCAAATTTATACAACTCTTGGGCACACCGAACTATATGTGGATCTTAAGCCCATACCACTTTTAGATCTTATAGGTAAACAATCAACTAGAATCTGTAATATATATGATATTTTCATAAGAAACCACCCTGATGACCTTGAATATACAGAAACCCGGTGGGCTAATGAACTGAATAATCCCAATGTCGATATAGATATGAGTCTACACTTATCATCCAAAGTCCTACTTGCTTCCAACCTTAAGGCCCAAGTATACAAAACCATATTCAACCTGTACTACACACCCTTCAAATTATTTACCTGGGGTAAGATAACTCATGATAAATGCCCCAGATGTACACTCGGTCCTGCTAACCTTATACATATGTTCTCGGAATGTCCGAAATTGGATCAGATTAAAAAAAGCATTACAGATTATTGGGCCGAAATTTTTGGACACGAAATTAAAACATCAACCACTATGTATTTGTTAGGGTATGATGAGTCCCTAGGCTATAACAACTCTGAAATTTCCGCCATCTACATTGGCACTGCTGTTTACAGAATTATTCTCGCAGCAAGATGGAAAGATCCTGATGCTCCAACTTTCCAGGGATGGCTTAACAGGCTATTAGCAATATACAAACAAGAACTTGCCATCTACAAAACTAGAGGTAAAAAATCACGGTCATATGGGGAGCAAATTTGGGCACCAATAGCAAATTGGTATGAGCAGCAAAGGGCCTAAATAAACACTCAGTCAATATATTACGGTCTATATATACAACTCTCTTGCTTTGACTTTTCCTACCTTAAAGAGTCTTCTTCTTCTTTTATTATCCTCCTTTCTATGTTAATGTTCTAAAGGAACTAAAGCTGAATTTATGTTACGTCGACTTTATTGTCTGATCTCAATGTTTTGCTCTACTGTCTCGAATCTTGTAATATATGTTACTTTGTATCTCTCGAATCTGCTCAAATAAAAAGTTAAAAAAAAAAAAAAAAAAAGAGAAGCAAACAGAAGTTTCTGCCAAAAACATGAGGGTTGTAATAAAGGAGGACTGGTGACCTTCCACTATGAATTCATTAACAAAACAATGTGTAACTTCTAAAACCAGGATGTAACACAAAGTGTCAACCAAGATCAGTAACCACAACCTTAAATGATCAGGCACTTTTTCAAATGTCAAAACAACTGACAACAGAGGGAGGAAGATGCATGGTTTGATGCAGAGGAAGCCCTTCAATCCATTCAACAAACAAGTCCCATCTACCTCAGAGCAGAAACCACATCAACATCCCTAGAGACAGCATTAGGTATTTCTCTAGACTTGTGCAATAAGAATTCATTCATTAAAAATTCATGCATACAAACTGTAGGAAATTGGGTTATTGGTTGAGGGGGTGAAACCCTACTCAAGTAGCAACTACAATTCATGTAGGGGTGAAACACAGGCAAGCCCCAAATTAACCTGTGCATAACCTTCTGGTAGCTTGGCACAAAAGCAGTCAGGCATAACTTAGAGGCAGTTTGTAAAGTATTTAAGCAGCATACAAACAGCAATAAAGTGAAAAGACAACACAAGAAAAATCCCACATCAATTTGGAAAAATAGAGTAAAATGGACTAAATTATTTGAGACTAAAACAAAACAAAATCTATTTTTTAGACCCAGAGCTATGCAATTTTAAAGATTTTGGTAAAAATCAAGCACTAAGAATCAAAAAGCGCCAACCATGTGTATCTGGTCACACTAGACTGGGTCCAAGTCACAAGTTCAGACCGAACCCAATGGAGCACGGCCAGATACAGGACTGAGTTCAATCTGCTGAAAAGTATCTTGTGGTTCTGGGAGCTAAGATGCAAAGCTTGTGTGTCAAGCTGTGTTGGCTGGCATTAAGAACCCATTGACGAGGAGTTGGGATGCAAGGTCTGGCATTGAGATGCATCACACAGCGGTGGAATTGATGACTGCTTACAAACAGCTGTGATGCAAGGTCCTGCATCATTGTCGAAGAAGCAGGGGGAGCTTGCAGAGACTTGTGCTGTGATGCGTCGGCGCAGAGGATGAGGTATGTTACACTGGACAGGTGTTGGCGCCGTTGTGCCGAAGAAACTGCCGGAACTTGCAAGGACATGCAGTGAGATTCAAGGATGAGCTGCGTCATGCTGGGTCAGAATTGATGGTGGGCTGCCTGTCCCTGTGGCTTGAACAAGAGACCAAAGGACTGACACTTGGAGATTCCTTGGAATCCTGGGTTCATACAGGTAGACTGGGTTCAGCAGGGCAGCTTACGGCAGCAGAAGAGTCCTTAGTCAGCTAGCACAACAACAAGGGCAGATTTCACAGCTGGACAGTCCTTCTTCCTGGCAGAGTCCACAGGTCTAGAAGTGATCTGAAAAGTTGGGTCTGAGGGTCCACTACTTAAATCTAGTGCCCAATTTGAAGTGAGAGAAGCTTCTAGAGTCCACCCTCTACGGAGGGTTCTGGAATTTCCTCCCACCCTGGTCTAGTCCCAGGTTGTCTGGGGTCACAAAAGACTAGTGGAAACCCTTTAGGAGTGTGCTGAGGCAGAATCTTTGTGATGTGCAAGTGTGGTAGGTGACAGCTCCCCCCCTTCATCCTAACTGAGATGGCCCATCTTGCCAACACCTATTTCCCCTTTGTCTCACTGTCTGAGTGGAATACACATAAAGCAACTGTCTGCTACACCTAGTCATGTTACCCAGGATAAGAGCTGTAATCTAGGAAATGAAAATACAAACTTTCTAAAAGTGGCCTGCTCTGAATTTGACTTAAAATCTGACTTTATCATTAAAGAGGGTTTAAAAATTCCAATTCTGTGGACACCAGACTCAACATCCCTACCTGCTTCCAATTAAAAGTTATCACTTATTAAATGAAACAAGGTAACCCAATGGGAGGGGTAGGTCTCACAGTAGTAAAAAACAAATGTAGGAATTTTTTTCTACCAGTACATTTAAAACTTAAAAGTGCATGTCCAACCATTTAGATACACAGCACCCCGCCTTATGATCACTTTAAGGCCTAACCTAGGTTTGACTTATATGGATTAAAAAGGGAGGGTTAGGCCTGGAAAGAGGTTCATTTGGCCAGGTCAAATGGCAGTTCAAACTTCACACACAGGCTGCAGTGGCTTGTTTAAATGTCTACTTAAGTGGGGGGCACAATTAGTGCTGCAGGCCAACCAGTAGTAAATAATGTACAGGCCCTGTGTACAGGTAGTACCACATTACTAAGGACTTACAAGTAAATTAAAACTTCACCATGCACAAGTGCAAATTCTTGCTGATAAGATGCCATCCACTCCAATTCTCATTTATTAATTTCTCTTGGATCACCACCTAGAAATGCAAAATATGAATGTATATTACTAGATATGGTAACCAAGACCCAACCTATAAATTCCAGACTTCTTCATATGCTTTTACAGGAATAATCTAACTACAGTCACGACTGTCAAAGCCTATATCACAGGCCTTCAACAACAAATTGCTTCTGGCCCAACTCATTCTACTGGATATGCGCTAGATGTCATATTTGCCCCCTGGGACAGGTTATATGACAGACATCTGCTCATAAAGCTGGAGCTACAACGTCATTACCTTCTTGAGCAACACCCCTATGAATGATAACACTGCAAAGAAACCAACAAGAAAAGCTCATGCAGAGGAAAAAACCTAAACCTCCAAAAACTCAAGTACCATCTTGAAAGAATCCCAATAAATTTGTGGCCGCTAAACATACGCATCTACTACAAAAGGATCTCCACTGCATTGGACAAAAAGGTACAAATAAAGACCACAACCAGGGATAAATGCAAAAGGAAAAGCACATGGAAGCTTTACAACATTAAAAGAATGAAAACACAACTCAACATACTACATAGTAAGTGGAGATGAATGAGAAAAAATCATACAACGTCAGTATAACAGTCTACAGAAGAGCCATCAGAACCTCAAAGACAATATTCCACACATATAACTGAAGCAAGCTGCCCTTTAAAGGAACTCCACAAGATCTAGTGTGCCAAAAGACAGAAATATCACAATTGCAAGTCTTCTCTATCAACATTTCAGTAGAATTGATCTAAAGAATTAAAGGAAAATATCTCAAGGGAAAAACAGATAACACCCCCCACCTTTAAGCCCAGGTAAACAAGCCTATTTTAATGCTGCCTTTAGCTGCCATTACTTTGTAAACAATGTAAAATATAAATGGACGATGCTAGTGTAACATAACCATCACAGTGGCGGGTAGTATGTTGGCGTTGCAGGGTCACCGGCTCAATGTAGGTTTTAAATGTTCACAGATGCTATCCTCCAGGTACTAGAAAACACATAATGTAACCTTTGTTTTACTTTATCTGTCCTTGATATTCAGCACCATCGAGATCGGCTTCCGACTGGAGCACAGCTGCCAATGTACTACATTTCATAAGTTACACTTCCACCCTCAGACTTTGAAGTCTAATGTACTACGCTATCTTGGATTTTTGAGCCCATACTCTATCATAAGCTAAAATCCATCCCAGAATACAACATAATGTTAGCTGAGAATCCAGCACTGGCTTAAACTGCATGGCGCAAAATTTGAAAATTGTAGATGGGTTCTACTGTGACTTGCTGTTCAAGTAGTAAAGTTCATTATTTTTACACTGCGGATTTCAATGTTTCCCTTCAACATATACTGACTCAGTGCTAAACAATGACACTGACCCCAGTGGGCTGCCCCACTACACTTATGTGGCGACACACAGCAGACATTACTTCTGTCTACATACCACATCATGCCAAAATGCCAGATGATTAATTTGTCGATTAGTGCATGTTCATCTCTTTCTACTGGAAGTTATCAATTCCATTGGCTGGGCCTGCAGCAGAGTGACACCTTAATGTAATATTTCCACTGGTACATATCAACACTTATCCAACCTGGTAAGAGTTCTGGGTGAGACCCTGAATCCACTCAAAAGCTCAAGGTGAGTGCTGTGACCAGACTATTTTTTCACCAATTGTGTTAGCTTGGAACACTGATTAAGTTACTCTTGACAAAACACCCCATCAAGATTTCTGCAATCTCGAGAGCTGATTTAGACCATGGAATTTATTTTTTCTACCTGAGCAAGCCTAAAAAGATAACCTAATTTGCACCATATTTAAAGTGTACATTCCAAACCAGAATACGCACACATACCGTGCACGCGTTCCAGCGGAAGGCAACATTTTCTGCTTGAGAAGTACTTTTGAACATTATCAATGTCACAGTGACTTCATTTTCAAGAGTGCTACCTGCATTATGCTCCCAGTTCACACCAAGAATAAAGGTGTAAGGAGTCTTCTTTTACAGGCTCAGACCTATGGTGGTACCCACTGTCCATCTCAAAATCTTTCACAACCACTCTCAAATAACAGCACCATGAAAAGCCTTCTGATTAATAAACCCTTTGAGGCTTTCTCTTCCCACTGACCCAAGAATTTCAGTAGCCGGATTCTTCACTGCCACAACATATGATCCAAAGAGACTTGAAGGCCAATTATTGGTACTATAAAAAAATCACACAATCAATTGAACCATTTTCACAGAAAGAACATTTTACTTACATCACTGCTGTGTCACATCATAACGTTTCACACTGCCCCCTCCCCCCTCCACGATATATAGAAATGCACAAAAAGAATTAACTCTAAACTTTAAACGAAAAACCTATGATTTAGCCAGAGCTAATCAATTATAATGTCTGTTTTTGTATTATTGTTTATGCCTGCAAAGGGAGTCAATCAATAGACTATCAGCATTTTTCAAATTAACTCAAATACACAGTCCCCTAATAATTTTCCTTTCTTTTCTATTGAATCAAAATTCACATTCCTTGCAATAGTTTGTTGACAGTCAATGTCAGGAAACATGATTTAAAAGTCAGTCCAAGTCAATAATAATGATGTATATGTCTTCAAGTCAAAGTTAATTCATTTGCTGCTGTTTTTCCACGGGCACCTTAGGCCAAGCAGGGTTTTGCCCAGTCGTCTGCAGAACAACAGTGACAGGAGGATAGACCATGGTAGAAAACAAATATCCGAAGAAGAAGACAGTGCGAGCTGCTCGCACAGTAAGAAAGCACAACAAAGCAGCCATTAGGACAGTTTGTATGCCGGCAATCCCTGCACCAAGTCTCAAGTAGGTCAGGGCATTATTTTCATTACGCAGACCCAGTCTGTTTTTTTAATTTCCATTTTCTGATAATTGTACACAAATTTGCCATTTTGCATAATGTGAAATTTCGCATACTTTGTGCTTGTGGGAGTCTGGTTCTAGTAGAACAAATCACGTTAGAGACTTTTGTACTCAAACCATTATCCTGCCTGTATCTTGTGTGACTTTTTTTTATGGAAGGGATGCTCTCACAGCCCTCTTACACTCGAGTAACCAGCCCTCGAAATTTCACATAACGCTCCTATTTATTTTTGTGCAATTACACGGATTTTGCAAGAAAAGAATTCACAAATTGCAACCTATTTGGCTTCACTTCTCCCAGAGAGCACTAATTCAACTTCAACAATCAGGTAAAGCATTTGTGTGCATTGCTCGAGAGGCCGGGAGCAGAGAATGTCAGTTTTATTGTGCTTACCAAGGGCAGCATTTTTTCCATAGAATAGAACCTTTCCTGTAAGAGCACCTCTTATTAAAGCACACACTTCAACAAAGTGTTCTACCACACAACAAACATCATGGCTACTTTTATTATAAAAATAAATGTGATAACAGGCTTTCAAGAGGAGGTACTGCACACTAATCAGCCTGCAATTATCCCGACTTGCGTATATTTCTTTGTGAAGGCTCAGTGCGGGGAGGGGAAGGCAGTGCTTAATTTGTAAAACAATAAGTGCTGGTGCCCAAGGCTCTACTCGGAAGACCGCTGCCGCCACTATTAAATGACAGCGCGCTCAATACCAAGGCTGCATACTCTGAAATTCACAGGAGGTCTCTTGAATCCACTACCAGACACCCTCCTCCCTTTATCTCGATCTTGCTGGTTCCTGCTTTCTCCTTTTGTGAACGGGTTTTGTCTTACGCTTTGTTTGTTTTCCATCTCTTGCACTCGGTTAATGCCGGAGGGAAAGAATAAATGTCAATCCTCAAAAATGAGTGCTGGTGGCCCATACATCCAACCACCGGCTCAAATTAAGCATGAGGGAGGATCCCTTGCTTTTTTAAGGGACATGATTAGTTCAACTGCTCTGTTCCTGGAAGGGTCCATCCATTAGTCTAAAGACTTGGACTGATATAATCAGGCACTGCCTCTGACTGAGGGACCACAGGCAAGGGTTCTGCCTAATGAAGGCTCTACTCTCTAGGGCTTTTCCCTCTGAATGTTTCTCCCTCTGTCTGGAGCAATCCACTGCCGAGTTCTGCTTACTGAACTAAACTGCTTATTTGACTTGCAAAACAAAGAAACAGGCAACAAACCTGAGCACGACTCTTGGTTACTCTGAGTGTTTCCAAGAGAGGAGCTCTTTGTAAGTTGTGGGTCCCCTGCACAGCAGAACTCTGACTGACTTGCATTATGATAGAATCTAAGGAACATAAAGAACAAAGTATTTTGCTACTTTCTGTATTTCTTGCTGTTACAAATAATAAAAAAATAGGCTTCTGGTTTTTGCAATGCCTTCCTGGGTTTCTTGCAAAATGGTTAGTATGGCAGACGAGTTTTGAAGGGCGGTCCAAAAGCAGAGACAACTGTCATCCGCAATAAGTGCAACAATCTTGATGGTAGGAGAAAGAAAACCTCACTTTCAGAACCATCAAGTCAAATGTCACATGCAAAGAGCACCCACAGGAGATAGGGGCCCAAAGCAAAACCCAGAGGAACCAGTGGGCGACACATCCTGGACAATGCACAGTGCGCATGGAGCAGTTCAGAGGTAAGAAGGAGAGAAGCTGAAGATAGCAGGCCTTGTGATTTGCCTTAGCCTTCCATCACAGCACTGCACGACTGAGGTCATCTGATGAGCTTGATGCATCAGAGCAGAATAGGAGGTGACACTAGGAGCACAGCTGACAACATATGGGCAGTAGCGGCTCCTCGAGGGAGTGCTGCCGTGCGTTGGGGGGGAGGGGCAGGGTGGGGGGTAGTAAACACCGGCATACGGCAGAACGTAGGTAAGTAAATAAATAAATATAACGAATTACATTGCGCACGCTGCAACGCCAAATGGCGATGCAGCGCGCGTATTGTAATTCGTTTTATTAATTTATTTATTTACTTACCTCTGTTCGGCCCTATGCAGGAGTTTACTACCCCCACCCCACTCTGCCCCTCCCCTGCCCCGACTTACCACCCCGTAGCACTCCCTCAAGGAGCCGCTACTGCATATGGGGCAAGTCAGTGGTTGCACAGTGGCAGCAGGTACAGTGAAGGAGTAATGTGTGGGTATATCAGAGTATTGTTCCTTTGTGAAGAATAAAGATTTCCTATGTTCATAATTTCCTGCATTGCAGTGCCCGAAGAGTTCGAGCAAGAGGATTAGGAAATGGACAAGTCAGTGGATGGTTTATGTCAGTTTTGTATCTCCATGGTCTACTGTTGCAGTGTCAAACAACAGTCACTCAGGGAGAGTCTCCACTAACCAGGATACCAGGTCTGTCATTAGAAGCTAGCCTCACCAAGTCTTGTTCATCCTTCAGCTAGACGTGGATGAGTAGCCAGCTGATGAGCTATGGTGTAGGACAGGTCTAGGTACAATATAAAGAGTGATCACAATTGGGGTCCAAATTGTGATCACTCAGCATAACTCAGTACTTGGCCTGCCATTTATACTGTAAATATATGTGTGTTAAAGTAAGTTACACAATAGAAATTCACAAGCAATCAATACAATAGACTATCGGCACAATCTTGCAAGGAAAAGCATACAATGCGGTACAGAACCCTTAAAAATGCAAGCCATGTTGACAAAATATACAATGGGTGCAATCACTACATGACCACAATCAGGACACTTCAAAAGGATGAATTGTTACATTGTTATCTCGTCAGTAACATGTCCAGTTTGTATTATATAACACCTAAAACAAGCAAAAAGAAAGTAAAATTAAGTACAATTAAGTGACACTGTACTTGGTGTCTGGCAACGGAAGAGAATAAAGAGTTGAAGTCTGAATAGTGTTTACTGGCTCCAATAGGGTAATCATGCCTCGTGCGATTAGTGATATGGGTCTCTGTTACCCAAAATGGATATAGCTAATGCCCTAAAGACACCAAAGGCTCTGGTTCATCAACTCCTCACCTGGGTTGGACCCTTTGTAATGATGATATGAGAAGACAATTGTCTGACCCCAACACTTTATGGTTAAGCACAGCTAAATGGGATTCTCTCAGGACACACAGACCTTTCACAACGTGATTAGCTGACAAGCCAACTGTGTGTTCAGTGTTCACCATCACAGCAAAACCAATGAAGGAAACAGTAAATAATAAAAAAAAAAGGTGGTGCAGTTGGGGCATGTGCTTGCTAGCTGCAGTCTCTACTCAGTTCCCCAACACCATTATGAGTAGGTTTCTCTGGAAATCCTACTGCAATTTTGGTGAGGGGTAGAGAAGGCTTCAAGGCATGTGCCAAGATCCCTGGGCTTCTCAGGATGGCAGGGTATTTTCATGTAGACAAGGCCAGCAGAAGGTTATGATAGCAAAGTCTTTCAGACTAGTTCCTAGCCTGGGAAAATGGGAATTATTTAGCTTCATATTCTGGAAGCACCAACAGCAGCTAAGTCCTTTAGGTCCATGGAAAAATGCCCCTCTCTGCATGTCACCCCACTTTTTCTGAATTGTATTGCTGGTTTGTATACTCTGCACACTGGGGCACTGCTGTCCGGTCCCCAGAATATGTGGTCTGGCTCCCAAAACCTAGTACAATTGGTTACCTGCTAACTGGCATATTTAACTTCCCAGTATGGCCATAGCATATGATATAGAAAGTACACCCTTCGCATGGTAAATGAAATGTTACCTATTGACTGCAGCATGTATTGTGCAATCCACTTGGTGTGACAGGGAAATCATGGCTTCAGGCCTACCAATGTAGCCTGACTACGGAAGTTTAAACATACAACCCAACCTGATAAAATATCCACTTTGACAAGGGTCAACAAACTTCCTTTTAAAAATGTAGAGGTCACCCCTAAGTAGGCACTGCCGCCCACAAGGTAGGGTGCCTAGTGTTTAAAAGTGGGGCTTGTATATATTTAATGTTACCATTTCCATACCGTGACAAGCCCCCAAAGGTTTTTCCCATTGTGGAAGACTCTGGTTGCCATACGAAGGAAACTAAAGTGCAGATTAATATATATATATATTTTTTTTAAAGTTTAAAAGAATTTTATTAGGCAATAAAAAAGGAAAATGCAATACAAAATATCAGCTAGGAGAGGGAGGGGAAAGGGAAGAGGGGTGGAGAGGGGAGGGAAGGAGTTGCGAGATACAGTATGTAAGAGAAAGTAAACAACAAAACAATGATCATGGGCATTTGAAAAAAAAAAAAAAGCAAAGAAATTACATCAATCATAAGCTAAACAGCTAACTGTAAAGGGAGTGAAAACAAAATAGTATGTTAGAAAATCTTGGAGGTGAAAAGGGTATCATGGGTGTTTAGGAACTTCTTGTTGAATAGGTGATGGACGAGAGGAACGGGCAACACAATTATCTAAATAAAGCATAATGGGGAGCCATAGGTCCGCACGTCTCGTTGCTAGTTGAACCGGAAAAACAAAGGCATTATCTAGTCTATGATTGTGACAGACATTGTACCACCACGCTTTGAAAGAAATATTAGATGTATTTTTCCAATTAACAGTAATCTGCTGAAAGGCAACAGCCAATAACAAATCAACAATGCGAACATACATATCTACATCATCCCAGCTAGGGGACAGACTACCCAAGAAAAGGTGAGGGAGAGAAAAGGGAATACAGGTATGAAAAATAACATTGACTTGAGCCCACACCTGTATCCAGAAATCATGCACATGTTTACAAAGAAATATCATGTGAAGCAGGGTAGCATTGGGAGAGCCGCACGACCAGCATTTGTCTGGGGTATTAGGACATCGCTTGTTTAATGTAGAAGGAGTGTGAAGTAATCTGTTGTAAATAAAAAATAAGGATTGTGTCAAGGAAGCCACTCTGGAAGTTTTACGTAGCTTTGCCCAAATTTTGTCCCATAGAGATATCGGCCAATCTGTTTCGAGATCAATTTCCCATTGAAGTTCAACCTTGGATTTAGGTCTAAGTAACTCACGAGTGTGTAGGTATTTATAGATGAGAGACGCTTTGGGGGTATTACGCAGGAGAGAGTGAAGTTGAAAAATAGGAATGTGCGGAATAGGGGAAGGAGGAGACACCGAGAGCCGCTCATGAACCTCCAGTACAGCAGCTTTAAGTAGAAGATATTTAGAGATAAAGGATAGGGGTAAGCCAAAGGAAGAACAGAGATTAGGAAAAGAGAGAAAGGTGGAACCAGAGAAGAGCTGCGAAATCCAAATCAAACCTCGGATTCTCCAAGATTTCCAATAAAAGGGCTTACGACCAATTAAGAGATATTTATTATGCCAAATGGTAGAAGAAAGGAAATCAGCAACGGTCGTAGGGGGACCTGGGGCAGCAGACAATAAAAGCTTAAGTGTATATTTGTGAATAGAAGTAGGAATCAAAGAGGGTTTACGGGAAAAAGCAAGATATTCTGCAAAAGAAAACGGAGAGAGGAGAGTACGTTCAACCTTAATCCATAGAGGGCAAGGGGAAGTGGGATCTTGCAGCCAGAGGGAGGCTTGACGCAATAAAAAGGCTTTCTGATATGCAGGGAAGTCAGGAAAATTGATACCACCCTCAGAGGCAGGACGGATAAGTCTGGCAAGAGACATTCTGGATTTTTTGGAATTCCATAAAAATGAGGATAACGTTGAGTTGATCTTTGTAAAGAATTTCGTTGGGATGGGTACTGGAATATTAGAAAGCGTATAGAGAATAATAGGAGAGATCATCATTTTAATAGTGTCGAGACGCCCCCACCAGGATAAGTATAAAGGATGCCACCTTGCAGTGAGATCTGCAATCTTTTGTGCGCATTTGGACATGCATAAAGAAACAGTGTCTGAAATGGAGGAGGTGATAAATCAACCCAAATATTTAATATGGGAAGGACACCAAGTAAACTGAGAGTCACTAAATTCTTGTTTGAAAGTAAATTTGGTCAGGGGAAGAATCTCACATTTGTCATGATTAAGCTTATACCCAGAGATAGAGGAATAATTTCGGACTTCATCCAGAAAGGCATGGATAGATTCTGCTCGGTTGGAAAGAAAAAGTAAAATATCATCTGCATAAGCAGCGAGTTTAATATGAAAGTCTGCAATCTGGAAACCATGGATGGCAGGATTCTGACGCAGGTCAAACGGAAAGGGTATACAGTTCCTCTGTTCATAAAGGAGAGAATGAAGGATACTCTCCTCAGAATTAGACTAAGTGGGGGGTGGTGTTCAGTAAGCCTAAAGGGTATAGGACTGTGTGGGGTGGGGGAACCCACATTGGTGGAACTAAAACCCTCACACACCCAGCAAGCTAGGTGTCATGCTTCATCATCTGGGTTTTGCTCCTCGTCGGGTCGGCGCTGCAATTCCCGACGGGCACCCAGAGATGGGGCTCTTTGGCGGAGATCTTTTGTTCCTTGCCGAGGGTGAGTGCAGGTGAGGGCCAGGGAGGTGTAGACGTTAAGTGAGTGTGGTTAAAAAGGGTTGGTTAGTCTGAATAACTGATTTTATTAGGTCAGTAAACCACCCTGCTAAAATGAAAAGAGAGGTGGTAGTCTTGACTAAATGGGTCAGGGACTACTCTACTCTGCTCTGGTGGTCGACATGTTTCATGCCTACAAGGTCAGGAGGATCCAGCGGCAATTCATCAGGACCAGTGATTACAACTATCTACAACTATGTGAGGGTGTGATAATAATTATTTACAGTGATAAAAACTACCCTCAGTAAGTGTCGGAATAACTAGACTCTTACTTTCTGGACCGGCCTATAGAAAAGGAAAAAAAGGGAACAAAACAAGCACCAGCGTACATTAAGACGCACACTTAGTCCAATTAATTCATAGAAGAGAAGAAACAGGAGCTAAAGACTCCTCATATGCATTTTCGATAAACACAATTTGCATTACATATTGGTGGTCATGCATAGGTGGATGCATGGTGCAGAAACGTGCCAGGTGAGCTAATCTGGAATAAAAATATAAATCATTAAAACCACTCAGAATCTTACGTTAAGTGCAATGATGCTCACCTAACGTATTAGAAAGTGCCACTCCAGTCGGTACTTGGCGAGCCTCTTGGGGATGCGAACTTGCCTACTGTAGATAAGGGTAAAGAGTGAAGAGGCAAGGGGCTCATGCTAGGGGAGATGCATGCTCCCTATTCGTAATAATCAAAAGGGAGAGGTGACAGGCTACCCCCCAAGTCCCGTGACAAGCGAAAGGCTAATGCTTTGATTTGATGTATTCCGCCAATTCGCTATATCATCAAGGACAAAAAAGCTGGCAAAACACCCCGTAGCGGCCCGTGATTGGAAGGACCCCGACCGCGGAACGATCCGTCAACCAGTCCCAGGCGTCTCATAGGAGACAGAGAGGAGACCGGGAACGGGCCGTCACAACAGCCGAGGGGCGCCGATCACAGAGACCGGAGGAGTCTCAGCGTAACAGGTGGAATATTAAGGCACTCCAAGTAACTACTCACAGTTTTAGTCGCCCAAGGGTGGTGTAAAGACCTACCCCGCTCCGCCGAAACCGGGAAGTGGAGTCTGTTTCCCGCTGCTCGGTTAAAGAGAAAAACTCATCATGCTAGATGGATGCTGATTGGTTACCGGACACCGGCCGGGGAAATCAGACAAGAGGTCTAGTTTCAAGGGTAAACACGGGGGCCATCTTGGAGAAGGGTATCCCACTAGGATGTGAATGGTGTGTGTGGCGTGAGAGAGTCAAGGGGTCCTTCCAAACATGAGTAACCATTTGCTTAAGAATATATGGACATGTACTTTATCCATATCAGACATTATTGGATAGTAATGCTCGTGGATATCAACATATATGGTAGTGTATCTGATATACGAGTGACGAAAGAGGTGTGGCAAGTTGATGTAACCGCTATTCGTCTGGGGCTAGCAAACGGCAGGCTTGTAGGAGGTTTAGATAAGTGGGGAACTGATAAGGTACTGCCGGCGGTGGTCTCGTCATCGTGGACGACTTTGGGCGCCATATTGGAATGGAGAGGTATATAATGTGATATTCCTAGAGACCAAATATAATTGTCAATAGTAGGGCGCTACAGAGCATCATTCTCCGGTTCGAATCACACAAATAGTGTTCTGATGTCATAGGAGAGCCGTGCTAGGTAGAAAAAAAATGTATGTGAGTTTATTACAACCTGGAGGTGTATATCGGGGAAGTGTTGCAAGATAGTCATAAATTTCCCAGTTGCTGTCACTAGTTGGTAGATGAAATCCCTTCCTCTGTGAGATATTATTCGAAGGTGGGATTGCAGTGGAATAGAGGTGTCATGGGAAACGAGGATATGCCCTCTCAAGCTCAGTGTTGTGGGGTGAGGTTTCTCCCTGTAATCATGGGAGTCAAGGGATATATCCTCTCGCTCACAATGTAGTGGGATGGTGTTCCACCCTTAGGTAAAGCTAACTTATAGGGATTGACATATAGGTGTCGTGTGTGTTTCAATGAGTTAAAGAACCCCATGGTATGTCATCATTAAGACCACGTGTATCCGAAGACAGTTTATGGACCCATCTTTGTTCCAATCTAAGAAGAGATTGTGGTGGCATGCCTGGATGTGATTCAAGGACAACCCATCTCAAGGAGTCTGCTGTGTGATGTAGATCTTTGAAATGACAGTATAATTTTGTGGTTTCCTTGGAGCATCTGATATTACTTTTATGCTCTGTAATGCGTGTCTTAATTGATCTTGTCGTCATCCCTATGTAATACAAAGCGCAAGGGCATTGTAGTAGATAAATGCAATTCTTGGAATTACAATTCGTGTGACGTTTCAATTTCCAGGTTAGATTGTCAGATAAAGCCAATTCCTTAACGGTCATCGTTTGTTGGCAAGATGTGCAACTGCCACACGGGAAATGTCCTGTGACTGGCGGGAGGCCCCACAGGGTCGCCTGGGTGTTCTGTGCTGCTTTTTTGGGTCTGGTGTGGATCAGGATATCTTTAAGGTTTTGCGTTCTCTTAAAAGCAAACCTTGGTTGTGGTAAAGTCAGATCTCCAGCCGCCAGAATCCCCCAGTGTTTCTTAATGACCTTTTTAATGTTGTTAGAAGATGGGGTAAAAGAAGTCACACAGGTCAGGATATCGGTTTGTTCACGGGTCTTTGTCTCTAGTAAAACCTCTCTAGGGTTATTCCTTGCCCGTTTCATGGCGTTATTGATAGTGGCAGGGGGATACCCTCTCTCTTGTAGATTACTGGCTAGGCTATTTGCCTCCTTTTTGTAGTCCAGCACAGAACTACAATTTCTCCTTAACCGGAGGAACTGGCCGAACGGCAGATTGTCCCTCAACGATTTGGGGTGGTGACTGCTATACAACAACAGGCTGTTTCTGTCCGTTGGTTTTTTATAGAGACTAGTGGTTAAGACTCCTGACTCCAATCTGATGTCTAGGTCCAGGAAGGGAATGTGTGAGGGGGAGGTGTGATTGGTAAATCTCAGGTAAGGATTTTGGATATTGATCCATTGGCAGAACTCATCACATCTGCTCATTGGACCCTTCCAAAGGATGAGGATGTCGTCAATGAATCGCCTCCACAACATCAGATTCTCATTAAAGGGGTTGTTGGGACTCTGAATGATTTCCTCCTCGAAGGCTGCCATATAAAGGCAGGCTAGACTAGGGGCGAATGTGCTGGATTCTGACGCAATCTGGACAAAAAATGCTCTAAAGCAAGGTTAAAGAGAAAAGAGGAACAAAGGGCAACCATGGCGAACGCCTCTGCCTAAATCAAAATAAGAGGAAATTTGACCATTCGCAAATACTGCAGCTCTGGGATGAGAGTATAACAGGGAAACTAAAGAAATAAATCTAGGGCCATAACCAAACCAAGTAAGGGTGTGAAAGAGATAGCGCCACTCAACCCGATCAAACGCCTTTTCGGCGTCAAGGGCAATCGCTGCAAGTGAGTGCTGGCAGCGGGAGGATTTTGACAGGATGTTAAATAAAAGTCTAGTGTTATCTGTAATATGTCGGCCTTTGACAAACCCAGATTGCTCGTCACCTAAAAGATCGGGGAGAAGGTGGTCCAATCGGATCGCCAATGCTTTAGCGAAAAGTTTGTAGTCAATATTGACTAAGGATATGGGCCTATAATTTTTGCAATACTTTACGTCCTTCCCAGGTTTAGGTATCAGGCAAATATGGGCATCCGAGAACATCCCTGAAGAGGCACCGTGGGCAATAAAAGTATGAATAAGGGAATGCAGTCGTGGAATCAATACCTTAGAAAAGTGGAGGTAAAATTTGACGGTAAAACCGTCAGGACCAGGAGCTTTATTGGGTTTGAGATGTTGTAATGAAGTGAGTAATTCTTTTTGTGTGACGTCAGATTCTAAAGAGGAAAGGTCAAGGGGGAAGTTGGATGGTGTGTGAATGGTGGAGAAAATACGAGCAAGGGAGCTGGGAGAGGGTTGAGATTCAGATGTATACAACGTCTCATAAAAACGTGAAAATTCAGCAAGAATATCAACATCCGTGTGTTTCAAGATATCATCAGAGTCATAAACAGATTCAATATTTAACTTATTATGCTTAATCTTCAAATAATTAGCTAAGAGCTTTCCTGCTTTGTTCCCATAAAATTTAGCAGTAGACTTCAACAGGTACAAGGAGGCATCCTCCGTAGACTTCTCATTAAATTTAATTTTTGCAGCAACAAGGGCTGTCAAGCTATCAGCAGAATGAGAGGTGAAATGCGCATGTTCCAGTTTCTTAATGTCAGAAAGGAGATTTTTGGTGAACCTACGTGCAGCCTTGCGTTTGTCCGCAACGTAACTGATAATAAAGTCACGTGCTGCTGCTTTAAAAGCATCCCAGATAGTGTGGTCAGGGAGAGTGGCGTCATCATTAATCAGAAAAAATTCATCAAAAAAGGAAGTGAAGGTGGCTGTAAACTTGGGATCGGCAAGGAGGGAGTTGTTAAATCGCCATCTTCTAGGGCCAACAATATTAGGAAGTACATCAACACTTGTAAGAACAGGAGCATGATCAGAAAGCAGTATCGGACCTATCTCGGAATGTAAAAGTGATTGAGCGAGGTTGCCGGAGACAAAGATATAGTCAAGTCGTGACTGGGAGTGGTGACAGGGAGAATAAAAAGTGTACTCCCGTAGTTTTGGATTACAAAGGCGCCAAGAGTCTATTAGCTTATGTTGCGAAATAGCATGGCTAAACAGCTTATGAGGTTTGTTGGGAATAAAGGGGGCCAAGGATATCCTATCAATAAAAGGATCGAGGGGTTGATTACAATCCCCCACCAGAATAAAATTGTGGTCCATAAATTTAGTTAAGAGTGGAGAGAAATCAGCCCAAAAAGAAGGTTCACCTGTGGTTGGGCCATAGACACTGAGGAGAGAAATTGGAACACCTCTGAGTGATAGCTTGACATAGACCCATTGACCAGAAGCATCCGATTCGTGGGCAAGGACCAGAAGGGGGAGAGACTTGCGACAAAGGATTGCCACACCATTTCTTTTGCCATCACCCTGTGAGTAAAACAGTTCACCCACCCATCCACGTTTAAGCTTAACAGATTCTGCATCAGTTAAATGCGTTTCTTGAAGGAATGCAATATCAACGTTCAATTTGGCTAGGTGTGATAAGATCCGTTGACGCTTAATCGGGGAATTAATACCCTTCACATTCCATGACAATAAATTCAATGACATAACAGTAACTCATCCACAAAAAATGTGGAAAACATGACTAATGAAAGAAAAACCCATGAAAAGGAGTGAAGACATAAAGAAAGAAGAAAAACCAGTGGAGGCATGCTAAAGTAAAAGAAAAGAAACAGGTAAACGAAAGCATGAGCACTAGTAAGAAAGGAAGAATAAAAGGCGACAGTGTCAAAATGGAAACAGAAAGCCAGAAATAAAGAAGAAGTTGAGAAACAAATGTACCGAGAAGAACAGGAAATGCAACTCTTACACAAGCAAAGGGTTCCGACCAGAGGTAGGAAGACAAAATATAGACATGTGGACAAAAATAAGAACGAGGAAAAAGGAAAGGGGGAAGAATCGAAGGAAAAAGCAATGGATGCACAGGGAAGACAAATAAGGGAATAGAGAGGGAACATACCTACAAAGGAAGGATGCGAGAGAGGGTGGAGGAGGGAAGGGGCCACATGAGTGAGGCGGCACATCCAGGAGCAACGAGGCAAGGACCGGGAGACATCATCAAAACACGAAACAAAAGTTCCTGGAGAACAAAAAAGGAGAAAAAAGGATTAAGACATATCAGGAAATTATGATGAAACCATGACAAACATGTAGAATAAGGGACAACCAACAAGCATAAACAGTGAAGAATGGCAAAGTGAATATCTGGAGAATCAGAAAAACTCAGGTTAACTGCAAACAAGAGGATCATAAAAGCACTAGTCAACCAGGAGCAAAGGAGGATGATCCAGAGGCATCCATAGCAGATGATTTGTGCGCATTGATGAAGCTTTGTAAGCGCACTGGGTCTTCATAGGTGGTAGTCTTATTGTTATAAGTAACTTTGAAGAGACACGGGTGATAGAGGCCATATCACGCTCCCAGCGCACGTAGATCATTTCTGAAGCGCAGGAAAACCTTACGACGATTGGCAGTAGCCTTAGCATAGTCCTGTGCGAAGAACAGGGACGAACCAGACCAGGTCAGATTTGGAGAAGATTTAGCCGCTGTTAGTACCATCAGGAGATCTGTATATTCCAAAAAGTAGAGAATAACCCCTCTGGGTCTCTGTGAGGAAGAAGCAGAAGAAGGTGGTCGACCCAGTCTATGGGCACGTTGAATGTTGAGGGCCTTGTCCTGTGACAAGTGCAAGAGCTTGGGGAGGAACGACTTGAAGAAAGTGATTGGGTCAGACCCCTCGATTCCTTCAACTAGGCCGTAAATACGAAGATTGTTGCGCCTACTTCTGTTTTCCAGCTGCTCCACTTGTTGCTGAAGGTCCAAAACTTGAGATTTCAGGTTTGAGACAACAGAGGATGTCTCTTGGAACGACTGAACAGATTTTTCAATCGATGTAACCCTTGTTTCCATTTGTGACCAGTTATCTGTAAGGACCTGGAGCTTAATATTAGTCTCTTCCATAAAAGGACGTAAGGATCTTATTTCTTCTAACAATAATTCCATGGATACTGGCCCCGGATGCTTTGGGGGTGAGAGGGAGTTCGACTTAAGCCTCTTCGTATTAGATTTAGAATTATCCTGCGCAGGCCTGGAAGGATCCATTGGTGTATCTGAGCCAGATGTATTAAGGGAGTCTTCCAATTGTGAAAAAGCAGAAAAAACCTTGGAGTTCTTCACAATATGAGGTTTGGTCGAACGGGGCAGGTGCGACATTGACTTGAGCCTACCCATGTAACAAAGCCGAGGAATTATTGACCCAGTAGATGTACAGGAAGCTAAAACGTAGACAACACAAAATGTGGCATGGCAGGTGTATGGGGTTAATTGAGTACGTTATGAAGGGGATGCAGCCGTCTCCATATAACTCAAGTGTGTATAGTCACCAGGGCGCTCTCGTAATGAATATTTCCTGGCCTGTGCTGTCTCGGTTTGGTAGCTTACAATGCCCGAGTGTCTGGTATTATTATACATTAATGTCAGTAGTCACTTTGTGGTTATTGTCTACAAAAGTTCAGTGCTCAATCGCATTCTACCATCCTGCGCGTTACCTTCGTTCCTTCAATCTTCTTTGAATCCCCCTGGATGTCTCTAAAACTACCAAGTGAAACCTTTTAGACTGTTTCTTCAGCTCCGAAATGCTTTGAGGTGATTACCTTACATTGTCAATAAGCCCCCCGAGTGCTGCTCCTCGCACCCTCCTAGGGTTTCAGCGACTGACTGGAAGATGACAGTGTAATTTGGAAGTAGATGCGAGTCGCAGCTTTGTCGTAGTACTCCTCGGTACAGGATGTACCGCTGCAGTGTGAATCCAGTGTGATCACACCAGGCAGGACCCTATAGCCCGAAGCACACAGCCAGGTTTATGTTTTACAAAAAAGTCCTCGCATGTTTTGGATTCCTGGTTGTAGTTATGGGTCCATGAGAAAATGTTGCACTCAAATTACAGTTTATATTGCATATTGGATCTCAAATGTGGATATAACGGTCCCTGGGGCCACACCTTTGGTTGTGCTGGAGTGTGGGAATCCTGAACTGCTTCTTAAGTGCAAATGGTGCGGTATCCGCAACGTAACGGGCGCCATTCAGAGAGTCTAAGATGGTGGCCGCCACCGTGAAAAGCCTGTCAGAACTTACTGGTGTCAGTTGTAGCGTCGCGGAGGCAAGAAAAGGCTTCCACCGAAGGCAATTGGAGTCAAGGCATATTCCGACGCATCTTCGGCTGTTTATCTCCAGGGTTGACAAGCAGGAACCGGCTTGTCTCTCGGTGCCGTCCCGAAGCCTCACTCGAGTGCCGCCATCACTCGCGGGCGCCAAGCCACGCCCCCTGCAGATTAATATATTAATTTTGCTATCTCAGGTTTGAGACAAGCTACAGAAAAAGTTCAATTATATTATTAATTATTAAAAATCCAGTTCAAAGGTTAAGGTACATTTATGATTAATTTTAAGGAAGTTACATTTGCCCTGCCTGAAGCTTCCAGAGGCTAATTTGCATTAGCCTGCCAGAGGATGCCCCTCTCAGTGCTTGACCTTAATGAGGTGAGAAAACCGCTCCCAGAGCAGGGCCATGGCTTAGGTCTGATGACACGATGGGCTGGGTTTGAGGTATGTGACACCAGTAACAGCAGCTCGGAGGGGTTAGGATTAAAGTGTACTGCAAACTGACAAGCGTAAACCCATCCATTCAGAATCAAGTTTAAGAGAAAGCCTCGGGAAGGGAACCCTTTGATCTTTTGGCCCTCCATAGACATTTGAGCACCAACCCAGTGAGGTGGTGCTGGTCCCAGAACCAGGTTGGTGTAGCTGAGGAGGAGGGGCTGCTCGTTTTTCTAAACACTCTCTTGGCTGACCCACAGGCTCTCTTCAGGGGCAGAGGACCTGTGCCATCTTAGGCTTTCCTTACAATGTTGCAATGTGGAATAGTTTGCAGTAAGGCAAAGAGGGTGTGCTGCAAAGGGGTGAAGGTTTTCCCCTGGGAATATTTTTCTCATGGATTATGGAATGTTGATGGAGCAAGGACTCTTAGAAAAGAGACTTGCTCAGAAGCAATCCGCTCCTTTAACTCACTAACAAGTTATTAAAATTGTTTAGTGTAAAACTAATGCGCATCACATGAATACGCGGGTTAGTGAAGCTTGCTTATGTGTTTACTAACGTGAATAACATGAACGAAGGACTGAAACCGCTTTAAACGGGAAATCTTTACTGCGCATGTGTCAACTGCATTTACGCAGTATGACGAGCTTTCGCTTGGAGGGAAATTCTTGCGCATGGGCAGAAGACACTAAAATGGAGACTTGAAGACTCGCGTGCATGGCATCTGCTTAGCTGAAGCGAAAACAAGCTATTTTTCTAATGCTAATGCAGGAAAAGTATTAATAAGTAAAGGGGAATAAAGTAGAGATGGGTGGTATACAGTGAAACCATTTGTTCGTGAAATTAATATTTGTCTTTCTGACTTTCACTAGTGCACATTTGGGCCTCTCTTGTATAACTGAAGTAAGCTGAGTAAAGGGAAGACTGCGCATGTCCACTGAAAGTTAAGCCGGAATGATGACTTAGATGTTGAACAGGAGCCAAGGTCGCAAGTGTTATACCCTGGGAACAGTTGGTGAAAAGTTCAACGATGTGGACTCGCATTCAGACCGTTATAAAAATGTTGCAAATAAAATGTGAATGCGTGTGTGAACTAAAATTATGAATAAAAAATGAAGGGAATGGGTTTGTGAACAATGGTTGAACTGATTTAAATGACATGTAAGCATGGTGTGATGATTTCCCCCCCTTGCCTGACCAATTAGATCCCGTATTTTTACGATATTGAAACTTTAGTGGGTGGAACATGAAGAACGAAAGGTGTAATTGAGATAGCCTTAGTTAGTTAGTAGTGGTAGATGTGGAGATCCATGAATGCTGTTGCTGGGAGAGATGCTTTGAGATGCTGATGAAGAGCCGAATGCAGAACCTTCTATCCTAATTTAATTGGGTTAGATAAGAAGATCGCGGAAGAATCTCGAGGAGGAAGAGAGTGTCAGAGAGGGGTGCGGCGCAATCGTAGGTATTCTAGAGAGGTCAACTATCCTGTCCTGAATCCTGTCCCGATGTCTTTGTCTCCTGACCTTTCCCGGGGAACCCTTACCAGAACTTTGGCATGGGGGTTGGTCTTCACACCATTCTTGGAAACTATAATTTCACGTTATTTGCAAATGTTCTTTTCTCTCTATCCTTTCCTTTTCCTTAGACATTGTTCATTGAGTAAGTCCCTGTTATATTTGTCCGATGATTTAATTGACTTTTCGCTCCTAAGAATGATGGTGATTGCACTGTGTGTTTGAGATAGCTCACATGCGCTTGAAATTTGGATAAACATTTTAAACCTTCCTGAGTCCGTGATTATTTTACTTTAAATATAGAAAAGTTAGAGTTATGCACACTGTCACCATCAACTAGTTCAACTAATGGTCCATCGACCAGAGGAAAGAACTACTTGATCAGTGAAAGGGTTAGTTTGAGATGAACAGAGGTAACAAATAACTAATCCTGATTATTGTGGAAATTATAGAAAATATGTATAAACTTTGACTCCAGCGGTTTACTCAATTGTGTGTTTATGGGCCAAGGTGAATATTTGGTAGTGGAGTGTCTATTGTTGGTACGCCGCTGGATCAATCTCACACCCACACGCTGGCGAGTAAAAACTGTGGAGCTGTGTATGAGGTACCAGCTTTATAGCACATATTCTGGATCTGCGGAAAAAACAGAAGAGGGCTGAAACTGCTGTCTGAACATTGATTGGAGACTTGAAGGACAGCATCTGGTCCCACATGTACCCAGGACAGAGAAATGGACTCCAAGAGGTCAGCTGGCTGACCCCCTGTGTGGCTACAGGGACATCAAAAGCTACCAAAGGCTCTTTCCTGGAGTGACCAGTTGCAACTAAAAGAGGACTGGATCTTGTTGGTGGCCGCTCCTCGGATGAGTCCTGACCCCAAAGTGCTGTCTTTGATGTTCTCAGAGTCTAAGTTATGTCCAAAAGGACTTATTTGGAAATCCCTGAATACTTTGGTTCTAGTTATCCAGAGGTCTGCACGTCCAAATCACCCAAGTCAATCCACCCAAGGCACGACCGTGCTGGACAAGAAAATCAGGTTGGTCCTGCTCTGAGCTTTTTGCCACCTGAAAATCTAGTTTAGTGGATAGGCCTATCCCACTTCGGTGTAAGCTTCCCAGATGCAGTCTGCTACCTCACCACCCAGATAGATTTCGATCTCCAAAAAAGAGGCTAAGCCTGAAGACAGAAATCTTTAACGGATGAAGGTACCAAAAGTGTCCAGCCAACGATGCCATAGCTGCCAGGGATTAGGCTAAACATTTGCCAGGACCTAATGACATTCGTGACTTCATTGCTTATGGCGGACTACCATCCACCCCAATTGATAAATCACCTTCTAACATACATCAAATATTAAGTCTACCACTGTTATGATATGATGATATCCTTCAGTTATTGACTCTCTCATTGAAGATTACCTCTTTCAGGTGTTCATTTGAAGTGTTGTCTTATCAATGTTTCTAGTCTTGGGTTAGAAGCATGGTATTCAACTTGGTTTCTATCCCTACACACCACCCTCCACTGATTGTCTTATGTTTAGATCTTTCACTCTACCAATTCCATTTACAGACCTTGGATTTAGGAATACTATGGAAACCCTCTTTGGAGGTATTGGTTTTCAGGTTACTTCCTTATTACATTGAGAATTTCAAATCCCCCCAAAAACATTTCCCAGCAGAGCACACGATTTTATGTCAAGCTGCATGCATGTTTTTATGGCAGCACCTGCACACAATTATGGTAAATGCTGAACATTAGTTTGTGTACCTTCCTTTCTGTTGCACTAGTGATGTTCCTTCTATAGGGATATATACATATCTGAGCTCTTTGTCAGGCTGTACCATTGCTTAAACTTTCCCTGGCACTTTGATCCTTCCTTCTGGACTGAAACTGTGAGATGATTTGCTCGACATTTCCTCTCTGCAAGCCTGGTGCCTCTGGAGTTCCCTAGAAAGCACTCTACATCCAAGTGTTAATTTCTTCAATGTTGATGTGACTGTTGAAGGTTGACAATGCTCTTGAATTAGAAGCTATTCATTAACCAACCCTCAGTCCTGAAGTGTTGTAGTAGCTGCCTTCTACATTATTCTGGGGGAATCAGGGACTCCAGGACAGTTGTAAACAAGATTATCAAAAAAGGCTTCTATTCCCTTCTGGTTTGCATGTTTAGCATGGGCTACTCTGCGTACACCAGGGTTACTGCAAGTGATATTTTGCATGTATTTATTAATTAGACCTTATTCTGTAATATTTGTTATTATGATGTGGTGGTAACTCCCAGGTACTTGTGGTTATAAGGGCTTATATTTTATTTTGCAATGTTCAACGTATTCTCAGTCAGCATAATACATGGGTCATTGGTTGACCCTGTGACCATACCAGTAATGTGAAGATACGCCCTTAGCTGTAATGTCTTACATCTTTGTCCTTTAAATGTGGATTCAATTTAAGGATTCCAGGCCATTGAATAACTTCTTGACCCATAGTGTACCATATATACCTCACAAGTTTGCTTAGGGTCTGGTTCTTGTATGCTTTGTCATCTTCTGTAAATGCTTTATAATATTCTGTAAAGTGTTTCAAACACATCAACCAAAACCTTTTATACTGTGTGCCTTCAACCCACACAGAGGCATGAAGTGAACATTTCTAAAACAGGAGAAGAAGGTGCAAGGACATTTGTTATGACCAAGGAGAGTTGTGTGGGAGTTTTGACATCACAGCCCCTACCAATGCAAATCCACTCAAACAAGCACGTTCAGTGGAGGAAAATAGGCAAGCAAGATATTAGAAAATAAACACACTGGATGGCATCTCAGCAGGTTTCTGAAGTTTGACAGCCATACTCCGAAGGAAAGGGGAGAAGCAGATTAGCCCACTCACCAGCCATAAAGTGAATAGGCTGATGCTCTGGTCAGAAATGCTGGTAGTAAACACAGCAAGTAGCCGGAGACCTCCCCTGAGCTCGTGAACACCAGGAGATGCTGAAGGCGAGAGCATGACTTTAAGTCAGACCGTCTCTAGCATTTCTGAATCCAGACACAGGAGCTGAGGTCACAAGAAGTGTAAATAAGAGGGGAGAAACATGAAAGAGACACAGGGGGAGCAAAACATGTGCAGGGACTGCAAATACAGTGAACGACCTGAATAAACAGGAGCCGTACAATCCAGTAGTTGAAAGGAAACTTGCTTTAGCGTATCTTCTGCCCAAATTGTTCTTGATGCAATTCTTTCATTACTCTGATTGTTCCTTTGTTTCTTCCTAACCTGGAAGGCCCTTCCTCAGTCTTCCATAACCTCCAGGTAAAAGATCCTGTTTTAGTTTTTTTATTATTGCATTTCCTAGATGTCCTTGTTTCTTGCCTGATCCTACACTTTGCCTGCTTCTGATCCTCGTTGAGTAATTGCAAATTTTCACTGACAAGTCACCAAAGCACCATGCACCGGTGACTATACTAGGTAAATTCTCCACAGGTATCACTGTCTCTCTTTACCAAATTCCCACATACTTGTATCTTTTTTTCATATATATTGTTTTTGGGGGTAATTGCTGGTGTTCCAGAGGGAAAGACCATGACCTGGATATGAAGCTGGCTTCTGCGGCCAATCTCTTCTTGCAGTACAGGTCTTTTGTTCCTACAGCAGATTGTCCCCATACCTCAGCAATATTTTTTTGTTCATCTGTATGGGCAACCACGTATCATTGGTTTTCTGTTTGGTTTAAAGTTTGAGCCTAGGAAGCGCATACGCTGTCTCTTGAGAGATGTTGTATCTTCTCTGTGGGCTTTTAGTACACATGTCGCTTTTCATTCGTTCCTTGGTCTGCCTTTCAAGATTCCTTTGGTTTCTTTAGTAAATAATTTACACTTGTCCCGCCTTCTGGCTGTTTTATTCACACCATGGAGACTGACCGTGCTACATGGATCCGTTCACTCTTGGCCATTTACATAGGTTTGTTGGACTACTTTTTCTTTTGTCTCAGCGCCCTGTGCTGTCCCTCCATCACTCCCGCCCGTCACTGTATTTCCCGCTCGTGTTGGCACCTTTCGCTGCACGCAATTCACTTAATCTTCCTGTGCAATGCTGTTCCCCCACCTACTGCCAGTCACTGCATTTCCTGCTCATGTCGGTGCCTGTTGCTATTTGTAATTCATTTAATCTCCCTGTGCGGGCAGGGGCAGTTTCTTTATTGGGATGTGGGGGCATTGTTTATTTTGTTGCCCCAGGCGGCCCCATACACATGTTGGCTAGTGGCATTGCAGAGTTTGCCTTTAAGTCTGAGAGTGAGTGTGGGGCAGGGTCGGGTTTGGAGCCTGAATCATGATTGACGTGGTTGAGCTGGGCCTTGGGGGGTGAAGTGCACATGTGGGGTTGGATGGTGCCTTGCTCTATCCAGCCCAACATGCACACTTAAACTCTCACCAGGTTGTGCAACTTTAGGAGCCTGGGGGTTTACAGCTGCAGCCCCCAAGTCTCCTGAGGAGCGCTGGTAGGAGCTACCGAAATATTTATTGCGCAAAGCAGGTGAAAACCTGAGCAAATAATTGTACTGGAAATGTAGAACTTGCTTATACATCTATAGATTGTTTGCTCGCATTAATAGACACACTGAATATGCTTCATATACAATGTATGTATTGACAGAAAATGAGAAGAATATTACATCTTAAATGTGTGTTCATTTTGCAAAATGACTGTAGATATCACAGTGCAGCACGTATGCCTGGAACCTAAATGAATGCTACAGAAATATTTATTTAGACATCAAATACTATTCGAAGGTGGGCCTTTACGTTAGTATAAGCTGTAACAGTGTATTGGTTTAAATGCCTACTGCTGGTTTTGGTAGTAATAGAAGATTGTTTGGACGTGCGGTTCGACTAAATCTATTTAGACAAGCCTCTTTCAACACAAAGTGGGTTTGGTGTTTTTATTTCACCTTTTTTTATACATTTCTTTGTAAAACATACATAGAAAACATCAAACTCTTGCCATCGAAAAGGGACATGCATGTAACCATTCAACAAAACATCAATAATAAATACGATTCAATTTACATTAGACAATTATGAAACAAAAAACATTAGCAACATGAATGACCAGTCCTTAATTTAGAAAGGAAATAATAGCGGTACAGACTTCTTTGTACTTTACGTTACTGTATCCTGCTATAAACAGCTAGTCTGCATTTACGTTACAACAGGCTGAGTTCCTTGTTTGCACACTGTATCATTCAGTGAAGCGATGATTCTTGCGGCTAGCTGTGTGTGGTCGATGCGTTTTGGAACCTTATTTTTCTTTGAGGGTTCTCCTCAGGACCAGGACTAGGTTGGACTCTACAGTGTGATAGAATATAAAAGTAATGTACGTGTAAATTGTGACTTATGCTTGTCCTACTTATGATTGCTCTTTTCATAAGTCTATTCTTACCTTTCATGAAAACGAAAGTAAGTGCAAGAATGGAGAAGAAACTATGAGGCAGAGGAGAAAATAGCATACAAAGGGAAACTTGCAAAACATAAGAAAGTTATGTTAAAAGCCAAGACTGTTTATTTTACCGAAAAAATAAGAAATGCCTGTGACACCAATAAAACTCTTTTTTCGGTAGTTAACAAACTGGCTAAACCCAATATGGGTTGTTACAAGGAAGCAAGTCAGGACTTTTGTAATGAGTTAGCAAACTTTTTTCAAAAAAGGTGACCGACATTTATGATAACTTCACAAGTATCGACTGTCAGATTAACTTTAAAACCTATTCCAAGAAAGACCTAACTGGCTTATCCGATTTTAAAATGCCCTCTGTTGAACAAGTATCAGACCTAATTCGATCAATTAAATCAGGCTCTCCATATGATCCCTGCCCACCTAGTATAATGCATTTGATCCCCACACAATTGGCAGTGTATCTGGGCTCTATTATTAACACAGTATTCACCAGTGGAATCTCAATTCTCCCTCTCTTGAAGAAACATAATCTTGATAGTTCAGAAGTCGGTAACTATCGCCCTATTGCAAGATTACCCTTCGCCGCCAAATGTATCGAGAATTTAATGAATAAACCAATTACTGAACACATTGAATCTATTGGCATACTAGATGAAACACAACATGGTTTTAGGAAGCTTCACAGCACCGAATCAGCTTTAATCACCATTACGGAACATATTCAGTCAATTTTAGACGAAGGAGGCACGGCCGCTCTGGTGCTGCTTGAGCTCTCGGCAGCCTTCGATACGGTCAGCCATGAGATCTTGGCTGCCCGTATGTTAGAAGCAGGAATAAAAGGCATGGCACTAGAACTCCTAAAATCCTTTCTAACCAATAGGCAACTTAATGTAGTAATGGGATCAGCAACCTCTAAACTATTTTCGTTACCATGTGGAGTTCCACAGGGCTCTGCCCTGAGCCCCACACTTTTTAATCTATATGTTGCACCACTTGCCTCAATAATAAAAAAAGCAGGTTTCGTCTTGGCTTCCTATGCTGACAATACACAGATTGTGGTGTCCTTAACAAATGAAGAAAAGCACCCGGGTGAAGCCTTTAAGATCTGCATGAAGAATGTGAGCGATTGGATGGATGTCAACTGTTTAAAGCTGAATGCAACTAAGACAGAGGTCGTCATCTTTGGTAATAAACCCTCTCTTTGGACACCTGATTGGTGGCCATCTGTACTTGGAGTGCTTCCAGCACCCACAGTTAAAACTAAGGACTTGGGTTTTATCATTGATAAAGAACTTAAGTTCAAGGCCCAAATTAACAAAATCACAGCCATTTCTTTCTGTGCCATCAGACTAATTAACAAAATAAAGCAGTTTATACCAGAGGATCTTTTAAAAACAGTAACCCTGGCCTTGGTCCTTTCCCGTATAGACTATTGCAATAGCCTTTATCTTACCACCAATTCAGGCCTGCTCAACAGGCTCCAGATTGTACAGAATGCGGCGGCACGCCTCATTTTTAATATTCCAAATAATGTCTCTGCCAAAGAAGCAATAAAAAAACTACACTGGCTCCCAGTCAGGCAGAGATGTCGGTTTAAAGTTCTATGCCTGACTTTTAAATCACTGCACAATCTTGGACCAACACAGTTTAGGAATAAACTAAAATGGTATGTTCCAAATAGATCCTTGCAGTCCGAAACAGCTAGGAACATGGTAATCACCCCTTTCAAAAAGGCTACCTGGGGAGGCAAGAGCATCTTCAGATCAGCAGCTAGGTTGTGGAATACATTACCCATCACCTTCAAATCAGCTTCTTCCTTGATCCATTTTAGGAAAGGCCTGAAAACCTGGCTGTTTACACAAACCATCTAAACATTTAATTTCGATTTTGGCCTTCTTCATGTTTCTATATGCTCCCAGATCATGTATAGCACCAAGACGCCTTCGGGCATATGCTGCGCTTTATAAATTTAATTTCAATTCAATTCAAGAGATGTTACGCATTCATTGGTAGAATGAACTGCAACGTTCAAAGAAATTTCTGAAAAAAGTAAATGAAACGGCTGTATTTTTACGGTGCACGCTACAAAAAAATTGCCCCAAGAACTTTATTAAGGACTATTCCACAGCATTGGCAACATGTGTGGATGAATTGCGTGCCTTGTTAAAAGTAAAACTGGTAAGAAATAAGACTTGCCTTATGTAATTCGTGAAGCAACTTTATTAGTAGTCTCTGGTGTGGTTTTCTTTAATTATAATGCAGTTTCGGGCTTGAATGTGGGTACGAGTGCAGCCAGGTCACACAGTAGGTATTAGCCTGTCAAAACATTGCATATGGGATATATTTTATAGCCTATGCGCATGCTTCTGAAAGCGCTGTTTTAGCAAAAATATCCTCTAACAGAAAGAATTGTGATTGTCGCTGCAGAGGGACGCTGGCATTCTAAAGCCTTTGGCGCTGCTCCTGTGTGGTGGAAGAATGAAAAGAGTGAGGTATATTTTCACAGTGTAACGCCGTTCAAGGATTGAATCAGTGGCGTGACCGCGCGCATAAAAAGAAACTTGCCTGGGTAATTCTTTCAGATTCCTAGCAACGTCCCTCTACGACTTCATTCCTTCGGCATCTCTGTAATGTGGAAGAGGGGTCTAATTCACTCAAGGCATAACTTGTAAATTGCATCCTGCAGGATGAGTCACACGGTCATTGCTGGGCATTCTGGTTAATGGAGTTTTGTTTATATTACCAGTCCGTAGGTGACAAGGCATATGAAGTGGATTATAATTTAGGCAATCAATAATGGAGTAAATAAACTAGGCACGCATTTCAAATATTCTGAATATATGGGTTCACAATCTATTAATTTTGGACATCTCATTCAGTCCACTGATGGCAGTGTTGAAGTGCATTATAAGGTAAGCCTCTCTTTGGAGCAGTGTCCTTTCCAGGTCTCCTCTTCTCGGGTTTGGTTTAATCACGCTTAGGACTGTCCATTGGAAATCCTTTTCTGTGTGTTTAAGCTCATCAAAGTGTGCGACCAGGGGTGCATTGATCACCTTGTTCCTAATTCGTGATCGGTTTTGGGTTAGTCAGTGTCTAATCTCTTGTGTTGTTTTGCCAATGTAGATCAAAGAACAAGGGCAAATTATGGCATAGACCACGTTCTTGGTCTTACATGTATTTGTGTTTCCACTTGTCATTAGCATTTGTGAATTCAGTGCCTTCCATAGTGGAGCTGCAGGCTTGACAGTTTCCACATCTGTGGTGTCCCACTATTGGCGGTAGGTTCAAGAATGGCCGTAGCGATTCAGACCTTTTGAGGGAATCATCCGATGCCCTTATGATGCGCTGTCTAATACTGACATTCTTTTTTAATGTGAATAATGGGATCTGAAGATCCTTATCAATGTCCTTTATCAAGTGCCAATTCTGGCGTACAATTTTCTTGAATGAATTTGTGTGTGGACCAAACGTGGAGACACACACAAGACGAGTCATAGTTTTTTTGTTTTTTGTTTCTCTAGCAGGACTTCACGTGGTGTGAACCACACACGTTTGCATGAATGCTTGAGGAGTTTCGACGGGTATCCCTTTTCTTTTAGTTTCCTAGTCAAAAGTTCTGAATGTATTTCATAGTCTTCTTTGCGTGTGCAGTTCCGTCGAACACGCAAGTACTGGCCATATGGCAAATTATCCTTGAGACTTTTGGGGTGATGACTTTTAAAATGGAGAGCAGTGTTCTTATCTGTGGGTTTTGTGAACAGTGTTGTGATCAATCCTGATTCCGTAGGTCGTACCTCCACATCCAAGAATGTTAAACTAGTTGTACTATGGGTGTTAGACCTGGCATCATTGGCATGAGTCTCTCCTCCATTTTTTTCTGTTTGCCTCCTCTGTTTACGATGTTTTTGCTGGATTATTGCTTTGGGCACTGTGCCACTGCTGATCAGTGCCACAGTGCAAGTGCTCCCTATGTTAAATTGTTACATTGATTGGTGTTACCATGATTGGCTTGGTTGACTTACTGTTCAGACCCTAGTCTAGTGCACTGCGTGTGCCAAGGGCGTGTAAGTTAACTGCTGCTGGTGGGCTTGCAGCACTGGTTGTGCCACCCACAGAAGCAGCGTGTAAAATGTGTCTCAGGCCTGCCACCGCAGCGCCTGCGTGCAGTCCCTGACTGCCATGTCGACTTGGCAAGGAAACCTACTTGCCAGTCTCTAAACCTTCACTTTGCCACATTTCAGACACCTCTATGGTAGGCCCTAGGGCAGGGTGCATTGTTGGTAAAAGGTAGGTCATGCCCTGATGTGTGTGGCATGACCTAATAGTGAATTACAGCCATTTTCGTTTTTCACTATTGAAGGGCTACCTGCCTCCAATAGGCCAGACTGGGCAGACTGATTATTAACTCCATTATAATCTATCTGACTCAGGGAGCATGGTAGCAAGTCGAGTTTAGTATCCCTGAACTCAGAATTTAATAACACACCCTGTAGGATGGATGGTTTTTAAATTCTATGTTTGAAAATAGCACTTTTAGAAAGTGGCTATTTTCTTGTCCAACTATCTACCGGTCTCTGCTGGTTTGGTGTGTGTGTCAGGGGCTGGGTGGCTCCAGAGGTCTGAATGAGTCAGTGTGGGGTGAATGGGGCGTTTACACATAGAGTGAGGGAAGAGTAGCCTGCCCTGCCTGACACAATACTGGCTCCGCCTCCTGCTGGGCGACTGATAGCCCTGCTCCTGCCAGTGACAATACTGGCTCCGCCTCCTGCTGGGCGGCTGAGGACTCTGCCCTGCTCAGTGAATAGGCCAGGTGCCTCTGCCTGGCAACACCCACAACAAACCTGAGCTGGTGGGAATCTCCCTGCTTGGACAAAGGGAACAAAGGGAAAAAGGGGTATAAGAGAAGGACCCCTGAACCAAGAACTGAGATCACTTCTGACAAGGAAACCTGTACCAAGGACAAGAAGCCTGCTGATCTAAGGACTTGCCTCCCCTTTCTGCCAGAGTGCTGTTTTGCTGTGGAGGAACCTGAAAGCTGCTTCTTTATTTTTGCCAAGGAACAAGGAGAGAGGAACTTGGTGTGTACTCTCTGAACACTTGCTAGGAAATCTCCAAGGGCTGGAAGAGTGCCAGTCTCCTGCTGAAGTCACAGGGCCAAAGGACTTCACCATTTGCTGAATTGCTGGAAAGTGTTGTTTCCAGTACACAAGGGAAAATCTGCAGTCTCGACGCCGCCGACGCCGCCGAATCCAGCTCGACATCGTGAGTAACGGCTCCAGTGTCCCGAGCCTTCGACGCCGGCCGCCGGGCCCGATCGACGCCAGCAGCAACGCCAGTGAGCAGTGGGTATCGGCCCCGGCTCCAAGTGACCCCGTCTCGACGCCGGCATCGACGCCAGTGAGGAGTGAGTATCGGCTCCACCTCCAAGCGACCCCGTCCCGACGCCGCTGCTGATCGCATCGACGCCGTGAGCGCTGCTCCGGCCCGACATCCCTCGACGCCGCTGCGGATTGACCCGACTCCGAGGCACGATCGACGCCGACCTCGACGCCGACATCTTGACGCCGTGGATCATCGTTTTCTTCGTTTCTCAAGGTACTGTACTTGTGGCGTCTGTTGCAACTCCAGGCTCGACGTAGCGCTCCTCGCGGTCGACGCCGAACCTTGGGAATCTTGTAGACTCGACGTCGTGTGACTCCTGTGGGGGTTACATTGTTGCCAGAGAACTGTGCTCAGAAGAATACTTTGCTAAAGAACTATTTGCCAAGAAGGAACCTTACCTGAACTATTATTTTTCCTTCCAAAGAGTATTTATTAAGACTGTGGTATATTTTTGTTGTTATTTGGTCTTGTGCTAAGCCTTATATAAAAAATACTATTTTTTATAATAACTTCTGTGTCGTGTCCATCTGTAGGGTATTCACTTTATTACTGTATGTGGTCATAAATGCTTAACACACTGCCTCTGAGATAAGCCTGTCTGCTCTGCCAAGCTACCAAGGGGGTAGCAGGGGTTATCTGAGTGTGTAATCCCCTTTCCCTGACTAGAGTTGGTTGGTCCCTATTTGTCAGAAGTGTATACCTCTGCCAACTAGAGACCGCCGGTTCTAACATTGGTGGTCAGCGGTGGGATTTGAACTTTGCATTTATGACTCATGTGCAGTGATTAGTGTGCGCTACATAGTGAAAGCAGACCATAACGCAGCCACAATCTGTTTTTGGTAGGATATTCTATTTTTGTTCTCCGCTTTCCTGGAACTTATTTTTTTTAAACACTGCCAGTTTTGACCATGGAGAATGCCGGAGCTGCTACACCTGTGGAGAATGTTGTGGGGGAATTTGATAAGGAGAAGATAGATTCCTACATGCTAAAAGATCTAAAAGGATTTTGCAAGCAGTTTAAAGTTCCTACCACAGGTGTCTCAAAGAAAGAGGGCTTCCTCAAAGCGCTGAAGGCCTGGTTAGAGGCCAGAAATCCCTCTGATCCGGTGGTGGTACCGGAAGAGGAAGAAGAAGAGGAAGAGGAAGAGCCCACAGGTGGGCCAGTGTCATCTCCAGGCAGTAGTGCGTCCTCTAGGAGCCTTTCCCCCGAAGAATTAGAAGACAGGGAGAAGGAGAGGGGGTACAAGTTAGAAATGGCAAAACTTAAATTAGGAGGGCAGTTGGAATTAGAGAATGCAAGAAGCAAGAGAGAAGCTGAAATGGAGAGCAAAAGATTAGATTTTGAGAGAGAGAAATTAGCGTTTGAACGTGAGAAGATGGTGAGGGAGATGGAGCTTAAAACTAAGAGTTTAGAGTTGAATCCCTCTGGTGGCAGCACTCCATCTGTGCCTGCAGAAAGTAGGTTTTATTTTCCTAAGGATGTGATCAAAGATTACAGTAAGAATGAAGATATTAGCCAATGGTTTAAAGCGTATGAGTTAGCATTGTTGGCCCACCGGGTCCCTGAGAAAGATTGGGGAACGGGGTTGTGGAGCCGCTTTACAAATGAAGGGAGAGATACCTTGTTGAGCCTTCCTGCTGAGGATAGGATGTCTTATACTCATATGAAAGATGCTTTAATGCTGAGATATGGCTTAACTCCAGAAAAGTACAGACAAACCTTTAGAGAATGTAAGAAGTTGCCTGGTACTACGTGGGTTGAATATGTGTCTTTTTTCTGCAGAACCATGGATGGTTGGATAAAGGGTAGCAAGGTTGATAGTTATGATGTTCTTTATGATTTGTTTGCTTGGTAGCACTTGTCTAATAACTGTTTTCCAGAGCTACGCCAGCACCTTGTTGATAGCAAGATATCTAACCCTAGAAAACTTGCTGAGGAGGCGGACCGCTGGGTCAGTACCAGGGTCCACAAGGGTCCAGTGGGAGACTCAGCCAAAGGTGGGCAGGGTCCCCAGCAGAAGAGTGGGGGGACAGGGGTAAACAGAGGGAGTTTCAGAAAGGGCCCCAAAGTAGTCCCCAAGGGAACCAAGGGAAGGGTTCCCAGCCTCCCCCTGTAAAGAAGCCAGAGGCTCCAACAGGTAAACCTGTTCACAGGGGCCCCATGACCTGCTATGCCTGTAAGCAGGTGGGACACCGTTATTATGATCCCCAGTGTCCCATGAAGGATTCGAATGCACCGCCGCGTGCACCCCCTCGTCAGGTAGCGAGTGTAGCCCTGGGAGGGGATGAGATGGGTGCCCCCGGTAGGTGGGGTCCCGCAGAAATGTCCCTGGTCTCTTTAGGAGACGTGGTCCCTCCAACCCCTCTGCCTAGTAACACTAAGAAATATAGGCAGTGGGTGACCATTAATGGCCATAGGGTGGAAGCTCTCAGAGACACCGGAGCGAGTGTGACAGCTGTCAAGTGTCACTTGGTGTCCAGAGAGCAGGTGGTCCCTCATGCATTCTACCCCGTTGTAGCTGCTGACAACTCACAGAGTCAGTGTGAGGTAGCTCAAGTTCCCTTTGAGTGGGGGGGGGTCTCAGGTACTCTTCAGGTTGCTGTGAGGCCCGCCATGCCTGTTGATTGTCTCCTGGGCAATGATTTGGAGGACTCCCCTTGGGCTAAGGTGGAGAGAAAATCGCATCTGGAAATGTTGGGTCTGCCTGAGTGGGTGTGTGCGACCACCCGGTCCATGTCAGTCAGTAAGGGTGTTGATGGGGCCCTGGAGCCTGAAAGTATGACCCAGGTCCCAACCGTGAAGAGAAGGGGAAGGGGGCGCAGGAAACCGTCCCCCATCGTTCCCGCGGTCCAGGAGGGAGCAGACCCTGAGGGGGATGCCCTGGAACCGACAGGAGAACAAGTGGCCGAACTGGGAGACCTGCCCGAGCTGACCCATTGGCAGCAGGATGGTGGTCCCTCCAGGGAGGAATTTTGTGCTGAACAGAAAGTGTGCCCTTCTCTTGTAGGTATGAGGCAGCAGGCCTCAGCCCAAACGACAGGTGATCAGTCAGAATCACATTGGGTCTACTGGGAGAACGACCTCCTGTATAGCGAGCCTAAGGCTGCTGAACCTGGGTCAGCCCGTGTGCTGGTGGTACCCCAGCGCTTCAGAGCCTTCCTACTGGGGTTGGCTCATGACGTTCCGTTAGCTGGACATCTGGGGCAGGACAAGACCTATGACAGGCTTGTCACCCATTTTTATTGGCTCCAGATGAGAAGGGATTCAGATATCCATTGTAGGACCTGTCAAACTTGCCAGGCCAGTGGGAAAAGTGGGCGGAAGCAGAAGGCTCCCCTCCAACCTTTTCCCGTCGTCAGTACCCCCTTTGAGTGAGTGGGAATTGACATTGTGGGGCCACTGGACCCCAAGACAGCCATGGGCAACAGGTTTATCCTGGTTTATCCTGGTCTTGGTGGACCATGCCACCCGGTACCCGGAAGCCATCCCTCTCCGCACAGTGACGGCCCCCGTGGTGGGACGGGCACTGATGGGTGTTTTCTCCCGCATGGGGTTCCCCAGAGAGGTGGTGTCAGACCGGGGCACCAACTTCATTTCCAATTATATGAAGTCTCTGTGGAAGGAGTGTGGGGTAACCTACAAGTTTACCACTCCTTACCACCCTCAAGGTAACGGGCTGGTTGAGAGATTCAACCGGACCCTAAAAGGCATGATCATGGGTCTTGAAGAACCAATGAGGCGTAAATGGGACGTCCTCTTGCCATGCCTGCTGTTTGCTTACCGTGAGGTGCCACAAAAGTCTCTAGGGTTCAGCCCCTTTGAGCTTTTGTATGGTCACCCGGTAAGAGGACCTTTGAGTCTGGTCAAAGAAGGCTGGGAGCAATCTCCCAGGAAACCTCCCCAGGATGTATATAGTTACATGCTGGCCTTTAGGAACCAGACTCGGCGCTTCAGAGATCTTGCTCAGGCAAATCTGGAGGCCACCCAGGAAGAGATGAAGCGGTGGTACGATCAGAATGCCACTCTGGTTGAGCTTCAACCTGGTCAGAAAGTTTGGGTCATGGCCCCTGTGGAACCTTGTGCGCTCAAGGACAGGTGGACTGGACCATTTGAGGTTGTGGAGAAAAAGAGTGATGTCACCTACTTGGTGGACTTGAAGTCTCCCAGGAACCCCTTAAGGGTCCTGCATGTCAACCGGTTAAAGCCCCACTTAGAAAGGTCCGAAGTGGGCATGCTCCTTGCCACAGATGCTGGGGTGGAGGAGGAGAGTGAGCCTCTTCCTGACCTCCTGTGTGCAAAAGAAAAAGATGGGTCAGTGGATGGTGTTGTCCTCTCTGACACACTGACCCCTGAGCAGCAGCAAGATTGTCGCCATCTGTTGGTACAATTCCCTGATCTGTTCTCCTTAATCCCTGGTGTCACTCAGTGGTGTGTCCATGATGTGGACACTGGGGACAGCACTCCTGTGAGGCACAAGGCCTACAGGGTGACTGTGAGAAGTTGGCCTGGTATATGATGCTCACTAGTTAAAGTGATCACCTTGTACCATGCCAAGCAACCCTTATGGTGTGGTTGTAAGTCAACCTTTTCGGACTAGCTGCCCTAGTGGTAGCGTAGGCTAAGCAGTCTTTGAGGCTAAACTCGTGAAGCGTGTTAAGCCAGCTGTTTTACCAAATGCAACCCCCTTTTATACCAATGAAAGGACACCACACAGATATATATTCAAAATATATATGTATTTATTTCTCAAAGTAACCCCTAGTCTCTTTATGAGCACAGGAGCACAAATCGTCAAACAAGATTACAGTAGAATACACAGAAGTTGCACTTTATATGGATAGGCCCTGGTGGCCACTCGAACCATATACTAAAATAGTGGTATAAGTACCACGAACAGAAAAGGGAAAAGGCCTAGGGCCTCTAGAATCGCTGGGCCTACAAGGAGCTAACGTCAGTTAGTGACCAGGAGGTCCACGGGTGGCGTGTGCAGAGCAAATAGTCACACGCGTGCTCCCATAGGTTTCAATGGGTGCGTAAAAAGTACAAAGTTACTGCAAAAAGGATCTTCCGGATGGACTAGGAACTCAAGATTTGGAACACAGGCACTAGAGATGTAATACTACACTTGGGCACAGGTGTGCCAGCTTTACCTCACCCACAGGAAGCGGGTGCATAGGCCTCGAAGTACGTCGGGTTTCTTCTATCTGTTCCGTGGAGCCTGAAGACAAAGATGCTGCAGGCGGTCGGTCCGGGAGAGATGCAGTGGATCCAAGAGTGGATCGGAGATGTTGAAGACCTGTAAGCAGAGGGGACAGTGTTCACAGTCACTAGCCAGTGACCGGCGTGGCACCAGGTGGGTACCAGGCAATGTCGGGTGCAAACAGGAAGAAAGGTGTAGCTTGTCTCTGCAGCCACGTGGTCCCTGGAGGTCGACGACGTCCAGGAGTCGGTTCACGAGCTGTCCCACGCAGGCTCTCGCTGTCGGCGGTGTCGGCAACTTGATCGAAGCAAACAAGCCTTGGCAAAAGCAATTGTTGTAGGAGATGAAATAAGCTGATGGTTCTGACCAGCAAGGTCAGAAGGACTGCTCCTTTGGAGGGGAGCAAGGGCCAGTCTGGAGCAACCAGACCAGCGGTGTATTTCTTGAAGTTCGTCGCCAAGATGGCTACTAGCCAGCGGGCCAGCAACCGGTTAGGCGCGTCGAGTGGCAAAATGCAGAAGGGCCCCACGCAGATCGTGGAGATGCTGGGGGGCTCACCTTTGGTGCAGATGCTGCTCGGGTGTTGGGCTTCTCAGATCCCAAAGCACAACTTGGAGGGAGCCTCGGTTGTTGCACTTGTCAGCTTGTCGTAGTCGTTCCAAGATGGCTGGCTCCACGTGTCTCGGTGCCTCCACGGGTCTCCTCTTTTCAGGGACTGTGGATCGGGCGGTGAGAGGTCTGGAGGTCCAGGTCTTGTCAGTCTCTGGGCTCGGGCTCGGGCTCCGGCGGGAGGCGGCGGCAAAGCAGACGTTGATTCGCTGGATGGTGCTTGCGTTAGCAAGGTGGTCACTCCCTGACCACAGGGGAGATTTCCTTCAGTCTTCTGTGCAGCAGAATGTCGAAGTTCCCGTCTTCTTCTTAGTTTCAAGTTGATTCCAGGATGTCTGAAGTCTTAGGACACAGCTCCTACCTTTAAGCGGATTCTAGGGGCCGGACTACCTGCTAGGTCCCTCCCTATGGGTGGGACCAGGAAGGGGGGTGGTTACACCCCCAATCCTTTGTCCAGCTCGCCCCAGGCCCGGGACTGGTGTGCCCCAGGACCGGTTTGAAGTGGCATATGCACCGAGGCTCCTTGTGAGCCACAGGCATGTCTGGTTTCTTTCAAGCCCTACCTGACCAATACACAAAATCCTGTCTGGGGTGGTGCATGCACCTCCCCTGGCAGGAAACCCTTTGTCCACACCTCCCAAGCTGGAAGGACTCCCAGCAGCAGGAGGGCAGACTTGTGTCTGTGGTGGCAGCATCCATTTTGTGGAGCTGAGGCTATGTCTGATTTTACCCGGGTTTCAGGTACTGTACATGTCGTGTCCCTCTAGAAGGGTGGAATGCTAACCCCGTCGCCAGAATTGGCGAGGGGTTAGTATTCCAATTCGTATGACACCTTACTCGACATGTTTTGATAAAGCCAAACCAAAGATAGCATTTAACCGCGAGGTTCATAATGCACTTAGGAGTATATGGTATGACGATATCTGGAAACAGTAGAAGGAAGTTGTTCCGACCACTGCAGACAGGCTCAGCTCATGCCAGAGCACCATCTCACATGGAACCACGCACTCTGCCTTCAGGATTGTTAAGGCCTGCCAAAGGAGTGACTTATAGGTTACCAGGTGTCCCATTTAAGGTTAGGTATAGGTATACTACACCTTAGTAAGAGGTGATGACACCAACTTACCCCAGCTGAGTGATCAGCCAGTTGTGTCAAATTGTTAGGCCAAGCCTGGGGTGGCATAATACATGCTTCAGCCCTTGGCAGGCCTTGGGTACACCAATGCCCTGGGTACCTAGTGTACACTGGTACAGGGGCTGACAGGGTGATCCACTTCCAATTGGTTATGCACCTAGGGTGCATAGTTTTAATTTAGTAGAGAGAACAGCAGGCTGGGGGTCTGATTGGCAGGCCCACAGCCTCAATATGTCAAAAACCAGTGAAGCAAAAAGCAAAAATTTGGGGTGACCATAGGATAGCAGACCCTACTCTCCTACACAACCCCCCCCCCCAAACGCTGGGACATTAAACTAGCCTTGACCAGTCTCGTCTTCATGTCCTAAGTGGAAGTACCTGGAGAGACCATCTGCATTCCCATGGTCAGTACCTGGCCGGTGCTCCACTGTAAAGTCCATCCCCTGTAGGGAAATGGACCACCTAAGCAGTTTGGGGTTTTCACCCTTCATCTGATTTAGCCACAAGATGGGCTTATGGTCGGTCTGAATCTTGAAGTGAGTGCCAAACAAGTATGGCCTCAGCTTCTTCAGGGCCCACACCACAGCAAAGGCCTCCCTCTCAATAGCTGACCAATTCTTCTCTCTGGGGGTCAACCTTCTGCTAATAAAAGCAATGGGTTGGTCTTGACCATCTACATTAAGTTGTGACAGCACAGCTCCCACACCCAACTCAGAAGCATCTGTTTGGACAATAAACTCTTTGGAGTAGTCAGGACTTTTCAGGATAGGTGCAGAGCACATGGCCTCCTTCAGGTCATTAAATGCCTTTTGACAGCTTACTGTCCACTGAACCTTTTTGGGCATCTTCTTGGATGTCAGATCATTAAGAGGAGTCACAATGGACCCATAGTTCTTAACAAACTTCCTGTAGTACCCAGTCAAGCCCAAGAAAGCTCGAACTTGAGTCTGGGTGGTTGGAGGGGACCAGTCCTTGATGGATTGTATCTTACTCTCCAGTGGTTGAACTTGGCCTCCACCTACAAGGTGGCCCAAATATACAACCTTACTCTGCCCTATCTGGCACTTAGTAGCCTTGATAGTGAGGTCTGCCCTTTGCAGAGCCTCAAGAGCCTTCTTCAGGTGGATCAGGTGATCCTCCCAGGTGGAGCTAAAGACAGCAATGTCATCAAGATATGCTGCGCAAAAGTCATCCAACCCAGTAAGGACTTGGTTCACCAGCCTTTGGAAGGTGTCAGGTGCATTCTTCAGACCAAAGGGCATCACCACAAACTGGTAGTGCCCACCTGGGGTTGAGAATGCTGTTTTGGCCTTAGACTCCTCAGCTAATCTGATTTGCCAATAGCCAGCTGTTAAGTCAAATGTGCTCAAAAACTTTGCAGTAGCTAGTTTGTCTATGAGCTCATCTGCTCTTGGAATAGGGTGTGCATCTGTCCTGGTGACAGCATTGAGACCCCTGTAGTCCACACAGAACCTCATCTCTCTCTTGCCATCTTTGGTGTGAGGTTTGGGGACCAGAACCACTGGGCTAGCCCAGGGGCTCTCTGAGGGTTCAATGACACCTAATTCCAGCATTTTATGTACCTCAGCCTTTATACAGTCCCTGACGTGGTCAGGTTGTCTGTAAAGCTTGTTCTTTACAGGCAGACTGTCACCAGTGTCCAGCACATGGGTACACCAGTCAGTTTGACTAGGTATCAAGGAAAACATATGTGAAAATGATTGTAGAACCTGTCTACATTCAGTCTGCTGATGGGCAGTGAGGTTGCCTCCAAGGGTCACTCCTTCAACTGAGCCATCTTCAGGGTTCTGAGACAACAGGTCTGGGAGAGGGTCACTCTCTTCCTCCTGTCCCTCATCTGTAGCCATGAGCAAGCCCATGTCTGCCCTGTCAACATATGCTTTAAGCCTGTTAACATGGAGTACCCTGTGGGGACTCCTGGGAGTTCCTAGGTCGACCAAGTAGGTGACCTCTCCCTTCTTTTCCAGGATTGTATGGGGTCCAGACCATTTGTCTTGGAGTGCTGCTGGGGCCACTGGCTCCAACACCCATACCTTCTGTCCTGGCTGAAACTCAACCAAGACAGCCTTTTGGTCATGCCAAGCTTTCTGTAAGGCCTGGCTTGCCTCAAGGTTTTTGGATGCCTTCTCCATATACTCAGCCATCCTGGAGCGGTGACCAAGTACATAGTCCACTATGTCTAGCTTAGGCTTTTTGAGAGGTAACTCCCATCCTTCCTTCACCAAACACAGTGGGCCTCTTACAGGGTGCCCAAACAACAATTCAAAGGGGCTGTAGCCAACTCCTTTTTGTGGGACCTCTCTGTAAGCAAACAGAAGGCAGGGTAGAAGGATGTCCCATCTTCGCCTGAGCTTTTCAGGTAATCCTTTGATCATACCCTTTAGGGTCTTGTTGAATCTCTCAACAAGCCCATTGCATTGTGGGTGATAAGGGGTGGTGAACTTGTAGTTGACACCACATTCCTTCCACATAGCTGTCAAGTATCCTGACATAAAGTTGGTACCTCTGTCAGATACTACCTCCTTAGGAAACCCCACTCTGGAGAATACTCCCAGCAGGGCCCTGGCCACAACAGGAGCTGTAGTGGTCCTAAGGGGAATTGCCTCTGGATACCTGGTGGCATGATCCACTACCACCAGTATAAATCTGTGCCCAGATGCAGTGGGAGGATCCATGGGACCCACTATGTCTATTCCCACTCTTTCAAAGGGGACCCCCACCACAGGTAGTGGTATTAGGGGGGCCTTTGTTGTGCCACCTGATTTGCCACTGGCTTGGCAGGTCACACAGGAGCGACAAAACTCCTTTGTATCTTCATTCATATGAGGCCAGTGAAAGTGAGGGACAAGCCTGTCCCAAGTCTTGTTCTGGCCTAAGTTTCCTGCTAAAGGAATATCATGGGCCAAGGTAAGAAGGAAGCCCCTAAATTGCAGAGGTATAACCAACCTCCTGGTAGCACCAGGCTTGGGGTCTCTAGCCTCTGAATAAAGGAGCCCTTCATCCCAATACACTTTATGGGTACCTTGAGCATTCCCAGCAGCCTCAGCAGCAGCCAGCTGTCTGAGGGGTTCAAGAGAGGGACAGGATAACTGAGCCTGCCTCAAGTCAGCCCTTGAAGGTCCCCCTGTCCCCAGAAACTCAACCTGATCAGGTTCAAGCTCTTCAGGGACAGTTCCTTCAGGGTCCTCTCGATCAGCTTCCTGGGAAGGCTGATCATCACTCTGAGGCAGGGGGGAAGGCACAGCCTTGACCCTCCTGTTCTTCTTCTTGGTAGGTGCTTGGTCCATCGTTCCAGGATCCAAGACCTGAGGTTCAGTGAGGCACTTTTTGGCCTGTGACCTGGTCACAGCAAGGACATGTGATGATATACCTAACATCTCTGCATGAGTCCTGTACTCCACTTCTGACCATAGAGAACTCTCTAGGTCATTGCCCAACAAACATTCTACTGGGAGGTCTGCACTAACCACAACCCTTTTGAGGCCAGTTACCCCTCCCCATGAGAAGTTAACAACTGCCACACTATGTGAAGTAGTGGCATTGCTGGCATTGGTCACCAGGTAGTTCTCACCTGGTATGTACTGTCCAGGGTCCACAAAGCCTGGTGTCACCATAGTGACACTGGCACATGTGTCCCTGTAGGCTTGAGCCACTTTGTCATTAATTAAAGGAGTCTGTCTGTACTTGCCCAGGTTACTGGGGCTCACAGTCAGGGACAAATCAATGTCCCCATCACAGATCAAGACTGCCTGTGTCAGGGTTCTGTCTAAGTCAGAATCTCCTTCAGTTCCCATAGTGATTCCCACTACACCCTTTGTCTGGGGACCAACACTGCTAACAGTAGTACTGGGAGCAGGTGCCTTAGGGGCAACAGTGTTGGGGGCTCCACCCTTTTTGCAATCACTAGTCCAGTGAGTTGTATTTTTGCAATGATTGCACCAGGGTTTCTTTTGACCTTCTTTCTTCTTTTTGGACTGTTGTTGGGACCCACCCTCCTTAGCAGTAGTTTGGGGCCCTGTTGAAGACTTCTGGTCTTTAGATTTCTGATCTCCACCCTTTTGGTCTGTTTTCTTCTGATCACCCCCTTGGCCCTGGTTCTGGTTCTTTTGCTTAACCCTGGTTCTGACCCATTTGTCTGCCTTCTTTCCCAATTCTTGGGGAGAGGTCAGATCAGAGTCAACCAAGTGTTGATGCAGTTGCTGGTTTTGACAGTTATTTAAAATCTGTTCTCTCATCATCAAATTATACAATCCTGTAAAATCAGATACCTTACTTCCCAGCAACCAACCCTCCAAAGCCTTAGTGGCACATTCAACATATTCAGACCAGTCCTGAGTCTGTGTCTTTTGGGTGTCTCTGAACATTAACCTGTACTGTTCAGTGGTTAAGCCTAACCCATCTACCAGAACACTCTTCAGGACTCTGTAATTTCTGACATCTTCTTCTCTAACAGTGAGGAGTCTGTCTCTGCCTCTTCCTTCAAAGGAGAGCCAGAGGATTGCTGCCCACTGGTCTTCAGGAACCTGCTGTACTTTGCAGGCTCTCTCAAGAGCAGTTATCCATTTGTGGATGTCATCCCCACTTTTGTAGGGGGGCACAACCTTAGACAGGTTCCTATTATCAAAGACCCTATCTTTGTCCTTAGGGACAATGCTGCCACCAGTGGGTATAGACCCACTCTCTCTAGGTTGCCTAGCCTTGTTCAGTTTTTCTTCCATCAGGGCTACTTCTAGCTCCTGCTTCCTGATCCTCAGCTGGGCTTCCTGCATTCTGGCCTCATGTTCCCTCCTCTGAGGGGTGGTCATCCTTTTCCTGGAGTGACCTTGAGAGCCTCTAGAGCCATGAGAAGCATTGGAGTCACCTGAGCGATTCCTTTGCCTCCCAAGCCCTGTGTTAAGTCCACTGGGGAGATCCAATGGGGTAAACCCACTGTCAATCCCCAATAGCCTTAGTTTAGCTGGGCCAAGTATAACACTTGGCACTGGGCTAGTTCTCCCTTCATCATCACTACTTTCTGTATCCTCGCCACTTTCCTCCCCTGTAGTATGATTCTCATCTAAGGGATGGCTATTGGAACTGGGTACCTCTGTAGCATCTTCAGAAGGGGGGCCTCCTGTTCCTGACCCTAAGGGGGCTAACTGGGAAGCTTTCCTGAGTTCTCTCTGATTCTCATCATTTTGTAAGAGTTCTCTGAGCTCAGCAGAGGTAGGGTTCTTGGGCTGTTTAAGGCCTCTAAGAGTTGCCAAATGCCTGAGCTCATTCTGGTTAAGGGTAGCAAAGCTGGATGGTGCCCTCTGGGGGTCACTCTCAACAGAGATGGGTACAGTGGACCCCTCTGCCCCGGCCATTGCTCTTAAGTGTGGGTGGATGTGTTGCAATCTACCTACACTTGGGTTTACCTACTAAACCTATCTAGTAGTTGTAGTCAGGGTGTGCTACTCCCTTTGCTCTACAACAACTAAGTTCAGTAGAACTTATGTATATCTAATCTTGTTTTATATGTACCTACAGGTACCTATGTGATCTTTCAATTGGTAACCAAGAGATTACAATGGTAAAACACAGCAAGCTCAAATCCAACCGCTGCTCACCAATGTGAGAAGTTGGCCTGGTATATGATGCTCACTAGTTAAAGTGATCACCTTGTACCATGCCAAGCAACCCTTATGGTGTGGTTGTAAGTCAACCTTTTCGGACTAGCTGCCCTAGTGGTAGCGTAGGCTAAGCAGTCTTTGAGGCTAAACTCGTGAAGCGTGTTAAGCCAGCTGTTTTACCAAATGCAACCCCCTTTTATACCAATGAAAGGACACCACACAGATATATATTCAAAATATATATGTATTTATTTCTCAAAGTAACCCCTAGTCTCTTTATGAGCACAGGAGCACAAATCGTCAAACAAGATTACAGTAGAATACACAGAAGTTGCACTTTATATGGATAGGCCCTGGTGGCCACTCGAACCATATACTAAAATAGTGGTATAAGTACCACGAACAGAAAAGGGAAAAGGCCTAGGGCCTCTAGAATCGCTGGGCCTACAAGGAGCTAACGTCAGTTAGTGACCAGGAGGTCCACGGGTGGCGTGTGCAGAGCAAATAGTCACACGCGTGCTCCCATAGGTTTCAATGGGTGCGTAAAAAGTACAAAGTTACTGCAAAAAGGATCTTCCGGATGGACTAGGAACTCAAGATTTGGAACACAGGCACTAGAGATGTAATACTACACTTGGGCACAGGTGTGCCAGCTTTACCTCACCCACAGGAAGCGGGTGCATAGGCCTCGAAGTGCGTCGGGTTTCTTCTATCTGTTCCGTGGAGCCTGAAGACAAAGATGCTGCAGGCGGTCGGTCCGGGAGAGATGCAGTGGATCCAAGAGTGGATCGGAGATGTTGAAGACCTGTAAGCAGAGGGGACAGTGTTCACAGTCACTAGCCAGTGACCGGCGTGGCACCAGGTGGGTACCAGGCAATGTCGGGTGCAAACAGGAAGAAAGGTGTAGCTTGTCTCTGCAGCCACGTGGTCCCTGGAGGTCGACGACGTCCAGGAGTCGGTTCACGAGCTGTCCCACGCAGGCTCTCGCTGTCGGCGACTTGATCGAAGCAAACAAGCCTTGGCAAAAGCAATTGTTGTAGGAGATGAAATAAGCTGATGGTTCTGACCAGCAAGGTCAGAAGGACTGCTCCTTTGGAGGGGAGCAAGGGCCAGTCTGGAGCAACCAGACCAGCGGTGTATTTCTTGAAGTTCGTCGCCAAGATGGCTACTAGCCAGCGGGCCAGAAACCGGTTAGGCGTGTCGAGTGGCAAAATGCAGAAGGGCCCCACGCAGATCGTGGAGATGCTGGGGGGCTCACCTTTGGTGCAGATGCTGCTCGGGTGTTGGGCTTCTCAGATCCCAAAGCACAACTTGGAGGGAGCCTCGGTTGTTGCACTTGTCAGCTTCTCGTAGTCGTTCCAAGATGGCTGGCTCCACGTGTCTCGGTGCCTCCACGGGTCTCCTCTTTTCAGGGACTGTGGATCGGGCGGTGAGAGGTCTGAAGGTCCAGGTCTTGTCAGTCTCTGGGCTCGGGCTCCGGCGGGAGGCGGCGGCAAAGCAGACGTTGATTCGCTGGATGGTGCTTGCGTTAGCAAGGTGGTCACTCCCTGACCACAGGGGAGATTTCCTTCAGTCTTCTGTGCAGCAGAATGTCGAAGTTCCCGTCTTCTTCTTAGTTTCAAGTTGATTCCAGGATGTCTGAAGTCTTAGGACACAGCTCCTACCTTTAAGCGGATTCTAGGGGCCGGACTACCTGCTAGGTCCCTCCCTATGGGTGGGACCAGGAAGGGGGGTGGTTACACCCCCAATCCTTTGTCCAGCTCGCCCCAGGCCCGGGACTGGTGTGCCCCAGGACCGGTTTGAACTGGCATATGCACCGAGGCTCCTTGTGAGCCACAGGCATGTCTGGTTGCTTTCAAGCCCTACCTGACCAATACACAAAATCCTGTCTGGGGTGGTGCATGCACCTCCCCTGGCAGGAAACCCTTTGTCCACACCTCCCAAGCTGGAAGGACTCCCAGCAGCAGGAGGGCAGACTTGTGTCTGTGGTGGCAGCATCCATTTTGTGGAGCTGAGGCTATGTCTGATTTTACCCGGGTTTCAGGTACTGTACATGTCGTGTCCCTCTAGAAGGGTGGAATGCTAACCCCGTCGCCAGAATTGGCGAGGGGTTAGTATTCCAATTCGTATGACACCTTACTCGACATGTTTTGATAAAGCCAAACCAAAGATAGCATTTAACCGCGAGGTTCATAATGCACTTAAGAGTATATGGTATGACGATATCTGGAAACAGTAGAGGGAAGTTGTTCCGACCACTGCAGACAGGCTCAGCTCATGCCAGAGCACCATCTCACATGGAACCACGCACTCTGCCTTCAGGATTGTTAAGGCCTGCCATAGGAGTGACTTATAGGTTACCAGGTGTCCCATTTAAGGTTAGGTATAGGTATACTACACCTTAGTAAGAGGTGATTACACCAACTTACCCCAGCTGAGTGATCAGCCAGTTGTGTCAAATTGTTAGGCCAAGCCTGGGGTGGCATAATACATGCTTCAGCCCTTGGCAGGCCTTGGGTACACCAATGCCCTGGGTACCTAGTGTACACTGGTACAGGGGCTGACAGGGTGATCCACTTCTAATTGGTTATGCACCTAGGGTGCATAGTTTTAATTTAGTAGAGAGAACAGCAGGCTGGGGGTCTGATTGGCAGGCCCACAGCCTCAATATGTCAAAAACCAGTGAAGCAAAAAGCAAAAATTTGGGGTGACCATAGGATAGCAGACCCTACTCTCCTACAGTGACTGAAAAGGTCAGAGCATATATCAAGGAGGAGGTCTCCAAGATGTTTGCCTTAGGGGTGGTTGAGTCCTCTAGCAGTCCTTGGGCCAGCCCAGTGGTCTTGGTCCCAAAGGCTGCAGCGCCTGGTGCTTCACCAGAACTTCGGTTCTGTGTGGATTACCGAGGACTCAATTCGGTCACCAAGACTGACGCGCACCCCATCCCCAGAGCTGATGAGCTCATCGATCGGTTGGGGGCTGCCCGGTACCTTAGTACGTTTGATCTAACGTCTGGGTACTGGCAGATCGCCTTGACTGATGGGGCAAAAGAGAGGTCTGCATTCTCCACACCAGATGGGCACTACCAGTTCCGTGTGATGCCCTTTGGGATGAAGAATGCCCCTGCCACATTCCAGAGGTTGGTTAACCAGGTATTGGCCGGGCTGGAAGATTTCAGCGCCGCCTACCTGGACGATATAGCAGTGTTCAGCGCCAGCTGGGAGGAACACTTGCGCCACCTCCAGGAAGTGTTGTTGGCTTTGCGCAGAGCAGGCCTCACATTCAAGGCTAGTAAGTGCCAGATTGGGCAGGGTTCAGTGGTGTACTTGGGGCACCAAGTAGGGAGTGGCAAGGTGGCCCCCCTGCAACCCAAGATAGATACCATCCTGGCTTGGGAACCGCCCAAAACCCAGACTCAGGTGAGAGCCTTCTTGGATCTCACGGGTTACTACAGGAGGTTTGTCAAGGGGTATGGCAACATTGTGCACCCCTTGACCTCGCTGACTTCCAGGAAGCAGCCGAGACTTGTGATCTGGACTGACGCCTGTCAGAACGCCTTTGACACCCTGAAAACTGCAATGTGTACAGCACCGGTCCTCCAGGCACCCGACTTTTCAAAAGAATTCATTGTCCAGACAGACGCTTCAGAGCATGGTGTGGGGGCTGTTCTAGCACAGATGAATGAGGAGGGCCGAGACTTACCTGTAGCCTTCATCAGCCGGAGGTTACTTCCCAGGGAACAAAGGTGGAGTGCGATAGAGCGTGAGGCATTTGCTGTGGTCTGGGCGCTGAAGAAGCTAAGACCCTACCTGTTTGGGACTCACTTCCGGGTTCAGACAGACCACAGGCCCCTCAGATGGTTAATGCAGATGAGGGGTGAGAACCCAAAACTGTTGAGGTGGTCCATTTCCCTACAGGGGATGGACTTTACGGTGGAACACCGCCCTGGTACAGATCACGCCAATGCTGATGGTCTGTCCAGATTTTTCCGCCTTAGTGATGAGGACTCCCTGGGTGAAGGGTAGTTCTCCCCACATTTCAGCTGGAGGGGACACGTGTTAGACCTGGCATCATTGGCATGAGTCTCGCCTCCATTTTTTTCTGTTTGCCTCCTCTGTTTACGATGTTTTTGCTGGATTATTGCTTTGGGCACTGTGCCACTGCTGATCAGTGCCACAGTGCAAGTGCTCCCTATGTTAAATTGTTACATTGATTGGTGTTACCATGATTGGCTTGGTTGACTTACTGTTCAGAACCTAGTCTAGTGCACTGCGTGTGCCAAGGGCGTGTAAGTTAACTGCTGCTGGTGGGCTTGCAGCACTGGTTGTGCCACCCACAGAAGCAGCGTGTAAAATGTGTCTCAGGCCTGCCACCGCAGCGCCTGCGTGCAGTCCCTGACTGCCATGTCGACTTGGCAAGGAAACCTACTTGCCAGTCTCTAAACCTTCACTTTGCCACATTTCAGACACCTCTATGGTAGGCCCTAGGGCAGGGTGCATTGTTGGTAAAAGGTAGGTCATGCCCTGATGTGTGTGGCATGACCTAATAGTGAATTACAGCCATTTTCATTTTTCACTATTGAAGGGCTACCTGCCTCCAATAGGCCAGACTGGGCAGACTGATTATTAACTCCATTATAATCTATCTGACTCAGGGAGCATGGTAGCAAGTCGAGTTTAGTATCCCTGAACTCAGAATTTAATAACACACCCTGTAGGATGGATGGTTTTTAAATTCTATGTTTGAAAATAGCACTTTTAGAAAGTGGCTATTTTCTTGTCCAACTATCTACCGGTCTCTGCTGGTTTGGTGTGTGTGTCAGGGGCTGGGTGGCTCCAGAGGTCTGAATGAGTCAGTGTGGGGTGAATGGGGCGTTTACACATAGAGTGAGGGAAGAGTAGCCTGCCCTGCCTGACACAATACTGGCTCCGCCTCCTGCTGGGCGACTGATAGCCCTGCTCCTGCCAGTGACAATACTGGCTCCGCCTCCTGCTGGGCGGCTGAGGACTCTGCCCTGCTCAGTGAATAGGCCAGGTGCCTCTGCCTGGCAACACCCACAACAAACCTGAGCTGGTGGGAATCTCCCTGCTTGGACAAAGGGAACAAAGGGAAAAAGGGGTATAAGAGAAGGACCCCTGAACCAAGAACTGAGATCACTTCTGACAAGGAAACCTGTACCAAGGACAAGAAGCCTGCTGATCTAAGGACTTGCCTCCCCTTTCTGCCAGAGTGCTGTTTTGCTGTGGAGGAACCTGAAAGCTGCTTCTTTATTTTTGCCAAGGAACAAGGAGAGAGGAACTTGGTGTGTACTCTCTGAACACTTGCTAGGAAATCTCCAAGGGCTGGAAGAGTGCCAGTCTCCTGCTGAAGTCACAGGGCCAAAGGACTTCACCATTTGCTTAATTGCTGGAAAGTGTTGTTTCCAGTACACAAGGGAAAATCTGCAGTCTCGACGCCGCCGACGCCGCCGAATCCAGCTCGACATCGTGAGTAACGGCTCCAGTGTCCCGAGCCTTCGACGCCGGCCGCCGGGCCCGATCGACGCCAGCAGCAACGCCAGTGAGCAGTGGGTATCGGCCCCGGCTCCAAGTGATCCCGTCTCGACGCCGGCATCGACGCCAGTGAGGAGTGAGTATCGGCTCCACCTCCAAGCGACCCCGTCCCGACGCCGCTGCTGATCGCATCGACTCGACGCCCTTCTCGACGCCGTGAGCGCTGCTCCGGCCCGACATCCCTCGACGCCGCTGCGGATTGACCCGACTCCGAGGCACGATCGACGCCGACCTCGACGCCGACATCTCGATGCCGTGGATCATCGTTTTCTTCGTTTCTCAAGGTACTGTACTTGTGGGGTCTGTTGCAACTCCAGGCTCGACGTAGCGCTCCTCGCGGTCGACGCCGAACCTTGGGAATCTTGTAGACTCGACGTCGTGTGACTCCTGTGGGGGTTACATTGTTGCCAGAGAACTGTGCTCAGAAGAATACTTTGCTAAAGAACTATTTGCCAAGAAGAAACCTTACCTGAACTATTATTTTTCCTTCCAAAGAGTATTTATTAAGACTGTGGTATATTTTTGTCGTTATTTGGTCTTGTGCTAAGCCTTATATAAAAAATACTTTTTTTATAATAACTTCTGTGTCGTGTCCATCTGTAGTGTATTCACTTTATTACTGTATGTGGTCATAAATGCTTAACACACTGCCTCTGAGATAAGCCTGTCTGCTCTGCCAAGCTACCAAGGGGGTAGCAGGGGTTATCTGAGTGTGTAATCCCCTTTCCCTGACTAGAGTTGGTTGGTCCCTATTTGTCAGAAGTGTATACCTCTGCCAACTAGAGACCGCCGGTTCTAACAATGGGCTAGGCTGAATTGTATATCAGGATTACGTTCATTCAGCCACACATGGAATCTCAGTAGTGCATCTTCTGTGCGGGTCCAGATGCACCAGATATCGTCTATGTATCGATACCATTGTGCCACAAATTGGCTGAAAGGGTTGTTATTGTAAATATGGTGCTCCTCATACCGTGCCATATAAAGGACTGCCATCTTTGGTGCGATTGGACATCCCATGGCAGTTCCTTTCACTTGGATGTAGTAGTCAGTTTCAAACTTGAAGTAATGTCTTTTTAATGCTAGTGAAGCAAGGCTTACAATGAATTTAGTCGGAACACGGTGGGGAAGTTCTCTGCTTTCTAAGTATGACTCCAAGACATGCTGCTGGTTTTGGAACACAGCCTCAACAAGACAGATGTTTATTGCCTACTCAGCCCTTCATCCTTCAGAGGATTATAAATTGAGTATCTTTCAGTTGTATTAAAATACCGTTACATGTGTAGAATGCTTTTAACCTGCACACCTATGGTTGAAAGGGGTGTATAAGTTTGGGATTTTATAAAGCAGAAAAGTTTAAACTAGCACTAGTTTTACACAGACATATAAAATATAGTCACACCCAAAAAGCAGCCATAGTGATTCTGAAGTGAACTTGTTCCTACCTTTTTGTTGCCAGTGACATCCAAATAATCTGTTGGTTAGAACTTCTTTGAAGTAGAAAAACAAGCAAGAGCGAGTGATAAAGTATAAAGGTTTTATTTTGCAGCGGTGGGAGAGTGATGAACCTAGGAAGGATTGCAACCCAACTCTCAAATTGGCTACAGCAGGTAGCCCTATATATAGTGTATTTTTGCTGAATCATACATACAAATCATGTGACCGACAATGGCCATATTTGAGCAACATTACACAACTAAAGCCAAGCCTCTCATCCTCCTTCATTCATTGGTGGAATCACTCCCACCCTCCTTACTACGTGTTCTAAGTGCTATCTGCCTATGTGTGATTTGGTTTGTGTACTCTACATGTCCTAAAGCTCAGCTCAAACACAACGCATAATCTGACTGCGTGTTTTTGATAAGTGCAATCTGACTATATGTCTATCTGATTACATTTCCATTTTTACAACCTCAGCATAAACAGAGCATGCGATCTTGTTCTTGTTGCAATGTATTTTAATTATCCTTGTGTCTTATTTTCCCTACTAAGTTGACTTCAAAGCTGATTCGATTACTTGCATCACTCCCCTAGTACCACCTCCTCGCACAATCATTCTCTGGAGGAACTGTCAATACTGGTTTGTTTAATGTACCATGAGCTCCTTGATTTGTTTGTTTTATTGATTTCTAGCTACTATCAGTAGGTATCAAAAGTTGCCGCTGTTCTCTCTCTGAGCACTTCCACAGTAATTATTATATTAAGTTGAAGCATTGGGCATATACTGCTATCTAATCACGTTAATTCATGTATTGCTATAGGTTAGGCTTTTTAGTGACATTTCTCTGAGTCCTCAATGTCTATACTAACACTTTATATACTAACATTCCCCCCTTTAGTTGATTCTTCAACCATCTCAGAGTTTATCCTGTCTTCATTCATCTTGGATGTAAAGCTTGCAAAATTTCTGTTAGCATGCATTCACTTTCCCAATTTTGTAACTGCGTTTTTACAGCAATGTTATATTAATTGGAAGATACAACACATAACAAGCAGCACCACGATTATTGGAAGGAAGGATTTAAATAGTCCGGATCCTCAATTTGGAAGCCAACTAAACCTGTTTGAGAACCATTCATCTGGGGCACCTCCTTCTTCTTGCATAGTCTGTTGTATGTTAAGTAAAGTCAGTATGGCCTTTGTTAGAGAGCCATTTTGGGCATCATTTCCTGATATCAATGTAGAGCATGCAGCTCCTATTTTTGCACAAACTCCACTCCCGATAGCTGTGAGTAAATCCAAAACATATCAGTGTTGTGTTACCATCATTCTCATAGCTCTTAGTTCTTCTTTAATTGAATTAAAGCCGTCTACAGTATTGTTTATCATTTAAAAAAATTCCTACCTTGTACTCTGGAGCCACCTTGCATTTGCTTTTATTTTAAAGGTGAAGAAGGGTGTGGGCCCTCTTGCATTCACTAGGCTTTCAATTAAAGTCTTATATGGTTTATGCAATCTACAGGTCCTAATTCTCAGCTCAAGCAGAACACCTAGTTTGACTGCGTGTTATTTGATTTGTGCATTCTGACTTTGTGTCTATTTCACAACCTCAGCATAAATAGAGTGTGTGATCTTGCTCTTGTTGCAATGTATTTTGATTATCACTGTGTCGTATCTTTCCCAAGTAAATTAACCTCAAAGCTGATTGGTTTACTTGCATTATTTCCCTGGTACCACTTCCTTGCACGATCATTCTCTGAAGGAACTGTCAATACTGGTTTGTTTGATGTTTGTTTTATTTATTTCTAGCTATCATCAGCATGTATGAAAGGTCACAGCTGTTCTCTCTAGGCGAGCGTCCACTGTAATTTATTAACTTGAAGCATTGAGCACCCACTGTTGTCTAATCACCTATATTCCTGTACTACTACAGGTGAGGCTTTTTAATGACATGTTCTCTGGATCCTCAAAGTCTATACTAACACTTTCTATACTAACAAATCGCTGTGATATACAGTTGGTAAATAATTTACTCATGAGTCATGACACAATCCCAGTGCTGTCGATCATGCAGTTATATACTGGAGTTAGTGTTTGTAAGTTAATGTGCTATATTGCTACAGGTGGCTACTTAAAACAATCACAAAGTGAGTAACCACCACCAGTAGAACACAAGAACATGAATCCGCAAATAGGTGATGGACCGCATTGTTCTTTACCACATCGAAAATACCTTTATGTTTACCACACCGAACACCATTTAAATTGTTGTCAAAATGTCCTAGTCTTGGCCCATCAAATGTAATGTGATGACTTAATGTCTTTTAAAGTGGGAGGAGTACCAGTAAACCAAAATATGGAAAGAGAAGCAAAAAACACTAACAAAACAAAGACGTTTTCTACACCCTCCTAAATGCTGCTTTCTATTGCATTAATTAGGTGATCTCTTTCTCCAATGTCAGTCTCTTTTGCTCATGTGTCTCCCTGCTCACCAACATATATTTTTCGACAATATAAGTAACATATATTACATATTATTACCAAACTCGTAGGTATTTCTATTATCAACTTTGAAAGGACATGTGGCTGAATTATTCACCATGCTTTAACCTACTGGAATTGACTGTGTGTGGTCATACGTTTATATTGATTTCTGCTGCTGATGGTGCATTAACTCTCAGGCATATATTACTAGATTTGGATCTAAAATAGTTTACAGAGAGCTTTCTGCAGTCAGTGGTGGACTAACACACTGACTTTGAAATTAACCTTTGACCTGCTCTGAAAATAGGTGTCTTTCATCCAGTTTGGCTCGTAAACATTAAAGTGCTTTGCTGCAGCAGGAATTGTGTCCAGGTTCGATAGCCAGTTATTTTAAAAGCTGCTCGCCAAACTGTTTTGAAGGAGAGGAGGCGAGACACAGCAGCATTTTAGATGTCTGAGAGCATGTGTGTGAATTTCATGAGTGGGCCTGCTGCAACTTTTGCAGGGTCGGACTGATTCTCAATAGCCAGTAGCTCTTAAAATCGCAAAGTGCAATATGCGAATATAATTGGTTTAACAACCAATCAGTTTAATGACTATTATAGCTAGATACCTGTTACAAGTTTTCACAATCTCTGTCCACTGCTGTTGGCACTGTGTATTGTGCTAAAGAAGTGCTTTATGCACCCATCCTACCATACACATATCCATCTACTCAACCGTCCATCAAGAATCCCAATCTATCTACCCATCCATTAGGGATCAAACCACATATCTACCTCTTCTATCTTCCTGTCCATCCATTCACTCATCAATCCATATGTCATCTTTCCATTCACCAAGTTACCATCCTTCAATAACACCATCTGTTCTACTAATCAATTCATCCATCCACCCCTCCTTCCTGAATCCATCTATTCACCCCACAACCTCATCCATCCATCCATAAACCACACATCCCTTCATTCACCCATCAGCGCATATGCCCATTCATCATCCATCCTCCTAAAACACATTCATCCACTCACCCATCCATTTATCCATCCACATCCCAGTCATCAAGCCATGAATATGTACGTACCTGAATGCATGCATCCACCAATCCACCCATCCACAACTGGCAAATAACACTGATCGATTTATGAACAATGTATGTATAAAACGTTAAGGTATTCCATGCCAGCGATGTAGTTCCTGTTTATATTTCACATTTTACTTAATCTTGCATTCCTTAGGAGTGCTCACTATTTGCAGGATGTTGTATTTCTGTATTGTTTGTATTGCATATATCTCTTGTACAGTGCATACTTTGAACGGAGTCGCTTCAGGCATTTTTAATGGGCCACCACTAAGAGCTCTGGAGCAAAGTCTAAAGGCAGTGCAAATTGCTCACAGTGCCTGTTGGTGGGTCAAAAAGGTTTTCAGAAAACGTGGTCATCCAATCATTTGCCTCTCTGCTGAACAAACAGAGCAATGGTCACTTATTTCAGTTGCACTAGACATTCTGCGTAAATGTGTATGAAGGAGGCACACAGTTGTCAAAATTCTCTGGTTCTACTGAATAATCAGCTACCTACATCATCATCAAATAAAAAATATTTGTTGATGTCATAACTACACTTTCACAATTACTTTATTAAAATTCTTGCTTTCTCAAATTTGCTTGACAGTACACCATTTGACTACTCTTATTTCAGATTTTTCCTGGGTGAATAGCCCTCTCGAACCCCCCTTATGACGGTCAGGCTCACTTGCCACAGTGCACTTATCAAGCACTTTTACACCCCACTACTTTCAAATGTCACCAGAGGCCACTGTGTGCTGGCCGCCCCCCACCACCTCCTGCCAATCGCTGCTTGTTTTATGTTTTCTAAATAAACATTTCCTGAACTGGGGCAAATACACTCTTACGATGTATTTTATTGGCATTTTATTGGCTTTCATCTCGAAGAAGTTTCCAACACATCCCTTTTTGAGCTTCCTGCACAGTGCTGTGAAAGAGGGGTTTATACGCAGCGCAAGGTCAGCCATCAGGAGCAGAGGGTTGGAGTGATGTTGACCTTGTGATAGGGCAGCACACACACAGTTTAACAACACCTCTATGCTTCAGCCCAGACCCTTGCAGTGCTTGCAGCAGGGCTGCTGTGGTGAACCTCAGATACTGCCAAGACTCCACACTAAGGCTGCTCTGCTGCAAGGGGCAACGCAGCCACTTCACAGACGGGGAGGGCTTTTTTAAGACGGTACTCAGCCCTTCTTTACAATTGCAGTCATCCTGTGAGTTCCTGCACTTACTCTTTCCAGACTCGAACATCAATGTACTGGGATGTGCAACAGTGGGGATTAGCATACTTCACAAAAGGGTGGAACTCCTGAGGGGGCATTTAAGTGCTTCAGAGTTGCTGATACTCCTGAGGCGGGGGGATTACCTGGGCAGCAGCATCAGAGTGTTCTTTTTCACACTGTGCCAAATGCTCAGAACCGCCTTTCCTCAAGAAGTGGTGAGAGGTTAGAAACAGAATTAAGTGTTGACAAATAGAGTGGGTCTGATTGACTTGAATGGAATGGTCTTGAGGTGAGGATGATGTAAGTGAGAGCCATCAAACATTAGAGATACCTCTGCTAGCTAAGGCCTTAGACCTGTGGATAGGTTTGCTTTTCATTCAATACTGATTAATCTAACATAGTACGGTCTGAAATCTGAGGCCAGATCATGTGTAATTTGTGCGGCCTGGACGTATCTCATTCCTCTGAGGTCTAAGCTATTGGGACAGCTACAGTCTAAGTTCTTACCGGGATAGGCATAGCCAGGGTCACTGAAATTATGAGAAGAGGAAGACCAAATTATGCAGTAGGGTTGACTAAATTATGTAGCAAGAAAAGGCAAAATATGCAGCAATTTTTTTGATAGCTTGACTTCATTATTTTGTCCTTTGTGCACATTACCACCACAGTCTAGGCACAGGTTTCACCTCATTTGTACCAGTTTAACACTCCAATACAACAAAAAGAAATTGAAATGTGACCAGTCACCTTTGTGAAGGGCCATACACTGTGTTGCATATGGTATCCCCGCGTTTTACCTACTTTTCATTCTTTTGAGCTGGAAACATGTTTTGTTAAGATCTGCAGCTTATGCAGCAGACGATGGGCCATATGGGAAAGGACCGATTCCATAATTATGTGGAAAATGTTATGGCCACAAAATCAATTATTTTCAGTGGCCCTTGCACAGGTTAACAAGCAGCTCTGTTGTGTTACTGGCAACTGGGTCCCCTTATGGATGTTTCTAGAATCTAACCATTGAGCAGGAGGTATGTAACCTGAAGGAACGCTCTGCTTTAGGTTGTTCTGAGTGCTTTACAAATGTGCACATGAAATACTGAGGACTGTTTCACTTGAGGGACAGCTCTGCTATCTCAACCCTTCCTCATAGGTGTGTAGCATGAAAGTAGCCAGTGGTATAAGCTCTCTGTTTCACGGCCTAGTGAGAGCTGTGTACCCTGATGCTTAACTCCGCATAGGCATAAGCATGCTTACCTGCGAGGGACAGCTGTTGCTGGATTCATAACATCCATGTAGCCTGTGGGGTAGCTTTGCTGTCCCAACTGTTGACAACAGTTTTGGGGCCTCTGATAGAACTCTCCTGCCTCAGATAATGAGAGTGACGTGACTCAGTCAATAGCTGTGCTGTTTTAAGCACTACTGAGAGATGTGCAATTAGAGAAGGAACTTTTATCGAAGGCCTTGATGAGAGCAGTGTAGCCAGAGGAAAATCTGTGCTGATGCAGACATTAATGAGAGCTGTGAAGGGTTTAGGATATTTCTGCTGACTCTCGCACTACCTACATGTGTGTAAACTAAGTATTGCTCTGCTCTTTGAGGTGTTAGTGATGGCAATGGAAACTGAAGAATAGCTCGTCAGTCTAGGCAGTCTCAGAGTACATTGTAACCCCAGAGGTAGCTCTGTTGTCACAGGCCTTACAGAGGTGTGTCACCTGAGGGGCAGCTCTGTTATCATAATTGCTACTGAGATATCTGTGTAACAAATATGGGGAAGCTTTGCTATCCCAAATGTACATGAGAGGTATCTGCTGGCCTAGGCATTAATGAGATCAATGTAACCCAATTGAAAGCTCTACCATCTACATCGGTTCATATATTTACCCCCCCCCCCCGACTGTCTTTCCAACACCAACTCCATCTGTCCATATATTTTCCATGCAGGGGGAAAATATGCAAACGTAGATATGTACCTAATGGGTATTAAACATAGGTGATATACATGCACTATATTTGCTAAATAATGTACATTTAAATACATGTATCAACAATGTAACTAAATACACTCCATAGTTAAAACCACAATTTTTCCCTTTGGAATTCCTTATAAACACTTAAACTTTCACTCATCAGTCATACCACTGAACATATATTAGAGATGTCCTAATCTATCCCATCTTTTTAGGAGATCTAATTCTCCTGTCTCTCAAACAATTACTTAAACATAAATTATCTATCCTCTTACCTTATGTGTAAATGATGGAAAAAGAGCAAAAGTTCACTCTTTAGTGAGGCCTTCTTATGCTTCACTATATTGTGTTTTACAGCCAAATAATTGTGCCCTCCAGGCGTCCGGCTGAAAGTTTTTATATCGTTGAACTGTGATTTGCAAATGTCCAAATGTTTTACATGATATGTAATTTTATGTTATATATATATTACCTACTGGCGGTCGCCAGTAGGTAGTTATAGTTAGGACCACGTTTCCATAGGAAATCCGCAACATTCAATTTTGAATAACTTTGGCACCGGTCGACGAATCCTCGCGAATTTTTCAAAATAGGTGGGGCGCTACGCTCCGCTCCTACCCTGAAAGTCTCGGGGGGATTCGTCAAGCGGGGGCTGAGATAAAAGGGGGGTCCCAAAACGCGTTTTTCCCATGCATTTTTCCATAGGACCTTTAGACACAGCTACAGCCCGAACGGCTGAACAGAATTACTAGAAATTTGGCAGAGAGGTAGTCCTCAGGTCAAGGAAGTGCCTTTTGTAGGTTTGGTGTAAGTCTGTTCAGTAGATTCTGAGAAAATAGCCTTTAAATCAATATATATATCTGAGCCAGCTTACGGTGCGCTTACGGTACGCTTACCGTACGCGTACGGTAGCGTGCGCGAGCGCGATTCTGATTGGCTCTTAGATCTTAGTAAACATTGGAATCGGCCGAAACCAGGAAGCGGCGGCCGCCATTTTCTCTCTCGCACTGAGAGTGTGGATTAAAATACAAAGCACAAAAACATGTAAAGGGGCTGTTTGGACAGCTCCAAAACACCTAGCCATGTTGAGGGAGTCCCCAAAGATCCCCCAAGGCCAAAAACGGAATTTTTATTTTTTCGCTAATTTCGCCGATTACGCTTACGGTAAAAAAATATTAAAAAAAAAAAATGATCCACACTCTCCCCACCCCGTGTGCAAATGGCGCCCGAAGGGCACCATTTGAGCATGGCTTATAAGAGGTGTGAAAAATTTAAATATTACCTTTCAAAACGAAGTGCATCATATGTCCTCCATGTGCGCACGGTGCGCGAAGCGCATCGTGCGTACATGGCCCATCTTGCGTAACGTGGGCACGCGGTGCGCGTAGCGCACCGCGTGCCCACCGTACGTGCACGGCACTAACTGCGTAAAGTGGGCGCACGGTGCGCGAAGCGCACCGTGCGCGCACGGAACGAACTGCGTTAAGTGGGCGCGCACGCCACGAATGGCGTAAAGTAACTTAGCATTTAAAAAACCGTACAAATTCACTGAAAAAACCATAGGTTTCACACACGTTATAGTTAGGAATTAGCATTTAAAAAACCTTGCAAATTCACTGAAAAAACCATAGGTTTCACACATGTTATAGTTAGAGGAAATTTTACTGATAAAAAACCAATGAAATTCCCCCGTTATAGTTAGTGCAGGCAACTATAACTCACGCGACCGCAATCTTCTGCTGATGACATATGTGTCTTTATGAAAAAAAAATAATTGTAATATATGTATAGCTAAAAATTTATGGAAGAAGACATGGGCAAATAAGTGTCTAAATACAGTATTAGCATCAGCAGAGGATTGCGGTCGCGTGAGTTATAGTTGCCTGCACTAACTATAACGGGGGAATTTCATTGGTTTTTTATCAGTAAAATTTCCGCTAACTATAACATGTGTGAAACCTATGGTTTTTTCAGTGAATTTATATATATATATATGAGCCCCTCTCCATGTTTTCAAGATTTCCAGTACAACCAATTGGTTGGAGAGTTTGATAGCTGCGACTGTTGTTTAACAGCGGAGAGACATAATCTCTAACAAAATATAGATGGACCCATTCAAAACGTTCGGGTTCACAAAGGACCAATTTAATAAAATAATGGGTACCTCATTAAAGACTGGTAATAAAATTGTGGTAGTAACAGGAAACAATGACAAATGGGGGAAAGCCCTGAACCTGAAAAAGAAGCTAGTACGCACCGAATTACATGCAGAATTTCTTATTGAATATTTTAAATCAGGGGTAATACCCATTCGGTTACAGGTTAGGAACGAACCGGGGCTCTTTGTGGAGAATAAAACATTTTTAGAAGTTTGGATACATATTGTGAATAGGTGCAGTCGCGATTGGATTTTATTGATCATAGAAACAGCTCAGAAAATGATCATCCTTGAAAAACAGGAGATTGAGGAGATTGAAAGAGCCCTTATGGAAAATACAGCGTTAGAGGACGCAAAGAAACGATTAGATGATCTAAATCAAGAGGTTAATGGATATAAAGAATATCTTATAAATAAAAAAAACATTAAACTGAAGAAGGACATAAATACATTTAGTTTAGATTTAGTCTAGCCATATTCCACCAAGAATTATTTCCAGCAAACTAGAGAACAGAGGAGGGTGGAGATAATAAGAACAGAGACCTGTCTACTCGAGAGGAGGGAAGAAGGGAGTTACCTTCTCAGATACCTCAGGGACCAGCAGTGAAGATGAGGGACCATCTGGCACGGACCAAGGTGGACATGTACCTCATGGTAACCTCATGGTAACCACTGTGATTTTTTAGACCAGCGCCAGAGGTGAGGAACAAGGATAAATTATAATCCAAATCAGAATTAGGGCAGGGGGCAATACCAGTGGATTCAACCTCAAGAGTATCTAAAGACAAAGAACCAGAGATACTGGCGGTGATACACTCAGCAGCAATAACATTCGTATAATTAACATCTCTAAGAAGGAATTGACTAAAGAGGAAATTGAGGTTCTGGAGAGAGGCTTTACTTTTGCACCTATTTCTAATGTTAATAAGTTTTTACACGAAAAAGACTTAAAGGTTTTTTTTCGAAAGATTAGTCTCAATAGATTTTTGGAATATGGGGACTATGTAGCACCTGAAAATATCTCCGGATTAAAAGGAAAGTCTACTTTTACACCTGCAATCACACAGGTTTGCAAAAATGTTGAAATCTTTGATCATGTAGTTGAAACAAAGGTTAGAAAGATAATTAGAGAGGTATATCCTCACCCCAACAATATGTCTAAAAATCTGAGAATAGCAATGAAAACACTGAAAGAGGACATGAGTCTTACAATCAAGCCAGCAGATAAAGGAGGGGGAGTCGTTGTGTTCGATACTGAAAACTACGATAGGAGGATGTTATTACTCCTTGAAATCAGGGACCACTATACTACAGTGTCAAACTCAAAAATGGAGTCAGGTAGATAAGATACTTACTAAAGCAGATGACAACAATTGGATTTGTGAAGCTGAACATAATTTTTAAAAAATGACAATGGAATCATCCCAGCAATCTATGGGTTGCCAAAGATTCACAAAAATGTAAACAATCCACCTATGCAACCCAAAGTGAGCTGTATTGGTTCTTTTTCAGAACCGTTTAGCAAATACGCAGATACTTTTTTAAAACCATTAGTGTTAAAACAGAGGTCATATGTACGAGATTCAGCTCACGTTATTTCTATGATCGAGGGTACCACATTTAATGACATCAGGTAATGGCTAGTAACCCTCAACATAGAAGCTTTGTACACAAATATCCCCCAGGACGACACCATCAGAGTGATCAATGAGATTTTAACAGAAGACAATTTAAGAGGAGCAAATAAAGAGTTCATTTTAGAATACATGACTCTGGTCCTTAAGAACAATATGTTCTTATTTAAGGATGATTGAGGAGAGACACATCTTCAATGAGGCAGTGCCATTTTATGAGAATATTCGCTTGTGGCGCCTCTTCATTGATGACATCTTCTTCATTGGGAAGGAGATGAAGCCACTTTGTTACAATACCTGGAGTGGCTGAATCGGGGTGATCAAAATTTGAAGTTCACAGCTGAGTACAACAACAGCTCTGTGAACTTCCTTGACATCATTATAAAGAACACACAGGGGATTTTATCAGTAGAACTTTTTCCCAAACCTACTGATAAAAATACATGTTTGCATTACAGAAGTTACCATCCTCAAGCACAGAGAGATAACATCTCTTTTGAACAGTTCCTCCGACTACGGAGGAACTGTTCATCTCTAGATGACTTCTATAAACATTCAGAGAACTTAAAGAGTAAAATTTTGGATCGGGGATACCTCAAGAGATTGATAAAACATGCATTTAAACGCCGAGGTTTTATAATCGAGACAGTATGTTAGAGCAAAACTCTGTTGAGAGAAATCAAAAACAGAATAGTTCCACCAATAAAATTGTGTCAACCAGTTCTCTAACATAAGCAATAAGTTGAAAAATGTAGTGAACTCCAATTAGAGTATCTTGAATGAAGGCAATGAGATCAAAATCCCTAAACCACTCTGCGTTTAAAAAGAATGACAATATCCGCAAGAGTTTAGTAAACACGTATAGACCAATCCGCCCGTTGATCCAGAGTACCCTTCAAAAGAGTAGAGTCCTGGGCAACCATAAGTGTGGCACATGCTCGATCTGGGCCCACTGTTTGGTAGCAAACACAATAACCTATAATGGCTACAGTTTGATCTCTAAAGATCTTAACAATTGCAGGAGTTGCAACGATGTCTACCTAATACGCTGCCCCTGTGGACTAGCGTATGTGGGTGAGACAGGGAGGGAACTCAGATTGAGGATGTTAGAACATAGGTCAGCCTTGAAGATGAACAAACATAATGCACCCTTAGTGGAGCACTATAACGCACTCAACTACAAACATACCGAATTTGAGTGGTTTGTGATAGAAAAGATACTCACAAACAGAAGAGGGGGAAGTTCAGAAATAAAGAGGAAAAACCGTGAGCAATGGTACATCTCTATTTTAAACACAGTAGAACGAGGATTGAACACGAGAGAAGACTGGATGAAATTGGTCTTGTAGAATTAATCATGATAAGGTATGCATACTGGCGCAATAGCCCAATTTTAATCCTCTGGCAATCAATAGACTTTAGATATAACAGAATGATTTCTTAATATAATCATCATCTAAAAAATTATTAGAAACAGTGACCAAAAATGTTATAGAAAACAAATGAGTATGCTCAGAGAGGGCAATTTTGATATATAAAGACAGGATACCTTTATATTTGAACTAGATATAAATAGGACACTCCAAGATGGCGCACACGGTAGTAAGGTAGGACGCGATTATTTAGATATCTAATTAGTTGTTAGAAATAATGATCAAAATGTCTCTATTAATAAATGAGTATGTCCATAGAGATTCATTTTGATATATAGAGACAGGACACCTTTAGATTTTAACGAGGTGTAAATAAGACACTTCGCAATGGAGCCCTCGATAGTAAGGCAGGATGCGGTTCCTTTAGAAATGCCCAAAAGAAAATATTACAGATGACAAGGGTCGATATCGCGCGGCTGATTATTACCATTAGCATTTTTTTTTAAAACTGCTTAATTTAGAACGCACATAAGATTAATACAGTCACTAGGAAATACAATAGATTATAAGGGTTAACATCGTGCTCATCATTACAATTAAAGAATATTTTTAAACAGTGCGGATAACTTAAATATAGCCATATGTATTATAGTGCCTTAAAATAGTAATAATGAAGGGGCTGCTTGAATAACGCAAAAGGAATATTACACCTTTGTGTCACTCTAAGATTGGGGACCAGATACATGGTTCTATACGTCATCAAGACGCACCGAAACATACACGTGCGGGGAATTAGATTGGATAGATACCTTAAAAGCAGCCTGAACATTCCCCCGACTTTTGAAACAAATGGTATTTGACTATGAGCGCATATGATTAGGCCTGGGCGAAAATTTTGTTCCGTTCGCGGAAATTGCGATAATTTGACATTTTCGCATTCCGCGGAGAGTGCAAAAATGTCTAAATTTCCGCATTCCGCAGCTTGGCGATAATTTGTTTCTTGCTCGCACTGTAAAATATTACATTCTCGCGCGCGCGCGATCGCCTTACCTGAATCCCTGCGTTCGCCGACAAGTTTTCTTGATCCGGTCGCGTTCTCCATGAGATGTTGTATTGTTTTTAGCCATTTGCGCTGTCTCGCGACAGTTCGCGTCCGCAGTGACGTCATGCGTCGCGCGATCACGTCTTTCTTCTCGCGATCATGCACCGCGATCCAACTGAAAACAAGATGGCCGCGCCCGCGAGCAACCACATGGGTAAGTTAGCGAGCCGCAACCCTGCAGAAAATCTCACGAACATGCGGGAAAAAAACTTCCGCATCTTCGCGATATTTTCGCGTGTTTGCGATAATTTTTAACATTTTCGCGATAATTTGCGAAAGTGGATTTCGCAAATTCCGCCCACCCCTACATATGATGCTGTCAACAAGTTAACAAATAAGCAAGTAGTTTATCATTGCCGAATGTGGCTGTTTTAAAACTTTGAACGATTTAGTGGTATATGTGCTCCAATAGGGGTAAACCTTTGTATGTTTTGGAGACATTGGGTATATATAGCTTTTATACAGCGTATGTGCTGCTGTCAATAAGGTGGCAAAAAAAACAGTAGAAGAATTATGAACCAACAGGGCTTTTTGATTTAAAACCACGATAAGCTTAGTGTCATATGGTCTAAGGTTTAAATTTAAAAAAACTGGGGTTAAGATGCTATGTAGAGCCCACAAGTGGGAATTGGGGGGCGAGATAAATAGTTACAATTCCCGTGTGATGTCTTCTTATGCTTCACTATATTGTGTCTTACAGCCAAATAATTGTGCACCTCAGGCGTCAGGCTGAAAGAGTGACTTTTTGCTCTCTTTCCATCATTTACACATAAGGTGAAAGGACAGATAATTATGTTTAATGAATTGTTTGAGACACAGGAGAAATAGATCTCCTAAAAAGAGATGGGATAGATTAGGACATCTCGAATTATTAATAGCCAATTGTTTCTTACCTCTATACAGGAGGGGTGTTAACTTGAATTCAATGCAGATCAATTGCACCACCCCCTGCAGAAAAAACAGAAATAAGATATAAATCAAGGTATCTGTCCGAATTATTTGTAAAAAGATTAATGGATTTTACTCACATTAAGAGTCTATTGTCCATTGAATGAGTGTTTTATATTACTTATCTATATTTATAGTTTCCTGATCCACACCAAATTATCGAGGTGTGTATATTAATTGCACCACCCTTTGCAAAGGACAAAAACGGAAATAAAGGATAAATTGAGGTATCTGTCCAAATTAATGGGAAAAAAAGACTAATATATTCCATTTACAATAAGAGAACCGTGTACTAAATAAGTGTTCCCTTTTATTTATCTATGTTTATAGAGTCCTGTTCCATATTAAATTACTGAATTGTGCATATCCGAATTATTAAAGGAGCCACACCTTCCCAAGTGTTGTTGCACAGGTGAGTGTAATTACGTACTATGAAGATGTTTGACCATGAATGAATGGGTAATCTGTATGATAGGACAGTAGTGTTTGATAGAAAACAAGAATATGGTCTAAATTAGTTGATGTTGAACTAATGGGTCTCCCCTTTACGAAGCGCATTAAACATGAGTGTATTTATAGGATTATATACAAAATTATTTATGGATTGTTGATCTATAACAAAATGTACACATGCGGTGTAGCATTATTAGATATTTTAAATTTAGTTTGATTTCAAATGTATGAGGGTTATTGTGATTAATAAATAAAGTCTGTAAAGAAGAGAAAGATAGTTTCATCTTATAAATAAATGTTGAAGTTACAAATGGAACTAGAATGTACTAAAAAGATAGAAAAGCCCTATTAGATACATTAAGGAGAGTAATAAGATTGTTTTTTATCTTTATGTTTATCTTTCTATGATAGGTGAACTATAATTATATCAGTGAACAATGTGGCTGAGGGAAGAAAATTGTTAGCCCTGAGGAAGGTGGCTTTAATTATATATTCCCACCGAAATGCGTCAACGCAGAACATTTGGTTAAATTTGAAGAGAGTCAGCAACTACAAAAAAGACAGGGAAGCTTTTCCCCTGCGGGGTGCTGTCTATATAAGTTTTCAAATTAACAAGTTGTAAGACAAATTTCACTGTCCGTTAGTTCCCAGTCCAGAGAGGTTGCTCATTTATGAATTTGTGTCTATTTAACTACTTTGGTGTTTTTAACATTTTTATTTAAAAGTTTTTATATTGTTGAACTGTGATATGCAAATGTCCAAATGTTTATCATGATATGTAATTTTATTATATGTTAAAATAATAAATATGTATGTGATATGATCTATTAAATATGCACATGTGTATGTATATACTCTCATTGGAGTTGTTTTAATCTTATTTTGGGGGAGAATAGGGAAATATCATATGTTCAGTGGTATGACTGATGAGTGAAAGTTTAAGTGTTTATAAGGAATTCCAAAGGGAAGAATTTTGGTTTTGACTATTCAGTTAAACAGGACCTCTGTCCCTTTGGACTCTTTGAACCCCTCTCTTTGTTTTCAAGACTAAATACACTCCTACACAGACAGGCACAAGCAGACGTTCAGTTGTGTTTAGTGCATTCTGGAGTCAGCACTACAACATCTTCAGGCTTCTAGAAGCAGTACAAAACTTAGTCGTCCCGCTCAATGGAGGATTTATGTGTGTAGATGTTGGACTTGGCCCTTTTTGCAGGGTCATCCCTGAACTTTTTGCCTTCCTCCTAGCCTTTTTTCTAACAAGGTGTTGGTGGTTCTAGGACTCTGGGCACTTTAGCACTGCTGTCCAGTGTAAAGTGTATGTGCTCTCTGTGATAAATATGGTAAAGAGTGGTCTACACCTGTTTGGCATATTTAATTTACCTGTCAGTCCCTTGTAAAGTGGTATCTCATATACCCGGGCTAGTAAATTAAATGCTACTGGTGGGCTTGCAGCGCTGATTTCGCCACCCACCAAATTAGCCTTTCAAACCTGTCTCAGGCCTCTGCCGTTTCAGGGCCTGTGCGCGCAGTGTTACTGCCGCTGTGACATGGCACCTAAAGTGTGTGCCACGTCTGTGACCCCCTTTTACTACATGTCAGTCACCCATAATGTAGGCCCTAGCTAGCCCTATGGGCAGGATGTATTATAGGTAAAAGGTAGGACATGTACCTTAAGTGTGTGACATGTCCTGGTAGTGACAGACTGCCATTTTGGTTCTCACTGCTGTGAGGCTGCGCTACCATAGGAATGCATTAGGGATTCCCTGATAAGTGTTTCAGTGGTAATTCCTGAAATGAGAGGAGCAGCGTGGTCAAGTTTGGTATGGTTGGAATAGTAATAATAAATGCTGCACTATGGGTGCGCAGATTTATTATCACTATTTTAGAAATGCCACTTTTAGAAGTGGGAATTTCTGTGTGCTATGTGTCTGCCTGCCTAATGTGGATTGCATGTCTGGCTTTGGAGTGACAGGGGCTGGTAATGTGTGTGTGGCTCCAGGGAGTAGGGTGAGTCAGCGCTAGACTGAATAGGGGATCTGCATTTGAAGTAGTGGGAGGAGTAGTCCCCTGACCCTGAATAGGTCCGTGCCTGCCTGGGTGAATGCTGGCTCAGCCCTCCTGTGGTGTGTTTGATGACGAGCCCCCACCTGACAAAGGGGAAGAGGAGCCTTGTCAACAAAGTGCTCCAAAAAAAAACAGAACCAGCTCAGGCTGAATCCCCCAAGCCCTGTGCCAAGGGCAGACAAAGGAGAAATGGTGTATAAATATTGGGGCTGGGACCCCATTAAACTGTGGGGCTTTTGTGCTGTTCCTGTGCTGACGGGGGGAACGGCTGCTGCTAGGCTCCATGAGGAACCACCACGAGGGACTGCCTCCCTGCTGGAGGGCCCTGTGTGCTGGCCTGCCTGGGCCCAGCTTTCTCCCTGGAACTCTGGAGCCCTAGCGCCTCGGGAGCGCTATATTTCAGTTGCCAGGGGAAGGAAGGAGCTGGTGTCTGCAGCGCAAGGCTGCGGGGGAGTTCCAGCATGTGGATTCCCCCTGCGCTGCTTAGTGGAGCGGGAGCCCATCCCAGATTGATGCTCATCTGGCGGGAGCCCACCCAGCATTTGAGTTTATTTTATTGGCGGGAACCCACCTCGCATTTGTGGTCCAGCGGGAGCCCACCCTGAGTTTGTGGAGGCTCGAGGAGAAGCTGCCGCAGCGATCGTGCTGCGACCAGGAAGTCAGGCAAGTGACGCCTAACTGTGGGCGGGGCCAGCCACGGAGACCGGAAGTCTGTGTGCGCCTGAGCGGGACTACCGTGAGCTTGGGTGAGCCCCTCGGTGTTGGTCAGACCGATGAAGTCCGGAGGAGCCCCAGTGAAGGGGGGCCTCCACGAAGCCTTATGGGTGCCAGAAGTGGCATCAGAGGAGACCGGAGGAGTCTCTGAGCCGCCCGCATGAAGCAGAAGAATCCAGAGGAGGCAAGGAAAGAGCCCGGTGAGTGAGGCTTTGTTATGTTATGGTATGTTATAGGGTATTTCTTAGCGCACGGCTACTCCACAGAGTGTCCCGGCACTAGCCTGACCCCAGCACAGAGAACAAACCAAAGTAACTGCCACACTATTTTTGAAAAAGCCAGGCCTTCACGCCTTTTCGAAAGTTGAGAAGGTCGCGTACTTGCCGCAGCATAAGAGGGAGGCTATTCCATAATCTTGCTGCGATCACCTGAAAAGAGCGGCCGCCCTTATGAGAGAGGATTCCGAGAGAGGAGAAATTTGGGCACAATTGTTAGTTGTTGGAAAGATGAGCGCAGTGTTCTGGAGGGTTTATAGAGTTGAATTTTGTTCCTAAGGTATGGGGCTCCGATTTTATTCATAGCCTTAAAAGTTAAGACCAGAGATTTAAAACAGATCCTCTGCCTTACTGGAAGCCAATGCAAGGTGCTCAAATAAGAGGACATATGGTCTCTAGGACCCACTGTCAGGACTGCCCTAGCCGCTGCATTTTGAACCACCTGCAAACGGTTTAATGGCTAGTTCGGGAGGCCCAGATACAGCACATTTACATAGTCTAGTCTGGACATGATCAGAGCCTGGACCACAGTTTTCCTGTGTGCAATTGGGAGGAGGGGGAGAAAATTACTCATTGTTTTTAGCAGTCCGAAACACGTGCCTGCCGTGGATTGAACCTGGGTCTTCATGGTCATATCCGAATCAATTTTTATTCCTAAATTTTTCACCGTAAGGGCAGGCTTCTCAGGAGGTGAGCGATTTTTTGGCCACCATTGACGCCATTCATTGTCCAGGGTGTGTCCAAAAAAGATAATTTCTGATTTGTCCAAGTTACAGAGTAACTGGTTTTGGTTAAACCAGTTAAACACCTCGGTCAGACAGATGTTGATTTTATTACCATCTATCACCTCCTCCTTGCCACATGTGAAGAGCAATTGTGTATCGTCAGCATAGGATATCATTTTTGCCCCATATTTTTCGGCAAGAGAACCTAGAGGGGCCATGTATATATTAAAAAGGGTAGGGCTCAGCACCGAATCCTGTGGGACCCCTACATTTAAAGCTTGAATGGAACTAGAGAAGGGCGGGGCCCACACTGTTTGCTGACGATTTTCTAGGAAGGAGGTAAACCATCCAAGAACCGTGCCCCCTATGTTACTCTCCCTCAATCTCAGAAGGAGCCGATCATGGGGCACAGTATCGAACGCCGCTGATAAATCCAGTAATATCAGTACCGCCTTTCCTCTGGTGTCAAGTGAATTTTTAATAGTTTCTACAATTTCTAGTAGGGCAGTTTCTGTACTAAAATTCGCTCTGAATGCCGATTGACTCGGATGGAGTGTCTGATTTCCTTTAATAAAATCAGTCATGGTTGTATTCACATACTTCTCCACCACCTTTGAAAAAAACGGTAGGAGAGATATGGGCCGATAGTTACTAACTACCAGTGGATCCGCTGATGGCTTTTTTAGAAGAGGGAGAATTTTCCCATGCTTCCATATAGCGGGCAGCCTTCCCTCTGATAGAGAAAGATTGAGTATTCTGTTTACCGCAGGGTTTATTGCTTCAGCAATTGTAGCCAATATTTTTGCCGGAACAGGATCAGATGGTGATCTGGATTTTAAAGCTGTCATGATCTTAAGGGAGATCTCCTTAGGCATAGGTACGAACTCCATTAGAGTGTTCCTGCTGGGAAGATTTATAGGAGAAGGGCTAAGCATGGTGCTAGTCGCATTCTGACCGAGACTCCCAAAAGAGTTTTGAATTTTTTTTAATTTTATTATAAAAATATAGGGCAATTTCATCTGTCCAAGTGGCCATAGGGGGAAAAGGGCTCTTTGAGGCTGGAGGGACAGTAAAGTCTTTGACGATCTTAAACAATTCTTTCGCACAGTTATCTGCTTGTTCGATTTTCCTGGCCAGGAATTGTTTCTTTTTGTCGCGGACCTTTGCATAATGTACCTTCAAAGCTGTTTTATATGTTATTTTTTCAGCCGGGTCAAAGTTCTTTCTCCAATGCCGTTCTAGAATCTTACAGGCACTTTTACTCTTTCTAAGAGACTCATTAAACCATGGTGCCGAATTTCGGCCTTGTTTGGCTTCTCGAGTTTTAATAGGGGCTAGCTGCATGCTACACTCATGTAGCCAATTTTCCAAAGAGTGCACATCATGCTCCAAATTGTTATTAACAACTAGGGGAAATTGATTGAACATATATGTAATGGCTTCAGGTGTTACTTGATTAAAAGATCTAAAGGTTTCTGGCCGGAAGTTATAACAGATTACCGGCTTGGTTGGCGTCTTATTTATTATAAAATTAACCAGAAAATGGTCCGACCAAACAATACGCTCGGGGACAGTTACTTCCAACTCCATTGTAGAGAAGATCTGGTCTAAAATATGTCCTTTTTCATGTGTAGGAAGTGTGACATAGGGAGCCAACTTAAAAATGTTGAATAATTCATAAAGTTTGATTGTGTCTACGTCCATTTCTTGATCAAAATGAATGTTGAAGTCTCCTAATATCAAACATTGTCCAAATTTGGCCATGATTGGTGTGATGGCAAGGCCTATTGGTTCCAAGAACCTTTCGACCGGCCCGGGTGGGCGGTAGAGCAAGACCCCAGCAATAGTTTGGTGGGGGGAAACTGTTAAACAAAAACCCAGACCCTCAGCTCCTTCTGGTTCTGTTAGTGATATCTGTTGACAGACCAGTGGATGTTTGTAAATGATCGCAAACCCCCCTCCTCTGCCCTCCTCTCTGTCCTTCCTGAGTATCCTATAGTCAAGAGGGAGAGCACCGGCAATGGTAGGGTTTGATCCTTCGTTTAGCCATGTTTCAGTAAGAAACATTACATCAGGCTGAGTCTCCGAAAGGAGATCATACAGCTGGAGTTCATGCTTCTTCATAGACCTTGTGTTTAGCAGAATAGCTTTCAATTTTCCTTTCATTCGTCTGGCCTCAGTTCGCTCCCCGGCAGACTCCTTCCTAGATTGGTATTCACTGCCATTTGACTGATGTCGAAAATTCCTTCTGCACACCATTTCACTGGAGTCAACCGCTAAGGAGTGGCGGGGACATTGAAATACGTCCCTATCCAGCCTCAACAGTTGGCACCTGCTATAAACTAACACATGGTGGCAATTCACAAAGTTCCCTAGATGTAAATTGACATCTTTTCTGGCGCTGGCCGCTTACGGGTCGTGGACGGGCGCAGACGGGCTTGCCTTGGGAGCGCCTTCGACGCGTCTGCTGCGCGCTCACGCAGCGTCCCTCTTTATGCGTGCCAGCTTATGAGACACTAGACCGCACCCTGCTCCAAACCTTGTGTGGCGTTTCTTTTGTAGCGTGCCTAGTGTGTTGCTGCTGTGTGTGTGTGTTGGTAAAACGCTTTACACATTGCCTCTGGGATAAGCCTGACTGCTCGTGCCAAGCTACCAAGGGGGTGAGCAGGGGTTATCTTCAGCTATAACTCACTTGCCCTGATTAGAGTGGTGGTTTCTGCCTGGCTTTGGCGCATGCCCTAGCCAACCAGAAATCCCTTTTTCTAACAGCAGATAAACAGACTTGCAGCATGAGGAACCAGATTTTGTTAAGGTAGATTGTGGTTTCGCTCTTCTAAACAAGCAAATGCCACTTGTTTCGTTTGCTTCATACGTCATGTGCCTGCAATTTAGCATATACTTATTATTTTGAGTGCAGTTTATTTATTTTTTTACAATTTGGGCTTGATAGAGCTTTATACATATTCAGGAATTAAGCTATCTTTGAACTACCCAGGATAATGTGCTGCATGACTAAACACTTATAAGGTCCCAAAGGCGAGACCTATTGGCTATGACAATGCTTGTTTAATTTCTTCGTCTGCACCTTATGCATGGGGATTTAATGCATTCTGCGAAAAGTCTTTTGATAAGAAGGCGATGCCAATTCATGGTGTTCACCTCCTGTGCTATTAACAGCTCCTCTGTCACACTTGCATCTAAACTCCCTGATCGATGAGCAAAAACTCCCATCATCGTGCCATGTAGAGACGGTATGTAGAAGCTTCATAATTGTGTCATATAGAGATTGTACATGGAAGTTTAATCAAACCAACCCCCAGGCACAGTTTATTTTGCACGTGTTTGCAACGTAATACCCATGAAATCTATTTGTTTAAAAAGAATCCCAAATAATAGCATAAGAATAACATTATATTGCTCGGATACAATGTGATTTATGACCTTTTTAAAATCTCACATAGAAAGTATTCCGGATCTGCTTCCTTCTGTTGGTGTGAAAATCTCACCTAATGTGGTATTTTTAAACCGTGTTCCTGTTACCTGTATATATTTTCATGATATTTATAATGCTTCTGAAAATGCTATTTCTAGGTTCTTGTAAGGTCCCAAAGTTTCCTATTCACCTAATTGTTATTTTTTTAATTTTAATTGACCAGGATGCCAAACACTTTTCATTGTGGTGTGCTGATCAACAGGGCCGGCTTTAGCGCTGGTGGGTGCCTTGGCATCGCAAAAGGACTACTTTCTCCACGGATTCCCTCACTCCCACCCTCTAACAAAGCCCCTCATCTCTCCCTAGTCCTTCTTGCATATACAATTTATTTGTCTTATAGTGCGATTCGTAAAGTTCTCTGACACCCTACATTGATTTATTACACATGAATAATATATGTGTAAATCAGTCTATAGGAAATTTTACATAAGACAATGAGAATTAAAAGGTGTAGGAATCACAGGTCATCCATACAAGTAGGCAGTATTTTTTAAGAATATTTGGTCTGGAGAAGCACAAATGTGGGATTTTTAACATATCACAGTGGTTTGGGTTGGATTTACTAACAAGAATGTATTATACCGAAACAAATCCTTTTTTAGCAACATTAGAATAATAAAAGACTGGGGCAAAAATTTCATAGGCCATTGTGCTATATTAGGATTGTAATTTATGAACTGCAAGCAACAAAAGGATCTCTGCTACAAAAGCAGTAACCCATGAGCTAACCACATAAAATGCCATTCTGAAATCTGCATGGTACATGTTCATCTTAACCTCTGTGCTACTTTATGATGAGTCAAAACTGCCACTAGACAAAACTCGATCTCTCTGCAGCAGGAACATTTATCACCAGTTATCTTGACATTTTGTTGTTGCCTGAAAAGTACTGGACCTACAAGGAACTCTGCAAAAGGTGCTTTTAAATTCACAAGTTATTTCGAAACACAGCGGTCCACCCCAGGTGCAGCACACTGCCTTAAAGCCAGCCCTGCCAATCAATTCACCAAGCATCATATTCCAACAAGAGTAACTTTTCCGGAAATCAACAAAGAAAAAAATAACTCAATTGTGACACGTGGAAACAAATCGAAGAGCAGTCCTATTGCAACAGTATAGTTTATACTAATTTTATTCTCAGTAACACCTGTTGACAAATGTTGTTTTAAAGAGTTGAAGGAGCATAAACGCTTTGAACCCCAAAATATGGCCTATTATACTACTCTTCCTACACTTTTGCAGTCCTGAAGGGATGAACAGTGACATTTTTGAGTATCTGATTACCAGGGCAACAATGCAAATTTATGTACAGCATTTGACTCAGCATCTTACAACCAGAACAGATGCTTAACAAAAATACCATGGGTGGCAGAAGTGACATAACATGCACTTTCACCCAAATGGCATCAGAGGAAGATCATATAACCTTTGACCCGATGATGTCCCAGCAAGTGATGTCTTATGATGACATAATGATTACAGGATCAATAAAAAACGCATGAGTAATTAAAGCAGGCTAAGATTTCTTTTAATCACCAAATCTATTTTAACTAAAGTGCTACCAAGATAGGCTAGGGGCATAGTCATCACATACCAATGGACAACCATCATATGCAATTACAAGCTAAAACTTTCCAGAGTTGGACTGGTCCTCTTTGGAGGGTCAACCCTAAACTTTTTGCCTTCATGCTTCCTGTTTTCTGAATTTGTTTTTGTTTTCTTTAGGACTCTGTGTATCTACCACTACTAACCAGTAAAGGCTAAAGGCTCTTTCTCTCTCCCTAAAGCATGGTAAAATGTGGCCTACACAAGATTGGTGGTATTACCAGAAATTAGTGTGCCCAAGGCCTGTAAATGAAATGCTAGTAGTGGGCCTATAGCATTCACTGTGACACCCACTAAAGTGGCTTTGCAAAACATGTCTCAGGCCTGCCACTGCAGTATGTAGTGTGGTTAAAACTGTCATGTGGACCTGGCAAAATACACCTTCTGCCACGCCTAACACCTTCCTTTTTAATACATATAAGTCCGCCTAAAGTATGTCTGAAAAGCCCCTAGGGCAGGATGCATGGTATCTAAAAAGTAGGACATGTGGGTTTCTGTTTTACATGTCCTGGTAGTGGAATACTCAGAAAGTCATTTTTTACTATTGCAAAGCATAACTCTCCCCTCGGATACTATTTGGTTACCTCATTAGATTTAACAGGTGATAACTCAAAGTTGTGAACAGATAGAAATATACTATTTACACTCGGATGAATTGTCATTTAAAACCCTCTTCAATGGTAAAGTCTGATTTTAAGTCACAATTCTAATAATATCACTTTTAGAAAGTTGCTGTTTTTGTGTACTAAACATTTGTGCCTTCTGCCAGTATCCTGGGTCACATGACTGGGAATGGCTTTGCTGTTGGGGATATGTATATGCATTCCAAAAAATTACACCAAAGAGTATTATGTGTGGACAGGATGGGCCATCCCACAAGGATGGTTGGGGGAAGTTGGGGGTAATATAGGCAAACCCCCAACTTCAAATGCTGGCACTAAGTACAATTATAACATTGAAATGTTGAGCACTCCATTGAGGACGATGGAGTAGCTCCAGGCTGGTAAAAGCCCAGAGCTCCAGCATTCCAATGTTGCGTTTCACGGCAACAGATGTTAGAAAGGGCGTCACGGAGCCCAAGGGTATTACATCCCCTTTGAGCTCCATGAAGCCTTTGTTTTACTAATTAGAGCATTCTGCCCTGATGGGGAGGAATGTTCTAATAGCCTTATAGCCCGCAATAGCTAGGCTACATCGGTCATTAAACACCCGCTCCCTTGTTAAAGGCCCTCGCCTACGGCTCGGCCTTTAATGCTGGAGGTGGCCTTTAATGGCTAGTATAGTCAGAAATGGCAGGCTAAATGGATATAATATTGGACCTCCTGAACCACTCATCAGATCACATCTGGACCTGTGGAAGATTCAGTGGAAGGACTGCTCGGCTGCTGGAAGGAGTACCCTGCTGCTCTGTTGACTGGGGAAAACTATATTTGCTCTTTGAACCCAAGACCATCAGTGTGACTCCAAGGCCTAGCTGACTGGATTCCTATGTGTGCTCCAGGGACATAACAAGCTCCAGAAACCTGTCCCTCATCTGCCCAGCTGGCCAGACCCAACTGAACCTGCCTGTGGCCTGAGGTTGGTCTCTGCTGGAGTGAGTCCTGACTCCCAAGAGCAGCCCCACAGGTCCTGGACCCTTGGCTGGCATCAGAGTGGACTCCTCATTGTCCAGCTGAGGAATCCCTTGAAACCGATGCAACCGAAGCAACTCGACCCAGGACCGTGCATTGCCGTACCTCGTAGCTCCTGATCTGCGGCTTCATCAGAGCAAACACATTGTGACGCAACGCAGGAACTCGCATCTCTGCCCCAGGTACAAACAGGTACACCTTCCACTGGGCGGAACTTGGTCCGGTACCTGCCCCTGCGATTGGCCTGAACATGTGACTGTCTCTCTCCAGTGACACCAGATAATCACAGTTGACACTTTGTGTTTTTTGGCACTACTTTTATTTAAAAGTTTGAAATAGAATAGCTTATCGCCGGTTCTATAAATTTGGATTTTGTTCATTTTGTTGTCATTTTCTTGATTCAATTCTACTCTATTCTTCTACAGTAGTGTGAGATTTTTCTTGTTTGTTGTTTTCTCTTTATTACTGTTTGTGCACTGCATAAATAGTTTGCACATTGCCTCTAAATTAAGCCTGACTGCTTTGTGCCAAGCTACCATGGATTAGACACAGGTTAATTTAGTGACTTTTGTGGTTCACCCTGACAAGGATTGTTTTTATTATTTGAGTGGGGCGTCCACCCCTCTCAACTAGTAACAATATTTCTTATGCCCAGGTACTCCGGCTATTAATTTCAATATGCTCTTTTGCATGTAGTGCTTTTACAACTACTGTATATAATGTAGCATCTATTTAAACAATACAAATAAGGGAAGTTTCCAATTCAGAGGTATCACAAGCTGCATAAAGCTCTTACAGCCCCTAATTTAATGATGAAAGTTCAGACCAGAGCATTAAAAAGAACACACTCAGCTTCCACTTTCCAGTGTGAACATCCATAAGTGCAGCTCCAACCTCCAATGTTCAGTGCAACTTCCATATGTGCAATCAGTACTAAAGTGCCACCTACCATTTTCAACAGAGACTCTAATACATATGCACCCTACTTATGCCAATCCCCAACATCCAATACCATGTCTTCACTGAGTGCCCTGCTGGTTGATTTTCTTCACTCTACCATAGTGTGAAATAGCAGTAGCATACCGAAACACCATCGTTAGCATAGAAATATCTTTTTGGATTCCCTCCATCCAATTTATACATGAATCACTCAAATTATTCAAACGTTTTCCTGGATGAAAGATGAGTGAACTAACATTTACAACTTCAGTGTCATCTTAGAATATCACCATGTCATCATGTCAGGGAGTTAAGAGGCCACCATGGCAAAATTACTTTAGAAAAAATCATCTCAACTTTACAGAAGTTCAAGCACATTGACTCACCTGTGTTTGTCATCATCACCTCCGCTCTCACCTTCTGGCATTTAATTCTAGTATCTCCACTCCTTTAGTACCCACTAGCATGAAATAACAACTGAATATGTCAATATCTCCAGTTCCCTGTGTCTAGAAGGACCTCTATGCTAATCCTGCATAGGACAAAGGTCACACATGTACAGAGATAGCACCAAAGCCACACCATAAAATGAATCTCCATCAGGTTTAGATTTTTTTCCAAACATTCCCCAATATTGGAGGGAAAGAAAGTATAGCCCATTCCAGACGCTAATGTGATGAAGCCAGAAACACACAATTGTGTTCATTGAGGGACGGAATCAAAACCACGATCTATGTAGGTATTGGACTCCCCCTTCCCCCCCTTTTCTGTATTTTGGGCATTTTATGTTCAGTTTCTGGGACTCATTACTCTTATCATCTGATTACTCTCTTTTCAGAAGCCTTTACTTAAATGACAGAGGTATTTGTCTAACTATTCTGACAAGTTAATCACAATCTGGGCCTCTTAGGGTGCACACTTGCTTTTCATGCATATGTATGACACTTCCTATCCACACTGATGCATGGCAGGCTCCTTAGCAATGAAATTCGCACCATTCTGATCGGTCACATAATTCTTTCAGTTGCCTTAATCACCCCCGCTTCTTAACTTGGTTTTCTCTCTCACATATATTTTTATAATCTCAGTCCATTCCTAATCTACGATCGTCACTTGTCACGTGTGGACACTTTTTTTCCTTGTTTTATTCTCCATCTCTACTCAGTGCTACTTAGTCCCTTTTAAGACGTTGCATATCTATATTTCTTCATATTCTCTTTCTTTGCATGTTGGCCTCTCAGACGTTTTGTGCTTGACTAATGTTGTCCGGATGTTGTAAGGGGATACATTGATGTGTTTGTACATTACAGCCTTGAAAAAGTCGCGGGATATTACCCTTTTGCAACGAAACACGTGTCGGCTGCCACTGTTTTAAGAGGTCTTTCAGCCTGGAGACACAAAGGAAATAAAGAACAAGAAATATTACCTGCATTCAAGATACTCTGTACTTATTTCTGTACTCTGATTTCTTATCTGAAAAGTTATTGTTTGGACGAGTGCTGGGGATTTGTAAACATTTTTTGAATGTTTTTGTTGGCCTTGGTCACAGAGATTGAATTCTGAGGAGGCTAATGGTTCTCCCCACCCTGCGAGCACCGTCACCCAGATATAGCTATCCTAACTAATTAATAAGTGATATTCTTCTTATTGGCGCCCACAAACCTACTAATATACCACTGTAGCTAGTCCTTAATTGTTCATTGAGGAAGCCAGGATTAGAATCTAGTACTGCACCAGCACTTCCATACACTCTGGCACAAACGCTTAGAAATATCCGGTTCCACGACCTGATCAGACCTAGAAACAATGCCCAGTGATTTCAGTCCTCTGGTTCCCATCAGAATCATTAAATGATGATTTAAATCCAGCAGCACAAAAGTAATGTGGATAGCCCATTCACTGTGCCCATCCACTGTGCCACCTGTCAGGCATGGGTTCCCACATTCTACACCACATCTTTTCCAAAAACATCCACAATCGCCAGGTCATGGTCGCAGAACAGTCACCTTCAACCAACCTGCTTGACTTGTCTCTGTGATAATGTTCAGGACCACCTATTCCTCTTGTTCCCTATTTACGACAAAATAAATGCTGTCAAGATGGCTGAGTGAATGATAATTTTGCCACTGCCTTCCGCAGTAATTAGGTTACAAATTCAGGTGCCAGGCCAACTAAGCCTTCTATTCATTGCAGTAGGTAAAATGAGTACCATTACATTAGTAAATAGAAACACACAATATTTATACTTCCTAGAAAAAAGAGGCTGCATGCAGCACTCTATAAAAAACCTTACTAAAAACACCCTATAAGGCCAGCAACTTGCGCCAATGGCCTACCCTTCCTGGATGGGCGTCGACCAGGCCTGACACTCAAAACACCTACTCATACTTCCCTTTTATGGGTGCCAATGCGATAATCTGTATGTCTCAGTCTTTCTGTGTCTGTTTTAATTTTACTCCAACTCTCTGCTCAGGGGCAACTCAGAATTTGGGGTAATCAAGGAGACAATATCTAGTGTGTGCTTGAGGAGGCATGTCAGGGGTATAGGAAAGAGGAAGAGCACACTGCCCCAAGATAAAACAACACCAGGACCACGACTGCTCAGTGCCATAATAATGGCGCACACAGTAACAAATGAAGATACATCACCATAACAACACAACAGCTCTTTTAAACACTGAAATACATGTTAGCTAACATTATTTGCAGCAGGTCCACGACTTTTGAATATACTATCTATGCTCCCAGCACACCCCAACCCTTCTCTCGCGGAGCCTTCACAGCACAGTCAGCTCCCTGTTGCTTTCTGTCACGGACTGAGACAGAAACGATGCCGCAGCAGCACCACCAAGCATATTGCGACCTCACACCACCGTACCACTGCTAGGGATCACAGATTCCTGGAGGTTGTGGCGGTCCCAAAACGGTCCAACTGCCGTTCTACTAATATGGTGGTCAAACCACTGCTGCAGCAGTCCCTGACCGCCACCCTCAGTTTCTTTTGTGTATCTCAAAGCTGCTGAAGGGCTGGGAGAAGAGTAAGGTGTGGTAATTACAAAAAATTCTGAGCAGGACCTTAGGGATTGATCCTGCATTACATTTTGAGGTCATGTCCAAACTGTGGAGTGCCTCTTTTGCCCTTTAGCTAAATAGTTTTGAGAGACTACATCAACCTTGTTGTGTCACCAACAGTGAAACGAGGTGAAGCCGGTTCCTGCACCCCTAGCGTTTTGCTGAAAATGCGTTCAAGGTGTGTATATGTAGATAGTAAATTGAAAGAGCAGATTTTTTCAAGGAACCATCACCACCGCATGCAAGCAGCACGCTGAGCTGCCCCTACCCCCACCGCACCTATCCCCCAATCTCCACTTGACGAGCAGCGCAACATTTGTCTCTCTCTCCAGTGGATCCGGTTTCCCTTCAAAGCCAGTCTGGGTCAATAGGAAGCCGAAAATGGAGCCTCGAATCGACGCCGGTGATCATTGTTACCACGTCGCGCGCGCGGCAGATCACTGGCGGCTGGCACGAGCGTCCAGCGAGCCCTGGATGGAGCTGTCTGGGCGACTCCAGCACATTTATTTCTGTGGCAAGTGGCATTTAATATTCGACGTGAAATAAACAAAATCCTGTTCGGCGTTCAAGTAGAGGAGCGTATCATTGGCAACAAAACCAATATTACAATTATACGGAAGACAAAGCCAGCTGTGTAAAGGTTAGCCCGAGAGAGGAATACATATTTGAGTTACACTAATGTATAAATAATGGAGCGAGAGCTCCAAAATAGACTCTGCTGGAGCCTCGGCTGATTATTTATGGCCGAGGAGGAAAGTGATCAACTGTAAGGTTATTTTGTAATGCTAAATAAAAATGCAATTTCATTCTGGGGCGTCTGCGTGGCGACTGCAGTTTTAAAAGCTCAAGACTTGTCAATGATTTGTCGATGGCGACCATGCAAATGTTTTATAAGCAGGACCCGCCAGCGAGGCAGAAGAAGAGACTTGTACATCCACCTTTCACATCATCTGATTTATTACAGTCCCCTTTCCTACATTCGCTTGATGTTTAATGTCTGAAAGAGGAATAGGACAGATGCACAAGCTCCTCTTGCCAGGACAAATTTAAAAAAATCCACTCATCTCATTTGAGAGTTTCTTTCCCAGGGGAGTCGAGTGTTGAGCATTCATCATTTCCAGACCCCCCTACTCCCCCAAATCATTCGGAGGGAGGCCCTGTAACATGGAGTGTTATGTTTTTAAACTACGTTGTTTCTGATGTGCGATTTTTAAGTAATGAAGTTCATCAGTATCAAGTGTTACAGCAAGGTTGGTGAGAATCGGAGCACACGAGTAAGATTCCGACTTGAAGAGTGCCTCCCTTCGCCCTATCCCCCTCTCACCTCAAGTGTGAATGTGAAATTCTCAGATTCCTTCAGGAATATACTGGCGAGGACCCTCTGATGGGCTGCTGTCAGGATTACAGTGTGGAAGCCATTTCACGTTTCACGGCTTTTGATAAAACAGCCAGGGCTCCAGCTCCAAGTTACAATAACGCACTTAAATAGGGCTTTAAATGGGCAGGTACTCTCCGGTATGGAGTACCATCACTTTTTAGGACTCACCTGGCTATCGCGTAAGCGATTGCTCAGCGAGACTTATGTAGGGGCTTCAGAAAATGCTCACAAAGGCTTCCCAGGCGAATCGGGTGGCGGTTACGCGCACAACCATGCGCATTCCATTTGCCACCAGCTACTTCCTGCGTGTGCGCCGCATCACGCATTCAGAGAGATTTAGTAAGGGGCACAAGACCTTAGAAATGCGGTTTATGGCCAGTGCATGTGAGGCATTCAAGCGCGAAGCTGGCATCTGGCATCGGACTTGAAAGCAGCAGACTGCTTTCGCCAGCGCGCGCTCGGCCTCACTTCCTGCATCCCCTCTTACAACAATTAACTTTCGTTATAACTCACACGCCATATGCTCGTTCCCTCCCACCCTTCCTTTGATGTTTGCTTTTTTTGTTGTTTACAAACCACGCCACACACTGCTGCACGCCACACACTGCTGCACGCCACACACTGCTGCACGCCACACACTGCTGCACACCGCACACTACCGCACACCACACACTGCTGCGCACACTGCTGCATTACACACTGCTGCATTACACACTGCTGCATTACACACTGCTGCACGCCGCACACTGCTACACGAAACACTGCTGCACGCCTCACACTGCTGCACGCCTCACACTGCTGCACGCCACACACTGCTGCATGCCTCACACTGCTACACGCCACACACTGCTGCACGCCGCACACTGCTGCATGCCGCAAACTGCTGTACGCCGCACACTGCTACACGCCACACACTGCTGCACTCCACACACTGCTGCACACCACACACTGCTGCATGCCACTGCACGCCACACACTGCTGCATGCCACACACTGCTGCACGCCACACACTGCTGCACGCCGCGCACTGCTGCACGCCGCACACTGCTGCACACCGCACACTTCTACACGAAACACTGCTACACGAAACACTGCTGCACACCACACACTGCTGCACGCCACACACTGCTGCACGCCACACACTGCTGCACGCCACACACAGCTGCACGCCGCACAATGCTACACAAAACACTGCTGCACGGCACACACTGCTGCACGGCACGCACTGCTGCACGCCACACACTGCTGCACACTGCTGCATTACTCACTGCTGCATGCTGCATGACACTGCTGCACGCAGCACACTGCTGCACGCTGCACATTGCTGCACGCCGCACACTGCTGCACGCCGCACACTGCTGCATGCCGCTGCACGCCACACAGTGCTGCATGCCTCACACTGCTACATGAAACACTGCTGCACGCCACACACTGCTGCACGCTGCACACTGCTGCATGCCACACACTGCTGCATGCCTCACACTGCTACACGAAACACTGCTGCACGCCTCACACTGCTGCACGCCACACACTGCTGCATGCCACACACTGCTGCACGCCTCACACTGCTGCACGCCGCACACTGCTGCACGCCTCACACTGCTGCACGCCTCACACTGCTGCACGCCGCACACTGCTGCACGCCGCACACTGCTACACGCCACACACTGCTGCATGCCACACACTGCTGCATGCCGCTGCATGCCACACACTGCTGCACGCCACACACTGCTACACGAAACACTGCTGCACGCCTCACACTGCTGCACACCTCACACTGCTGCACGCCACACACTGCTGCACGCCACACACTGCTGCATGCCACACACTGCTGCACGCCTCACACTGCTGCACACCTCACACTGCTGCACACCACACACTGCAGCAGCCTCACACTGCTGCACGCCGCACACTGCTGCACACCTCACACTGCTGCACGCCGCACACTGCTGCACGCTGCACACTGCTGCATACCACACACTGCTGCACGCCACACACTGCTGCACGCCACACACTGCTGCATGCCTCACACTGCTGCACGCCGCACACTGCTGCACGCCGCACACTGCTGCACACCGCACACTGCTGCACACCGCACACTGCTGCACGCTGCACACTGCTACACGCTAATCACTGCTGCACGCCACACACTGCTGCACGCCACACACTGCTGCATGCCTCACACTGCTGCACGCCACACACTGCTGCACGCCACACACTGCTGCACACCACACACTGCTGCATGCCTCACACTGCTGCACGCCTCACACTGCTGCACGCCTCACACTGCTGCACGCCGCACACTGCTGCATGCCGCACACTTCTGCACACCGCACACTGCTGCACGCCGCACACTGCTACACGCCACACACTGCTGCACGCCACACACTGCTGCACCCCACACACTGCTGCATGCCGCTGCACGCCACACACTGCTGCACGCCACACACTGCTGCACGCCACACACTGTTGCACGCAGCACACTGCTGCACACCGCACACTGCTGCATGCCGCACACTGCTGCACGCCACACACTGCTGCACGCCGCACACTGCTGCACGCCGCACACTGCTGCACGCCGCACACTGTTGCACGCCGCACACTGCTATACGAAACACTGCTGCACGCAGCACACTTCTGCACGCAGCACACTGCTGCACGCTGCGCACTGCTGCATGCCGCTGCATGCCACACAGTGCTGCATGCCTCACACTGCTACACGAAACACTGCTGCACGCCACACACTGCTGCACACCGCACACTGCTGCATGCCACACACTGCTGCACGCCACACACTGCTGCCCGCCACACACTGCTGCACGCCTCACACTGCTGCATGCCTCACACTGCTGCACGCCACACACTGCTGCACGCCACACACTGCTGCACGCCTCACACTGCTGCACGCCTCACACTGCTGCACGCCGCACACTGCTGCACGCCACACACTGCTGCACGCCACACACTGCTGCATGCCGCTGCACGCCACACACTGCTGCATGCCGCTGCATGCCACACACTGCTGCACGCCGCACACTGCTGCACGCTGCACACTGGTACACGCCACACACTGCTGCACGCCACACACTGAGGTGGGGTATGATGTGTGTTTTGCAGGGTATGTTGAGGATGAGTCCAGCGGCAGCATTCTGGGTGATCTGGACTATTGGCAAGAGTTGATTCGAGATACCGACATGGAGTTTGTTGCCGTAGTCTACTCTGCTAGTTATGAGTGCTTGGGTAACCGTGATTCGGGTGTTGGTGGGGAGCCAGCAGAACATCTTGTGGAGCATGTGTAGGATGAAGAAGAATTAGGAGACATTCACTTGGTTGGCAATCGTAAGTCTATTGTCCACGATGATTCAGAGGTTCTTGGTGTGGTTGGTGAGGGTAGGTGTAGATTCCAGGTCTGTTGGCCACCAGGAGGAGTCCCATGGGAAGGTCTTATTTCTTTTCTTTGTTAAATAATTTTTATTTAAGAAAAAGAACACAGAAATACAAATATAATATTGCGTTCAGAAGAGTAAATATACATAAAAAATTATACAATAATACAATCTATAAAAATAAGATAAAAAATATGAAATCAGAAGATTGCATATACATGCAATAATACACCTAAGAACAATTGTAGAACTGAACTTTATAGTAAAATACTGTGTTCCAATAAAAATAGGTAAGATAATAATAAAATTAGTGAGTTATATTATAAAAAGAAGAAAGAGGGGGAGAAATATGAAAGAGAAAGATATAGTAAAGAAAGGTAGTAAAGAAAAGAAAAGAAAAGGAAAAGAAGAAACTAAAAATAAGAGAGGAGATTATAAGGAAGATGAGTGTGAAGACAGATAAGTAGTAAACGGTAGCCATAGTAGATCAGATTTAATCTTTAGATGGATAGATGAATGGGATACCGAAGCAATTCTATGTTAATCACATATTAAATTCCACTAGGCGAAAAAGGATAATTTAGAATTGTCTTTCCAGCATATTAGTATAACCTTAAAAGCAACAGCAATAAACAAATCGAATAAAATAGATTTGGAAACAATTTGGTCAAAGTCAGGAGACAGAGTACCTAAAAATACATTATGGATGTTAAATTGAACATCATATGAAAAGATTGAAAAACATTTTGACCAAACAGCTTTCCAAAACGCAAGAACTTTAGGACAATAGTAAAGTAAATGTATTAAAGATCCTTCAGCAGTAGAACAAGACCAACAGGTTGGAGAGATGGATTGATTGAATTTATGAAGGAGAAGGGGTATAATAACAACTCTATTAAAAATAAAATATAGGGATTGTGTGATATTTGCAGTCTTGGAAGTCTTGAAAAGTTTTTGCCACAATTTATCCCATTGAGGAAGAGAGAGTGTTTGAGATATGTCATGTTCCCATTCTAACTCAATATGAGATTTATTCCGTGCGCAAGTAGGTACAGATAGATTTTTATATATAAAGGAAGCACTTGGAATTGTGTCATTAGAAATTTGGTACAGGGGTGTATCAGGTGTGAATTAAATTGGTACTGGGTTAGATATAACGTTTTTTAAATAGGTCTGAGAGCTGGAACTAGAGTGTGATATTGCTGAATACATGAATCAGGGAGATTAAATTTCTCCTGCAATTGATGAAAGGGCAAAATCAAATTATTAACAATCAGTTGATTAACATAAAAAATGCCCTTTTCTCTCCAATGTTTGTAGTAAAATGATTTGTGACAAAATGTAATTTATTTATTAAACCATATTGAGGAGGCTAGAAAAGATTGATATTTGTCAAAGCCCTTAAACAAAAGTGTATGTAAAAGGTGTTGATAATATTTCAAAATTGGGTATTTAGCGATAAAAGTACAATTGGTCATAAATACAACATCCTGTATCGAAAAATAATTTAACAATGAACATTCAACATTCACCCAAGATGGTCTAGGTAAATCTTGATAATCTTTAGACATAGCATAGAATTGACGAATTAAAAAAGCATTATGATATAATCTAAAATCAGGAAATCAAACACCACCTTCAGTTTTAGGATGAATCAATTTACATAAGGCAATTCGTGCACGCTTATTATTCCATAAAAATGTAGTACATATAGAATTAATCTCTGTAAAATAATAATTGGCTATTTTGAATGGTAACTGTTAGAACCGGCGGTCTCTAGTTGGCAGAGGTATACACTCCTGACAAATAGGGACCTACCAACTCTAGTCAGGGAAAGGGGATTACACACTCAGATAACCCCTGCTACCCCCTTGGTAGCTTGGCAGAGCAGACAGGCTTATCTCAGAGGCAGTGTGTTAAGCATTTATGACCACATACAGTAATAAAGTGAATACACTACAGATGGACACGACACAGGAGTTATTATAAAAATAGTATTTTTATATAAGGCTTAGCACAAGACCAAATAACGACAAAAATATACCACAGTCTTAATAAATACTCTTTGGAAGGAAAAATAATAGTTCAAGTAAGGTTTCTTCTTGGCAAATAGTTCTTTAGCAAAGTATTTTTCTGAGCACAGTTCTTTGGCAACAATGTAACCCCCACAGGAGTCACACGACGTCGAGTCTACAAGATTCCCAAGGTTCGGCGTTGACCGCGAGGAGCGCTACGTCGAGCCTGGAGTCGCAACAGACCCCACAAGTACAGTACCTTGAGAAACGGAGAAAACGATGATCCACGGCGTCGAGATGTCGGCGTCGAGGTCGGCGTCGATCGTGCCTCGGAGTCGGGTCAATCCGCAGCGGCGTCGAGGGATGTCGGGCCGGAGCAGCGCTCACGGCGTCGAGACGGGCGTCTAGTCGATGCGATCAGCAGCGGCGTCGGGACGGGGTCGCTTGGAGGCAGAGCCGATACTCACTCCTCACTGGCGTCGATACCGGCGTCGAGACGGGGTCACTTGGAGCCGGGGCCGATACCCACTGCTCACTGGAGTTGCTGCTGGCGTCGATCGGGCCCGGCGGCGTCGAGACTGCAGATTTTCCCTTGTGTACTGGAAACAACACTTTCCAGCAATTCAGCAATTCAGTAGATGGTGAAGTCCTTTGGCCCTGTGACTTCAACAGGAGACTGGCACTCTTCCAGTCCTTGGAGATTTTCTAGCAAGTGTTCAGAGAGTACACACCAAGTTCCTCTCTCCTTGTTCCTTGGCAAAAATAAAGAAGCAGCTTTCAGGTTCCTCCACAGCAAAACAGCCCTCTGGCAGAAAGGGGAGGCAAGTCCTTAGATCAGCAGGCTTCTTGTCCTTGGTACAGGTTTCCTTGTCAGAAGTGATCTGAGTTCTTGGTTCAGGGGTCCTTCTCTTATACCCCTTTTTCCCTTTGTTCCCTTTGTCCAAGCAGGGAGATTCCCACCATCTCAGGTTTGTTGTGGGTGTTGCCAGGCAGAGGCACCTGGCCCATTCACTGAGCAGGGCAGAGTCCTCAGCCGCCCAGCAGGAGGCGGAGCCAGTATTGTCACTGGCAGGAGCAGGGCTATCAGCCGCCCAGCAGGAGGCGGAGCCAGTATTGTGTCAGGCAGGGCAGGCTACTCTTCCCTCACTCTAGGTGTAAACGCCCCATTCACCCCATACTGACTCACTCAGACCTCTGGAGCCACCCAGCCCCTGACACACACACCAAACCAGCAGAGACCGGTAGATAGTTGGACAAGAAAATAGCCACTTTCTAAAAGTGCTATTTTCAAACATAGAATTTAAAAACCATCCATCCTAAAGGGTGTGTTACTAAATTCTGAGTTCAGGGATACTAAACTCGACTTGCTACCATGCTCCCTGAGTCAGATAGATTATAATGGAGTTAATAATCAGTCTGCCCAGTCTGGCCTATTGGAGGCAGGTAGCCCTTCAATAGTGAAAAACGAAAATGGCTGTAATTCACTATTAGGTCATGCCACACACATCAGGGCATGACCTACCTTTTACCAACAATGCACCCTGCCCTAGGGCCTACCATAGAGGTGTCTGAAATGTGGCAAAGGGAAGGTTTAGAGACTGGTAAGTAGGTTTCCTTACCAAGTCGACATGGCAGTCAGGGACTGCACGCAGGCGCCGCGGTGGCAGGCCTGAGACACATTTTGCACGCTGCTTCTGTGGGTGGCACAACCAGTGCTGCAAGCCCACCAGCAGCAGTTAACTTACACGCCCTTGGCACGCGCAGTGCACTAGACTAGGGTCTGAACAGTAAGTCAACCAAGCCAATCATGGTAACACCAATCAACGTAACAATTTAGCATAGGGAGCACTTGCACTGTGGCACTGATCAGCAGTGGCACAGTGCCCAAAGCAATAATCCAGCAAAAACATCGTAAACAGAGGAGGCAAACAGAAAAAAATGGAGGAGAGACTCATGCCAATGATGCCAGGTCTAACACGTGTCCCCTCCAGCTGAAATGTGGGGAGAACTACCCTTCACCCAGGGAGTCCTCATCACTAAGGCGGAAAAATCTGGACAGACCATCAGCATTGGCGTGATCTGTACCAGGGCGGTGTTCCACCGTAAAGTCCATCCCCTGTAGGGAAATGGACCACCTCAACAGCTTTGGGTTCTCACCCCTCATCTGCATTAACCATCTGAGGGGCCTGTGGTCCGTCTGAACCCGGAAGTGAGACCCAAACAAGTAGGGTCTTAGCTTCTTCAGCGCCCAGACCACAGCAAATGCCTCACGCTCTATCGCACTCCACCTTTGTTCCCTGGGAAGTAACCTCCGGCTGATGAAGGCGACAGGTAAGTCTCGGCCCTCCTCATTCATCTGTGCTAGAACAGCCCCCACACCATGCTCTGAAGCGTCCGTCTGGACAATGAATTCTTTTGAAAAGTCGGGTGCCTGGAGGACCGGTGCTGTACACATTGCAGTTTTCAGGGTGTCAAAGGCTTTCTGACAGGCGTCAGTCCAGATCACAAGTCTCGGCTGCTTCCTGGAAGTCAGCGAGGTCAAGGGGTGCACAATGTTGCCATACCCCTTGACAAACCTCCTGTAGTAACCCGTGAGACCCAAGAAGGCTCTCACCTGAGTCTGGGTTTTGGGCGGTTCCCAAGCCAGGATGGTATCTATCTTGGGTTGCAGGGGGGCCACCTTGCCACTCCCTACTTGGTGCCCCAAGTACACCACTGAACCCTGCCCAATCTGGCACTTACTAGCCTTGATTGTGAGGCCTGCTCTGCGCAGGGCCAACAACACTTCCTGGAGGTGGCGCAAGTGTTCCTCCCAGCTGGCGCTGAACACTGCTATATCGTCCAGGTAGGCGGCGCTGAAATCTTCCAGCCCGGCCAATACCTGGTTAACCAACCTCTGGAATGTGGCAGGGGCATTCTTCATCCCAAAGGGCATCACACGGAACTGGTAGTGCCCATCTGGTGTGGAGAATGCAGACCTCTCTTTTGCCCCATCAGTCAAGGCGATCTGCCAGTACCCAGACGTTAGATCAAACGTACTAAGGTACCGGGCAGTCCCCAACCGATCGATGAGCTCATCAGCTCTGGGGATGGGGTGCGCGTCAGTCTTGGTGACCGAATTGAGTCCTCGGTAATCCACACAGAACCGGAGTTCTGGTGAAGCACCAGGCGCTGCAGCCTTTGGGACCAAGACCACTGGGCTGGCCCAAGGACTGCTAGAGGACTCAACCACCCCTAAGGCGAACATCTTGGAGACCTCCTCCTTGATGTATGCTCTGACCTTGTCAGTCACCCTGTAGGCCTTGTGCCTCACAGGAGTGCTGTCCCCAGTGTCCACATCATGGACACACCACTGAGTGACACCAGGGATCAAGGAGAACAGATCAGGGAATTGTACCAACAGATGGCGACAATCTTGCTGCTGCTCAGGGGTCAGTGTGTCAGAGAGGACAACACCATCCACTGACCCATCTTTTTCTTTTGCACACAGGAGGTCAGGAAGAGGCTCACTCTCCTCCTCCATCCCAGCATCTGTGGCAAGGAGCATGCCCACTTCGGACCTTTCTAAGTGGGGCTTTAACCGGTTGACATGCAGGACCCTTAAGGGGTTCCTGGGAGATTTCAAGTCCACCAAGTAGGTGACATCGCTCTTCTTCTCCACAACCTCAAACGGTCCAGTCCACCTGTCCTTGAGCGCACAAGGTTCCACAGGGGCCATGACCCAAACTTTCTGACCAGGTTGAAGCTCAACCAGAGTGGCATTCTGATCGTACCACCGCTTCATCTCTTCCTGGCTGGCCTCCAGATTTGCCTGAGCAAGATCTCTGAAGCGCCGAGTCTGGTTCCTAAAGGCCAGCATGTAACTATATACATCCTGGGGAGGTTTCCTGGGAGATTGCTCCCAGCCTTCTTTGACCAGACTCAAAGGTCCTCTTACCGGGTGACCATACAAAAGCTCAAAGGGGCTGAACCCTAGAGACTTCTGTGGCACCTCACGGTAAGCAAACAGCAGGCATGGCAAGAGGACGTCCCATTTACGCCTCATTGGTTCTTCAAGACCCATGATCATGCCTTTTAGGGTCCGGTTGAATCTCTCAACCAGCCCATTACCTTGAGGGTGGTAAGGAGTGGTAAACTTGTAGGTTACCCCACACTCCTTCCACAGAGACTTCATATAATTCGAAATGAAGTTGGTGCCCCGGTCTGACACCACCTCTCTGGGGAACCCCATGCGGGAGAAAACACCCATCAGTGCCCGTCCCACCACGGGGGCCGTCACTGTTCGGAGAGGGATGGCTTCCGGGTACCGGGTGGCATGGTCCACCAAGACCAGGATAAACCTGTTGCCCATGGCTGTCTTGGGGTCCAGTGGCCCCACAATGTCAATTCCCACTCGCTCAAAGGGGGTACTGATGACGGGAAAAGGTTGGAGGGGAGCCTTCTGCTTCCGCCCACTTTTCCCACTTGCCTGGCAAGTTTGACAGGTCCTACAATGGATATCTGAATCCCTTCTCATCTGGGGCCAATAAAAATGGGTGACAAGCCTGTCATAGGTCTTGTCCTGCCCCAGATGTCCAGCTAACGGAACATCATGAGCCAACCCCAGTAGGAAGGCTCTGAAGCGCTGGGGTACCACCAGCACACGGGCTGACCCAGGTTCAGCAGCCTTAGGCTCGCTATACAGGAGGTCGTTCTCCCAGTAGACCCAATGTGATCCTGACTGATCACCTGTCGTTTGGGCTGAGGCCTGCTGCCTCATACCCACAAGAGAAGGGCACACTTTCTGTTCAGCACAAAATTCCTCCCTGGAGGGACCACCATCCTGCTGCCAATGGGTCAGCTCGGGCAGGTCTCCCAGTTCGGCCACTTGTTCTCCTGTCGGTTCCAGGGCATCCCCCTCAGGGTCTGCTCCCTCCTGGACCGCGGGAACGATGGGGGACGGTTTCCCGCGCCCCCTGCCTCTTCTCTTCACGGTTGGGACCTGGGCCATACTTTCAGGCTCCGGGCCCCCATCAACACCCTTACTGACTGACATGGACCGGGTGGTCGCACACACCCACTCAGGCAGACCCAACATTTCTAGATGCGCTTTTCTCTCCACCTTAGCCCAAGGGGAGTCCTCCAAATCATTGCCCAAGAGGCAATCAACAGGCATGGCGGGCCTCACAGCAACCTGAAGAGTACCTGAGACCCCCCCCCACTCAAAAGGAACTTGAGCTACCTCACACTTACTCTGTGAGTTGTCAGCAGCTACAACGGGGTAGAATGCATGAGGGATCACCTGCTCTCTGGACACCAAGTGACACTTGACAGCTGTCACACTCGCTCCGGTGTCTCTGAGAGCTTCCACCCTATGGCCATTAATGGTCACCCACTGCCTATATTTCTTAGTGTTACTAGGCAGAGGGGTTGGAGGGACCATTTCCACGTCTCCTAAAGAGACCAGGGACATTTCTGCGGGACCCCACCCACCGGGGGCACCCATCTCCTCCCCTCCCAGGGCTACACTCGCTACCTGCCGAGGGGGTGCACGCGGCGGTGCATTCGAATCCTTCATGGGACACTGGGGATCATAATAACGGTGTCCCACCTGCTTACAGGCATAGCAGGTCATGGGGCCCCTGTGAACAGGTTTACCTGTCGGGGCCTCTGGTTTCTTTACAGGGGGAGGCTGGGAACCCTTCCCTTGGTTCCCTTGGGGACTACTTTGGGGCCCTTTCTGAAACTCCCTCTGTTTACCCCTGTCCCCCCCACTCTTCTGCTGGGGACCCTGCCCACCTTTGGCTGAGTCTCCCACTGGACCCTTGTGGACCCTGGTACTGACCCAGCGGTCCGCCTCCTCAGCAAGTTTTCTAGGGTTAGATAGCTTGCTGTCAACAAGGTGCTGGCGTAGCTCTGGAAAACAGTTATTAGACAAGTGCTCCCAAGCAAACAAATCATAAAGAGCATCATAACTATCAACCTTGCTACCCTTTATCCAACCATCCATGGTTCTGCAGAAAAAAGACACATATTCAACCCACGTAGTACCAGGCAACTTCTTGCATTCTCTAAAGGTTTGTCTGTACTTTTCTGGAGTTAAGCCATATCTCAGCATTAAAGCATCTTTCATATGAGTATAAGACATCCTATCCTCAGCAGGAAGGCTCAACAAGGTATCTCTCCCCTCGTTTGTAAAGCGGCTCCACAACCCCGTTCCCCAATCCTTCTCAGGGACCCGGTGGGCCAACAATGCTAACTCATACGCTTTAAACCATTGGCTAATATCTTCATTCTTACTGTAATCTTTGATCACATCCTTAGGAAAATAAAACCTACTTTCTGCAGGCACAGATGGAGTGCTGCCACCAGAGGGATTCAACTCTAAACTCTTAGTTTTAAGCTCCATCTCCCTCACCATCTTCTCACGTTCAAACGCTAATTTCTCTCTCTCAAAATCTAATCTTTTGCTCTCCATTTCAGCTTCTCTCTTGCTTCTCGCATTCTCTAATTCCAACTGCCCTCCTAATTTAAGTTTTGCCATCTCTAACTTGTACCCCCTCTCCTTCTCCCTGTCTTCTAATTCTTCGGGGGAAAGGCTCCTAGAGGACGCACTACTGCCTGGAGATGATACTGGCCCACCTGTGGGCTCTTCCTCTTCCTCTTCTTCTTCCTCTTCCGGTACCACCACCGGATCAGAGGGATTTCTGGCCTCTAACCAGGCCTTCAGCGCTTTGAGGAAGCCCTCTTTCTTTGAGACACCTGTGGTAGGAACTTTAAACTGCTTGCAAAATCCTTTCAGATCTTTTAGCGTGTAGGAATCTATCTTCTCCTTATCGAATTCCCCCACAACATTCTCCACAGGTGTAGCAGCTCCGGCATTCTCCATGGTCAAAACTGGCAGTGTTTAAGAAAATAAGCTCCAGGAAAGCGGAGAACAAAAATAGGCAATCCTACCAAACAGACTGTGGCTGCGTTATGGTCTGCTTTCACTATGTAGCGTACACTAATCACTGCACATGAGTCATAAATGCAAAGTTCAAATCCCACCGCTGCCACCAATGTTAGAACCGGCGGTCTCTAGTTGGCAGAGGTATACACTCCTGACAAATAGGGACCTACCAACTCTAGTCAGGGAAAGGAGATTACACACTCAGATAACCCCTGCTACCCCCTTGGTAGCTTGGCAGAGCAGACAGGCTTATCTCAGAGGCAGTGTGTTAAGCATTTATGACCACATACAGTAATAAAGTGAATACACTACAGATGGACACGACACAGGAGTTATTATAAAAATAGTATTTTTATATAAGGCTTAGCACAAGACCAAATAACGACAAAAATATACCACAGTCTTAATAAATACTCTTTGGAAGGAAAAATAATAGTTCAAGTAAGGTTTCTTCTTGGCAAATAGTTCTTTAGCAAAGTATTTTTCTGAGCACAGTTCTTTGGCAACAATGTAACCCCCACAGGAGTCACACGACGTCGAGTCTACAAGATTCCCAAGGTTCGGCGTTGACCGCGAGGAGCGCTACGTCGAGCCTGGAGTCGCAACAGACCCCACAAGTACAGTACCTTGAGAAACGGAGAAAACGATGATCCACGGCGTCGAGATGTCGGCGTCGAGGTCGGCGTCGATCGTGCCTCGGAGTCGGGTCAATCCGCAGCGGCGTCGAGGGATGTCGGGCCGGAGCAGCGCTCACGGCGTCGAGACGGGCGTCTAGTCGATGCGATCAGCAGCGGCGTCGGGACGGGGTCGCTTGGAGGCAGAGCCGATACTCACTCCTCACTGGCGTCGATACCGGCGTCGAGACGGGGTCACTTGGAGCCGGGGCCGATACCCACTGCTCACTGGAGTTGCTGCTGGCGTCGATCGGGCCCGGCGGCGTCGAGACTGCAGATTTTCCCTTGTGTACTGGAAACAACACTTTCCAGCAATTCAGCAATTCAGTAGATGGTGAAGTCCTTTGGCCCTGTGACTTCAACAGGAGACTGGCACTCTTCCAGTCCTTGGAGATTTTCTAGCAAGTGTTCAGAGAGTACACACCAAGTTCCTCTCTCCTTGTTCCTTGGCAAAAATAAAGAAGCAGCTTTCAGGTTCCTCCACAGCAAAACAGCCCTCTGGCAGAAAGGGGAGGCAAGTCCTTAGATCAGCAGGCTTCTTGTCCTTGGTACAGGTTTCCTTGTCAGAAGTGATCTGAGTTCTTGGTTCAGGGGTCCTTCTCTTATACCCCTTTTTCCCTTTGTTCCCTTTGTCCAAGCAGGGAGATTCCCACCATCTCAGGTTTGTTGTGGGTGTTGCCAGGCAGAGGCACCTGGCCCATTCACTGAGCAGGGCAGAGTCCTCAGCCGCCCAGCAGGAGGCGGAGCCAGTATTGTCACTGGCAGGAGCAGGGCTATCAGCCGCCCAGCAGGAGGCGGAGCCAGTATTGTGTCAGGCAGGGCAGGCTACTCTTCCCTCACTCTAGGTGTAAACGCCCCATTCACCCCATACTGACTCACTCAGACCTCTGGAGCCACCCAGCCCCTGACACACACACCAAACCAGCAGAGACCGGTAGATAGTTGGACAAGAAAATAGCCACTTTCTAAAAGTGCTATTTTCAAACATAGAATTTAAAAACCATCCATCCTAAAGGGTGTGTTACTAAATTCTGAGTTCAGGGATACTAAACTCGACTTGCTACCATGCTCCCTGAGTCAGATAGATTATAATGGAGTTAATAATCAGTCTGCCCAGTCTGGCCTATTGGAGGCAGGTAGCCCTTCAATAGTGAAAAACGAAAATGGCTGTAATTCACTATTAGGTCATGCCACACACATCAGGGCATGACCTACCTTTTACCAACAATGCACCCTGCCCTAGGGCCTACCATAGAGGTGTCTGAAATGTGGCAAAGGGAAGGTTTAGAGACTGGTAAGTAGGTTTCCTTACCAAGTCGACATGGCAGTCAGGGACTGCACGCAGGCGCCGCGGTGGCAGGCCTGAGACACATTTTGCACGCTGCTTCTGTGGGTGGCACAACCAGTGCTGCAAGCCCACCAGCAGCAGTTAACTTACACGCCCTTGGCACGCGCAGTGCACTAGACTAGGGTCTGAACAGTAAGTCAACCAAGCCAATCATGGTAACACCAATCAACGTAACAATTTAGCATAGGGAGCACTTGCACTGTGGCACTGATCAGCAGTGGCACAGTGCCCAAAGCAATAATCCAGCAAAAACATCGTAAACAGAGGAGGCAAACAGAAAAAAATGGAGGAGAGACTCATGCCAATGATGCCAGGTCTAACAGTAACATTGAAATTATGAATAATATCTGGGGAACAATCATCATTTTAATGGTATCAAGTCTGCCCCACCACGGCAAAAAGAATGGGGACCAAGAGGACAATACATTGGTAATTTTAAGTTTTAGAGCAGTAAAATTGCAGGAGAACGTTTCATGAATGTTAGAGGAGAACTATGTTCCTAAATATTACATTTTTTTAGGGCACCATGTGAAATTGGTTGAATCAAACATATGCTGATAACATAATGAATTCAAAGGTAAAATCTCAGTCTTGGAGAAATTTAGTTTATAACCTGAGACTTTAGAAAATAATGAAATTTCTTGTAAAAAAGGTGGTAATGAGGAGATAGGATTAGACAGATAGATAAGGATATCGTCTGCATATGCAGAAAGTTTAATTTGATGAGATTTCAATTTAAAACCAGTGATAAGGGGGTTGTTTCTAATACGTTCAAGCAAGGATTCTAAGCATAACAGAAAAAGTAATGGGGAAAGGGGGAATCTGTGGAGCGTACCTCTTTGCAGGCGAAAATCTGGGGAGAAGAGACCATTAACAAAAACACATGCTTTTGGAGCAGTATATAATAATTTGACATATGAAATAAACTTTGGGCCAAAACCAAACCATTGTAAAGCATGTATCATGAATTCCCAATTTATTTGGTCAAAAGCTTTTTCAGCATCCAAAGATAGGGCAGCTAAGGGGAAGGGATATTTCCCTCCAAGGGATAGGATAATGGAAAACATTCTGGCATTATCAGAGGCCAATCGTCCTTTAACAAAGCCAGCCTGGTCTGGGTTAATTAGGAGAGGAATAATTTTCTCCAAACGTGATGCCAAAATCTTTGCAAATATTTTACAATCATAGTTGATTAGAGATATGGGGCGAACATTTTTGCAAAAAGAGGAGTCTTTGTCAGGTTTAAGGATAACAATAATAAGGGCTTCCAAAAAAGAACCACAGGCTTTAGAGTTGGTTAAGAATGAATTAAAAAGTTCTAATAATTTAGGGGCAAAAATTGAGGAAAAGGTTAAGAATAATTCAACTGAAAAGCCATCAGGACCTGGGGCCTTAGATTTTTTCAGGGATTTGAAAGCATCGGATATTTCTTGAAGAGAAATAACCTCCTCCAGTGGTACAAAGCCATCAGGACCTGGTGCCTTAGATTTTTTCAGGGATTTGAAAGCATCGGATATTTCTTGAAGAGAAATAATCTCCTCCAGTGGTACAAAGAGATCAGGGAGAGTTTTAGGTTTAGGAATGTCTTGGAAGAAAGATGTAAAGTCTTCTTCAGCAGGATTATTATTTTCTGTATATAAGAGATTATAATACGATTGGAATGTTTCTATAATGTCAGAGTCAGATGAAAGGAGTCTGTTAGTCGTTTCTGAATGGATAGGGCCGATACTCTTAAGTTCTGATTTAATTTTTAAATAATTAGCCAACAGTTTCCCTGCTTTGTTCTAGCCTCCGTGAATTTTTGATTTAATCTTTAGAAGGATGTTACAGGCATCCAGGTTGGCAATTTTGTTCAGGGTAGATTTAGCTTTAATTAACTCTTGTAGTGATGAGGAGGATTTGGACAAAAAATATTTATGTTCCAAAGTTTTAATTTGGAGTAGGGTATCTTTATACTTAGCATTTAGTAGGCTTTTTTTCTTGGCAGCATATGCAATAGTAAAGGCTCTAAAAGATGCTTTACAAGCATCCCAATTATTGTGTATTGAGGTATCTAAAGAATTGTTCAGCACAAAAAATTCATTTATGAAAGAGGTCGCTTCTGATATAAAAGTGCGATCTGATAAGAGGTGATTGTTAAATCGCCAGCGACCTTGTTTGGGTTTAGTGAGGGACATATCAATAGAGGTAGAAACGGCAGCATTTTCAGAAATAAAAATAGAGTCAATTTCAGATGATTGGAGGCAAGGTAGTAATGATTTAGAGATTAAAATATAATCAATAAGGGACATTGTATGGTGTACAGGAGAAAAAAAAGTAAATCCAGAGGCATCAGGATTGCATGATTTCCATACATCAAATAAAGGTCAAGAGGAAATGGCAGACTGAAATGATTTGTGGGTATTATCTGGTTTGAATTTACATTTAGATTTTCTGTCAGAGAAGGGGTCCAACCAGTTAATAAAATCACCACCAACCACTATACTGGGGTTAGATATAGATAATAATTTCAATTTAATGGAATGCCAAAATTCAGGATCTGGTTTAACCGGCCCGTAAATATTGAAAAAGGTTATTTGCATTTTGTTGATAAGAGCGTCCACCAGTACCCAACAACCATTGGAATCACATTCTGATGATAATATTTGGGCATTAACAGATTTGTGAAATAATATAGCAACCCCACCATGACGATCAGTAGCAGAGGAAAAAACAATTTGATTAACGCAATGGCGTTTGAGTTTAAGAGATTCTATATCATTGCAGTGGGTTTCCTGCAAAAAAGCAACTTGGGCGTTGAGTTTAGGTAAATGAGACAGTACATTTTGACGTTTGACAGGATGACCTAGACCACGAACATTCCACGAGACAACGTTAATCATGGTGTTGGATTAGGGAGTACATGAGGAAACAGGAACATGAAACTGTAAGACCAACGAAGAGAAAAAGAACAACATCATTTATTATGTGATGAAGAAAAAACATTACAAGAAATAAAACAATGAACATACAGCAAAATCAAAAAGGAGAAGAAATGATAGGTATAGAGGGATAAGAAAGAGAGAAAAGGAGGAAGAGAGAGAAGGAATAAAAAAAGAAGAAGACAGATCAAGGAAAAAGGAAACAGATCAAGGAGTGGAATCCAGATCTGTAAAGAAAGGAATGTCCGAATTGGGAGGAGCATAGTGACGCCGAAGGACACGGACAACGGTGATATAAAACAGATGAAATGAGAACCTCATAAGTAAGAAGACAACGACTAATCATAAAATTTTAACAAAGTAAAACTTTTAGAACCATATCAACAATCTTGTACTATGAGAACAGTCAAATACTGGTATCCATTCCATGAGAGGAAATATTATGTAGAAAAAGTTTAAGTTTGTCAGGATCATCAAAAGAACGTGACCGTCATTCATGTGTAATTTTCCATAGGCATGGATGAAGAATTCCATATTGAATATTGAGCTGTCTCATCTGGGGACGTAGGGCAAGAAATTCTTTACGTCGAGCATTTGTCGCATTGGAAACGTCTTGAGATATGAAGATATTATGGTCTGACCAAATGAGACGACGTTTAAGCCTTTCTGCCTTCAGGACATGCATGAGCTTGGTGAATTCCAGGAAAAGCATTATAATTCCACGTGGTTTGTTTGAAGTAGGATGTAGACGACCAAGATGATGCGCTCTTTGTATGTTAAGGGGAGATGAAGATGACTGAAGATCTAAAAGTTCATGAAGAAGCTTCAGTAGAAATGAAACCACATCAGGACTTTCAATGTTCTCCGGAAGACCGTAAAGGCGCAGATTTCTATGATTGCGATATTCAAGAACCTCCATGTGAATTTTTAACTTGTGGATTTCTTGTTCTACTATTGGAATCTTTGAAGAAGCATTTTGTAGGTCGCTTACCGGCTGTTCAAGTTCCAAACCTTTCCTTCCATAACGATCCATCTCTCTTCAATCTGTTTTAACTTTTCATTAGTAGTGGACATAAAAGGTTGAAGACCACGTACTTCATCTAATATAGAGTCCAGAACCGGATTTTGTGAAGAGAGAATAGGAGAAGGTGGGTCATTTTTATGCCTTTTCGGTTTTGTACCAGAGGAAGAAGATCTAGCAGTATGAAGGTCGCTAGCCATTGTTGAATACTGAAAAAATCTACTTATGATGTATAGCGTTGGAAGAATATGTCTCAAAAAATATAGTGAAGAAAAAGTATGTCTTATATTTGATGAGGAAGTTATAATATCATAGAGTACAACATGTGTTACACATTATAGTATAACTATTAAGCAATAGTAACACAAGGACCTCAAAAATATCATATTAACTATCCCAGCAGTTACATACTTAGGAGAAAAAAAATGTTTTTTATTCCAGTGCCACAAAAAGAAAGCACATTGGTAAAGCAGTCAGTGCCCAAATGTTATTCCAGGAGATGAAAACAAAGGAGACATTATTTAAGCCCAGTCGTATATAAAACAGGCAGAAAAAGAAAAGTGTGAGCACCACATTAGAAAATGGCGGGAGCACTAAGTGTTGGTGTTTCCTGTGATGATGACCCTGCAGTCAGGCTCCTTTTGTCGTGTGCCACCACATCAATCACTGTTAATTAGTGCTCTGACACAATCTTGCCACAATCTTGCTTTCGAGCAATTATAAGTATCTCACTAGAAAAGAGTTAATCCCTAAGCCGGGACAAGCATTTTGCAGACGGTGTTAATTGGTGCGATAGGCTCAGACGCGTGTCTCCTCCAAGGACGTGAAACAAACGGGCAGATAAAGGAGAATGCGAGTGCCCGCGATATAAAATGGCGGACGCCCGCGTCTCGCTGAGGTAGGATGGCAGCCACAGCCTATGGGCTCAATACTGATGTGGGTCACACAGAAAGCTGCTCGGAGACTCACCGCATCCTCCTGAAGCTATGCCCGCTGCTTGAAGATGAGGTATCGGTCAAATGAGGTGTTTTAATGATAATGAAGTCCAGCGTTGATGCAGAGCTCACACCGGGTCCACCATGACGCTCCGACACGCAAGCCACGCCCCCAAAAGGTCTTATTTCTGAAGATCAGGACCTCCATTTTGTCTGTGTTGAGCTTTACGCAGTTCTGTTTCATCCAGTTGGCACATTAGATATGCAGGTGTTAAAGTTGAGCCTGGTGAAATGAATTTTGTCTGTGAGGGAGAGGATATGCTGGGTGTCATCTGCATAGGATACAATGTTGAGTCCATGGGATCATATGACGTGGGCAAGTGGTGCCGTGTAGATGTTGAAGAGTGTAGGGCTCATGATGATCCTTGAGTGACTCTGCAGATGAGTTTCTTGAGTTCGGAGGTGTAAGGCTCGAGCCTGATTCACTGGGTCCTGTCGGAGAGAAACGAAGGAGGCCAGCCAGTTCAGGGTGGGGCAATTGAACCTGTAGTTTTGTGGTCTTGTGATGAGGGTGCTGTGGAAGACTGTGTCGAAGGCTGCTGAGAGGTTGAGAGCATGAGTGCTGCAGTTTACCTCTTGTCCATGATGGTCCAGATTTCATCAGTAGCAGCGGATGAAAGCGGTTTCCATGGTGTGGTTGCTGCAGAAGCCAAACTGCAAGATGTCTAGTAGGTGGTGGTGTTCAAGATGGTTGGAGAGTTGTTTCTTTATGGCTTTTTAGAAGACTTGTGATGGTAAGGGCATGAGTGACATGGGTCTGTAGTTGCTGAGCTCTTTTGTATCTACAGTGTTTTTTTTTTGGAGAGCTGTGATTTCTGTACCTGGGAAGGTTCCAATTTGGAGGGAGGTGTTGATAATGGAGGAGACGTGTGAGCTGATCAGAGGTCCTCCTAGGTTGAAGATATGGTGGGGGCAGGGGTCGATGGGTGCCCCGGAGTGGATTGTTCTCTTGAATTCGGCAGTGATCTTCTGGAGTGAGAGTTTTCCAGTTAGTGATCTGGTAGTAATTCGGCAGTGGGGAGCAGCTGTTTGCTGAGTTCTTGGGTCTTGTCACGGTGTTGGGGTTGAAGTTGCTGGTGATGTTGAGGATTTTGTTGTAGAACAAATTAGAGAGGTTGTCATGGTGGGGGTGGGGGTTGAGAATTATTTGCTGATGTTAAATAGCTCTTTACAGTTGTTGGAGCTGTTTTCCAGTCTAAGAGCTAGGGCTGTTTCTCTAGCCTTATTAATTCGGGTGTGGGTATTTCCTAAGTGCTGACTTGTAACTATTTTATCGGTGGTGTCTCTGCTGGTTCTTCATTTTCTCTCCATGTGTTTGCATGGCCGCTTGGAGTTTCTGAGTTCTTCAGTGTACCAGCTAGTTCAGGAGTTGGTTATTGATTGTTTGAATTTTTCAGGGAGGGGTGCTAGGGTGTCTGCACTGGTAGTGAGCCAATTGTTGAATACTTTGATGTCGTCATGCAGGTCGCCAGTGAGGGAAGGTTGGTGGGCAGTGAGGGTGTTGGTCCAGTTTTTGTCCTTTACCTTGTTCCAGGTATGTCTGACGTTGCAGGTTGTCTTGGCAGAGGGGGGTTGGGGTGCATTGATGAAGAAGTGGATGATGAAGTGGTCTATCAAAGTGAGCAGAGTGAGGTGGCTGAACTAGATCTTGTTGCTGGCTGTGAAGATGGGGTCGAGGGTGCGACCTCCTTTGTGAGTGGGGCTATGGACTATCTGGGTGAGCCCAAGGATCTTGAGGTTCGAGTAGGGCTGAGGAGTTAGGGTCTTTCTGTTGTTTGAGGTGGAAGCTGAGGTCGGCAAGTAGGATGAAGTTGTTCGAGCCGATGTAGATGGAGGCAATGAAGTCTATGAGGAGATTGCTGAAGGTGGCTCAAGGTCTAGGAGGTCGGTAGGCTAGGATGCCTGTGAGGGAGGTGTGGTTCCTAGTCGGAAGTCAGAAATGCATGCATTCCATAAAGTTTGTGTCCTTGTCGGTGTAAGTGACAGAATCTTTGTGTATGATAGCAAGCCCGCCTCATGTTTTGTTCGGTCGGTCATTGAGGGAAATCTTGTAACCTGGTGGAATGGATGTGGTGATGATGGGTGCCAATGTCGGGTTTAGCCAGGTCTCTGCCAGTAAGACTATGACTGCGGTGTGCGACTTGATGGTGTCCTAGATCTGGGTGACAGGTTTGCTTAGGTATCTGGTGTTGAATGAGCATGCATGCCAGACGAATTGTGGTGTGAGTGGAGTGTGGGTGGTGCATGACAGTGGAAGTAAAATGTCAATGAGAGCATGAGAGGGGCTCTTCCATGAAGCAGGATAAGGTGTGGAAGCAGCTGCTGTGGCAGAGTTCAGTGTATAGTGCATGCAGGCTGGAGGCTGTGTAGTGTTGGTGTTTGGTTGAACCGTGGGGTGCGACTTGATGGTGTACGAGATTGGGGTGGAGGGTTTGCTAAGGGTTCTGGGGTTGAGAAGCATGCATGCCAGACAGGGTGTGGTGTGAGTGAAGCATGGGTGGTGCATAACAGTGCACGTGAAATGGCAGTGATAGCATGAAAAGGGTTCTTCCGTGAAGCGGGCTGTGGTTTGGAAGAAGCTGCTGTGGCAGAGTCTGGTGTATAGTGCTTGCAGGCTGGAGGCATGTGTGTTGGTGTTTGCTAGAACCAGGTTCTGTGGCTCTGGGTGTGGTTTAGGTACAGACAGGCACAGGCGTACTTGTCTTTGGTGCACATTCGGCACCCCAGCTGCACAGCCGACATTAAGTAAGTCCTGGGTGGGGGGGGGGCTGGGCTCAGGAGAAGAGGAAAGGCATTCAAGGAGAAGATGAAGGTATGGAGCGGGGGAGGCGGGAAAGCACAGGAGCAGAGGGTGTGAAGGACACCAGAAAAGGGAACAAAGGAGGCAAAAAGAGACAAAGAGAGAGAGTGGACAGTGGAAAAAGAGAAGCAAAGGCACAAAGAACGAGAGTGGAAAAAGAGCAAAAGTGGCAAAAGTGTTAGTAGAAATTGTAAATAGGGGCAAAGAGCATGGAAATGGAGCAATAGAGGCACAAAGAGAAATACAGGAAAGTGGAAGAACGAACAAGAGAGGCCCAAAGAGTTTATGTTCAAGTAGTCAATGAGACAATATATAATTAAGACATTACATACGACATCAGGAGGAAGTGAATGAATCACAGAATTTTAAGCAGCCAGATTATTAGGTTTTTATTGGGGGCACAGGCTCTGCTATGTGAGGTACTAACTTCATAAGGCAGGTCAAGCTGTACATTGACTAGGAGTTAGTGAAATCAGCTGCTGCTGATGCCTGTGATGTCACAGACTACATTGCATGGTGTCAATCAGTGACGTCCTGTATCTCTCACTCCTCAGTGGCAGACCATGCTACAGATATAAAAACACACACATACATATACACACACTTATATACATATACACATTTAATACAAATATATACATACATGTATACCCATATATAAATTCATATATACTTACAAACATACATACATATATGCATGCATCAAAATAAAGCTATGTCATATCCTTAGAAACACAGAAATTTGCACTCAGGGATGTGTGTAAATAAGAAATGTTATTCTGCAATGCGTTTTGACCTCGCGTTCTTCATCACGGCCCAAAAACCCAAAAGGGTGTACAACCACCTTTAAAAGCATTTACAAACCATGTACTTAGCAAGTATACGTGTCAGAATTGTCCATCATGATACAGCATTTTTAAGTATAACAATGTAAAGTAAAACTAAAACATGATGATATATAACAGAATCACTTGTATTAGTGCAAGCAACATTCTTTTTCATTTCAGTCAAAAACCATCATTCCAAGGCTATGAACTATACGCCAAGTGGCTGATATCTTTTATGTCTATATGCAAATCAATCTTAGAAGAAGTAAAAATACAACTACATAATTTAACTTTTTACACCAATTGGTGTTGCTTTTTTTTGCCTCATGGGTGGGCCAGGTCCCAGGAGGAATGTATTTATTAATTTGTGGGAGGGGGCACGCGTGACTCCCTCATCCCGGGCCAATTTCGGCACTGGGCTTCCATTCCCCAGGGCCTGGTTGTGCAAATCAAAGGGAGGAGGTTCTCCACACAGAGTGTGACCCCCCCCTCCAGAAACCAATGATGGGCCTGGGAACTCCATCCCCCAGGGCCGGGCTCCTGCTATGTCACAGGGTGCCTACCTCCGGGACATAGCGGATCCGTGTTCGCACTGGTGGGAGCAGGGGACCCTGTGTTTGCTCTTGTTTGGTGGAGCAATTTTAAATCTCCCACCAAGCGAGAGCAAACACTAAGTCCGCTCTGCCCACTGAGAACAGACTTTTCATCTGTTTCCCTTCCTGCAATGCAGCAGACAGGAAAACAGATGAAAATAATGCTTCTGCCCGCAGGGAGCAACATTTTTTGCTGGTCCCTGTGGGCAGGAGCAATGAAGGCTCCTGCTGGAGGTGGGGAGCAGCCTGGTGTCCACGAGGGCACTGGGGCTACCTGCTCACTCCAGAACAATGATGGAGTGGGTGCCTTGGGTGGCCTGCAGGGTACCCATCCTTTAATGGCCAGGCCCAGGGGATGGAGTTCCTGGGGCCAATTCTGGTTCGGGAGGAGGGTTGTTTGCCCCTCTGCCCATTCTTAAAGTGTCTGGGTCCCAGGATTTGGGGTCCTTGGAGCCAAAATCAGCCTGGGGTGGGGTCTCGCAGTGCGCCTCCCTAATCAATAATTGAATAGGCCCTGGGGATGGGGTCCCTGGGGCAAATACAGCCTGGGGAGGGGAGCTACATAACCCCCTAATAAATTAAGTGAGCAATGGAATATGGGGTCGCGGGGTCAAAATCCGCCTGGGGAGGAAAGCTGCATGCCCCCTCCTGGGTTAGCTGCCTTTGGGGTGGTTGACCACAGTGGCCAACCCTCCGCTGCATGGGGCAGAAGGCCGCGTGTGTTGTGGGGTTCGCTGCCTGTGGCCAAACCCTGCTACACACAGACAAAGGGCATGTACGGTCGTAGCTGAATTAACATATGGTAATTAAATATTACTTTCCATTAAAAAACATAAAAATTAACTGGAAAAAACAAAGATTACAGTGATGTTATAGTTAGGAAATAGAATTTAAAAAACCTTATAAATTCACTAAGAAAAACAAAGGTTACCGTGACCTTATAGTTAGGTTCACAATATATGCACACAAACCATAGACATTCAGCAGCAATGGGTAGAGTTATCTCAATAAACTATTTCCCGTACCCTAAGGTAACTATAACTCGTGTCTTCTCCATGGACTGCTAATTACCCCACATATTGCATCACTCATTATTTCTTCTATGACATCATTGATTATATCACTGCAACATTTGCTGTAAAACTATTGATGAGAAAACTAATCTGTGCATGGCTGGGAACAAACTCTAAGCAGGTACTCTCTGAGGGGATCTGACCCAAAGCTCCTGCCTGTACATTTCTTTTTGTGTTGATGACATGAGTCACTGGAAGTCAGTTAAAGCTGTCTGTAGCCACGCCTACAATGTCATAAAGAAAAAAAGGTGAAATGAAAGAGTAAAACATTATTTTGAAAAGTACATTATTGGATGTCTTTGACGTGTCTTTGGGTCACTAGGAATATGACAAAGGTGTACTGTGCTGAAATGTAAAAGCCCTCTTCATATAATCACAATTGTGTCAGTATGATATTAAATTTGGATGCTACAGCAATAAAAAAAATGATCCAAAATAATATGCTTTTCAATACCTTAACCAAACCACAAGAAAATATCTTAGCAAAACCTCTAAATCTCTCCCTATTCAGGGTAATGTAAACCCAAATAACACTCAAATACTTTATATATGTATAATACGAAACACACAAGTTTAGTCCCTGGCTTGTGGAAAACGTTGTTTCCTTGTCCACACTTCTTTTTCGTCTACTTATAATACAAAAAATCAATATGAGAGCAGAAATATCTCACAGACTCCTGCTAAAAAACATGATTACACTATTGAAACATATTTTCTAAAGGATTGCATGAATATAAATATCTGTTTCAGGAGGGTGAGATCTGTTTCAGAAGGGTGAGAAAAACGATGCATGAAAGTAGTCTAATTATCTTAGACTGTTTTACTAATGGTCTTGTTTCACCCTGTTGGTATTTGTTATTTATACGTTTATTCTGCTATATTTACTTAACATAAGATCAGGCAATGTCTATATTTGTACTGTGAGTTTTCCTCAAATTATCACCTAAAAGATGTGCAGGCTATTTTTTTGTGCAAATCTTACATTTTCGTGTCAGTTGTATATTCAGGATTCTTCATTAGAAATTTGTATCAAAGGTAAATGTAATCAGACATTTATTTAAAAAATGTAAACATAGGGGCTAGTATCAATTAAAGCAAGCACCGGCAGTGGAAATTTAAGAAAGGTCTCTGCCACAGTTTTGTGATGGTGGTCCTTAAATAGCCGAAGAGTTGGAAGGATGACATTTTACCCCATTAGGTAATGGTAAATGGTTGTTTGTCTCTAGAAATTTAAAGAAATGTGCTGCTTTTGACTGAAAATATAGCATAATATTTTGATGTCTCTAAAGTAAACAAAAGCGCATAACACAAGCACATAACACATATCAACATAACAGAACGAATACAAAGAGCACAGTAAAACAAAACAGAACAGACTGCATCACAATAAACACAGTACATCACAGCTCTACAATGCAATAACATAGCACAAAGACCACATAGGTTATATACCACATCACCACCAGCACAGAACAAATACACAGTATCACCTCCAGAAACCTACATTTTAATATGGTGATCTAAGGTGTTTGTACCAACCACTGCCTTAATGTACTCCCACCCACAAATAATAGTTAGTCCCAGTTAAACATTTCTGTGATCTGGCCCCTTGGCTTTGTGTAGACAATGCCACCAAACATTTCACCAGCACTTGTACTCTAGTGTTCTAGTTCACCAAAACCAGAACTTTGTTAGCTTTCTGCATTGCTACTCCTAAGGAGCTGTGTGTTTTTTGTCAATCATTTGCCAACCATTGACATGAAATATTTTAACATATTTGTCTTTAAATTCTTTTTTGGTTCACTATTTATTAATTATACTGTGACAGGCACATTTTAACCAGCTCATTGTTGCTGTCCCCAGGAGTCTGTCAAGCATTGTTTAGATTCATTTTGGGTTAAAAAAGGCATCTACCTGACCCAAAATCAGTGATTCATAAATCAAATAAACACCAGAGGACTGTGCCTCCTATCGGCCAATTTCCCTTCTTAATATCGAGGTTAAGCTGTTGGCCACAGTATTGGCCGCCACTTTGGCCACAGTGGTCAGGGACTTGGTTTGTGAGGACCAAAATGGGTTTATGCCAGTCAGGGAAATGAGACACAGCTTATGTAGACACTAGGTAGCCTTGGCCAACATTGATAAACTGCAGGTCCCAGCTGCGTTGCACCTTCTGGATTTTGAAAAAGCATTTGATGCTTTTCACTGATCATTTCTCTGGCATGTACTTAGAGAAATGAATAATAGCTCTAGGTTTATGGCTCTAACAAGGGCTGCATGGGCTTAACTTTTATACTTGTTTTTATTTCTGGAAAAACATAGCAGCAATAGACAGTACATGCATATATCTCATATATACAGGACATAATTGTTTTTCTTTGTATTTTTTTTTTAACATGTGATAATTTTATACCAAAACATATATTAGAGGTAAAATATGAAAAATGCTGCACATCCTTAGTTTTTAGAATTGTGAATAACGTCAATACAGTTATAAATAAACAAATAACTATTAAAAGGAAGAAGCAAAAAGTGGGCAGAACTCCTCCATATCTACTGACATCAAGGGCCAACATGATTTTACAGTTATATCCAACCCTCCTCCTCCTCAAATGAACCTTTGGTGTACTGGGTAACAAGGTACCAGGCCCTAGCACCTGTGTATCCCCCATAATGTATAGTGAAGTGGCATTAGCCCAGCACCATGTGACTCTGGGCAATAGCTTGCTTAATCTTCCCGACGACCCCCAGCGCCTAGAGACCCTTACGGGTGATTGTTCGCGCTTGACAAATGTGGATATTATTATTATTATTATTATTATTATTATCCCAGGCCATAAGTGGTAGCCTACACTCCTTCAGAATCAGATCTCAATTCTCTTCCCCCTGCAGTGACCAGGCTGGTTCCCTCATCGCCTGAGAAGCCTAAAGATTTCTATGTTGATTGCTATTATCTGGGCTATTAGAGGAACCTCCACCACTCCCCGGCTGTGTGCCAGGGGTCCCAGTCTGTGAGTGGGTATTGGATCCCACAGGTGCCTGCCCAGGGGTCCGTTATTTATTCAACAATAATCCCCATGTTGCTAGATCCCTTTTGGCATTTTTGTCCTTACAGATGATATGCAGACATCGCTCTTCAGCTACCCCTATTCACACATATCAGCTATCCATCTGGTCAGTCCAGGGGGCATGGGCTGTGTCCAGTGTATTGCTATGTGGCCCTAGCGAGCACCAGTCCCAAGTTTGCAAATATATGCTGTATTCTGGTCCTTGCCTTTGGGGTCAGTAACACCCCTCAAAGCAATGCTTAATTGCTTCCTCAATCCAAAGGCCTGTTGCCTCTTGAAGAATCTCCAGAACTCCTGACCAATAATACCGAAGCCGAGAGCAATCCTACATCATGTGAGTGAATGTGGATGGCTCGGCACCACAGCAGGGATATTCTGAGTGCACCGCATTGATGCACGCTAATCTGTGAGGAGCCATGCCATATGAAATAAACTTTGGGCCAAAACCAAACCATTGTAAAGCATGTATCATGAATTCCCAATTTATTTGGTCAAAAGCTTTTTCAGCATCCAAAGATAGGGCAGCTAAGGGGAAGGGATATTTCCCTCCAAGGGATAGGATAATGGAAAACATTCTGGCATTATCAGAGGCCAATCGTCCTTTAACAAAGCCAGCCTGGTCTGGGTTAATTAGGAGAGGAATAATTTTCTCCAAACGTGATGCCAAAATCTTTGCAAATATTTTACAATCATAGTTGATTAGAGATATGGGGCGAACATTTTTGCAAAAAGAGGAGTCTTTGTCAGGTTTAAGGATAACAAAAATAAGGGCTTCCAAAAAAGAACCACAGGCTTTAGAGTTGGTTAAGAATGAATTAAAAAGTTCTAATAATTTAGGGGCAAAAATTGAGGAAAAGGTTAAGAATAATTCAACTGAAAAGCCATCAGGACCTGGGGCCTTAGATTTTTTCAGGGATTTGAAAGCATTGGATATTTCTTGAAGAGAAATAACCTCCTCCAGTGGTACAAAGCCATCAGGACCTGGTGCCTTAGATTTTTTCAGGGATTTGAAAGCATCGGATATTTCTTGAAGAGAAATAATCTCCTCCAGTGGTACAAAGAGATCAGGGAGAGTTTTAGGTTTAGGAATGTCTTGGAAGAAAGATGTAAAGTCTTCTTCAGCAGGATTATTATTTTCTGTATATAAGAGATTATAATACGATTGGAATGTTTCTATAATGTCAGAGTCAGATGAAAGGAGTCTGTTAGTCGTTTCTGAATGGATAGGGCCGATACTCTTAAGTTCTGATTTAATTTTTAAATAATTAGCCAACAGTTTCCCTGCTTTGTTCTAGCCTCCGTGAATTTTTGATTTAATCTTTAGAAGGATGTTACAGGCATCCAGGTTGGCAATTTTGTTCAGGGTAGATTTAGCTTTAATTAACTCTTGTAGTGATGAGGAGGATTTGGACAAAAAATATTTATGTTCCAAAGTTTTAATTTGGAGTAGGGTATCTTTATACTTAGCATTTAGTAGGTTTTTTTTCTTGGCAGCATATGCAATAGTAAAGGCTCTAAAAGATGCTTTACAAGCATCCCAATTATTGTGTATTGAGGTATCTAAAGAATTGTTCAGCACAAAAAATTCATTTATGAAAGAGGTCGCTTCTGATATAAAAGTGCGATCTGATAAGAGGTGATTGTTAAATCGCCAGCGACCTTGTTTGGGTTTAGTGAGGGACATATCAATAGAGGTAGAAACGGCAGCATAGTCAGAAATAAAAATAGAGTCAATTTCAGATGATTGGAGGCAAGGTAGTAATGATTTAGAGATTAAAATATAATCAATAAGGGACATTGTATGGTGTACAGGAGAAAAAAAAGTAAATCCAGAGGCATCAGGATTGCATGATTTCCATACATCAAATAAAGGTCAAGAGGAAATGGCAGACTGAAATGATTTGTGGGTATTATCTGGTTTGAATTTACATTTAGATTTTCTGTCAGAGAAGGGGTCCAACCAGTTAATAAAATCACCACCAACCACTATACTGGGGTTAGATATAGATAATAATTTCAATTTAATGGAATGCCAAAATTCAGGATCTGGTTTAACCGGCCCGTAAATATTGAAAAAGGTTATTTGCATTTTGTTGATAAGAGCGTCCACCAGTACCCAACAACCATTGGAATCACATTCTGATGATAATATTTGGGCATTAACAGATTTGTGAAATAATATAGCAACCCCACCATGACGATCAGTAGCAGAGGAAAAAACAATTTGATTAACGCAATGGCGTTTGAGTTTAAGAGATTCTATATCATTGCAGTGGGTTTCCTGCAAAAAAGCAACTTGGGCGTTGAGTTTAGGTAAATGAGACAGTACATTTTGACGTTTGACAGGATGACCTAGACCACGAACATTCCACGAGACAACGTTAATCATGGTGTTGGATTAGGGAGTACATGAGGAAACAGGAACATGAAACTGTAAGACCAACGAAGAGAAAAAGAACAACATCATTTATTATGTGATGAAGAAAAAACATTACAAGAAATAAAACAATGAACATACAGCAAAATCAAAAAGGAGAAGAAATGATAGGTATAGAGGGATAAGAAAGAGAGAAAAGGAGGAAGAGAGAGAAGGAATAAAAAAAGAAGAAGACAGATCAAGGAAAAAGGAAACAGATCAAGGAGTGGAATCCAGATCTGTAAAGAAAGGAATGTCCGAATTGGGAGGAGCATAGTGACGCCGAAGGACACGGACAACGGTGATATAAAACAGATGAAATGAGAACCTCATAAGTAAGAAGACAACGACTAATCATAAAATTTTAACAAAGTAAAACTTTTAGAACCATATCAACAATCTTGTACTATGAGAACAGTCAAATACTGGTATCCATTCCATGAGAGGAAATATTATGTAGAAAAAGTTTAAGTTTGTCAGGATCATCAAAAGAACGTGACCGTCATTCATGTGTAATTTTCCATAGGCATGGATGAAGAATTCCATATTGAATATTGAGCTGTCTCATCTGGGGACGTAGGGCAAGAAATTCTTTACGTCGAGCATTTGTCGCATTGGAAACGTCTTGAGATATGAAGATATTATGACCAAATGAGACGACGTTTAAGCCTTTCTGCCTTCAGGACATGCATGAGCTTGGTGAATTCCAGGAAAAGCATTATAATTCCACGTGGTTTGTTTGAAGTAGGATGTAGACGACCAAGATGATGCGCTCTTTGTATGTTAAGGGGAGATGAAGATGACTGAAGATCTAAAAGTTCATGAAGAAGCTTCTGTAGAAATGAAACCACATCAGGACTTTCAATGTTCTCCGGAAGACCGTAAAGGCGCAGATTTCTATGATTGCGATATTCAAGAACCTCCATGTGAATTTTTAACTTGTGGATTTCTTGTTCTACTATTGGAATCTTTGAAGAAGCATTTTGTAGGTCGCTTACCGGCTGTTCAAGTTCCAAACCTTTCCTTCCATAACGATCCATCTCTCTTCAATCTGTTTTAACTTTTCATTAGTAGTGGACATAAAAGGTTGAAGACCACGTACTTCATCTAATATAGAGTCCAGAACCGGATTTTGTGAAGAGAGAATAGGAGAAGGTGGGTCATTTTTATGCCTTTTCGGTTTTGTACCAGAGGAAGAAGATCTAGCAGTATGAAGGTCGCTAGCCATTGTTGAATACTGAAAAAATCTACTTATGATGTATAGCGTTGGAAGAATATGTCTCAAAAAATATAGTGAAGAAAAAGTATGTCTTATATTTGATGAGGAAGTTATAATATCATAGAGTACAACATGTGTTACACATTATAGTATAACTATTAAGCAATAGTAACACAAGGACCTCAAAAATATCATATTAACTATCCCAGCAGTTACATACTTAGGAGAAAAAAAATGTTTTTTATTCCAGTGCCACAAAAAGAAAGCACATTGGTAAAGCAGTCAGTGCCCAAATGTTATTCCAGGAGATGAAAACAAAGGAGACATTATTTAAGCCCAGTCGTATATAAAACAGGCAGAAAAAGAAAAGTGTGAGCACCACATTAGAAAATGGCGGGAGCACTAAGTGTTGGTGTTTCCTGTGATGATGACCCTGCAGTCAGGCTCCTTTTGTCGTGTGCCACCACATCAATCACTGTTAATTAGTGCTCTGACACAATCTTGCCACAATCTTGCTTTCGAGCAATTATAAGTATCTCACTAGAAAAGAGTTAATCCCTAAGCCGGGACAAGCATTTTGCAGACGGTGTTAATTGGTGCGATAGGCTCAGACGCGTGTCTCCTCCAAGGACGTGAAACAAACGGGCAGATAAAGGAGAATGCGAGTGCCCGCGATATAAAATGGCGGACGCCCGCGTCTCGCTGAGGTAGGATGGCAGCCACAGCCTATGGGCTCAATACTGATGTGGGTCACACAGAAAGCTGCTCGGAGACTCACCGCATCCTCCTGAAGCTATGCCCGCTGCTTGAAGATGAGGTATCGGTCAAATGAGGTGTTTTAATGATAATGAAGTCCAGCGTTGATGCAGAGCTCACACCGGGTCCACCATGACGCTCCGACACGCAAGCCACGCCCCCAAAAGGTCTTATTTCTGAAGATCAGGACCTCCATTTTGTCTGTGTTGAGCTTTACGCAGTTCTGTTTCATCCAGTTGGCACATTAGATATGCAGGTGTTAAAGTGGAGCCTGGTGAAATGAATTTTGTCTGTGAGGGAGAGGATATGCTGGGTGTCATCTGCATAGGATACAATGTTGAGTCCATGGGATCATATGACGTGGGCAAGTGGTGCCGTGTAGATGTTGAAGAGTGTAGGGCTCATGATGATCCTTGAGTGACTCTGCAGATGAGTTTCTTGAGTTCGGAGGTGTAAGGCTCGAGCCTGATTCACTGGGTCCTGTCGGAGAGAAACGAAGGAGGCCAGCCAGTTCAGGGTGGGGCAATTGAACCTGTAGTTTTGTGGTCTTGTGATGAGGGTGCTGTGGAAGACTGTGTCGAAGGCTGCTGAGAGGTTGAGAGCATGAGTGCTGCAGTTTACCTCTTGTCCATGATGGTCCAGATTTCATCAGTAGCAGCGGATGAAAGCGGTTTCCATGGTGTGGTTGCTGCAGAAGCCAAACTGCAAGATGTCTAGTAGGTGGTGGTGTTCAAGATGGTTGGAGAGTTGTTTCTTTATGGCTTTTTAGAAGACTTGTGATGGTAAGGGCATGAGTGACATGGGTCTGTAGTTGCTGAGCTCTTTTGTATCTACAGTGTTTTTTTTTTGGAGAGCTGTGATTTCTGTACCTGGGAAGGTTCCAATTTGGAGGGAGGTGTTGATAATGGAGGAGACGTGTGAGCTGATCAGAGGTCCTCCTAGGTTGAAGATATGGTGGGGGCAGGGGTCGATGGGTGCCCCGGAGTGGATTGTTCTCTTGAATTCGGCAGTGATCTTCTGGAGTGAGAGTTTTCCAGTTAGTGATCTGGTAGTAATTCGGCAGTGGGGAGCAGCTGTTTGCTGAGTTCTTGGGTCTTGTCACGGTGTTGGGGTTGAAGTTGCTGGTGATGTTGAGGATTTTGTTGTAGAACAAATTGGAGAGGTTGTCATGGTGGGGGTGGGGGTTGAGAATTATTTGCTGATGTTAAATAGCTCTTTACAGTTGTTGGAGCTGTTTTCCAGTCTAAGAGCTAGGGCTGTTTCTCTAGCCTTATTAATTCGGGTGTGGGTATTTCCTAAGTGCTGACTTGTAACTATTTTATCGGTGGTGTCTCTGCTGGTTCTTCATTTTCTCTCCATGTGTTTGCATGGCCGCTTGGAGTTTCTGAGTTCTTCAGTGTACCAGCTAGTTCAGGAGTTGGTTATTGATTGTTTGAATTTTTCAGGGAGGGGTGCTAGGGTGTCTGCACTGGTAGTGAGCCAATTGTTGAATACTTTGATGTCGTCATGCAGGTCGCCAGTGAGGGAAGGTTGGTGGGCAGTGAGGGTGTTGGTCCAGTTTTTGTCCTTTACCTTGTTCCAGGTATGTCTGACGTTGCAGGTTGTCTTGGCAGAGGGGGGTTGGGGTGCATTGATGAAGAAGTGGATGATGAAGTGGTCTATCAAAGTGAGCAGAGTGAGGTGGCTGAACTAGATCTTGTTGCTGGCTGTGAAGATGGGGTCGAGGGTGCGACCTCCTTTGTGAGTGGGGCTATGGACTATCTGGGTGAGCCCAAGGATCTTGAGGTTCGAGTAGGGCTGAGGAGTTAGGGTCTTTCTGTTGTTTGAGGTGGAAGCTGAGGTCGGCAAGTAGGATGAAGTTGTTCGAGCCGATGTAGATGGAGGCAATGAAGTCTATGAGGAGATTGCTGAAGGTGGCTCAAGGTCTAGGAGGTCGGTAGGATAGGATGCCTGTGAGGGAGGTGTGGTTCCTAGTCGGAAGTCAGAAATGCATGCATTCCATAAAGTTTGTGTCCTTGTCGGTGTAAGTGACAGAATCTTTGTGTATGATAGCAAGCCCGCCTCATGTTTTGTTCGGTCGGTCATTGAGGGAAATCTTGTAACCTGGTGGAATGGATGTGGTGATGATGGGTGCCAATGTCGGGTTTAGCCAGGTCTCTGCCAGTAAGACTATGACTGCGGTGTGCGACTTGATGGTGTCCTAGATCTGGGTGACAGGTTTGCTTAGGTATCTGGTGTTGAATGAGCATGCATGCCAGACGAATTGTGGTGTGAGTGGAGTGTGGGTGGTGCATGACAGTGGAAGTAAAATGTCAATGAGAGCATGAGAGGGGCTCTTCCATGAAGCAGGATAAGGTGTGGAAGCAGCTGCTGTGGCAGAGTTCAGTGTATAGTGCATGCAGGCTGGAGGCTGTGTAGTGTTGGTGTTTGGTTGAACCGCGGGGTGCGACTTGATGGTGTACGAGATTGGGGTGGAGGGTTTGCTAAGGGTTCTGGTGTTGAGAAGCATGCATGCCAGACAGGGTGTGGTGTGAGTGAAGCATGGGTGGTGCATAACAGTGCACGTGAAATGGCAGTGATAGCATGAAAAGGGTTCTTCCGTGAAGCGGGCTGTGGTTTGGAAGAAGCTGCTGTGGCAGAGTCTGGTGTATAGTGCTTGCAGGCTGGAGGCATGTGTGTTGGTGTTTGCTAGAACCAGGTTCTGTGGCTCTGGGTGTGGTTTAGGTACAGACAGGCACAGGCGTACTTGTCTTTGGTGCACATTCGGCACCCCAGCTGCACAGCCGACATTAAGTAAGTCCTGGGTGGGGGGGGGCTGGGCTCAGGAGGTGAGGAAAGGCATTCAAGGAGAAGATGAAGGTATGGAGCGGGGGAGGCGGGAAAGCACAGGAGCAGAGGGTGTGAAGGAAACCAGAAAAGGGAACAAAGGAGGCAAAAAGAGACAAAGAGAGAGAGTGGACAGTGGAAAAAGAGAAGCAAAGGCACAAAGAACGAGAGTGGAAAAAGAGCAAAAGTGGCAAAAGTGTTAGTAGAAATTGTAAATAGGGGCAAAGAGCATGGAAATGGAGCAATAGAGGCACAAAGAGAAATACAGGAAAGTGGAAGAACGAACAAGAGAGGCCCAAAGAGTTTATGTTCGAGTAGTCAATGAGACAATATATAATTAAGACATTACATACAACATCAGGAGGAAGTGAATGAATCACAGAATTTTAAGCAGCCAGATTATTAGGTTTTTATTGGGGGCACAGGCTCTGCTATGTGAGGTACTAACTTCATAAGGCAGGTCAAGCTGTACATTGACTAGGAGTTAGTGAAATCAGCTGCTGCTGATGCCTGTGATGTCACAGACTACATTGCATGGTGTCAATCAGTGACGTCCTGTATCTCTCACTCCTCAGTGGCAGACCAAGCTACAGATATAAAAACACACACATACATATACACACACTTATATACATATACACATTTAATACAAATATATACATACATGTATACCCATATATAAATTCATATATACTTACAAACATACATACATATATGCATGCATCAAAATAAAGCTATGTCATATCCTTAGAAACACAGAAACTCGCACTCAGGGATGTGTGTAAATAAGAAATGTTATTCTGCAATGCGTTTCGACCTCGCGTTCTTCATCACGGCCCAAAAACCCAAAAGGGTGCACAACCACCTTTAAAAGCATTTACAAACCATGTACATAGCAAGTATACGTGTCAGAATTGCCCATCATGATACAGCATTTTTAAGTATAACAATGTAAAGTAAAACTAAAACATGATGATATATAACAGAATCACTTGTATTAGTGCAAGCAACATTCTTTTTCATTTCAGTCAAAAACCATCATTCCAAGGCTATGAACTATACGCCAAGTGGCTGATATCTTTTATGTCTATATGCAAATCAATCTTAGAAGAAGTAAAAATACAACTAAATAATTTAACTTTTTACACCAATTAGTGTTGCTTTTTTTTGCCTCATGGGTGGGCCAGGTCCCAGGAGGAATGTATTCATTAATTTGTGGGAGGGGGCACGCGTGACTCCCTCATCCCGGGCCAATTTCGGCACTGGGCTTCCATTCCCCAGGGCCTGGTTGTGCAAATCAAAGGGAGGAGGTTCTCCACACAGAGTGTGACCCCCCCCTCCAGAAACCAATGATGGGCCTGGGAACTCCATCCCCCAGGGCCGGGCTCCTGCTATGTCACAGGGTGCCTACCTCCGGGACATAGCGGATCCGTGTTCGCACTGGTGGGAGCAGGGGACCCTGTGTTTGCTCTTGTTTGGTGGAGCAATTTTAAATCTCCCACCAAGCGAGAGCAAACACTAAGTCCGCTCTGCCCACTGAGAACAGACTTTTCATCTGTTTCCCTTCCTGCAATGCAGCAGACAGGAAAACAGATGAAAATAATGCTTCTGCCCGCAGGGAGCAACATTTTTTGCTGGTCCCTGTGGGCAGGAGCAATGAAGGCTCCTGCTGGAGGTGGGGAGCAGCCTGGTGTCCACGAGGGCACTGGGGTTACCTGCTCGCTCCAGAACAATGATGGAGTGGGTGCCTTGGGTGGCCTGCAGGGTACCCATCCTTTAATGGCCAGGCCCGGGGGATGGAGTTCCTGGGGCCAATTCTGGTTCGGGAGGAGGGTTGTTTGCCCCTCTGCCCATTCTTAAAGTGGCTGGGTCCCAGGATTTGGGGTCCTTGGAGCCAAAATCAGCCTGGGGTGGGGTCTCGCAGTGCGCCTCCCTAATTAATAATTGAATAGGCCCTGGGGATGGGTCCCTGGGGCAAATACAGCCTGGGGAGGGGAGCTACATAACCCCCTAAGAAATTTAGTGAGCAATGGAATATGGGGTCGCGGGGTCAAAATCCGCCTGGGGAGGAAAGCTGCATGCCCCCTCCTGGGTTAGCTGCCTTTGGGGTGGTTGACCACAGTGGCCAACCCTCCGCTGCATGGGGCAGAAGGCCACGTGTGTTGTGGGGTTCACTGCCTGTGGCCAACCCCTGCTACACACAGACAAAGGGCATGTACGGTCGTAGCTGAATTAACATATGGTAATTAAATATTACTTTCCATTAAAAAACATAAAAATTAACTGGAAAAAACAAAGATTACAGTGATGTTATAGTTAGGAAATAGAATTTAAAAAACCTTATAAATTCACTAAGAAAAACAAAGGTTACCGTGACCTTATAGTTAGGTTCACAATATATGCACACAAACCATAGACATTCAGCAGCAATGGGTAGAGTTATCTCAAGAAACTATTTCCCGTACCCTAAGGTAACTATAACTCGTGTCTTCTCCATGGACTGCTAATTACCCCACATATTGCATCACTCATTATTTCTTCTATGACATCATTGATTATATCACTGCAACATTTGCTGTAAAACTATTGATGAGAAAACTAATCTGTTCATGGCTGGGAACAAACTCTAAGCAGGTACTCTCTGAGGGGAGCTGACCCAAAGCTCCTTCCTGTACATTTCTTTTTGTGTTGATGACATGAGTCACTGGAAGTCAGTTAAAGCTGTCTGTAGCCACGCCTACAATGTCATAAAGAAAAAAAAGGTGAAATGAAAGAGTAAAACATTATTTTGAAAAGTACATTATTGGATGTCTTTGACGTGTCTTTGGGTCACTAGGAATATGACAAAGGTGTACTGTGCTGAAATGTAAAAGCCCTCTTCATATAATCACAATTGTGTCAGTATGATATTAAATTTGGATGCTACAGCAATAAAAAAAATGATCCAAAATAATATGCTTTTCAATACCTTAACCAAACCACAAGAAAATATCTTAGCAAAACCTCTAAATCTCTCCCTATTCAGGGTAATGTAAACCCAAATAACACTCAAATACTTTATATATGTATAATACGAAACACACAAGTTTAGTCCCTGGCTTGTGGAAAACGTTGTTTCCTTGTCCACACTTCTTTCTCTTCTACTTATAATACAAAAAATCAATATGAGAGCAGAAATATCTCACAGACTCCTGCTAAAAAACATGATCCACTATTGAAACATATTTTCTAAAGGATTGCATGAATATAAATATCTGTTTCAGGAGGGTGAGATCTGTTTCAGAAGGGTGAGAAAAACGATGCATGAAAGTAGTCTAATTATCTTAGACTGTTTTACTAATGGTCTTGTTTCACCCTGTTGGTATTTGTTATTTATACGTTTATTCTGCTATATTTACTTAACATAAGATCAGGCAATGTCTATATTTGTACTGTGAGTTTTCCTCAAATTATCACCTAAAAGATGTGCAGGCTATTTTTTTGTGCAAATCTTACATTTTGGTGTCAGTTGTATATTCAGGATACTTCATTAGAAATTTGTATCAAAGGTAAATGTAATCAGACATTTATTTAAAAAATGTAAACATAGGGGCTAGTATCAATTAAAGCAAGCACCGGCAGTGGAAATTTAAGAAAGGTCTCTGCCACAGTTTTGTGATGTTGGTCCTTAAATAGCCGAAGAGTTGGAAGGATGACATTTTACCCCATTAGGTAATGGTAAATGGTTGTTTGTCTCTAGAAATTTAAAGAAATGTGCTGCTTTTGACTGAAAATATAGCATAATATTTTGATGTCTCTAAAGTAAACAAAAGCGCATAACACAAGCACATAACACATATCAACATAACAGAACAAATACAAAGAGCACAGTAAAACAAAACAGAACAGACTGCATCACAATAAACACAGTACATCACAGCTCTACAATGCAATAACATAGCACAAAGACCACATAGGTTATATACCACATCACCACCAGCACAGAACAAATACACAGTATCACCTCCAGAAACCTACATTTTAATATGGTGATCTAAGGTGTTTGTACCAACCACTGCCTTAATGTACTCCCACCCACAAATAATAGTTAGTCCCAGTTAAACATTTCTGTGATCTGGCCCCTTGGCTTTGTGTAGACAATGCCACCAAACATTTCACCAGCACTTGTACTCTAGTGTTCTAGTTCACCAAAACCAGAACTTTGTTAGCTTTCTGCATTGCTACTCCTAAGGAGCTGTATGTTTTTTGTCAATCATTTGCCAACCATTGACATGAAATATTTTAACATATTTGTCTTTAAATTCTTTTTTGGTTCACTATTTATTAATTATACTGTGACAGGCACATTTTAACCAGCTCATTGTTGCTGTCCCCAGGAGTCTGTCAAGCATTGTTTAGATTCATTTTGGGTTAAAAAAGGCATCTGCCTGACCCAAAATCAGTGATTCATAAATCAAATAAACACCAGAGGACTGTGCCTCCTATCGGCCAATTTCCCTTCTTAATATCGAGGTTAAGCTGTTGGCCACAGTATTGGCCGCCACTTTGGCTACAGTGGTCAGGGACTTGGTTTGTGAGGACCAAAATGGGTTTATGCCAGTCAGGGAAATGAGACACAGCTTATGTAGACACTAGGTAGCCTTGGCCAACATTGATAAACTGCAGGTCCCAGCTGCGTTGCACCTTCTGGATTTTGAAAAAGCATTTGATGCTTTTCACTGATCATTTCTCTGGCATGTACTTAGAGAAATGAATAATAGCTCTAGGTTTATGGCTCTAACAAGGGCTGCATGGGCTTAACTTTTATACTTGTTTTTATTTCTGGAAAAACAAAACATAGCAGCAATAGACAGTACATGCATATATCTCATATATACAGGACATAATTGTTTTTCTTTGTATTTTTTTTTTTAACATGTGATAATTTTATACCAAAACATATATTAGAGGTAAAATATGAAAAAAGCTGCACATCCTTAGTTTTTAGAATTGTGAATAACGTCAATACAGTTATAAATAAACACATAACTATTAAAAGGAAGAAGCAAAAAGTGGGCAGAACTCCTCCATATCTACTGACATCAAGGGCCAACATGATTTTACAGTTATATCCAACCCTCCTCCTCCTCAAATGAACCTTTGGTGTACTGGGTAACAAGGTACCAGGCCCTAGCACCTGTGTATCCCCCATAATGTATAGTGAAGTGGCATTAGCCCAGCACCATGTGACTCTGGGCAATAGCTTGCTTAATCTTCCCGACGACCCCCAGCGCCTAGAGACCCTTACGGGTGATTGTTCGCGCTTGACAAATGTGGATATTATTATTATTATTATTATTATCCCAGGCCAAAAGTGGTAGCCTACACTCCTTCAGAATCAGATCTCAATTCTCTTCCCCCTGCAGTGACCAGGCTGGTTCCCTCATCGCCTGAGAAGCCTAAAGATTTCTATGTTGATTGCTATTATCTGGGCTATTAGAGGAACCTCCACCACTCCCCGGCTGTGTGCCAGGGGTCCCAGTCTGTGAGTGGGTATTGGATCCCACAGTTGCCTGCCCAGGGGTCCGTTATTTATTCAACAATAATCCCCATGTTTCTAGATCCCTTTTGGTTTTTTTGTTCTTACAGATGATATGCAGACATCGCTCTTCAGCCACCCCTATTCACACATATCAGCTATTCATCTGGTCAGTCCAGGGGGCATGGGCTGTGTCCAGTGTATTGCTATGTGGCCCTAGCGAGCACCAGTCCCAAGTTTGCAAATATATGCTGTATTCTGGTCCTTGCCTTTGGGGTCAGTAACACCCCTCAAAGCAATGCTTAATTGCTTCCTCAATCCAAAGGCCTGTTGCCTCTTGAAGAATCTCCAGAACTCCTGACCAATAATACCGAAGCCGAGAGCAATCCTACATCATGTGAGTGAATGTGGATGGCTCGGCACCACAGCAGGGACATTCTGAGTGCACCGCATTGATGCACGCTAATCTGTGAGGAGTCATGGATGTGTGGTACAAATAATGAAATTGTATACGTTTGAAGCGAGCATTGCTGGCCACTTCCCGGACCTGTGCAAACGCTCGCTTCCATTCACTGTCTGTGAAGGGTATCGGTAGGTCAGTCAACCATCTATCCCGAACGTGAGAGACATCGACACTGTGGTCGGCCTTAAGTGTTTGGTATAAAAGGGAGATCAATCCCCTGTGGGTACCTGGGTCTAAAATCACCAGCAAGGTGTCGGACTCCATTGGTTCCTCAGGAAATGAAGTCTATATCTCTCGCGTAGTGCGTGACAGTTTTGCATAGTGTAGAAAATATCCTCCTGGGATCCCAAATCCTTCCTGCGCTTCAGCAAATGAGAGGAAAGACCCATTACAATATAGGTCACCGACAGTAAGGCATATCCCTTCAAACCATCTCATAAAATCCATTACAGTTTGTATATGGCAAAAATGATGCAGCCATTGCAACGGTAGTGCTCATGCATATGGCCCTAAGCAGCACCAGTGTTACCGCCCGTTCCCATACTCCTGCAACCTTAGGTACCACAAACGGGTATTCCAGTTGTGTCTGAGATACCAACATGAGATATCTTGGTAAACAATTCTCCCGTCCCCACTCTGGCAGGAGGTCCTGCTTCACATGGTCCTCCGTACACCAGAGCATGGCATTTTGGAGAAGGGAGACGCAGTAATAAAGACAAAGGTCTGGGAGGCCCAACCGGCCTCATGCTCAGTATCTACTTTCATAATCCCCAGTTTTACCCTACTGCGCTTTCCAGCCCAAACCAGTGATAGCAAGAGGCTATTAAGGGTCTCAAAAAGAGTATCTGGGGATGATGCAGAAGGAATTCTGCAGAGTATACAGGCAGCATAGTAGGAGCACCTTCTGTGCCAGGGCTAGAAGACCCATGATGGAAAGTGGGGGGTGATTCCAGAAGTTAATGGATAATCGCAAGCCCGTAATCACTGGCCCCATGTTCAATGCATATTGCACATCTTCCGAATGTGCTACTTGGATCCCCAGATGTCGGAAATGGACACACCTCTATGGAGCTCTGCTGGGGGGCAGTCAGCCACCTTTGCATTTATTAACGTGGCAAGGGGGAATAGGACTGATTTCCATTTATTGACTTTCAGTCTAGACACTGTGCCAAAACCCGCTAGGATTTCCAGAAGAATGGGCATTGCCTCCTCTGGGTGGTTTAGATATAGCAAGGCATCATCTTCAAATAGGGATACAACGTGTACCTGGCCACCCAACTGATGCCCCAATGATTCATGTCCCTTCGTAGTCTAGTTGCTAAGGGCTCTATTGCCAGGGCAAACAAGAGCAGGGACAACAGGCATCCTTGTCTTGTGCCCCGTTCGATTAGGAGAATTTCAGAAACTACCCCACCATTGTGTACCCTAGCAGTCGGTAAATTGTATAGAAGGCGCACCCACAAGATATATTCCTTGCTGAGGACCATTCTCGTCAACACTTCCCAGAGGTAGTGCCATCATGGGGTATTGAAGGTCTTTTAAATGTCTAAAGCTAGCAGAGCAACCCTGATATCCATATTAGCCATGGTGTGCAGGATAATCTCCCTAAATTTATGAGCGTGCTGCAGCCTGGCCTGAAACCACACTGATCTGTGTGGACTAGATGTGTGATAACCCTACTCATTGCGAGTGCTTCCGACAGTTTTTTTTGTGCCTACGCCCAGCATTGAAAACAGTCAGAATGAACCTGGCATGCTTGGGTCCCCACCCGGTTTGTGAAGCATAACTATCTGAGCCTCTCTTGTTGATGGTTGTAAGAGTCCTTCCTTCCTTCCTGGACTCCTTCAGGGTTTCCAGGAGTCGAGGAAGTAACATGTCTGCATATGTTTGGAAATATTCTACAGGTAAACCATCAGGGTCTGAGAATTTACAGAGGGCCATATCGGCCAGCGCTTCCTGCAGATCTTCCAGTTTAATCTGCACATAAGTCCCTTACATTGGCCATCGGTGAGGCTAGGGATTGTGAGATCACTTAGAAAGCGATGCCAGATGTCTGGGATCACCCCAGCCGAGGATAGGTGAGTGTGTAAGAGGGAATTAAGACCATGTTGTTATGTTATGTTATGTTATGGGAGCTTATATAGCGCGCAGCTACCTCCAACGAAAGTGTCCCGGCGCTGTTACTAATCATGTGGACCTGAACGGAAAAGAGCTGTGACCAGTGAGGAGACGAATCAATGCAAAAGAAAAAGCCAGGTTTTCAAGGCCTTTCTGAAGACATTTTCTTTCTCGAGCGCTCTAAGATCCTTCGGCATAGAATTCCAAATAGTGGGTGCCCGGACAGAAAATGACCTACCGCCCATTCTGACCTTTCTAAATTTAGGTACCTTAAGAAGATTCAGATTATTAGATCTTAAAAGTCTATTTTGCGAGTACCTTTGAATTCTAGCTCTAAGATATAGAGGGCCGATATTATGCAAGGCACGATGGATTAGTACCATAGCCTTAAAAAGCACTCTTTTCTTTATAGGTAGCCAGTGTAAACTGGCCAGATGAGGGGAGATTCTATGGCGGACAGGGATATTTCTGATTAATCTAGCTGCTGCGTTTTGGATTAGCTGAAGCCTGGCTGTCAGATAGTCTGGAAGTCCAATGAATAGACTGTTTGCGTAATCCAGGCGTGAAGTGATGGTGGCATGCACCACCGTTTGACGACAGTCTACAGGCAGGAAGTGAAGAAAACGGCGCAGCATTCTAAGCTTCCAAAAACAAACTGCGGAAAGCTGCGTAATGTGATCCTTTCCAGAAAGCTCTGTATCCATCTTAACGCCTAGGTTCCGAGCCACCCTGACTGGAGCCGGTGCAGGATTTAAGGTGGTAGGCCACCAACATTCTGAGGACAATGGTGATTTGTTATTAAAAAATAAAACCTCCGTCTTTTCTGTGTTCAACTTTAGACAGTTGTCCGACATCCAAGATACTATATCCAACATACAGCTCTTAACACTCAACATCCTTCCTCCATCCTTTTCATCAAACGAGAAAAGGAGCTGGGAGTCGTCAGCATAGTTGACAACACGTAGGCCGTGTTTCTCAATTATAGGGGCCAGGGGAGCCAGGTAAACTTTAAAAAGTGTTGGGCTCAATGCAGAGCCCTGAGGAACTCCGCATGACAGCAATTTTATTTGTGAGGAATGAGGACCCAACACCACCTGTTGCGAGCGTCCCTCCAAAAAAGTCTGAAACCACGACAGAACTGCTCCTGATAGACCAACGTTCTCTAATCTGTGCAGTAGGATTTTATGGGACACAGTATCAAATGCCGCAGAAAGATCTAACAACACAAGCATTGCACAGTGTCCTTTGTCCACAGTTTCTCTCAGAATCTCCGTAGCCTCCAGGAGCGCGGTCTCAGTGCTAAAAGTAGCTCTAAAACCAGACTGGGAGTCATGCAACAGGTTGTTGGAATCCAGGAACCTCGAAAGTTGCCTCTAAACTTCCTTCTCCAAAACTTTAGCTGGAGCTGAGAGTAGGGAGATAGGGCGATAGTTTTTTAATACCAAGGGATCAACTCCTTCTTTTTTAAGACGGGTCTAACCAAGGCTTTCCTCCACTCAGCTGGATAGTTTCCAGTTTTCAGCGACTGGTTCCAGATAATATTCAGGACCGGATTTAGCCCCTGAGCAAGAATCTTGTAGAACCTGGCAGGCAAAGGGTCTGCCGGGGAACCCGATTTTACAAGTTCAAGGTCAACCAGGGATTGAGTGTCTTCAAAGACAGCAAAATTAGTCCAGGACTGATTTCCATACCCATTGCTCATGGACGGATCTGGTTCTTTGCAAGGAGGAAACGAAGAATATATTTCTGCAATTTTCTCATAAAAAAAGGTTGCCAGATTCTCACACAAAATTTGAGACACAGGTATGGGACTTAGGGAGGCCAGAGGATTAGTGAAACCTTCTACAATCTTGAAGATTTCTTTTTTTGAATTGTTAGCCGCTCAAATCTGATTAGCGAAATGGTTTCTCATGGCTGACTGCTTAATGCGATGAAAAATCCTAAGGGCGTTTTTATAGATGAGTTTGGCTTCCAGGGAATAGTTCAGTCACCAGACTCTTTCCAGCTTCTTACAGGCACTCTTTCTAGCTTTAAGATCATCCGTAAACCATGGGGCGGAAGGACGATTTAGAACAGTATTCCTCAACACCCCCGGAGCAATACTATCTAGAGTTTGAATTACTTGCATCTTAAAAGCTAGAGCATCCTGATTAACGTCTCCCGTAAGATGGGAAGGAAACATTCCCCAGTTATTAGTGAAGGTAGTTAGAGAAACCTTCCGCCAATCTCTAGTCTCTATCATAGAGTGGGGGCCTGTCTTGGGTTTATAGTTTCTTTTAAGAGTAAAAGGAACAAAATAATGGTCAGACCAAGTAACTTGTTGAGGAAAGCTCATTACCAAGGTCTGGCCATTTGTAAAAACCAGGTCCAACGTATGACCTCCTCTATGGGTGGCACTCTGCACCTTCTGTAAGAGATTCAGCCCCTGGAGCGTATCAATAAGTTTACTGGCTTCCACATTTTCACTATCATCCACATGGAGATTAAAATCCCCTAAAACCGTGAATGAAGGGAAATTCAAAACTGAGCTACTAATCCACTCATACATATCTGTTAAGTACCTAACAGGGGATGAGGGTGGCCTATATATAAGTAGGCCTGCCATTATGGGGTAGGAAGGGCAGGAGATATTAAAGGATAAGGCCTCGATGGGACCAAACTCCTCCAACTTCTTGAAGGAGACGTCCCACTTATCCCGTACTATGATCGCTATCCCGCCTCCCACTCGATCCATAGCTCGATTCGCAGCCACTAGTCTGTAGCCAAAAGGAACTGCCAGCGCAATATCCGGCTGAGAACTTTCTCTCAGCCAAGTTTCCGTCAGAAAGACTATGTCCCAAGCTTCACATTTCATACTTAACCATATATCGTCAGCATGTTTGGGAAAGGACCTACAGTTAATATAACCCGCCTTAATACTGTCCCCAACTCTCTGTTCCGGCTGTTGAGTGGGTACAGCTGACTCAGAAGGCTTCAATAAAGGCATAATAACAAAGTTGTAGTACTTGCAACTCCTTTCCCCCCCTTTATCTTTCCCCTTTTTTCCAGTCTCAACATTCAGATTGTGGCGCATTGGACAATTGCCCACCGAGAGGGCCCAAAGTTCCTCTCTCGTCCAGGAGATTCCCCCGTTTGGTGCAGATTGAGCAGCGTGGCTAGCGCTAGTCGCAATCCGGTCGCGGACGGGCGCAGACGGGCTTGCCTCTGGCGCGCCCGCTGCGCCAGCGCGCTGCGCACTTGCGTCTCCAGCCTAAAATAGACAAAGGCGCGAAAAGGCTAGAACGCTAACCTTCAAAATGGCGCTGGAAGCAAGAGAGCCAGCGCGGTATGGTGACGCGAGAGTAAACAGGTAAGGTTTACAGCACACCCCAAATTCTTGAGCAGCGAATAGCGATACAGTTTTAAAAATATTCAATTCAATTTAAAATATTCAATTTAAAAAAGAGAGAGAAAGGAAATCCCTTTCCGATGTGCAAAAAACTTTTTTTAAAGTGCAAGTATGAGCATGAGGCTGCAGCAATTCACCCCCGTTAAACTCTTATTTCCAACTGATCTCTACAACCAGCTAAACACTCTAACCACAAGGTCTTCTAATGATCATGTTGTGTGGAGATGCAGCTGCCATACAGTTTGCAGAGTGTGAGTGTAATCGGGGGGTCGTTCCCACTTGATTTCGATTTTTCAGCCTGCAATTCAGTGACGGTTTGCTCCGTAGCTATAGAGTGCTCCGCCACTGTCCGAAGGTCCACTCTAATAGGCCCACATCGAGGGAGACTGCCTCTATTTTAGCTTGCACTGCCGTGCGTGAGTCCTAGATGGCTGCGAAGATCTGAGTTCCAGTGGGATCCTTTCATGGCCTCTCTGCCTGCAGCAGGGAGTCTTGGGGCAATTCCATCTGAGAGGGTGTGCTCTGTTCTGTATACTGATACATTTTGGTCTGTTGGGCCCTCTTTGCGGCCTGCAGGATATTATCTTTGAGCCCCAGATATGTGTAGTCGTGTGCTTCATTCATTGGGTACCAAGTATGGTGGCAGTCCTCATTGCGCAGTTCAGATATGAAATCTCTAAGAGTCGCTGATTGTGTCCTGTCAGCCAGAAAGGAATGAAGCAAGGCCAAAGAGGTGTCCTTAATCCTCAGCATCCTCAACCGGTAGATCAAACAAGAATGATCGACCATGTCGAAGGCTGCAGATAGGTCCAACAGGATAAGGGCCGCTCTGTAGCACTTATTGAATATGGACATGATTTTCTCAGTGGCCACAATGAGAGCTGTTTCTTTACTGTGACCAGTGCAGAAACCAAACTGAGTCACAGCCAAAAGATTGTTTGACTCAAAGGCTGTCAGTTGTATACTCATATCCTTTTTGCACAATTTGGCAGGAATGAGAGGCCTTGATATGAGGCGATAGTTGATAACATCTTGGGGATCAAGGTTTGATTTTTTTATGAGTGGTAAAACTGAGGCCTTTTTCCAAAGCGTCAGAAATACATCTGTAGAGAACTTATTGTTACAAATTTTCGTTATCTGTTCTGCAATGATATCTAGAATAGACTGGATGATAGATGGTGAGCATGGGCCTACTGGAGATCCTGAATTTGTAGTGAGAATCAGCTGACTTACTCGTTACACTGTCAGACAAACACATTTTTTTAAAGCAGTAGAAGTCTTGTTAATTTAATCCTCAATGTTCAACAACTGGCCACTATTTTGGCGATGAGCAGCGAATCCGTCGTAGATGTCCTGAACCTTCTTTAGAAAAAGAATAGCTAAAGTATTACAGAAGGCCTGATTGTGTTCAACTGACTTGACAACTGGTGCAGACATTTTTTTTATTTTACAGTATTTAGCCATAGTAATAATTATTTTGTATTTTGCTAAACATTGTTTATATTTTGCTTTTTCAGATAAGCTGTATTCTTTCATCCACACCCTTTCTTGCCTTCTTCAAAGTTGTTTACAGGTTTGGAGGTTTTCATTAAACTATGGGGCCGAAGGTGCTAATATTTTAGATAGGCACTAGAGAATTAATTGCAGATATGCAACCATCAGAAGATCTTAGGTAAGAGTCTTGGAATTTATGCCATGGCAGGGTAGTTTTGTGCTTCTAGTGACAGTTAGTGATGCTCTTAAGAAAGATAGAGATGGCAAAAAGTATAGCTTAATGGTCAGATCAGGTCAGGTTGAGAGCCTCGATTAATTTTAAATTCCGATTATTAGCATAGACTCCATCAAGAGCATGACTTGCTCAAAGAGTTTGTCCCTCCACAATCTGCAACAGGCCAAAAAAGGACATAATATCTAATACTTCCTCAGTATCCTTGTCAGTATGATTATCTAGATGATAAACAAAATCTCCTAGGATAGTGAAATCATTTTTAAGGGCACAAGATTCTAATATAGAGCTAATATCTTGGAAAAATGTAGATCTAGTTCCAGGTGGGCGGTATACCAGATACTCATTAAAGGATTGATTTTTTGAGAGTTCGATGTTAAAAACAAATGCTTTACGTCCTGGCAAAGTTACTAGTGAGCATAAGGTGGCAAACTTATTTTTCAGAATTATGGCAAGTCTGCCTCCCCTCTTGTGCAACCTATCTAGTCTATGAATCATATAACCCGGGGGAGTGGCTGTATTCATATCAGGGCCCGATAAGGAGTCTGTCCAGGTTTCAGTGACAAACACTACATCAATATGATGGCTATCTAAGAAATCATTAAATTCAAAAGCGTGTTTGACCAGGGATCTGGCTTTTATTCAAACCCACTGTATATCAGGACATGCAAGTGTGGCTTCTATCGAGCCATGTGGACTAAGTTGGTTAGGTGAACAACAAGCTTTGGTGTTTAAGCATGTACGGCAACACTGTATGCACATACTGGTATTTACATTCAACTCTAAATCAGGGGTAAAAGTCGCACAGTTCAATTTTTTTACCTACTTGAAGTGCATGTAGTTTGTCTCTGGTATGAACTTTCCATTACGGTAGCTGGGAGGGAACATGAGCAAGGGGGGGTGACCACAGACAGGTGCAGACGGGCTTGCCTTGCCTTTGGCGCACCAGTGGCGCATCCGCTGTGCGGACCTGCTTTGGCATTCTTTAAGTAGCCCGTCGTAAAGATGGCCATTTCTAGGGACATGGCCCAGCTATGATGTATCACAGCGCAATCAAGTTCAGGTGAGGAAAACAAACCGGGGTCCAGCAACCCCTTCCCTTGGTCACAGGCTCCCTTGTGACAAAAGGATACTGGTAAAGTAAAAGCCAACTGAAACAAATAGAGAGTAAGGGAAGTCAGCCACCTCCTGAAAAGCAGCACAGAGTGCTGGTACAAGGAACTAAAAAGGGGTGGGGCACCCAAACCTTCGTGTTGCAAAGCTTCATGGACATGCTTTGCCATTGTTTAAGTAGCCCGTCGTGAAGATGGGCGTATCCAGTGGCATGGCCAAGCTGCGATGTATTGCAGCATGATCAAGAACAGGTGGAAAAAACAAAATCACACTGGGTCCAGCAACCCCTTCCCTTAGTCACAGGCCCCCATGTGCCCAAGGCATACTGATGAAGGAAAGACAACTGAAACAAAGAGGGAGTAAAGGAAATCATACAATGAATAAAAGTAGGACACGCCCATTACAGTATGGCAGACCCGAGGAGCCAGGCATCTCCTTAAAAGCAGCAGAGTGCTAGTACAAGGAACTAAAAAGGGGTGGGGCACCAACCCTGGTGTTAATATTCTGAATACGAGAGATGGTAAATATGAAAATATATTTTTGGAAAGAAAAATATAGAATATAAATGAAGACAAAAGTCATCTGACTCGTACAAATATATCTATATTTTGAGATGTATTAACGAAATTTGAATTTAAATATTCACGGGGTTGTTGTTTCTATTGATAGTTTGCCCTGCCCCAGTATCCCTAAATAAGCAGTGGGTCCCTTGTTATTAAAATTTACTTCACTACCCCTAATCTTTATGGGCAGAAAGGCACCTTATAAAATGGTTGTTCTCCCTCATTTTCTTTGTGTCCTCTAGAATTACCCCTTTATTATTCCACCTACCTTTTGATGAAGTGAAAATATTGGTTAACAGGTTCCTTTGGGTAGTTAAAGTTCCAAGCGTGTCCTACACTCATAGTGCACAGGTTATCTATTCGAGTGGCTGGGTCTTTGCGACCTTTGGCTCTACTTCTGGGCAACATACTTAATACCCATTGGGGACTGGCTATTCAGGGAGGGACAGGACTCCATATGACAGAGCTGTTTACCCTTGAGAAATATGGGACTTTAGATCTACTGTATTTAGGCATCCTCCACTCTCCAACCTGCAAATCACCAGACTATGCTGACGAGGAGTGCTGGCGTAATATCAAATGTCTTGGAAAACCCACAACACATACCCCTTTGTGGGCCAGAACCTGGCTAAAGCAGATGCCGTGGCATTGCGAGATACTGGAAATAATTCACAATTTACTAGTAATTATCATTCATACCCCCGCTTCTGCTGATCCCAGAGTGGCACTGCAGGGGATTATGGAGGGCTGGGCAGGTTCACGGACACTGAGAACCTTGCCTGGAATGGGAGTCATGGTGGCAAAAAGGAAAGTCACCAGTAATTGGCAATTTGCTCCCCTGTCATGTCCAGAGGCATGGAATGCAAGAGTGGAAAAGATGGTTTATAAGTGGGGGTGTGGTGCGCAAACAGATCTGGGATCTTTGGTTTGCCAGGCAAATCAACAACTGTGATTAGACTTGATACTAAGATTGTTACTATTTTGGTACATTGGATGCTGCAATCTCCACGAGTGATAGATTTGGTTTGTAACCCATTCTGCTGAGCTAAGTGCCATGGTTTATAGTTAAGATAGACTGTTTGTGCTGTCTGCAACATATTATTGAACAATAAAAAGATGTTTTTTTAAAAGCACCTGCCTATTTGTCATATTATTTATTTATTTGAGTTTACAAACGACTATGGGTCACCTCTCGGTTACTTCAAAGGACTAGAAAATCTGTCAACATACAGTTATGCGAAGATATGAGGAACACAAGAGTTGGAGGCTGAATGAATAAGAGTAGGACAGATCAGTTGATATTTGTTTGCAAACCTTGAATGGTAGAAAGTTCAGTACAAACCACGTTTGAATAGTTTAGTCTTTAAAAGTTTCCTGATTCAAAAGCAGCTGGGTTTAAATCTCAGGTGGGGGATAAAGGCATTCTGTAGTTTAGAGCCCTGTTCTCCCATGGTGCATCTTCTGTTTTTGCATCCTCTCATTGATCTTTGATAGATGAGATGGGCAGGTGATCATCAAAGGTTGCAACCTTGGGCCATTGTCCTCCTGGCCTTTTGGACTGTGCGTAGGAACTTGAAGCTGTCTTTTCTGAGGAGTCAATGGAGAGCCTACAGAGTGGGTTTATGTCATTAGATTTGCAATGGTTTAGGTACCCTGTTGCTACCTGTCTTTCTAACCCTTGTAGGCTAGAGATAAGTATCTTGGTTAAGCCTTCCATAGATGATGTAGCAACAATACAGAAGTACCATGATAAGGTATCTTGTTTACTTCAGCTTGTGATCAGTTTGCAGAATTGAAAGGCTTATACAGAGGCTGTAGAACTGGATATTGATACAATTGACCATTACATTGAATAAGAACTCAGAGTCAAAAAGTGACCTAGGATCATGTATTTTGCAAGGTTACTGGGGTGCTCCCATAAATAGGAGCCGGTTGAAAGGGAGGAAGCCAGACTTAGACATCATTGTAATGGGAAGATCAGTTTTGTGTCAGTTAATGAGTGAGAAACTCTTCAATCTAGAGTCCACAAATCAAGCATGAGAATACTGGTGGGATTGTCCAGATGACTGCCTATTTAGAAGTTAATTTTCCTATTATTCGTATCAGTGTGACTTGTGGTTGGCTGAATAACTAATTCAAAGGATTAGCATACATGTAGCATAATGTCTGCCACAGCTGTCTCATCTAACAAAGTGTTGTCTTTTAGTTGTGAGTGTTCGTATGGTCTGAGGCCCAACAGACAAATGAATATTACTAACCTCTCTTTTGTGCTTGGGCATGTTATGTTATACCATTTATAAAGCCTACAAATACCTATTCAGGTGTCCTGGCACTACCAGAGGTGGTGAGTACAAGTACAGGTGTAAAAAGAGAGAAATTTGCTCCTAAACAAATCAGGTTTTCAAGGCTTTCCGAAAGTACAGTAGCAGAATGATCTTGCGGCGGATAAGGGGAAGTTCATTCCAAAGTTTGTCTGCCTTTACCAAAAATGACTTGCCACTGAGCATGAGTGTCTGCCTCTCTGTTCCAAGGAGACTTTTCTACTCACCATCCAAACAAAGCTTGCTCGAATATAGTTGGTAAAATTCTTCCTCAGATAATGGGGACTGTACACAAATGATGGGTTCTTAGTTAAAGGTGGTAAGTACCCACCTCAAGTAATAATCCTGATCCTTGTCAAGGTGAACCACTAAGTTCAGTAAATAAACCTGAGCTCGGCCCCTAGGAGCTATGACACAAAGCAGATAGGATTAACTTAGAGGTAATGAGGAAAGTATTTATGGAGTGGCAAGATCTGAAATGCTAAACAATACAAATCCAAAGTGAATTAAACATATTGAATACAATTTAATAATAAATGCATCAGTGATTTATCCAGAAAACTTATGTTTTGGCAGAGTTTAACTTTGATGAATTAAATTAATTAAATTGTGGCTAAGATGATGCAGCAGACATACACTCATGAAAAGGTTCAAAGGGGGGCATTCCTGACTGATCCATGGCAATAATTACCTGGCTGTCACCTGCATAAATCATAAAGTTGAGAGCAAAAGATATTACCAAAATGATTAATATAGATATCTAAAAGCTTCAGGTTTAAGTCTGACCGAGGCACACCTTGATTCAGAGACTTAAACTGAGGAAATAAATAGACAGCCTGAGACCTAACCTCCAAATAGGGCTTACACCTTCCCTTCGATGCCTTTCTTCTGCAGTCTGGATGGTAGAATCAGATGAAATACTGTATCAGAAGCTTCAGGTTCAGCAGCTCAAGCGCTGCTGGCTTTTCCCTGTCTGCCAGCCATTCTAAATCACCAACCACAGACAACAGAGCAATCTCTGTGCTGTTGAGTAGTTAGAATCAAGACTGAACAAGATCTAAGATCTGAGTTTTCTCTGGGAGTTTGGTCCAGAATACTGACAGGAGGTAGTTGAAATGATTCTCTAGAATATTAATCCTCAAAAGGCAACAAGAAAAAATTTGAGGCATTAGCAGAGTCAGAATTTGTTTTTCTTAAACAAAGGGACAAATAAGGCTGTTTTTAACTCGGACGAACACTAGCACTGATCAGTGGTGGCTCCTCCGCTATGGTGCAGGAGCGTCACCTCGCTGCTTTTTCAACTCGGACGAACACTAGCACTGATCAGTGGTGGCTCCTCCGCTATGGTGCAGGAGCGTCAACCCACTGCTTTTTGCAGTGTAAAAAATGGAAAAATAAAATGAAAAGCTTCTTTGTGGGGCAGAGCCACTCTCAGAGCTGGGGGAGGAGTGGTTTGCACTCCCTTTATGAGAATGAGTGCTTGACTGGTTAGAGGACACTGAATGTTTCGTTAGTTTGGATGGAGACTAGTGTTTTAGTGCCTGTTCTGGGAGGGGGAGTTGGGGTTCTTTTCTTATTTGTAATGGGATGTTGCTGGGGCCGCAGCGTGGCAAGATAAGAAGTCAATTAGGGAACTGTACACAGCTTTCTTATGGGTTCATTGCTTGACTTGAAATGTATATTGTGGAATGGCAGGGCCATGCATACCATGGTGCGCCGTCACAAGGTAAATGCTTACTTAGTGTGCAGGGGGATTCAGATCGGCTTCCTCCAGGAGACGCACATCACGTGCCATGAGGGTCTCGCCCTGCAGAGTAGACAGTGGGGTCAGATTTTCTACATTTTTAATATGGGTTAGAGCGGGGGTGCGTTTCCAACCTCCGCAACAGCTAGCAGATCTAGAGGGGAGATATGTGATGGTGCGGGTCGGCTCAATGGTAAGGATGTGGTATTGGGCAATATATATGTGCCCAACACGGAACAACCGGCCTTATTCACACAATTATCTGGGAAATTTGTGACATATTTGACTGGATCAGTGATTATGGGTGGGGACTTTAACTCCGTTCCTGATGTCTCCTTGGATAGATCGCATCCACCTCTCCCTGATGCACCTATTCATAAGATCTCTAAAGCCGGGAGGGATTGGCAACTCCGATGGGGGTTGGTTGACACATGGCGGGTGCATCATCCGGGAAAGCGTGATTATTCTTTCTTCTCTGCGCTGCATGAGCTCAATGTTAGGCTAGATGAGATACTGTGCTCCCCAGATATACACGCGATGGTCAAACATAGCAAATACCATACCAGGACACTCTCAGATCATAATCCACTGCTCCTACGGATACACTGGTCCCGCTATTCCAACTTGGTGCTTAAATCCAGAGCTCCTGGAAGATCAGGTCTTTCGAGAGGTAGTGGGGGCTGGTATTACCCAATATTTCCTTGAAAATACGGGCACGGCGTCCTCCTCTGCTGTGGAGTGGGATGCCTTTAAGGTTATGGTGAGGGGACACTGTATTGTTAACATGTTGGGGGCACGTTAGACCCTATTGCAAGATATAGAGGTTGCGGATCAGCGCTTGCGGGAGGTGGAGCGTGACAGACCCGAGCGCCTAAGAGACAGCAAGACTTATTAGAGGAGAGAGAAGAGGTCGCCGTATGACTTTGAGAGACTGCGCTGTTGCGACTATAAAAAAGTTATCGTACCCGCTCATGCAGAGCGAGATAACGCTGGTGCGTTATTAGCTTGGTTAGCCAACCCTGCTCAACGGGGGATGGTCATCTTAGAATTGTGCAGCCCAACAGGGGATTAATTATCAAATTCACATATATTACACAGATCTCTATCAGAGCACGGTGATGTTGAATGATGAGGTTCTTGGGGAGTTTCTAGCCGCAGCTGACCTTCCAAAACTTGATTGGATGCAGGCAGAGTTGCTAGGCCAGGATATAACTGTAGGGGAAGTTAGGGGAGCGATAAAACATGTGGCGAAGAAGAAGACTCCTGGGGTGGATGGCCTACCGATTGAGTTTTATCTGACTTACATTGACCTCTTGGCCCCTGAGCTAGTCACCCCTTATAACGAGGCAAAAAGCGCTGGACAGCTACCTGTCACTACTAATGAGGCTATTATTATTCCATTGCTTCAGCCAGGGAAGTCGCCTTCTGATAGGATCACTTATCGACTACTGTCCATGCTTACTACTGATTATAAGATTCTAAGCCGGATCCTGGTGACCCGACTGCTCCCACATATGGTCCACTTACATGGATCAAGGGGGATTCATCCCGACAAGGAACACCGCCATCAATGTGAGGTGCCTGCTTCGCATATTGGAAGTGGACTCTTATCCGAGGGCATCTGCTGCCATTTTATCGGTCGATATCGAAAAAACTTTCGACAGTTTAGAATGGCCTTAATTATTTCAGGTCATGCGTAGTTTTGGCTTGGGTGATACTTTTGTGGCTTGGATAGCATTGTTATACAAATATTCCACTGCTCGGGTTAAAACGGGAGGGTCGATTTCAGATGCCTGTGCGCTGAGCAGAGGGATCCGGCAGGGGTGTCCGCTCTCCCCTCTGTTGTTTACCCTGGCCATGGAGCCTCTAGCAGCCCAGGTTCGGACGGTGCAGCGATATCTGTGACTTTGTGTGCGTGGCCTCACTCACTACATCGCACTTTATGCCGATGCCCTACTCATGTTCCTAGCTAATACGGCTGATACCCTCAACGGTGCAAAACGCTTAATCCAAGAAGGTGAATTGGGCAAAGTCTTGCCTGTTCCCCACTACCCCATAAGATGGGGGCCCTCTAATTGCTGACGGAGTGCGGTGGGAATACCGTTGCTTGGTGTATCTGGAAACCCGTATTTATCATACGCACGTCGACCTCTTGGAGGGTAATGTGGGCAGAGCCATCCAAGGCCTTAAAAGTAACTTGGAATTCTGGGGGACCTTGCCCCTCTTGATGGCCTTCTTAAAATGGTAGCCCTCCCCAGGCTCCTGTATTATTTTCGAACCCTACCAATCTGCATCGATTTTTAAACAGCTCCAATCAATGATCACAGGTTTTCTCTGGGCTACTGGCAGGCGAAGGGTGACGCTGAAAACTCTAATGAGACCAAAAGCGGACAGTGGCCTGGTGGTGCCCGACTTCGAGACGTATTATTTAGCGGCCCATTTACAGTGGCTTACCCAAGCAGTAGCGCTTGAGTTTTGGGGGCCAGATGAGCGGGGAGATGGGCGGGTCTCAGGGCAGGTGTTGTCTCATATTAAGCACTCACTGGCGAGCTACGGACGTTTCGGCTGTGTTGGAACAAAAGTCAGCGGAGAGTGCGTGTACACACCTGAGATCCCTTTGGTCATGTGTACTGCTCTACCGCACGGGGGCAACTGGATTGCAATGACTGCCTGGGGAAGAGGGGCCTGTCTACCTTAGGGAACCTGTATGAGGATGGCACCCTCCTTCCCTTCGATGCATTGCAGGATAGGTACGATCTACCTTGCAGGGACTTTCTGCATCATTCAGCCCTCGTCGCGGCCATTTAAAAGCACTGGAGAGAAGGGCTGTCTGAGCCGCGGACTTCCATGGTTTGTCAGTATGTAGTACCAGTGGCAGGTACCTTTAAGGCAGTAACCTGTCTCTATAGGCGCATGGTGCGCGAGGCACAGACTCCGTTGTCGGTACTGCGACAGAAGTGGGAGGAGGACTTAGGTAAGGAGATCCCTGAGAAGGTGTGGGCCTAACTGGTTGAACAAGCATGGAAAAGCACTAGGAATGCCTGATTCCAGCTGGTGCATTTTTTTATATTACATAGAGCTTATCTCACGCCAGCCAAGATTAACACATACTTCGGCACACACACAGTGCTGTGCCCACGATGCAATAAGGAGGATGCGGATTTCCGTCACATGATGTGGGATTGCCACCAGCTTGGGACGTATTGGGAGGAGGTGGTTATGCTATTGTGCGACACTACCGAGAGAGAGATAGAACCTGCTATAGGCCCTTGTCTGCTGCACTGATTCCCCCACACATCTAAAAACAAGATCACTACCAAATGTTTGGATTTGGGCCTTGTATTGGCCAAAAGAAATATTACAGTACATTGGAAATCCAAGCGAGGCCCCAGTATTCAGCGGTGGAATGCTGACTTCCATAAGTGGGCAGAGTGTGAGGTCATTATCAGACTTCAACTTGCTAGCCGCGTGAAAAGTGAAAAAGCATTGGAGGCTGCGAGGGCTTGGGAGGCATTGGTAGTCTTACTGAAGGCCCCAGATGCTGATCTGGATGTGGACTCCACGGCTGGAGAACCAGCTGTTTTTCCCTGATGAATGTATTTCCCCATACCTGGCTATCTATATCTATTGCATCCTTGTCGCTGCAGAACTTCCTAGTATACATTGTATGATACTTGCATTGTGAACTGTTGTGCTACACCCTGATGTTAGTGTAAACTTTTGCTCTGTGTGACACGCCGGGGGGGAGGGGTAAGGGGCAGGAGGGTTTTTGATTCACCTCGTTTTCTTACAGTGCGCGGCTCAGGTACCGCTTTTATGTTTCTTATTGCTAACTGGCCGTTCATACTATGTTTAATTCTCAACAGCCTGGGTGCCCACTGGTGCCATTATTTTGAGTAACGGTACATAAGAACTGTTGGGTGTGGATAGGTGATTTGTATTTGGGAGTGACCAGAGTATGTTATTGATAGATGAGAACCTGTTAGACTTGGTATCCTGATTATGTCTGACTATGTTTGTTTGGAATTAATGAAAATATATATTTTTTTTTAATGAGTGCTTGGCTGGCCCTCTCGGGCTGCCCAACACAGTCATGCACACATACTGTGTTCTCCATGCAGGCTGCATTACAGCCTGCGTTTAGAACATGCCCACCCCTCCAGCCCCTAGTTGAGAGCCGTGTCATGGCCCTCAGACCAATCACAATACTGCTTTGCAGCATTGTGATTGGCTGCAGGGAGCATGGGGCCCTGGTGCTTCCTGCTTCCTGTCTCCCCAAAAAGCCAGGAACAGGATGTAGGAGTGGTGGCTGGCTGACCAACCGGTAGGTAAGTGATTTTTTTAACCTATTTCCCCCACCCCGCTCCACTGCTGCTAACAGGTAGCAGCCGCTGCTGGCACTCATTAGGAAACTGTTGCAGACCTGAAGTAAAGGTAGTGCAAAGTCTGCCATGTCTGCTTTCCAATGGTCCCTAATTAGGGGGTCCAAAAGGAAGTCAGGCGACACAGAACTTTCACTGGGGCAGTTCATCTGTATTGCAAGTGGCTCCAAATTATCTGAAAGGGGAGTTTATTAGCCTTGGTTTCCCCTTCAGGGACCAGGAGTCCTACAGAGGAAATCTCAATATGCAGAGCCCACTGGGCCGTCAGAAAGTGCTTGTAGAAGCGTACATTCTTAATGGAAGCAGCCAGAGAGTTGCATAGGGCAGAGACTGTATCCTCAAGAAAGTTGAATAATTTGTCTTCCTACTGCATTCTCAATTGAAGCTTGAGCACACCTTGGAGAGGCAAAGGACCATAGTATTTGAAAAATCTACTTGGAGGAGTTGTCTCCTTTCAGAATTGTATTAGTATAAAATTCAGCCTTTGCTGAAACAATAAAGCTTTTCGTATTCCTTGCAGGCTTTGTTTCATTGTCAACGGAGCAGAGATTTGCTAATCACGATGCCAGAATCTTTCCAAATTTTGCAGTCTGGGTATGCTTCTTTAAGCAAGGGAGTATACTATGGAGCACTAGGTTAAGCTCACTAGATGTTGTATTTCTTTAATGGTAATGCTCCCTCTAATGCTGACTCAACTATCTGAGTATGTTTTCTTGTGACCGTGTGCTGTAAGAACCAGGTTGCCTGAAGTATTAGTTATCATCACTCTTATGGCAAACTCTGCAATCAGGGAGTTTACTTTGTGCACCAGCTATACACCATTATGCACAGCTCCAGAGGCATGCTTGAAGGAAAGAGAAGTAAAAATGGCCAGATCACACCAAAAGCTTGATTTCATAATAGTATGTCGATTCTTGTGACCCAAATCAAGTCCAATAAGTGACCTTTAGAATGGAATTGGCTCTGGACTTTCATATGGAGCTCCAGAGCAGCCATGCCATATTTACTGACCAGGGGCTTAGAAAGGGGTTTGCTCAGATGTTGAAGTCACCAACTTGTCTGAATTTGGCACGGGCTAGTGATAATGGAAGTACTGGATCTAACAAGAGATCAATAAAAGACTAGGCTAGACACAGAGTGTCCTAAAAACAACCCCACTTAGCACACTAGGGCAGAGGATAAAATTGCAAATCCCAGTGCCTCAGCATGGGTAAAACCCCAAAGTTCAAGTTCCCTAATCAAGTGCTTGATGTCAACAATTACTGCCACTCAGCCTCCCTGACTGGGAAAGAGGTGGGTAGTTGGGGCAATGAAGCAAGGTAAAGACTGTGGGGCACATATCTGCTATCTCAGGACCACTAGCATCAGTGAACCATGTTTTTGTAATGCACAAAATATCTAATGACTCTTGAGCCAATAGTTCATGGATTTCAATCACCTGCTTAGCTGTAAAGGAGACATTAATTAAGCGATGTTGGAGCCATTCTTTGGCCTACAGCTGTCCATTTGACTCATCCCCTACGTCGTATTTGTAATATGTGATAATAGCACCCCTACTGAACATTTGTTTACTTAATGATCACTGCAGTTCTTGAACCTCCAAGTGCCTGCTTGATTACGTGTTGTGTTTTATCCATTCCTCTGATCATACACATCCCATCTATGTTCGAGACATGATTAGTTCTGACCAGTGGCGTAGCTAGCCCTTGTGCCGCCCGTTGCGGTCACGGCGTTTACTGCCTGGTGGCTGCGTGAAAGAGCAGGTGGGGTACTGGGGTACTTGCAGTTTTTGAGTTGCAGCCCGCATTAAAGAGCGCCCGGGGCAGACCACCCCACCCCCACCTTGCTACGCCACTGTCGACACATCCTGAATGTTTCTCAAGGCATAGCCATTCCAGGACTATGTTGCAGAGGTCTTCTCTTGAGTATCTCACCTGATCTATTGAGATGGTTCAGGGGAACAAAAGGCTTGTTTGGTTGGCACTGTGCGCAGCCAGTGCACGGACAGCTGCAGATCGGCTTGCTTTTGGCACAACGGTACAGCAGTGTTGTTTTAATATAGGTACTCTCTAGTCAAGACATCAGCAGTCCAAAGAATCGCTAATGTGTCAGAAATAACAAAAGTGCCTACCCAAAATAGTTGACTGTCTCATTCATCTTCTTATTATGAAAGCAATCAGAACTTTCAGCTGTCGTTTTGAATGCAAGTGGCAGTTCTTTAATGTGGGCAGTCGCCAGTCAGCATTTTGCTGGAAAATCAACTTGCAAAGCATTTTCGAGTAAATTTTTTACCACTATGTACTATTTGGATATTTTTTAACGCAATATTCAGTTTTTATTTTCAAAATAGGAAGGCAGTGCCACAGAGACTGGGAGTCTCGTTCGTGTTCATATGGTAGCAACTTTCTTCAATCTGTACTGAAAACCCTTACTTTTGCTTTGTCCAGCACTTGGTCACTTTGAATTTGGAGAGAAAGCATCACTGCAATTTCTGCTTCATTCACACCCTTGGAATCTTAAGTTTTTGGGAAAAAATAAATCAGTTCAATACAGCACTTTGAAAAAAGTTTATTGTTTGAGGTAGGGCATGCACCAGTAGTTTTTATTCCTTTTTGTTTCTTTTTTAATCTGTATGTTTGTTGGTGGTGGCCTGGAGTTTGGACTGGAGTAGGGGGACCTATGTGGGATTAACTTTTTGGGGTGGGGGGAGTTTGCAAATTTTTTAAGGTGGAGGACTAGGGTTGAATATACTTTTTCTTCATTTTCTTGTGTGTTTGCTGTGAATGTTGTATTGATTTGTTTATCATTTTACTGTGTGTTGTTTTACTGTTTGGGCCCTAGTCTGCGCTGGCCGAGGCCCTGGGTGTATTTTTGATGTGTTTTTCACATTCTCACTGCTGCTGCGCTATGTTTTTTACAAACCTTGAGGGAGATGTGGGGGTTGGCCCCAGATTAAATGCAGAAAGTATATAATTTTTTGTCTGCCTGGGCCTGTTGGTGGTTGAGGTGGCTTCTGGAATCCAAGGTCCATAGAGCCAGACATCTCCCTTCCTATTTTTCTCAGCTCCCTTCTTCTGCATGTACTTATTTAACATTTGATGTGAATTTTTTCTATGTGTGAAATGGTTGATGTATTGTGGTTGGGGAATTCATTTATTTATTTTGTTTGCCATTTCTGATTTAATGTTGCTGAATGAAGGGCAGCTGCTTGTGGTGGTCCAGACACATTGTGTAAATAATATCTTTACTATTCTTTAGCTGCAACGCTAACAAGATTTTCTTTGAGGGGAGGGGGGAAAGTGCTCCAGGCAGGACAGGGCAACTGTATTCTTTGTTCTCCATGTTTCCTTTGTTGCTGGCCATGTGATGGTGGCCATTTGGTATAGTGACTGTATACAGGTGCATCATTGCACACAGGGTCTTTTATCAGGGAGTAAGTAAAGGCCAGCTGCTGGTCAAATTGCTGATGATGCTTTTCAGGTCATTCTGCATCATGCAACAGTTACAATGCTCACCATGGAGAAATTGCATGCACCTGACAACATCTTGGAAGAGTTTAATACCAAGGTTTGTGAATGGCTTAAATTCAGAGATCTCACAAATAGATGTGTTGCCACTGACTATGGAATTAATATATTTGAAGGTACAGCTGACGGTGGGAATTTCAGAGACCTTTGTTTAGCACATTGCATCAAACTAATTGTTCAGGACTTTTAAAAAAAAGAGGAGGTTGTCAGCAACATACTGGTCACTGGTCACCTGCCAAAGAATAAGCAATTATTTCAGTCATTCATTCAAAGCTCAGAAGCACTAGCAGAACATTCAGTATATATCTATATATATATCTATCTATATCTATCTATCTATCTATCTATCTATCTATCTATCTATCTATCTATCTATCTATCTATCTATCTATCTATCTATATATATATATATATATATATATATATATATATATATATATATATATATATATATATTCACTGAAAAAACCATAGGTTTCACACATGTTATAGTTAGCGGAAATTTTACTGATAAAAAACCAATGAAATTCCCCCGTTATAGTTAGTGCAGGCAACTATAACTCACGCGACCACAATCCTCTGCTGATGCTAATACTGTATTTAGACACTTATTTGCCCATGTCTTCTTCCATACATTTTTAGCTATACATATATTACAAATATTTTTTTTTCATAAAGACACATATGTCATCAGCAGAAGATTGCGGTCGCGTGAGTTATAGTTGCCTGCACTAACTATAACGGGGGAATTTCATTGGTTTTTTATCAGTAAAATTTCCGCTAACTATAACATGTGTGAAACCTATGGTTTTTTCAGTGAATTTGCAAGGTTTTTTAAATGCTAATTCCTAACTATAACGTGTGTGAAACCTATGGTTTTTTCAGTGAATTTGTACGGTTTTTTAAATGCTAAGTTACTTTACGCCATTCGTGGCGTGCGCGCCCACTTAACGCAGTTCGTTCCGTGCGAGCACGGTGCGCTTCGCGCACCGCGCGCCCACTTTACGCAGTTAGTGCCGTGCACGCACGGTGGGCACGCGGTGCGCGTAGATTACGCTAGATGGGCCATGTACGCACGATGCGCTTCGCGCACCGTGCGCACATGGAGGACATATGATGCACTTCGTTTTGAAAGGTAATATTTTAATTTTTCGTATATGTTATAAGCCATGCTCAAATGGTGCCCTTCGGGCACCATTTGCACACGGGGTGGAGAGAGTGTGGATAAATTTTTTTTTTATTATTTTTTTTTTAAATATTTTAGTTTAACTCATCTTTAATAAGCCATGCACAATTGGTGCCCATCGGGCACCAATTGCACACGGGGTGGGGAGAGTGTGGAGAATTTATTTTTTTTTATAATTTTTTACCGTACGCGTACGGTAAGCGTAATCGGCGACATTAGCGAAAAAATAAAAATTCCATTTTTGGCCTTGGGGGATCTTTGGGGACTCCCTCAACATTGCTATGTGTGTGGGAGCTGTCTAAACAGCCCCTTTACATGTTTTTGTGCTTTATATTTTAAACATCACTCTCAGTGCGAGAGAGAAAATGGCGGCCGCCGCTTCCTGGTTTCGGCCGATTCGAATGTTTACTAAGATCTAAGAGCCAATCAGAATCGCGCTCGCGCACGCCACCGTACGCGTACGGTAAGCGTACCGTAAGCGCACCGTAAGCTGGCTCAGATATATATATTGATTTAAAGGCTATTTTCTCAGAATCTACTGAACAGATTTACACCAAACCTACAAAAGGCACTTCCTTGACCTGAGGACTACCTCTCTGCCAAATTTCTAGTAATTCTGTTCAGCCGTTCGGGCTGTAGCCCTGTCTAAAGGTCCTATGGAAAAATGCATGGGAAAAACGCGTTTTGGGACCCCCCTTTTATCTCAGCCCCCGCTTGACGAATCCCCCCGAAACTTTCGGGTAGGAGCGGAGCGTAGCGCCCCACCTATTTTGAAAAATTTGCGAGGATTCGTCGACCAGCGCCAAAGTTATTCAAAATAGAATGTTGCGGATTTCCTATGGAAACGTGGTCCTAACTATAACTACCTACTGGCGACCGCCAGTAGGTGATATATATATATATCTCTCTCTCTCTCTCTCTATATATATATATATATTCACTGAAAAAACCATAGGTTTCACACATGTTATAGTTAGCTGGACATTTTACTGATAAAAAACCAATGAAATTCCCCCGTTATAGTTACTGTAGGCAACTATAACTCACGCGACCGCAATCCTCTGCTGATGCTAATACTGTATTTAGACACTTATTTGCCCATGTCTTCTTCCATTAAATTTTAGCTATACATATATTACAAATATTTTTTTTTCATAAAGACACATATGTCATCAGCAGAGGATTACGGTCGCGTGAGTTATAGTTGCCTACAGTAACTATAACGGGGGAATTTCATTGGTTTTTTATCAGTAAAATGTCCAGCTAACTATAACATGTGTGAAACCTATGGTTTTTTCAGTGAATTAGCAAGGTTTTTTAAATGCTAATTCCTAACTATAACGTGTGTGAAACCTATGGTTTTTTCAGTGAATTTGTACGGTTTTTTAAATGCTAATTTATTTATGTATTATTTTTTATATATTTATTTTACAATAAACTACGTATTAAAAATTATTATTATTTTTTTTTTTGGTTTTCACCCTGCGAATTATTATTTTTTTTTTGCAAAAAAAAAAATTTTTTTTTTGTGTTTTTCAGGGTGCGCGCACTGTGCGCGCACCCCCGCGATTTTAAAAAAAAAAAAGGTTTTTTTTTGCCTTCGGGGTCCTTCAGGGACCCCCTGACAAAGGCTAGGGGGTCAGGAACTCTCTACCCTGCCCCCTTTTCATGTTCGCCACCTTCCTTTTTCACTCTCGCACTGAAAACAAACCAAATGGCGGCCGACACTTCCTGATTTCGACCGATTCGAACGTTGACTAACATGTAACCACCAATCAGAATTACGCTCGCGCACGTTAGGGTGCTCGCACGGTGCTCGCACGGTGCGCGCACCCTGCGCGCATATATATATATATATGCTTTTAAATGCTATTTTCTCCGGAAATACTGAACAGATTTACACCAGACCTACAAAAGGCACTTCCTTGACCTAGGGACTACCTCTCTGCCAAATTTTGAGTAATTCTGTTCAGCCGTTCGGGCTGTAGCTCGTTCTAAAGGTCCTATGGAAAAATGCATGGGAAAAACGCGTTTTGGGACCCCCCTTTTATCTCAGCCCCCGCTTGACGGATCCCCCCGAGACTTTCAGGGTAGGAGCGGAGCGTAGCGCCCCACCTATTTTGAGAAATTCGTGAGGATTCGTCGACCGGCGCCAAAGTTATTCAAAATAGAATGTTGAGGTTTTCCTATGGAAACGTGGTCCTAACTATAACTACCTACTGGCGACCGCCAGTAGGTATATATATATATATATATATATATATATATATATATATATATATATATATATATATATATACACATATATATCCATGTGTATATAGATATTGCAATCAATTCCAAATCTCCCCTGTACTATCCCTAATCTAATAATCTATCAATTTCAATTCTTAAACCAGTTGTTCTGAGCAATAGCTCAGTGCTTTCCTCTCCTTTACAAATCTATTCCAGCCTGATCCAATTCCCTTCACTGTCCTCTCTGACACCCCCAACCATTGTCAACATAAACCACGCTCTGAGGCCTGCTGTCTCTCATGTTAAATTTCGCTCTACATGTTTTCTGCTCCCTTGTTTGCTTATACAGCAATAAGCACATTTTGCACTGTGTCTTGTGCTTCCGTGGCAATTCTGTTTTCGATATGATTACCCATGTTTGGACTGTGTCCCCTTCTCGGGTTTTGCTGGTGACAGCACTTTCTAACATATATAAAAACTCCACAAGAATGACTCCAGTCAGAAGGAGCTCGTTCAAAGACGTAACACTCTGGATGTGCATCTGCCTTCAGCTTTGGCTGGCATATAGACCTTGGTACCTACAAATACATTTCAGCTGTTCTGGAGCCCTGCCTGGCGTATGTATTTTCCTTGCGTCACTCTGAGGAGGGTTGGAACAGGTATTTCCCTAACAAATGGTGTCAGGAGCAGGGTGAGTTAAATGTCACCGGTAAGTGAGCTGATTACCTTGTCGTCATGACATTTCAATGTTTAGAATATGGCTGGTAGTGAAACAGGGGATTGAGGTGTAACTACAAATACAGTTGGCAATTAAACAGGGGACTGAAGAGAAAACTGTTAGTTTTCTCTGTATCAATACATTGATTGACTGTGGCAGATGCCTTTGGGGCATTGTAACGCATGCAGGAGAGCATACGCCAGTGGCAAGGGGCAAAACCCTCCCAGAGTGTAGTGCGGGAAGCATTGACTATTGGCTGACGGTGGAATACAGGGAAAAGATTTTGAATTGTGCACCGTTGTGTCATTGATCAATGACTGGATTTAAATTATGTGTTGATCTTTTAGAGTAATGTGCCACAATGTTTCCTTACAATGTTTCTTTGAATTATATGTAAAGTAGTGCATTACTACATTAGAGAAGCAAATTTTTTACATTGTGTCTCTGAGTGGCCCATAGCTGTTGATTATTTCCTCTCTTCTCTCTCTCCACTACCTAATATTTTTTCCCTTGTAGAATACAATTGTTGTGTTTATCTTTTAGGGTGTAAAATTATGAGTGAGGGCACAATGGACAACAGTAAGTCTAAAGGAAATGTAGAGGATGTTTAATGATAAAAAAGAAAAAAAATAGTAATTTTGAAACAGCTGTCAGGAGAGAAAGATTAAAATTACCACCAGGTAACCCTGCAGCTCAGTTTATAGACAATATGTATTGTTTAGAATATGTAACACCTTTTTGCATGCTAGTCTTACTTGGAAAGGAAATGAAGGAAGGTGACCTCGATTTGGTTCTCTTGAGCAAGATGATATTTAACATTTGACAGAGACTATAGAATTACGGAGGGGCCCATCCTGGGATTCCCACTATATAAAAGATTGCTTTCAGCAGTGGCTTTCAATTGCTAAATATAAAGCTCTCCTTTAAAAAAAGAAAGATAATGGGAATGCCTCCACAGAGTTGAGAGACTGTTCTGCAGCAGCATAAACTCAGTAAAAGGCGATACTAGCAAAGGATTGGCCCACAACTTGTAGCTAGTGTTTATTAGAATTAAATAACTATGTGCAAACAGAGCAGAGATTTTTTTCACTATATCATTCCTGTACTTTTTTAACAGCTGAAGTAGACTGCATTAAAGCAATACCAAATGCCACTTCTTCTAGAAGGGCAGCTGCTCTGTTGTGTATTTGGATGCACCGCCAAGTGAATATTGACAAATAAATTGAATAAACTGCTTATTGCCTTCAAGCCCCTAGGCCGTTATGTCAAACTAGGGGAAGGACGAGACAGTAAGCAAATATCTGGTAGTGCATTGACTGAGGAGGAGATTTTGTTGTTAACTGGGGAAGAAAAGAAAAGACAGAGATTGGATGTGAATAGTGCGTTTAATTCCTGGATCACAGGGAGAGACAACAATGAGATCAGTCATGCAACATTGGGACAGAGCATCCTTTCTGCGTGGTCTGTCTATCTGCACCTCATTTCTCAGCCCCTCCTTAAGCAACTTCCTTTTACCTATCACGTTCAGGCCCATACATACACTGTGAAAGAAATGACAGACAAAAGCAGGCAGTGGCTCCACAACCAGGCTTATCACATGTCCCTTATTTACGTATATCACTGGAAGGTGATTTCACTAGAGTATCTGGCATGCCAACTAGCCCCTGAGAAAGCGGTTTCAGAACCCAGGTCCTGAATGGACACCTATCATTTGGAGGGGGCACGCCACGTACTTTTGAAAAAACAGCCCCAACTTCAACTGTTTGTCTGAGGGAGACTTTAGGGCTGAGTGCAGAAGAGAAAAACAACGAGGAAGAACATGAGTAGTTAGCCCACCAAGAGGCAGATGAGCTCCAGGATGAAGTGAACACGGAAAGGGAGGAAATTCAACGCTCCATTAATAAACTCCAGGATAAGATAGATAACCGGGAACGACTGGTACATACATGGTCACGCACACGAGCGCTAAAGGGAAAGGGTGAGAACTCATTTACTGATCAACTACTATTGAACACTGAAATGACTGCACCAAAAATAGTGTTGGGGAGACAGACATGTTAAAGCCATGGACCCCCTTGTAAGCAGCTCAGATGACTAAGGATGCACCTGACCCATTCACAGCTAATGTGAAATATTATAAATGGCTTCATAATATATGCATTGCCTATACCCCCCTTCCTGGAGAGGTAGAAATGTTAGTAAAAATAGGATATGGTAGCAGATGGTCTTTGGTAAAAATTGCGTTCCAAATTCCACAGGAAAGAGATTGGGTGATACTGACTAATAATATGGATGTCAAAGAATACAAATTGATAAATTGGTTCAAGTCTGTCAGGGACACAATTAATGCCTTAGCTGTGAAACGTTGATTTTTCTGAAGTCAGGGCCACTTTGCAGAAGTCAGGTGTGTAAGTGGCTGATTACATCTTATGATACAATGAAGCATGGGATAATAGTGCAGGAGTACCACACACAACAGAGGCATATAAAGAATTAGCTACACTTATGAATGGATTCTGTTGACCACAGTTATATACTGCGCCACCCTGATTGGTCTACTAAAGGATATCAAGAGTAGCGCACGCTTCTGATAACTATGGAAAGGGATGGCATTTTCAGGTTAAAAAGGACAGAGCTAGAAATAACAAAGGGGTGATGTTGCAGCAAGTGCAAAGACAGTAGGAGCCAGAGGGGGTGCATCATAATAGGATGAAGGACAAGGATACCAGGGAAGAGACAAAAGTAGGGATCAGAGTTATGTTTGCCAGAGGTACGGGCACTGGGGCCAAAATTGTAACAGTTATAGAGGTAGAAGTGATAGAAATGACAGGAATGAGAGAACTGACAGGTATGGTGTAAATTAACTGAAGCAAAAGGAATGACAGGTTTGACAGGGATGAGGTCCAACCATCAGCAACATCCATGACCAGAGACCTCAAGCAGATCCAGCACTACCTGAGGAATCCTTTCCAGGAACAACATGGATCAGCATAGGACCACGTGGAGAGAGAGAGAGATGGGGAAAAATTGCAGAAGTACTTTATGATTAAGGTATCAGACACACCCGAGGAGGATCTCATGTTTCTAATTAAGGTAGGAGGTAAAGAGATTGATTTCCTATTAGACAGCAGTGTAACCCTATCAGCAGTAAGAAACAAGTTGGGTCCTAGTGGTGGTGAAACAGTCACAACTATAGCAGTAAATGGAATGATGATGCATGAAGAGTTATCAGAACTCCTACCAGTTTGTGTTGACGTCTTCACACTGACCCATCAGTTTCTCCTGTCACCAGATGCACCCAATAATTTGCTTGGAGACCCCGCCTCTGTAAATTGCATGCAACATTATATTTTTCACAAAATGGGATTTACTTAAAAATGCCAGAGGACAGGTTAGAATTGGCTAATAGAGTACTTACTGGTTGCAAATTAAGTAAGGATTCAGTCTTACATGCATCCACTTTCTTGCCTCTCTCTCCAACACATTAAAACTGGACTCCGTTACAGGGACATTTATATAATGACATGTTTCAAGAATTGCTTAAATACAGCCCTGGCATTGAGAGTGACTTGTTCACTCATATAGTGCAGTTTTCATTAGTACCTGGGCCTGTACACTGTACTGCAGCATTTTTCACAGGGCTAGTGCCTGAATGGTATGCCTACATTGCAGACAAACATGTGTACTGGACAATGGAGTTGCTTGAGGACACATTGTATGTAGGAATAGAAGGGAGTGCAGTTAGCATTGAGCTAGGACCACAGGAAGATGTTGGTTCAAGTGCCAGTTTTGGAACCACACATGTATATAGTTGTAGCACCAGGTTACTACCTTAAAGGTTTGGGCCCCATGGTCAAACTTCTTCAGGACTTGCCAAGAACTAAGGATTTGAAGTTTCCTTTAGGATTGTGTCATTGTTGGGAGATGGGGGAGGGTGGTGTTGGACAATGTGTATGCTTAGGAAGGACAGAACTGCAGTTGTTCACATGCTGGAAGGGAAGCTTGCTTTACAGATTACTAAAAAAAGGATCTAAAGCAAGTGAACTCAGAGGATAGGGCAAAACACAAAAATGAGGCAGGATTGTTGAAAACATGACCTCCCCAAAAAGTGACACTTAAGGATAATGCAGAATTACCTTATGTTATCAGTACAGACTGACGACTCAGGCAGAGGAGGGGATTACACCTGTGATTGAGTCTCTCTAACAGCAGGGTTTCATTACAAAGAGCACTAGCCCTTGTAATAGTCCTTTCATTCCATTGCCCAAGGGTGATAATGGACAGTATAGGTTCACACAGGATTTACGAAGGATAAACATTGTGGTTCCCTTAGCACCTTTTGTACCTGACACCAATACTAAATTATTTTCCATACCTGTAGAGACGGTCCACTTTTTGGTTATAGATGTCTCCTATGTTTTTTTCAGTATTAGAGTCCACCCAGAGAGTGAGTACCTCTTTGCCTTCAGAATAAAAGATACTCAAAACACTGTCACAAGACTCGCTCACGGTTTCACTGACAGTCCTACAGACTATGCGCAGGCAGTGAAGACAGACCTGGACAGCCTACACCTGAAAGTACGCTGATGATCTCCTTGTGGTATCCCTATCACTTGCCGCCTGTGAAAAAAGACACTGTAGCTCTGCTGAATGACCAACAGGTTGCGAAAAGTCGGTGCTTCCAAAAAGAGGTGACTTACCTGGGTTATGTGGTATCCAAGAGTACATGTCGCGCATCACCTGACAGAATAAATATGATTTAGAGCATGCAATCTCCGTCCACCAAGAAAGGATTGCTGTCTTTCCTGGTAGGATGAGTTACTGCCACCAGCGGATCCCGAGAGTACATATCCTATGATGCCATCCTGTGACAATGTACACTACAAGATGCACCCAACAGCATTGTATGTACTAATGAACTTGCAGCCTTGGGGCTACCTGGTGAGGAAATTCGATTTTCGATCGCGATCGCATTAACCCGCCATTTTGTAATTCGCCGCCATTTTGTGTTGCCCTCACTCAGGCCGCACGACGAACGAAGTCTGTACTGCTTTTCCTGCAGTATCATGTCAAAATAAGCCTTTTACCTCTGTTTACAAAGCAGATGTTAGGGACTGGCCGAGTACACTAATCCCTGTCTGGTTTTCCTAATCCCTGTCTCAACTATCTGTTGGTTCACACTATTCTCTTCTGACTTTATCTTATCTTCTGGCCTTCGCTGTTCTCTGCTCATATTCTCTCGTTTCACAACTGTCCTCCAAAACACACAAATGTATCTCGCCACCTGCAAGTCAATTGTAGACACGTTAATAAATTAACCCATAAGGAGGGGTGACAAACACCGTTGAAGGAGAGGCTTCTTCGGGTTACTCGATACTTTGTTTTTAAACTTTTTCTATTGGCCACGTTTTATTTTCGAACCTTTCTTATTGGTTCTTCATGTATGTTTTGGGTGTGTTTTTGGTTAATCTATATGCCATCTATGTACTATATAAGATTGTGCGCCACGGAGTGAAGTGGCAGTCTCCTGAGAACATACAGTGTGTACTTCTAGGACAACTGTACTAGCTGCAGCTAATAAATCTGATCTTTTACGCCGACAGAGTGTCCCCGTGTCTCTGTTAGCTGAAGCAGGAGAACCCAGGAGATTAAGGCGTACCCTGCGCCGCCAGGCCCATAAGGTTCTGGTTCTTCAACTGGCGCCCAACGTAGGGCGGATTCAGAGGTAGTGGTTCTGCCTGAAGGTTGAGAGGAAGCCCGCAAGAAAATTCTGGAGGAATCGCGAACCACGTCAAGCGACCCCTGTATGTCGAAAGTGGTCCGAAGGTCTTTTGCAGCGTGGTTACTCCTTCCTGACGGCTACTGACGACTGCTGCCCTGACTGCCGCCCTGCCTTGGCCCTCTTTTTGGTGATGTATGGTAAGGCGAGTCGATAGACGGGCCTCTGTTGGTGTAAGAAGACATCTTAGTTAAGTATTGGTGGGTCGCTCCCACATGGTTCTTTGGTTCTTTGGGTCTTTGATTCGGGTATTGCAATAACCGAAGCCGAGGGGTGAGTACATTTGTGCTGTGTTAATTGATTTAACCCCCTTGATGTTTGTGAACAGTCCAGTGAAATAATGATGCCTGGTCTGACTAAGTTTAGAAAACTTTGTTGCTTTGGTTGTAATAGGGATCCCCGGCTGGAGGACTCTTGTCCGATTCCTTCGGTTGGAACTCCCACTTATGAGCTCTATTCTAAACATGGTGTTGGCCCCATTGCCTTTAACGAGGCATGGATCCAATACACGAAGAATAATGGTGTTTTAAAATGGCCAGAAAATGGTAGTTTTGAGCCTGACATACTAGATAATTTGGAAGCTATTTTATTTAAAAGAAAAGCCCGGCCGGCAATGTTTGACTCTTTCCGCCTTTGGCGTAAGGAAGCCAAACAAAGAAAAATGAAGCAAGAAAAACGAGATAGGAAAGTACAGGGTATGACGATTATACAGGCTGCTCAGCAATTTAAAGATAATGCGATGGAACGTATCCAAGCAATTGCGCAAATGTCTGTGCCATCCACACAAAGAGAGGTACGTGCCTTTCTGGGCATTACTTCCTATTGTAGGCAGTGGATTCCTAACTTCTCTCTGTTGGCCAAACCTTTGTTGGCACTTACTTTGAAAGATACGCCTCAGCCCCTTCCATGGACTGACGAATGTCAGAGGAGTTTTACTGATTTACGTGCTGCTCTGTGCTCTGTGCTCCTGTATTAGGTACTCCTGATTACAGTAAATCTTTCACGCTCTATGTTCGTGAAAGAGAAGGTTGCGCGTTGTCAGTCTTAACACAGCGTTTTGGAGATAAACAGCGACCATGTGCCTATTTTTCGGCTACGTTAGATCCAGTAGCTAAAGCATTGCCTAGTTGTCTTAAAGCGACAGCAGCAGCAGCAATTTCTATTCGTCAGTCGGCTGGAGTGGTGCTAGATAATACCCTCATTGTTATGGTGCCACATGCAGTGGATACTTTGCAGAACAAAAACGCAGCATCTTACGAGTGCTCGTTTGTCTGGATATGAGCTGACACTCTTGGCTAGCCACGTACACATCAAACGATGTAACACTTTAAATCCAGCTACTTTGTTGCCTCTTCCAGAAGAGAAAGGTGTTCAAGAACAACACGATTGTTTCCTCCGTACTGAGGAAGAGACAAAAGGTAGAATTGACTTAACAGATACACCATTAGTGAATCCGGATGGAACGCTATGGGTAGATGGTTCTTGTTTCAAGCTTCCTAATGGAGAGACAACTTCAGCCTATGCTGTTACTACCTTGCATACAATCGTGGAAACAGCACGCATCAGACATAATTCAGCTCAGGCAGATGAACTGATAGCTTTAACCAGAGCGTGTGTGTTATCCAAAGGAAAAAGAGTGAACGTGTATACCGATAGCAAGTACGCTTTTGGTGTGGCGTTCAATTTTGGGCATTTGTGGAAAGAAAGGGGATTCCTTACCTCCCACGGCACTAAGATACAACATGGTCAGTTGGTGACTGACCTTCTTGAGTCACTTGCCTTACCTACCCAGATAGCAATTGGGAAGTGTAGTGCGCATAAGAAGATTACTGACGATGTTGGTCGCGGGAATGCATTTGCGGATGAGGTAGCGAAAAGGACAGCCAGAGATGCTACAAGTCGCATGTATGTTGCGGGCCCTGCAAATTGGGTCAGAGAAAGAGGAATATGAGGACAGTAGAAAGTGTGAAATCAATTCAAGAAGAGGCTACAGAGAAAGAATTGAGTAAGTGGAAAGAAAGTACGGGAATGTTAGATGAGATGGGATGTTGGGTAGAATTATCAGAGCACCAACGTTGGCTGTTACCAGATGCCTATGTACTACCTGTAGTTGCTATGACGCATGGTCCAGCCCACCTAAGTGCGAAAGGAATATGCAAGCTTCTCGCTCCAGTGTGGCAGAATGAAGGAATACCGAAGTGTGCAGATAATGTAGTGAAACATTGTATTATTTGCTTAATGTACAATCCAGGAAAGGGAACCCCAACTCCAGCAGGTCATTTTGCTCCTCCCACCTATCCATTTGAGTTGTTGCAAATCGATTACATTCACATGGAACGATGCAACAATCTCAAATATGTTCTAGTGGTGGTATGTGCTTTTTCCAGATGGATAGAGGCTTATCTCCTGAAAGACAACACTGCTTTATCTTCAGCCAAAGTACTTCTAAAAGAGTTCTTCCCTAGATTTGGTTTGCCGCGCATTGTCTGGAGTGATAATGGGAGTGAATTTGTGGGCCAGGTCATGCAAAAAGTTTGTGCAGGTCTTGGCATCAAGCAAAAGTTCCATGCGGCAAACCATCCACAGTCAGCGGGTCTAGTGGAGTGCTATAATGGTACTCTAAAACTCAAGCTTGCTAACATACTAGCCAGTACAGGCCTTAGTTGGCCCGATGCCCTACCTTTGGCTCTTCTATCCACCAGAACGGCTGTGCATTCTCGTTTGGGACTTAGCCCATATGAGGTAGTTTTCGGACGCCCAGCTAATATATGGGGAGTCCCTCGCCCTAAAAAGTATTCTGATATACCATACCCGATGTTGATTGATTATTTGCACAACCTCACAACTAAATTGCATGTTCTCCATCAACAGGTTCAGAGCGCTTTGCCAGAGGCCTCCACAGACTCAGGTCCTTCCATCCAACCAGGTGACTGGGTTTGTGTGAAGAATTTCCAAAGGACGAAGAATTTGGAGCCTCGCTGGAAAGAACCTCGACAGGTTCTTTTAGTCACCCGTACAGCAGTGAAAGTTGAAGGAAAGAAGAACTGGATTCACGGCGTGCACTGTAAGAAGGTGCGTTTGCCTTTGCCCTTTGATCAGTGGGTCCGTAAGGGTATAAGTGACTCTGAAAGCGAGAAGGTTCCCCGATTTATACCTTTTAGTGATGCACGCTTAAATGGAACACTGTCAGAAAAAGAAAACGACGATATTCTCCAAGAAGCTGTACCACCACATCTTCGCTTGAATACCACAAATCCAAGAACATTGTTTCAGGATCAGACTGCATCTGATAAGGTTCATTACGATTTAAGACCTAGACTGAAGAAGAAAACTTGAGATTCTCTCTTCCATGTAGCTTCTATCCCGGGTGCAGGGTCACGGTAGGAGTCTTGGTTGTGACCTGAGGAGTGACAATAGGTCTGCAGGACGTGCAGTGTCATAGGACGGCAGATAATCATAACCAAGTGATTGAGGAAGATTGCCGTGAGCATCCACTTAGAAGATGGAGACTACATTAGAAGAAAGAGAGAAGAAGAATAAGATGAAAGAAAAATACTGTAAATTAATGTATAGTCGTTGTGGTATAACTTTATGTGTTTTCATATTATTGTGTATTTTATTGGCGTGTATAGGTTGGATTGTTCATGCTATGCAGCAAAAAGTTGTCCTTTCTTCTATCACTGTGCCTTCTTATTCTACTATCTCTCCACATCTATTTCATACACTTCCTCAACATGAACTCGTTAGAAGAACCGAATATTACAATAATTCATTTATCCAGTTATTACACCAACACCAATTAGTAATTAATACAACCGATTGTTGGGTGTGTGGACTTATGCCTCATACCACAGAAAAAGGGATGCCATATTTAGTCCTTCCGTTCTCTTATGAAGGTTCCGCTTGGGCTTATTTTGCAATATTCTCTAACGCCTATCAAAGCCGATTTAAACGACCTGTCAGTTCTTATTTTGGTGGACCCGATTTCAGACATAGTTCATTGATAAAGGGAATGGTAGCTATGGCTAAAATCATGGAGAATAGTAAAATTTCTATTGATGAGAGAAAAGCATATACTAATTGGAACGTCACTCACTATATCACTAGCCTTAGTGATAAGGTTAAACAGGGAAAATCTCCACCAATTTGGACTGTACCTCATCAAGGCAATTTCTGTTTGCAAATAACTGGCCAGACTGCTGACACCGAACAAAGAAAAAGCTTTTGTTCCCATACGTACATCCATTCATCTCAGAACTCGCCGTCGTTAGTGCCATATAAGGGCACGTATTTCATCTGTCATGATAGAGCCTATACGTGGTTGCCGACTGATTTTTCTGGAACATGCTATATAGCTTTTCTTCTTCCCCCTACATACACCGCTTCTTCAAATTTTCATAAAAACAGATATGGCAGAGGAATTATTGATTCCAAAGACACAGCAGGACAAGAAGGAGGAGACTTCCTCAAAGGATTTCTTCCTTTTTGGGGTCCTATGGCAAACAGGTGGAATATGAGACAACTGGTTCATGTAGTAGAGACTACCATAAACATCACGGTAGGAGCTTTGAGTAATATTACAGCGGAACTACAGGCGGATCGTCTTATGACGTTACAGAACCGAGTTGCCTTAGATGTTATTCTTGCAGACTGTGGTGGAGTCTGTAAATTGATCAAATCAAGTTGCTGTATTTATATACCTGATGATGCTCCGACAGTATACCAGGCCATCTCTAAATTACATATAATCTCTGAGTCGATTCATCAAGACGAAGGAGATTGGTCGTTATTGGGGTGGTTTTGGGGACTACTGTCTAAGTGGGGATGGAAGGTATTAACATTCCTTGGAATGGTTTTGGCCATCATTTTCTCTTGTTGTCTCTGTATGCACTGTAGCCCCACCATTTGTGGCCTTTGTGCTACTATGTGCATCCCAAACCCTAAGTCACAGAGAACAGAGAATATTAAAATGATGTTGCAACAACAACTTGATGACCTCATGGCCATTGACATCAACTCAGATTAACATGAGTCTGTGTATTATTGCCTGAGATCTGGCAAAAGGAGGGTCTGAGGAAATTCAATTTTCGATCGCGATCGCATTAACCCGCCATTTTGTAATTCGCCGCCATTTTGTGTTGCCCTCACTCAGGCAGTACGACGAACGAAGTCTTTTCTGCTTTTCCTGCAGTATCGTGTCAAAATAAGCCTTCTGCCTCTGTTTACAAAGCTGATGTTAGGGACTGGCCGAGTACACTAATCCCTGTCTGGTTTTCCTAATCCCTGTCTCAACTATCTGTTGGTTCACACTATTCTCTTCTGACCTTATCTTATCTTCTGGCCTTCGCTGTTCTCTGCTCATATTCTCTCGTGTCACAACTGTCCTCCAAAACACACAAATGTATCTCGCCACCTGCAAGTCAGTTGCAGACACGTTAATAAATTAACCCGTAAGGAGGGGTGACAAACACCGTTGAAGGAGAGGCTTCTTCGGGTTACTCGATACTTTGTTTTTAAACTTTTTCTATTGGCCACGTTTTATTTTCGAACCTTTCTTATTGGTTCTTCATGTATGTATTGGGTGTGTTTTTGGTTAATCTATATGCCATCTATGTACTATATAAGATTGTGCACCACGGAGTGAAGTGGCAGTCTCCTGAGAACATACCGTGTGTACTTCTAGGACAACTATACTAGCTGCAGCTAATAAATCTGATCTTTTACGCCGACAGAGTGTCCCCGTGTCTCTGTTAGCTGAAGCAGGAGAACCCAGGAGATTAAGGCATACCCTGCGCCGCCAGGCCCATAAGGTTCTGGTTCTTCACTGGTTACAAACTGCCCTTTCATCTCTATGTGTCAGAGAAAAATGGCATTGCAAATGGGGTGTTGACTCAGCAGAATGGTTAAGGAAAAGACATGTGTCGTATTACTCTGTGACATTGCCTTCAGCAGTGAATAAGCATCTGACTTGTTTGAGAACAGTGGCTGCAGCTGTGATGGTAGAGAGGACAGCTCCTATTGTGTTGGACTACCCTTGTATTGTTTATGTGCCACATTCTGTATAGTTGTTGTCACCTGTAGCAACACAACATTTTTCGGCAACTAGGAGCACGTATTATGAGGTCACTTTGTTGTCTAACACTAATATCACCATTAAAAGATGCCCACCTGTTAACTTGGCAACAATATTACCTGCACCCGGGGATTCGGATGAGACCACTGACCATTACAGTGTTGAGGTTAGAGACATTCACCACACTGAGACCATATTTGCAGACTAACAGACACAGATTACAGAGCAGTGTATACTATAACAACAATATACATCATAGTTGAAAGTTCAACATACAATGTGTCCTCAGCAAAAAGCATTCCAAAAATGCAGCTCATTTAGAGACAATTGTTGCTACCTGATGTGAAAGATGCACAATGTTCTGCAACACAAGATACAGATAGAGTGTGGATTGATTCTGGATGTGAGCAGAATGATGAGGGATTCTGGGTCCACTGGGATGGGAGGCTTGTGGTCCCATGCAGTATGTTAGTGCCCCTTACAAGGCTTGCTCATTGACCCACTCACATGGCACAAGGGGATGAATGCTTTGATTAGACATGAGTGGTTTGCATCCTGAGAGCTCACACACCCTTTTAAAGCTGAAGACATGGTCATGGTGAGAAAAATAAAAGATGTTTCTCTTAGTTCTAGGTGGACTGGACCCCATATGATGCTCCTGGTGACACGGATGGCGGTAAAGGTGCAGCAACGTCCTGAGTGGCTGCATCGAATACGAATCAGAGCTGCACCAACGCCGTCTGAGGCCGAGGTACCTGTGACAGATAAGCACCAGCCACCCGTGGAGCAGTCAGACATCCAAGAAAAAGGGGAGACAGACCAGACCATTCTTAAGAGCCATGTTGAGGGTTCATCATCAAGTGACAGATCTGGTGACACCAACAGATGCTGTTGAGTCAAGCATGCAATGAAGTCTCGAAAAAAGGTGATGATCTTCACCTGCCGAAAAATAGACTGAAGAGGACACCGCAGGGCATTTCTGTGAAACTGCTCCTGAACAAGACGACTATGGAACAGGAGGAAAAGCAGATGACAGCACACTCCAGACCTTTTTATTACTGACACTTAGAGAAAGTGCCCTGGAACTGACTAACAGACAAACACTCCACAGCTATACCTATCGCTTTCAAGAAATGCATTGCATAGTGCAAACAATATTTTCTAGTACCCTACTTATGTGTGTGCTACCTGGACTGCAAAAACCTGCTGAACATCCCTTCATTGCAGTACATGAGAAAGTAGTCCAAGCTTTAGGTCTTGAAAATTGCTGGATTTGTAGAGAGTTATCCAGACACGCCAGCTTCCCCATTGGCTTATATGAGACACCTGTGCCTATACAGAATTACACACAAGGAAAAGGATGTCTTATATCCAATGTAACTTGGGATTTTGGAACAGGAAGGATTGGATTGTACCCACGGTGTACCATACTGCCAAATAATCAAGCCCAATACCAAGTGTAACCCACGGTGGAAAACAAGGCTGAGGAAAAGGCATTTCCTGTATGTATAGAGCATATTGTTACCGGATGTAACACAGCTTCCCAATACTTAGGATATTTAGAAAGTAGCAAGTGTCCTAAAATATTGATATTTGATGATACCAGGGGTAATTGGAATATAAAGTACAGACAGTAAGTAGGAACTGGACAACTTAGGTACAAGGGAAACAAGTTAACTACACTTTACATTAGTGGAACATCACTATAGCTTGTGAGACACTGTTAATAACACCTAATGGTCCTCTATACAATTCTATACAATTATTTGAGCAAAAAAATGATTGTGCTAGTGCACCAAATGTGATTTCTAACATATTAGAATATCCCTCATGGTCAGCTCGCTGCTCCTACATGGCACCAAGGCCAAATGTTACATTTGTAAATTCTGCATGGATTAATTACAAATTGTGTGTTCAATTTCTGAAGAGAGTAGACCTTCTTCTCTATAAATATCACACATTCAACACATAGATATGTATTTCATTTGGGGCACTTAAGCATATAAGGTGTTTCCCCGGCACTGGGAAGGCTTGTGTGCTATTTCCTATCTTACGCCAAAGATTTCAGTTGCAAAGTATATTACAGCCTATGAGCCATTACATTTGGGGTATTTTGCTCAAAGGTATAAAAGAGCTATACATGCACCTATTCTGAAGGCAAGACAAGGTCTATTTGTTTAGCTAATACGTATATTAATTCCTGGGTATTGTGTATATGATTTAGAATTGGCCCTTATTAGCTGACATGACTATTCAACATAGGATTGCTCTTGACCTCCTGCCACTACAAAAAGGAGGGCTGTGTGTTTAACTCAATTCATCTTGCTGTTATTTTCTAAATAGAAGTGGAAACATTGCAAGGGATGTGGCCCACATTAAGCACATGGTTCAAATATTCCTTGGAGCAGAAAAGATTATAGATTCTGATGATTGGTTCTGGCTATGTTTGTGGCTACTAACAGGATAGTTGAAGACCTTAGTTCTAGCACTATTGGGTATCTCCATAGCAATCGTGATACTATTGTTTTGTCTTCAGTGTTGTTGCTCCATGGGACAGCAATTGAGTAGTAAGAGCATCCTTTCAATTTCTGCAGTTAAAGGTCTACCTCCTACAGAGCAGGACCTAGCCCGCATAATCTTAGACTACAAGACAGAGAAAGCACAGAAAAATGTTTGAATTAATGGCTATAGAGCTATTACATATAAATGCATTGAGTGCTAGTATATCATCTTGTCTATGTTTGAATAATGATTATCTCCTAGGTGTGCATCTATGCGACAATATGTGTATTTCATTTAAATTCTGTGTAATGCCATGTCCATGTGTATATAGATGTTGTAATCAATTCTAAATCTCTCCAGCACTATCCCAAATCAAGTAAGCTAGCTATTTCTATCCCTGAACCAGTTGCTCTGCTCTACAGGTCAATGCTTTCTCCTCGTTTACAAATCTATTCCAGCCTGACCCAAGGCCCTCCACTGCCCTCTCTGACATCTCCAACAGCTGTCAACATAAACCACACTCTGAGGTCTCATGTCTCTTAACCCTTTCCGTGCTCATGACGGGACCACTCCGTCATGAGCCACGAGTGCCGTGTGCTCATGACGGAGTGGTTCCGTCATGCTGCGGCCGTTGGCGGCCGCTCCGCCCACGCGGCGCTAATTCCCCGCCTGTGCGGGCGATTAGCGCAGTGGGTGGAGACGTGACGGAACCACTCTGTCATGAGCACAGCTCACCCGTGACTCGTGACGGAGTGGTTCCGTCACGAGCACAGCGCCACTGCAACTGCCCTCAAACCCCCCAGTGCCGCGAAGGAATTCCTGCCGCGGCGAAGGGGTTAAATTAAGCTTAGCTCACCCTGTTTCCTGTTCCCTTGTTTGCTTATACTGCAAAGAGTATATTTTGCACTGTGTGTGGTGCTTATATGGCAATTCTATTTTCTATATGATTACCCATTTTTGGACTGTGTCCCCTTTTGGGGTCTTGCTGGTGACAACACTTTTTAACATATCTAAAGACACCACTGAATGACTCAATTCAGAAGGAGCTTCTTCCTAGAAGTAATACTATGGCTGTGCGTCTGACTTCTGTCTCAGCCAGCCAATAGACCGTGGCTGTTCCGGTGCCCTGCCTGGTCTCTGTGTTTTCTTTGCATCACTCTGAGGAGGGTTGGAAGAGGTATTTCCCTAACATTCAGCGTGCTAATAAACTACTTGCAAAAACCCTTTTAAAGGAGGTGACAACATGTTAAAATTCAACATTCTATGTGCTGCAACACCGTTTGAGCAGTACAAGTCTATCAAATTCAAAGGAGAGTTCATGACAATAGAGGTGGATAAATGGAGCCTATTAGAGTGCCTGATACAAATGCTGCTTTCAACATTATGATGCGGGTAGTCAGCTAGCAGAACAGTACCATAAGCCAAGCAATCCTTTTTAATTATCATTTGAAAAAGGTGCAACAAATGTTCACCAATGTCAATGAAGAAGCAACTTCTTTGTTGGATAGGTTAAACTCTAAACAAGAACTGCAAAATGTGATTGTGCCCTCCAAAGACTACATCTGTGCCATGATACTGGATCCACAAAACAAAAAAGCGGTGCCCAATTTCAATCCTATTGCTTAAAAGGATGTCTTAGTTTGCAAGACTTGGATTGTCAGTAAAGTGAGTGACGAAAAAGATGAATGCCTGCAAAGTTGAGGTCAGGCGGACATTCTGTAAGGTATCCTTTAACCTCAACAGAGGGAGGTGCTGTTGCCTCACAGTCTCTGAAACAGCAACCAACACCGCCACCAGCTACTCCAAAACCCACTGTAAAAACTGTTTCAAGTTCACTGCCAACATCTGCAATGGGCTGGCTTCATTCAGTATGACTTAAATCAAGGGCATAGGAAATACTGTCATAGCAATTGGCAGCATCATTGTCAATTCAAAAGATAGTTCAAGACTATCTGACTAACCCAACAGAGGTTATCTGGAACAAGACCCATTGACATATTGGTATGGGAAGTAGCCAGAGGTCAGTAGGCTTACAACAAAGTATCTTGTATGTCCATTAGCCAGCATGTCTTCAAAGCATGGTTTCAGTGCAGCTGGCAGAGTTGTCACAGTCTGAATGCTTATGAAAAGTTGTTGTATGAGTATGTAAATACTATGGATGTGAGAGACTGTTATGTGTGTATGCAGTTACCGGTGTCGGTCAAGGAGTGTTTCAGGTATCACCACCTCCCATTGATGTATGGCATTAGTTGTAGTTTGCTCCTTAGCAAGTTTTATGGAAAGGGTCACTATGAGTTCTATTTCTCGAATTATGATTTGGTACTTTAAGAAGTTCCATTCTTCAAACATCTGAACAAATATGATTATTACAAGCAAGAAAAAAGAATGGGAAAGGATATTGTACCCAAAGTACTGCTTATGCGCATAGACACAACTTAGCTTGCACATTAACCGATATAGAAAAGAAAATTGTAGAGGATAGACATAGAGGCCTAACCGTTAAGCTTAATAATAGAGAAGGAGACTGTGTGTGGACCAATGAGATGTTAGCTCACAAGGGTAGAGGAAGTTATGGTCCTATGACTCTAGATTCGGAACAAAGAGGGAAGATTAGAAGGTTGTCTACCATTGTGAATAAGTTGTCGGTTAACACAGCTCAGTCGTTGTTGGCTCATAGATGGAGAGATGGTTTTGAAAAGGGCAATGGTGATGCAAAACTGTCTTACTTTAGATGTGCTATTGGCAAAAGAGGACGGAGTTTGTCACGTGCTGAAGGTCCAACAGTGTTGCAATTACATTCCTGATAACAGTAATGATCTGAGGAGATACATAAGTAACATCACTGAAATACATCATGAGATACATGACTTGGCTACCGAGGGAGTTTAGGATAAGATTGGAAAAGGATTTGGAATAGTTGGAGGTTGGTTTGCTAACTTAGGAAAGGGAATCCTTGGAAATATCTTGAAGCCAATAATAATTGTTGTTGTCTGTGTTATCATCTTGCTAGGTATGATAAGAGCATACAAACGGCATAAGGCGAGACAAGCAGAGAATTCCTCAAGGGAGAGAGAACGAAGAATGGAAAGACTGTAGGACAGTCACTATGAGAATCGTAAGTGGTTGGAGGAGTTTAGACAGAGGCTATGACATCTGTTTATATTGATCTACTCTACAGGGAACCTTAGGGTTATGTGATGACACAGGTCCTCAGAGGGGGGTACTCATGTAGCGGAAACCGCATTTTAATTGTAGGGGTGTATTATAATTAGAAGTGTAGAGCGCATTTGCATATAATCCTTGTTATATTAACATGAAGTGTTAGGCTCATGAAATGTAATAATGTGAATCATAATGTGTATTAGGCTACTGAATGGTACCGTGAAGAATTAACATAGAAAGTCATTGAAAATAAATTTACCAAAAATGTCCCTGGGAAATTAGCTCCCAGAAAAGGTCGGTTCGATCATGCCTGTACCGCAAAGCTATTAGAGCTTAAGCAGGGCTTGGCCGTCAGGCCAAGAGATATGAATGTCGTTAACCAACTCAGGCAGAATTACAAGATAGAGGTTAAACGGCGCAAGAAGGAGTTACAGCAAGAGGCCTGGGACAAATTGACACAGGCAGCCGAGACATCTAACTGTGCTCTATTTTGGGCAACAGTTAACTGCCCTTTTCTTAAAGATGATATGATCCCAGAACTTACCTCTAATGTCAACAAGGCTACATGTGTAACTCATTTTTCCACCATTTTTAACACCAATTTACCACCAGATGATAGTAGTGGACCTTGGTCCTCTATCCCGTTGGATGTTACCACCGCAGAAGTTATATTGAGTATTAATGCTAGCAAAGGGGGCAAGGCACAGGGACCGGATGGGGTCCCTATTGATGTTTATAAAGCTGTGCCTGAGATGTGGGGACCTCTGCTAGCTAATGTATTTAATGCTGCTGTAGGCGATGGGGTGCCACCAACTTGGGAGGAATCTATTAATATCCCAATTTACAAAAAAAAGGTGATAGAGGGGATGTTAAGAACTACTGCCCTATCTCCCTACTGGATTCCTCTGTCAAAATTATGAGTAGGGTTCTTTTGGTAAGGCTGGAACAATGGGCAGAAGATAATGGGATTTTGGCTAGCACCCAGTATGGTTTTAGGAAGAGGCGTGGAACCATGGACCAGTGTCTAAATTTAAATCTCCTCATAAGGAAGTACACGCAGGCTAAAACGGGTTCCCTTTATCTCTGCTTTGCAGACTTAAGCGGTGCCTTCGATATGGTTGATCATTCGATTCTTTGGGCCAAATTGTTAGAATTGGGCGCGCCAGAAGGAATTGTCTTTTTTCTTGCCCAACTATATACCAATCTTCGAACTAGTATACAATATGGTACTAATGGGGAGTGTACGACGAAGTTTAGGCTACGTCGTGGGATCAGACAAGGATGTGTTCTTGCCCCACTTCTTTTTACACATTTTATTAATGAGGTAGATGTTGTTTTAAAGGGGGTGAGTGCTGATGCTCCTAAGATCAATGTCCTTGACGTACCGGGACTGTTATATGCAGATGATGCCGTGTTACTGGCTAGGACCCCATTAGGGCTTCAACGTTTGATGGATAGTTTCTCTATTTTCATTGAGAATAGGAAACTACTCATCAATAAAACTAAAACTTTTATCATGACTTGTGGGGCAGGGTCTAGGAGACCTCAATCCTATTTTTTAGACGGGCACAAGGTCCAACAAGTAGATAAATTCTGCTATTCGGGAATCACATTTGCAAAGGACAGTAGATGGTCCCATGAAACCACCAATGTGCGGACAAAAATGGCAAAAAGTGCCCATGGAGTTTTTAAATTTGTGGCTAAATTAGGGGAAAGACGTATACGGGACATGCTACAAATTTATCAAGCACGTAGTGTGTCCACTGCCCTTTATGGAGCAGGGGTTTGGGGATATACATCGAACAGTACTTTGCAAGTGGAGGAAAATCTTTTCCTCAAAAGGCTTCTGTGCTTGCCTAAATCAGCCCCTAATGAATTAATCCATAGAGAGCTAGGGATTCACCATTTGTCCGATTTGATCTCCTTAAGGCCACTCATGCTGTGGCGATCTGTATGGTTGAAGGAAGAGTCCTCCTTAAATAGAGCAATTGTAACTGATTGTCTCTCCCTTGATAACTATCTCAATATCCCATGGCTAAAATATGTTGTCTCCAGTTTCCGAGATATCTATGTTATAGATATTACTGTGGATTGCTATGCTGCTTCAGTTTTGTCAAAACCTGAGATGAAGAATATATTTATGACCTACTGGGGGGAAAGACGGAAGGTGAGCGCTGATCAACTAGTTACCTGTATATTTTATAATAAATTTGTGGATGGAGATGGCTATCAAATCTATCTCAGTAATGTAACTAGAGCATCTCATTGGTTTGTATTGACCAGATTAAGGCTGGGTATTGTACATAATCTGGTCGCCTTCCCCTCCTCTAAATTACATCCTGTTGGTCCCTGCCCCTGCGATGGTATCTCAGCACAAAGCACTTTACATCTACTTTTGATATGTAAACTGTACCATCATTTACGAATACACTTTTTAAAACCAATTTTTGTAAAATATGGTGTACGTACCGTGCACGATTCAATGAAACTGCTTTTTAACATGTATGTAGTAGATATTTGTTTTTTTACTGCTACCTACCTTCTTAAATGTATTCAAGTGAGGAAAAGTATGATATTTCAATTATCCGGAAGGCTTAGTTGTATCATTGTACCCTGTAATTAAGCTATATGGTGATGTTATGTTGTTTACATGTGCTGTTATGGTCATTTTTGCAATGTATCGAATAAAGCTTTATGACTGACTGAACATAGAAAGTGAATGTAAATAGCAGAAAACATCAATATGAAGAACTCATATTGTGCAACTGACAATTATTCACTAATGAAATGTGTTTATTAACGTGTCATTTTGTATGTAGGTAGGAATATTAGCTGAGCGTGCCTTATGTTCTACCAATTCTGTGGCGCTCATATGCCATTTTCTCATGTTAGCTGAATCTTGTAGGCCTGAATGCAATTTTCCTGGAAGCTCTAGAATGAACAGTTTGAATTTCATGTGTGCTGTGGATCTTGTTCTTTCCCACATTTTGTGTTTCAGGTGGAAGAAGTGCCTTGTTAGCTAGAATAATGCCTTTGTTTTATTAGTTAGGCAAGGAGAGAAGGAGATACATTGTGGGCTAAAGTCGATAAGATAAATTGTTGTGTTTCACACTGGAGGAGGCCAGGGTAAGCGTGTTGTAGCTCGGGAACATCACTTTCCCATTGAAAGCTACCTATGAGATTGTGCTTGGAGCAGATAGCGTGAACCTCAAGGACTCTTGGGAAGATACCTGTAATATTAGAATGTTGTAAGTAGGGAAAGAGCCCCACTTCTTCTCTCCCTTCTGAGAAAGAGAATCTCAGAACGATCTCTTTCTCAATAGCTTCATGCTATCCGACCCATCGATAGTGGAGAAACTTCTTTGGGAGACTCCACAGACTGACACCTTTATGCCTTGTCCTGGAAGATGCTTAAGTAGTAATGTCAAGGTACTATTAGTGTAGGGATAGGTTAATGCTATATACGCATCATCCCTTGATACAGGGAAACTTGGTCTCATGCTTTTTTTTAATGGATTCTTTTTATTATATTTTTCAATTATATAACACTTCTGGTTGGACTCATTCTTTTTGATCTTCTGTATCCCACTTCTTGAACTGATTGTTCTGCTTTTGTTTCAACACCCCGACTGATACGCAGATTTGGCTTTATGCTATTTCCGATCTATTTTTACACTCTTGTGTTGAGGTGTCTTTATGTTAAGTTATTTTTGGCTTTGTAATAAACTAACTAATCTTACGTAGTTGTCTGAGGTTACTATGTGTCCATAGAAATCCCAGTTGAATTGATTGTCATTTATGAAGCATTTCTTCCTTCTATGTTTCATGCCGATAAAAACGAATCATCGGATCATAATTCTGAAATAAATCCAGAACCTATGGGCTCGGCCCTTTCACGTGTGTGAGATATGCATTTTATAGCATAACATACATAAACACATTCTCATACGTACACCCATTTCTATTTAATTATGTATAATATGCATATTATAAACAGTCATAGTTATATATAAATACATTGTATATATATATCTATGTATAGATATATATAAATATATTGTAAATATCTATACACACACACACATATATAGTATATATACACAGACTCTAAATCATGTACATTTACCAGTGATATAAATATGTAAATGCCTGACAAATAATACATAGAAATATAAAACTACTTTTACAATACATCGCTCACTTAGTACGCCACTTCATCACCCAGTAGGTCTTGCTCCCAAGTCTAGAATTTAGGCCCAGAAGTGTGTCACTTTCTGACCCACAACTTTAATTTTTAGCATGGTTGTCTCTTGGTGTTTTCCTGCCTCAGCCTACTCATATATCTAGTAATCCTTCCTGTGGACTATTCCTAGTGCATGCCTAGCACTTCCAACTCGCTGCTCCAAGAAATCCTTTCTTCAGCTCACTCCTGGTTCTTGCCTGCAACTATTAATCTACAGGTCAGCACTCTAAATGCACTTAATTGATCCTGAGTTTTTTGGTTCACTGCTTTGGGGGTACTCCTCCATGGGATAACGTCTATGTATCCTGGGTTTATCTTTTTGCATGGATCTGTTCCAGGAAGTGCTGCTTCATCTTATTGTTGTGTGGTCCTTCCCCTTAACCCTGTATCTCATACTCTCCTGTTGTGTGACATGGTGTGGGAGTGTGGTGGTTCTTCATTGTGAGTAGGCCCAGATGAATCTTTTATGTGGGCAAAATGTTATGGAGTTCACTTAATTGTTTATGGGAATGTTGTCAAATTTCTCAGGTGCGAAATTTAATGTGATTTTTTTCACAGCGGAGATTGAGTTGAACATAAAATGCCTTGCAGGATCTGTGGCCAAGAGACATTTTCTCTTAACTATATGATCCTGTTGGTATCTAGCATGACTAAATGCAAGGGTATTCTTTGCATTTATCAATTTTCATTCTAGCTGCTAGCAACTGTTTTCCTAAAATTTTACATCATTTTAAAGAAATTTTGAAAAACAAATTGAGATTTTACACACTCACTAGAGGGCAATCTGGCACTGCCAGAAGAGCTGGTCAGACAGGTCAGTGTGTGGGCTGGTATTTTCAGCTGCTCTTAGGCCTGTTTTATGGTCAGGTGGATTTGGTTGTTCTGTTTATTTTGCTGATATTACCACAAACATTGACGGCAGCAAGCACAAATGCATGGAGTCTCCAATACTTTGCAAAAACATCCATAAAGTGCACCCTGATTTTAAATGAGTGCCACTTTTTTAGCCATCAGATTTACTAACAGTGGCCACTTTTATTTTTGTTCCCAGGCCTGTTTTTTGTACCAGTCTGACCATGAGTTTGAGCATGGAATAAGGCAGTGTGAGTAATTAAAGAAACAGGGTGACTAATTTAAGGGACAGAGTGGTGTGCATAGGCAGACAGACGAATAAATAAGTGCAAGTGACTAATAAAGGAAGTGAGGTACAGTAGCCAGCGACAGGGCAGCAGAGTGCACTGAATAAATCAGTGACTAGTGAATGGGAAAGGCTAAGAAGTGAATGGAGTAGGGAGAAAGTAAATAAAGCAGGGACAAGTGAAAGAGTCATTATAACAGCATTGACCACTAAATGAGTAACCACACCATAGATAATTACATTTCGCAGCAGGTAATGGAAATTTTGTATCAAACTATTGCATTTTGCAGAATTTATGTGGTGCAGTGTTTTATTTACTGTCATTACTTTTAGCACAGTTGAAGTAGTAATGTGGATATAATTCCCTCATTATTCAGTTCAGTAATGTGCTGCACTGTTAGATGCACTGTAAGGAGAGAGGACACTGAGGTTGGTTAACCAGATCTTAGTGCCAGTGTTTTAACCCTCTGCAAAATGTATGTTGAATTGGCTACCCCCAATTCGCATAGGTTAACTTACTTACTAATTCCTAGTATGTGGCACCACAGATATCTAGGGCATGTACGTCAAATTGTCTACCCATGGTTGCAACACTTATTGTGCCACCCTAAGTGTGACAAAGCACAACTTGGCTCCCAGCCTGACACTGCAGACTGGAAGAGCAATTTTTAAAGTGCTTGTTCGACTTTGCCATTTAAATGTACAGCAACACCCAAACCTTCCTTAATATTAAATATATGTCACCCCTAAGGAAAGCCTATTGAGCCCTAAGGCAGGGTGCTGTATATTATTAAGTAGGACATGTTCTTTAATATGTTCCAACGGTAAAAACCCCAAATTGTAATTTTTTTCTGTTGAAAGGCAAGTAGCCCCATTGTCAAGTACAGAGTTACAGGCTGACATCTCAGCACTGCTAACTTCTGAATGGGACTACTAAAGTTGGTTACTCAAGGTATCAAATTAACTGTAACATTAAGTTCAACTTGAGCATTAAGTCGGGTTTAATGTCACTTAAAATGCAACTTTTAGAAAGATGCCATTCTGTTGCCCAGTTAATCTGGTAGCCATTCACAGATGCTGGCCATCAGACAGTCTTCTGCCCTTCTGGGAAGTACTGTGAATGGGTCCAAAGCACAAGAATAAGAGAGGCTTGCCAAAGAGGGAGGTGTTCCTCCTGTTCGCAGGAAGCCACACAGGGTGTTGGCTCAGTCAGTCAGTCATAATACTTTATTTCGATAAATCAATATCATAAAAAGACAGAGGAACAATATATATACACTCGATCAAAAAATGTAATTAATACAGAGTAAGTTCATAATATATATACATACATTTACTATTTACATGTGAATAATACAAAAATATATACTTTCTATAAAATCCAATCCTAAAAAAGCATTAAGAAGAGGTCAGTTAAGATAAAACAAGCTATACACATCACTTTCATAAAATCTTCAAATTAAAAAATATTCATGGAGTAATCATTATCAAAGGGCAATATACGATTCATCTTGTTTAAGGACCCAAATACACAGGATTATCAGACAACAACCTTTTCTTGACCCTAATGGCCCCCACTAAAAAATTAGCAACATGGGATATTATCCTTGGGTACTGTAATAGCTGGAGAAACAAAAGTGCTGGCTTGACCTGTATGAACCCAGCCTCCTTAAGGATCGGAATTAAATATTTCCTTCTTAAAGCCATGAAGTGATCACAGAACATCAAAAAATGCAGTGTGTTCTGAATCGAGAAGTTGTCACACTTACACGACAAACGGTTTTCCGTAGAACACCAAGTCGGAAAGTGACCCAAAGATAAATGGATCAGGTTCAACCGAAAACGAGTTAAGAGGAAGCGATGGTAAGGCAAATTAACAATAGTTAAGTATGGTTCCGGGCCAAGATAAGTACACAGGATAATACCCGACCTTACCGTTGGTTTCTTAAGTTCTACTTGTTCCCTGTCTAGTCGTAACATATCTCCCATCAAGCCTTTAATCAGGACTATGTCTTTTGCAGTTATTTTGGACGGGGATAAAAAGAGATCTGGTCTCCCTAGCTTAAAAAGACTGTTTTTAATATAGGCCAGCCACGGTATTTTACTTACCCTTTCTAGCTTCAAACAGTCTTTTATGATGGTATGATTAAGGGGAATTTCTTTATTCAGCCAGATCCTAAGCCAGGCCAGGACAGGGGCCACTTTAATCAGGTCTGAGATATATCCCATGCCAAGTTCAGAATGAACAATATATGTAGAGGTTGACAGGGGGACGGAAAGGACTGATCTTAAAAATTTGTTTTCGGTAATCTGCATGCTTTCCGTAGAACAGTAGCTCCAAATAGCACTGCCATATGTAGCAATGGCCAGGCTTTTTGCTTTGTAAATTTTTAACAGAGTAACTATTGGTCTTGCTCCCAATTTTTTAATAAAGCTCTGGAGGGCAGAAGAAGATCTAGCGAGAGCAATGTTTCTGTTTTTTATCTGGGGACCCCAGGTACCTCTCTCATCAAATGTTATCCCTAGATAGGGGAAAGTGGCTACTCTGCAGAGCTCTTGTTTCCCACATGTAAATGTTTTTATTAACTTGTTATTTTTTCCCTTGCCCATTATCATGATTTGGAACTTTTTAACATTGATCTTTAGGCCCAGAGTACCCATGAAGTCTTCAAAAGCATCCAGTAGCCGTTGAAGACCCACACCAGTTCGGGAAAGCAAAACAGCATCGTCCGCGTATATGAGAACTGGAATACCAAGTTCACCTATACGCGGAACATCAAGAGTTGCCTCTTTTAGGGAAGGTTCCAGGGCATTTATATAAACGGTAAAGAGGAGGGGAGCCAAAATGCACCCCTGCCTCACCCCTCTTTCTGACTTAAAGTTATTTGTACAACGCCCTTCCGAGGTAACTCTAACCACAGCTGTTAGATCAGAATGAAGGTCAGCCAAAAGGCAAACAAGTGCCCTGTCCAAGCCTATGTTAAGCAAGATATTCCATAGCTTAGAACGATTTACAAGGTCGAAGGCGGACGAGAGGTCCATGAACCCCAGGTACATGGACCCCTCCCTTGCCCTCGTGTATTTTTCAACCAGTAAGTGCAGATTGAGACCTTGGTCAATTGTGCTCCTTTTGGGTCTAAAACCGTACTGAACATTTGACAAGACCCCTTTCTCACTTAACCAATCATTCAGTCTTAATAAAATGACCCTACCCAGTATTTTCACCGATGAATCTATCAAAGAAATCGGTCTATAACAGGATGGGTCTTGCCTGTTTCCCTTTTTAAAGACCGGTATAATAATGGATTTTTTCCATGAGTCCGGGATTTTATCAGTTGTAAGGACGTTAAAAACATTACATAAAATTTTAGACCAAAACTTGGGTGCATGTTTAAAAACGTCCCCTGGAACCCCATCAGGGCCTGGAGCTTTGTTTTTCGGGGTCAAATCTATTGCCCGTTCCACTTCTGCTGGTACAAAGGTGACAGTGACCTTAGCGGTACTCAGTTCCCCATCCTCCACTTCTGTGTGGGCAGCGATGATAACAGTGCTGTTAGATTCTGTGTATATCTCACTAAAATGTTTGATCCAGGCCTCATCAGGAATAATTGCCTCTAGAGGAGTATTTGAGTCTTCTAAAAAAAGTGGCTGATTTATTGTTTTCCAGAATAGACCACGATTTTTTAGAGTTTCTGAATCTAGAAGTTGCGCTAAAGCATTGTCTTTCAAAACCCTCTTTCTTTCTAGGATTGTTTTTTTATAAACAGTCCTTGCACTAACTATCTCCGCACGGATTTTGGGAGAGGCTTTCAGGGCTTTAAGTAGATCACAATGAGCCTTTGAGCATTTCTTGTCGAACCATCTTTTACCCACTAACAGCTTCGAGCTGGATTTATTCTGGAGGCTACGATCAATTTCTAAGCAAATGTAATCAAAGGCCGCTATGACCTTGTTGCACTCGGATCTATTTGCTAAACATATTGCAACTTCGTCCTCAGTCCTAGACAGAACCTCCTGTAAAAAAGTTTCAGGGACTATTTTTGTCCATTTCAACCTACGATTTTGGTCTTTAACCATAAGATTTACTCCCCCTCTATCTTTGACTGATTTTAGGGAGATTACGTCTGCAAGCATCAGTTCTAAGAGAACAGGATTATGGTCACTAAAAACTGATACCTCTGTATAATATTTGGTCACATTATTTAACAAAAAGGAAGTCAAAAAAATATAGTCTATAATGGTACCCCTGTCTTTTCCTTTAAAGGTAGGGGATCTATTATTACCGTCCCCACTGCCTGATTCATATAAATTCCATCTTGCTAAGAAGATTTCAAGAAGTTCACCTCGCCTAGTATGTTCTAAGTGCGTTAAGGAGGAGAGGGGGGGAGCATCAACATCCTGGCTAATGCATGGTAGGGAGCATGGGTGTATATTAAAATCCCCTAATAATATTAATTCAAAAGTATGTACATTGGTACTATAGGCTGACAGAAAATTGTCCAGTACTTCTAAATTTTGACTGGTACAATCGTTAGCATGAGAATTATAAAAATTAATAAAAAGGATCTTGGCCTTATCTTGCAAAACAAGTTCGACAATCAGACAGTTATCCGAGCCAGATGAACATTGAGAAAGTTTACCTTTTATGTCCAATTTAAATAAGCTCAAAAGGCCCCCCCTTGGGTCGTCCTGCCATACTGCTGGTAGCTGGGATGCAAAAGTGGCTATAGCCATCCATGGAAAAACTATTCGTCAAATCCCAGGTCTCTTGTAAAGCAATGATATCAAAGTCCTTAAGTGACGATAGCCAATCCGGGTTCCCAATTTTGTTCTTTATACCAGCGATGTTCCAGGTAGCTATTTTGAGAAATGAAGCTGGTAACTGGGTAGGCTTTCTCGTGACGTCAAAAAGTCAATCATTTTCCTCCAATGTGGACAGAGCCGTATAGCGATTGTGGAGGGGAAGAATATTGTCCATCCGCCTGTTCACTGATTGATGACCATAAGAATCCCCACCATTATGGTACCCAGATACATTCACTGGCAGATTAGAAAGACGACTAGCCATTCCCCTTATTGGACCATAACCATGATGTTCTGGCTGTTGGGGTGATCGTAGTTGGGTGCTGGTCAAATGACTATAAAAATATCCAAGAGGTCTAGCACAAACTAGGTTATCCTGGAAGGGTAGAGAGGCAGTTCTTAGGAGGACAGTGGCAACATGTTGTGGATATTTGAAATTAACAATGATGCAATCCCCTCTTATGTTTTTTCTACCATTACCGATCCAGCCTACTCTACGAGTGGATATTAAGTCATTTGAAAAAGCCAGCGGAAAACCACAATTCTTGTTCAGCCAAGCAAGTGTTTTATTTTTCAGAACATCATGGGTTTCCAGCCTAGGGTTAGAAATGCAGGAGTCAACCTCAGGGACGTTAGTTAATACCACTGTGTATGGGACACACTGTGGTGGGAGGTTGACAACATTATTGACTACATTATTCCTTCTGGGTTTATTGGTCCCAGTAACTTCCCCCTCTACTAAGTTCTTCTGGTGGCTTTTTTGTGCTAAGTAAGATTGTCGTGAGGCTGGTGCTAATGCAGGTAGGGTACCCACTGATAGTTGTGTGGGTGGGTTGGTAATCAAGGCATTTACAGCCCGAAGTGCCTGAGTACTGCCCCCAGGACCGCCCTCCCTGGTATTAACAGTGGTATAGGATGCGGGATCCAATAAACTATGGCCCGTGGAGCCCGATAGACCTGGTTGAGGGGTCGACAGGGAGGAAGGCCGAGTCAAATGAGAATCTAGGAGACCTTTCAATCTGGTGACCTCTAGTGAAACTAAATCTAGCTTCTCCAACAGTGGGCTAATCAGAGCCTCTAGTTTGGACTGTAGGATAGAAGCCAAGTGTTCTATGTGTGCTGGATGAAGAGTGCTTCCCTCCGCATTATTAATGGGCTCTGACTCTGGGGTATCCCCCCTACTTAGCGGGGCAGGACCTTGTTTTTTCGGCTTTCGGGTCACCACCCTCTTGACCGGAACCTTCCTGCATGCACGCACCGTTCTACGCACAGGAGATGGGGTAGAAATATCCCTTAGACTGGTGGCCGGACTCTGGCTGGAACCAGGATCATTTGGGGTAACACGCTCTTCAGAACTTACTAGGATAGCCAAGTCATTATTTGCATCTACGTTGTTAGTGTTAACACAGCCGCTATCTAGGGCGAGCATTGGCGTAGTGGACAAGGTTAACCTTATTGGTGATGTTTCTGGACTCGATCTGCCAAGTGAATGTCTCCTGTCTTTATTAATATTATTTACCACTTTGACAAGATAGTTATCCATTGTCCTAGTATCGTTTGTGGCGGCTAGTTTTACAGACCTAGGCTTAGACATAAATAGGTCTGCTGGAACTTGCTATAGATAAAATAAGCAACAATGTCTTCACAGGGCGGTATACACTGTCAAGCAAACAATACACCCAGCTAAGGCTACAAACGTACACCGCTAGTCTATATGAAGTCTTACTTGCTAGTCCAGAGCCTTAAAAGTATGGGCCAAAGTTCGTGGCCCAGCCCAGCCTCGTCCAGCCTCGGACGGCCTCAGACGGCCCGCCCTTTGCCCGGGCTTCGCCCGGCGCCGCCCGCTCGCGTCCCGCGACGCGGAGGGAGCCGTTCGATTTTAGCGCCTCCGGGCGCGGAAGTGCCTGCGGGTGGGGAAGGAGTCTCCAGGAAACCTGGGAGCCGTAGTCCTGTGCTCCCAACGTGTACCAGGTAAGGAGGCTGCCTCTCGCGCACAAGTTCACCAAGGGCTCAAAAAGCAAGCTTCAAAGGTAAAGCTGCTTTGGATGGGCACATGGTAACATTTGAGAGGGGTTACTCCTTTGATCAGGGAGACGGATTGACAGCGGGAAGAGAGAAGGGAAACCAATTGCCAAACCAGTTTCGCAGGTAGCGCACAGATAGCCACATCTCTAGGGTGGGCAAACAAGGTCCCCACACCAAGAGAAGGGTTCAGACATCTTGGGAGTGGGCAGAATAGTGCACTCTGGGACAGCTAAAGATGCCACACATAGCCAGAAATTGCCGTAAGGTAGGAGGGAGCCTGTAGCCCATTAATCAGTGACCACTTGCTTCCTCGTGGGCACATTTGAGGCATAAATATGACACCCCCTGCACCCAGAACCTCAGATCACCTCTGGACTAGGGGGAAGACCAAAGAAGGACTGCCCTGCTAATCCCTGGACCTGGTCACTCCAGGGCCTAGACAGAAAAGGTGAACTCCAAGAGTCAGTTGGCTGACTACCTGTTCCAGCATCAGGGCCCATTTTGGCCAGTTCCATTAAATTGCAGCCAGGAAGACCACTTCTTGAAGCACAAAAGTTGCCCCATGTCTGGTGGATCCGGGAGAGTCACCAGAATGCAGATTGGTCACCAAAAACAGACACTTGCCTTCACCAAAGGAAACTGCTAGGCCTGCTGTGACTGGAGACTCCTAGCTTACTCATAGATGGACTTCTTCTGGATCAAAGAGGACTTCAAGGGACATTGAGGGCCTGAGGCCAAAGTCACCCCACCTCAACCATGTACCGAGGAATACCTCTGTTGACCAAACAGTACCCAGAGCATCTTACAGCATCCTTGACATCCTGTATGCTCAGCACCAGGACCACTCCAATTAAAATTGAAGGCGGTCCATGCACAAAGTGTGAAGCTGTACTTGAGGCAGCTTTGGTAACCAGGTAACTGTCCAAATACTCCTTATTGGCCCCTCTGACCTTCTTCCTGTCAGGACTGGTCACCCAGTATGAGCCGGAGTAGTCAAACACAACTCTTTAAAAGTTTTATAAAGTTTCCAAACTTCACAGTTACCAATCCTCGTTTGCACTTTGGACTAAAAAGTTGAGATTTATGTTTTACTTGGAAATCAATATTTCCATAGTCCTTGGGTAGACTTTGCTGATATTGGTGTCTACAAATTCATAAAAATATGATCTATTTTTACAAATTAGTGTTTGATTTCTTTTGTGTTAGTTTCTTATTCCTAAGCCTTGATGCTCGAAGCCACAGCTGCCCAGCATTGAGTTGGAGGTTTTACAAACACCCCTGACTGGACTGAAGATGGGTTTTTGAGTGTGTTATACAATGAGGTCATACAACCACACCATATAATATACACCACAATCCTCACAAGTTATTTTTCTAAAAACATAGTCATGAGTGAAAATAGCTGAGTGGCCTGCATATTGTACTAAGAAATTGACACAGACAGCAATAAGAGATCGGGAAAGGAGAGTTAGTAAAAAGAAGCAGTTTCTGCATGGTTGTCAGATGACTCCATGTTTTGAGAGTGCTATATTCTATTCTAGTATTGCCAGTAACTCTTTTTAGGTATCACCAACAGACCGCTTTTATCTGTTTGTCTTCAAAGATTTATTTTAGACATTACCAATGCTTACAGTGGGCTTTGGGTTAGGCGGTTACTTCTATTGATTGGCTTTCTTGTCAATCGCATTTGCTTAGTTCTTATTTGATGACTTTCCTTTCTGCTGTCTGTTCCTTCCATGGAGCATGGCTGCTTAACTATCGTTTTGATTGGATTACTTGTATTCTTCCACTGTCCATATTAAGGGAATTGTTTTTGATTCCTTTCATCACTCCATGGGCGTGCACATGTTTTCTTCTGTGTGCTACCAGCTCTCTACCTCAACTGCTCGTTCCTCCTTCAAGTTCCCCCTGCCCCAGCTTACTAGGTGTTCATTCCTCCTCCCAACTCGTCTGTGGGTTTTCTTGCCACTACCAGAGCAGCCTTTAAAAGAAATTGGGATGGCCGGGCAGCTGCGTATTTGTTGTTGTTCCACTCCTGTCAAAAAATGTGCTGTTATGCATGCACAGTGTAATTATTTTATTTTACGGCTACAAGACTAGAAACCACAACACGACAATAGTATATAAAAGAATATAAATAAAATGGCAGCCAAGTTAGAACTCATGTCATTACACCCTTTTTTTTGCCGTTGCTGCAAACATCAGTCAAAAGAATTGGTATAACCAATAGATCTCTATTAGAAGCTAAAAGGCTAGAAATGTTGTCTCTGCCAATGCTTGTTAGAAGTGAACTGTACTCCAAATTCTTAAGTTGATGAGAAATGGTACTAAAAATTACAGAATGCACTTGGTTGTTAAATTATGGACTAGGACGGGTAAGAAGTCATCTAATATCCGTAATTTTTAAGCAAGCACATGGGAAAATGTAATTAACAAAACAGTGCAACTCAGAAGCCAAAGTTGCTGTGCTGATTTTGCTACAGAGACCATCCCGGAGCCATATCTATTAAAATATGTCGCTGCTGGTCTGTTTGCTAGTGCTGGTGCACAATCAAGCTGACCAGAGCAATACACACACCTATGCACAACTCCGACCCCCTCCTTCCATTGTTGCCCATGTTGCTTGCACCCACCCTCTCCTTCCATGAGCTGCATCATAGCTCTTTCATCTCCAAATGCCCTCTATGAAACCTTCTCTCTTCCCTCTATGTTGCCTCCTGCCCTTCCTCCAGCAATTAAAAAAAGGTTGTTGTGACGTGGCCAGCACTGGCTGCATCATAGCACTTTTTCATTTTTTTTATTTTTTACCTTCAGCCAATATGTACAGCTGCCCTGCTGTTTACAACATGGCTTAAACATTTGCAAAGTCAGTACTATTAGCTTTGCCAATGCTGGAGAGTGCTGGAGAAAACATATTTACTAGTTTGAGTACTCAACGCTGTCTTCTCTACAGTTTAGCCCAGCAAGTCACAGAGATATTCTGCACAAATTGAAAAAGAAAGTAAAAAGAAAGAAAAAGACTGGCTGAGCTTCTTCATTTTTTCCCCAGAGCAATTCCCAAAGTAGAGAATTGGAGAAGTATGAGGTACTTAAACAAAGGGATCCACCCGCATGTATAATATATCAAGAGACTCCCGTTCATACCATGTGTGTCCCACGGTCGTGGAGAATACACATCAGTTGTTAAAATACCCCTCACACACCAAAAGGGCCCTTGGTGTCATGCTTCATCATAGGGGTCTTCCCGCCCCTCTACGGGACGGGGCGTGCTACGACCAGCGTATACGTGGGAGCACTGTTCCTGGTAGGACTACTATGTGTAGTGCAGGGGTGTGCAAGGAAGGGTCAGGAGTGAGTGGAGAGTGATTTTAAAAAAATACCTGGCTCACTGGACTAGGAAAAAAATTTTATTCTGCCATCTAAGCTGGTATAAGTAAAAATGTGGGGGATGGAGGGTGTATGCCTCAATGAGCTTAACCTCCTGGTGTCGACATGTTTCGAAGCTTACCCCAAGCTTCTTCGTCAGGACCTAAGAAGATCCCTTCCAACGATGCACTGTGATGTGGTGAAAAATAGTGGGTGAAAAAATAATAAACATAGGAGGTAAATAGCCTCCAAAAGTTGGTACCGCCCCACTGGGTCTTACATACTCCTCGTAACCTAAATGGAGAAAATGGTATGAAATGAGAGATACACAAGACATTACTGTTATAAGGATAGACGTTCATTCCGTCGTGTTTAAAACAGTGATCTGAAAAGGAAGTGAGCGATGATCGTCTTCTAACGCTATCACGTGATCTGTGATAAATATAGTGTGACATACTACATTAAAAACACACACTAACAAAACAACAGAAAACACACACTCTACTCAGAAAGGAAACGAGGTTCCTGTAGGGCGAAAATGTCATTTGTGGTTGTTTGCATGCCCAACAAAGCAGAGAGAAAAAAAAACAACACATACTTGCTGCAAAGAGGATAATTTCCTCATGAGCTCTTTTACCGGGTGGTTGAAGTGCCAAATAGGCTACCTAAACAGCGGGAGAGGGAAATGTAATCCAATCGTCATTTTTGAAGGTAGACCTTCCACCTGCCGGCTGTGCCGTACTTACGCCTCCTAGGATCAGTGTCCCGCTCAAAAAACCACCCCGGTCGGCTCCGTCGATAAATTCAGATCGGAGATATTGTACTTTAAATACCCCCACCAATCAGGGAATAAGTGCCAAAACGCCCCGTTTGACGGACCAATAGAAGGCACCTGCTCACAAAGTGAGCTGAAGCACGCAGGCGCTGCTACACGGGACCCGGAGCCGGAAGTTAGAGGCGGCCGGGTCATCGTGATGAGACTGTAAGGACCCCCAGAGGGAAAGTGGTGTCTAAGTCGGATGCCTGATGGAGCGCTATCGAAACCCATAATTGAAGGGTGAAAGATGTTAAAAAAATGCGTGTAATAGGCAGTCCACATGACCTAAAATTGAGGTTATGAAAACAACAAATATATCAACTGGGAAGGTATCACTAGGTGTCCATATACTTTGCCTGCATAACGTATGGGGTTAAAGATGTTAATATTGAAAGACTAATATAAAAATAAATATAAAAAAAAGGTAGGAAAAAATGCCCCAACCATGCCTAGTAGAAACACTCAGCTGGTATATGGCTAAACCAAGAGGTGTGTATATGCATCGGATAGGTACACTAGAGGGCTAATCCAGGGGGGCCTAAGCTGTGGTCAAGGGGTATTCGACAAGTACATGAAAAAACGATAGAAAAATAACACAATGGTCCTAGAGTGGTACTACACTGGTTCTGGGCCGATACGAGGGGCAAAAAAAGGAAAAGAAGACAAACTTGAAAGGATTAATCTCGTCAGGTGGAAAACCGGTAATTGGACAGTACTCAGTTAGGTATGATGATGGTTATACTCGGAACTGATTCCATGGTATATCTTCATTTAATCCATGGATGTGTGTTTTGAGACGGAACACCCATCGTTGTTCCTTCTCTAGGAGGCTGTGTTCGTTACTCAATTGTTCTATCACTGTCCACTGTAAATCATCTATACAATGGCTTTTGGAAATATAGTGATTGGACATCTTGGTAGTGCTCCTACCGCATCTGACATTACTGCGATGTTCGCCAATACGTACCTTAATTGGTCTGGATGTCATCCCCACATACTCAAGGCCACACGGACAAGTGATTAGATATACAACATTTTTGCTATTACAATTCGTGAAGCTTCTCTGGTCCCACTCATCGCCATTCCGGAACGTGATGTGTGTACTTTTTCTCGTCAGGTGACAAGTGCTGCAGTTCCCACAAGGATGATGCCCTTGTACTGGGGGTAGTAGGCCGACAGGTCTTGGTCGAGATATGTTCTTTGGTCTTGTGTGAACAAGCATGTCTCTTAAGTTGCGTCCCCGCTTGTGAGCAAACATAGGTTTCGTTATGTTCAATCCGCAGGAATTGAGTAGACGCCAGTGTTTATTCACTATCTTAGTGATCTGGTTAGAATGTGTATTGTAAGTTGTTACACATATCGGTCTCTCATCGATCTGGTTTTCCACTTTGTCTTCCAAAAGAGCCTCTCTGTTATTATTCCTTGCTCTTTTTAAGGCTTTGTCAACGATTTTCTCAGGGTAATTGCGTTTTATCAGTTTGGTACGCAGTTCAGATGCTTGTTGTTTGAAGTCACTAATTTCAGTACAGTTTCTCCGCAGACGCAGGAACTGGCCGTACGGTAAGTTTTCCCTCAGGTGACGGGGGTGAAAACTGTCAAACAAAAGTAAACAGTTCTTAGCTGTTGCCTTAAAGTGTGTTGTGGTTTTGAGTTTCCCCTGTTCAGGGTAGATATTCAGGTCCAAGAACACCAGGTTTTCCGCCGACACACTATGTGTAAATTTCAGAAATGCATTCTGTTGATTCAGCCATAGCATGAATGCCTCTGTTGATTCGACGTCACCCTCCCACACGACCAAGACATCGTCAATATACCTTTTCCATACTTTGATGTGAGCAAGGTATGGGTTCATCGTGTGTAGGATCCTGTTAGTTTCCAGATGGTGTACATACAGCCCTGCTAGACTTGGAGCAAAGGTACTCCCCATGCTGGTACCGTGACGTTGTTCATATATGTCTTCAGCATACATAAAGAAATTGCGGGTGAGAGCCAGTGAAACACATTCCATCACCAGACTACGAGGTGTGTGGTACTCCCAGGGAGTAGAGAATAGAACCTCCTCAATGATTAGCAGTGTTTCGTCGTGTGGGAGACTGGTATATAGGCTCTCCACGTCTAATCCCATGAGTAAATTTTTGGTGGGGTCAAAGTCGATATCCTGCAGAATTTGCAGGACGTTCTTGGTATCCCGTAGGTAGGTGCTGGTGCTTTGAACCAATGGTCGAAGGAACGCATCCGCGAACCTTGACAGAGGTTCCAAAATGGAATTCACACCAGAGACGATGGGTCTACCAGGTGGTGAGACCAGGTTCTTATGGATTTTAGGTATGGTGTAGAAGTAGGGGATCCTGGGATTGGTATTAACCAGAAATTCAGCCTCCTTCTTGGAGATCCAGTCGTTTGCTAAGGCCTCCTCTACCATTGTGACAATCCTGACCCTGATTGACTCAGTAGGATCTGCCCGAAGGATTCCATAGTTCCTGCGGTCATCCAGCAGTTTCCTACATTCAATGTCATAGTTGACAGTGGTTTGTAAAACAATGGCTCCCCCTTTATCTGCAGGTTTGATGGTAATATCCTGGTTTGTTGATAGTTCATGTATAGCCACCTTCTCTTCCCTTGATGTATTGTGAAAGGTGTGACCACATCCTGCCGTGATGTCTTGGATTTCACCCATCACCGCTTTCTCAAATGCAAGCATCTCCACCGGTAGGGTGGAGTTAGGGGGAACAAAAGTGGATTTATTACGGAGGCCAGTATCTTGTCTTACCACCTCAGTGGTGGATGGGTTGTTTTCAAAGAAAACCTTCAATTTCAATTTACGTATGAATTCGGTGATCTCAGTGAGGATCTTGAATTTGTCCAACCGATAGGTGGGTACAAAACCCAGTCCTCTCTCAAGGACCCTCTTTTGTGTTGGTGTAAGGACCACATCGGTGAGATTGACCACCAGATTTACTTCCGGCTCGTTGATGGTTGAGGAGGTATGTTGTTGGTCATACTCCTGGTTGACATTCGTGGGGTCTCGGTCTCGGGTGTAGACCAGTGGACGTTGTATCCTCCTCTGTTGCGGGCCCTCCGTGGGCCTTGGCGTGCCCCTAAAAAAGGTTGTGGGTTGTAGTTGTATTCATACTCTTGAGGAGGAGGTATCCATTGTGGAAATGGTCCCATCATAGGTGGACCATAAGCGTATGGGGGATACATCGGGGGGCCTTGATAGCCATCCCATCTCCCTCCCCTCTGGTACGGAGGGCGCTGGTTGTGATTGGCCCTCCCTCTATAGAAACGTTTACCACTGCCCCTGCTGGAGTTAGAGTTATCTGAACCGGTGTCAGAGGAGTCACCATCCTCACTCTGATCCTGGTTCTTAGGAACATAGTCATCTCGTATGTAGGGATATGCTCGTTCGTGACTGAACCGTGAAGTGTCCTTCTTTAGTTTGTTATATTTGCTTTGTTTTAAAGTCATTTCGAACTCTGTCATCTCTTGATTGAGTTCCTCTAAACGTTTTTTGAGTACACTGGGGGATATATAGGCCTTCAAACGGACTTCTAGATTGACGATCTCGACTTTGAGTTCTTGTGTAAGTCTGGTGGCTGTTTTTATAATTAGGACTAACCAGTCCCGAGTGCAATGCCACGAGATTAGTGACCAATCACGTTTGAAAGTCTTATCCTGTTGGAAAATAAAGGGCTCATTGCGGACAATCAAACCTTGGGGGGCTGCATTGGCCCGCAGGTATTCCGTCATTAATAGACCATGCAGAGCAGTTCTGATCTGGTTTCTCCTTAAGTTAGCTAGCTCATCCCAATCAGCATGATTGGGACCTGGATCGGTATTGCTTAATCCTTCAAAGGGGTTGATAGCTGCCAGGATCCTTTCTACTTCGTCGTCAGCGAAGGTTAGACCCATGTTGTCTGCCATCTTGGTGAACCGGAGATGTAAGTGTAGCAGTACTAGATAGAGTGTGTGTGTCAGCTAGGAAAGTTATGTGACAGATGTTAGTAATATAGTAGTCTACAAACAAGTATGTGTAACAGAGGTAAATAGCCTCTGATCTCAGATGAAAGGGGGATATAATGCTATCATTTATAGCACTGATATCACAACACCCAGAATTTGGGCGAAAACAAAAAACTCCCACAGCTGTACGCTGTCTATCATAGAAAGAAAAACAAGGGGGGGAGTAGAGAGGTTCCACTCAACGAGTGGTGGAGGTGGATACTTCCTCCCAACAAAGCGTACTTAAACAAAGGGATCCACCCGCATGTATAATATATCAAGAGACTCCCGTTCATACCATGTGTGTCCCACGGTCGTGGAGAATACACATCAGTTGTTAAAATACCCCTCACACACCAAAAGGGCCCTTGGTGTCATGCTTCATCATAGGGGTCTTCCCGCCCCTCTACGGGACGGGGCGTGCTACGACCAGCGTATACGTGGGAGCACTGTTCTTGGTAGGACTACTATGTGTAGTGCAGGGGTGTGCAAGGAAGGGTCAGGAGTGAGTGGAGAGTGATTTTAAAAAAATACCTGGCTCACTGGACTAGGAAAAATTTTTTATTCTGCCATCTAAGCTGGTATAAGTAAAAATGTGGGGGATGGAGGGTGTATGCCTCAATGAGCTTAACCTCCTGGTGTCGACATGTTTCGAAGCTTACCCCAAGCTTCTTCGTCAGGACCTAAGAAGATCCCTTCCAACGATGCACTGTGATGTGGTGAAAAATAGTGGGTGAAAAAATAATAAACATAGGAGGTAAATAGCCTCCAAAAGTTGGTACCGCCCCACTGGGTCTTACATACTCCTCGTAACCTAAATGGAGAAAATGGTATGAAATGAGAGATACACAAGACATTACTGTTATAAGGATAGACGTTCATTCCGTCGTGTTTAAAACAGTGATCTGAAAAGGAAGTGAGCGATGATCGTCTTCTAACGCTATCACGTGATCTGTGATAAATATAGTGTGACATACTACATTAAAAACACACACTAACAAAACAACAGAAAACACACACTCTACTCAGAAAGGAAACGAGGTTCCTGTAGGGCGAAAATGTCATTTGTGGTTGTTTGCATGCCCAACAAAGCAGAGAGAAAAAAAAACAACACATACTTGCTGCAAAGAGGATAATTTCCTCATGAGCTCTTTTACCGGGTGGTTGAAGTGCCAAATAGGCTACCTAAACAGCGGGAGAGGGAAATGTAATCCAATCGTCATTTTTGAAGGTAGACCTTCCACCTGCCGGCTGTGCCGTACTTACGCCTCCTAGGATCAGTGTCCCGCTCAAAAAACCACCCCGGTCGGCTCCGTCGATAAATTCAGATCGGAGATATTGTACTTTAAATACCCCCACCAATCAGGGAATAAGTGCCAAAACGCCCCGTTTGACGGACCAATAGAAGGCACCTGCTCACAAAGTGAGCTGAAGCACGCAGGCGCTGCTACACGGGACCCGGAGCCGGAAGTTAGAGGCGGCCGGGTCATCGTGATGAGACTGTAAGGACCCCCAGAGGGAAAGTGGTGTCTAAGTCGGATGCCTGATGGAGCGCTATCGAAACCCATAATTGAAGGGTGAAAGATGTTAAAAAAATGCGTGTAATAGGCAGTCCACATGACCTAAAATTGAGGTTATGAAAACAACAAATATATCAACTGGGAAGGTATCACTAGGTGTCCATATACTTTCCCTACATAACGTATGGGGTTAAAGATGTTAATATTGAAAGACTAATATAAAAATAAATATAAAAAAAAAAATATAAAAAAAAAAAAAGGTAGGAAAAAATGCCCCAACCATGCCTAGTAGAAACACTCAGCTGGTATATGGCTAAACCAAGAGGTGTGTATATGCATCGGATAGGTACACTAGAGGGCTAATCCAGGGGGGCCTAAGCTGTGGTCAAGGGGTATTCGACAAGTACATGAAAAAACGATAGAAAAATAACACAATGGTCCTAGAGTGGTACTACACTGGTTCTGGGCCGATACGAGGGGCAAAAAAAGGAAAAGAAGACAAACTTGAAAGGATTAATCTCGTCAGGTGGAAAACCGGTAATTGGACAGTACTCAGTTAGGTATGATGATGGTTATACTCGGAACTGATTCCATGGTATATCTTCATTTAATCCATGGATGTGTGTTTTGAGACGGAACACCCATCGTTGTTCCTTCTCTAGGAGGCTGTGTTCGTTACTCAATTGTTCTATCACTGTCCACTGTAAATCATCTATACAATGGCTTTTGGAAATATAGTGATTGGACATCTTGGTAGTGCTCCTACCGCATCTGACATTACTGCGATGTTCGCCAATACGTACCTTAATTGGTCTGGATGTCATCCCCACATACTCAAGGCCACACGGACAAGTGATTAGATATACAACATTTTTGCTATTACAATTCGTGAAGCTTCTCTGGTCCCACTCATCGCCATTCCGGAACGTGATGTGTGTACTTTTTCTCGTCAGGTGACAAGTGCTGCAGTTCCCACAAGGATGATGCCCTTGTACTGGGGGTAGTAGGCCGACAGGTCTTGGTCGAGATATGTTCTTTGGTCTTGTGTGAACAAGCATGTCTCTTAAGTTGCGTCCCCGCTTGTGAGCAAACATAGGTTTCGTTATGTTCAATCCGCAGGAATTGAGTAGACGCCAGTGTTTATTCACTATCTTAGTGATCTGGTTAGAATGTGTATTGTAAGTTGTTACACATATCGGTCTCTCATCGATCTGGTTTTCCACTTTGTCTTCCAAAAGAGCCTCTCTGTTATTATTCCTTGCTCTTTTTAAGGCTTTGTCAACGATTTTCTCAGGGTAATTGCGTTTTATCAGTTTGGTACGCAGTTCAGATGCTTGTTGTTTGAAGTCACTAATTTCAGTACAGTTTCTCCGCAGACGCAGGAACTGGCCGTACGGTAAGTTTTCCCTCAGGTGACGGGGGTGAAAACTGTCAAACAAAAGTAAACAGTTCTGCAGGATATCGACTTTGACCCCACCAAAAATTTACTCATGGGATTAGACGTGGAGAGCCTATATACCAGTCTCCCACACGACGAAACACTGCTAATCATTGAGGAGGTTCTATTCTCTACTCCCTGGGAGTACCACACACCTCGTAGTCTGGTGATGGAATGTGTTTCACTGGCTCTCACCCGCAATTTCTTTATGTATGCTGAAGACATATATGAACAACGTCACGGTACCAGCATGGGGAGTACCTTTGCTCCAAGTCTAGCAGGGCTGTATGTACACCATCTGGAAACTAACAGGATCCTACACACGATGAACCCATACCTTGCTCACATCAAAGTATGGAAAAGGTATATTGACGATGTCTTGGTCGTGTGGGAGGGTGACGTCGAATCAACAGAGGCATTCATGCTATGGCTGAATCAACAGAATGCATTTCTGAAATTTACACATAGTGTGTCGGCGGAAAACCTGGTGTTCTTGGACCTGAATATCTACCCTGAACAGGGGAAACTCAAAACCACAACACACTTTAAGGCAACAGCTAAGAACTGTTTACTTTTGTTTGACAGTTTTCACCCCCGTCACCTGAGGGAAAACTTACCGTACGGCCAGTTCCTGCGTCTGCGGAGAAACTGTACTGAAATTAGTGACTTCAAACAACAAGCATCTGAACTGCGTACCAAACTGATAAAACGCAATTACCCTGAGAAAATCGTTGACAAAGCCTTAAAAAGAGCAAGGAATAATAACAGAGAGGCTCTTTTGGAAGACAAAGTGGAAAACCAGATCGATGAGAGACCGATATGTGTAACAACTTACAATACACATTCTAACCAGATCACTAAGATAGTGAATAAACACTGGCGTCTACTCAATTCCTGCGGATTGAACATAACGAAACCTATGTTTGCTCACAAGCGGGGACGCAACTTAAGAGACATGCTTGTTCACACAAGACCAAAGAACATATCTCGACCAAGACCTGTCGGCCTACTACCCCCAGTACAAGGGCATCATCCTTGTGGGAACTGCAGCACTTGTCACCTGACGAGAAAAAGTACACACATCACGTTCCGGAATGGCGATGAGTGGGACCAGAGAAGCTTCACGAATTGTAATAGCAAAAATGTTGTATATCTAATCACTTGTCCGTGTGGCCTTGAGTATGTGGGGATGACATCCAGACCAATTAAGGTACGTATTGGCGAACATCGCAGTAATGTCAGATGCGGTAGGAGCACTACCAAGATGTCCAATCACTATATTTCCAAAAGCCATTGTATAGATGATTTACAGTGGACAGTGATAGAACAATTGAGTAACGAACACAGCCTCCTAGAGAAGGAACAACGATGGGTGTTCCGTCTCAAAACACACATCCATGGATTAAATGAAGATATACCATGGAATCAGTTCCGAGTATAACCATCATCATACCTAACTGAGTACTGTCCAATTACCGGTTTTCCACCTGACGAGATTAATCCTTTCAAGTTTGTCTTCTTTTCCTTTTTTTGCCCCTCGTATCGGCCCAGAACCAGTGTAGTACCACTCTAGGACCATTGTGTTATTTTTCTATCGTTTTTTCATGTACTTGTCGAATACCCCTTGACCACAGCTTAGGCCCCCCTGGATTAGCCCTCTAGTGTACCTATCCGATGCATATACACACCTCTTGGTTTAGCCATATACCAGCTGAGTGTTTCTACTAGGCATGGTTGGGGCATTTTTTCCTACCTTTTTTTTATATTTATTTTTATATTAGTCTTTCAATATTAACATCTTTAACCCCATACGTTATGCAGGCAAAGTATATGGACACCTAGTGATACCTTCCCAGTTGATATATTTGTTGTTTTCATAACCTCAATTTTAGGTCATGTGGACTGCCTATTACACGCATTTTTTTAACATCTTTCACCCTTCAATTATGGGTTTCGATAGCGCTCCATCAGGCATCCGACTTAGACACCACTTTCCCTCTGGGGGTCCTTACAGTCTCATCACGATGACCCGGCCGCCTCTAACTTCCGGCTCCGGGTCCCGTGTAGCAGCGCCTGCGTGCTTCAGCTCACTTTGTGAGCAGGTGCCTTCTATTGGTCCGTCAAACGGGGCGTTTTGGCACTTATTCCCTGATTGGTGGGGGTATTTAAAGTACAATATCTCCGATCTGAATTTATCGACGGAGCCGACCGGGGTGGTTTTTTGAGCGGGACACTGATCCTAGGAGGCGTAAGTACGGCACAGCCGGCAGGTGGAAGGTCTACCTTCAAAAATGACGATTGGATTACATTTCCCTCTCCCGCTGTTTAGGTAGCCTATTTGGCACTTCAACCACCCGGTAAAAGAGCTCATGAGGAAATTATCCTCTTTGCAGCAAGTATGTGTTGTTTTTTTTTCTCTCTGCTTTGTTGGGCATGCAAACAACCACAAATGACATTTTCGCCCTACAGGAACCTCGTTTCCTTTCTGAGTAGAGTGTGTGTTTTCTGTTGTTTTGTTAGTGTGTGTTTTTAATGTAGTATGTCACACTATATTTATCACAGATCACGTGATAGCGTTAGAAGACGATCATCGCTCACTTCCTTTTCAGATCACTGTTTTAAACACGACGGAATGAACGTCTATCCTTATAACAGTAATGTCTTGTGTATCTCTCATTTCATACCATTTTCTCCATTTAGGTTACGAGGAGTATGTAAGACCCAGTGGGGCGGTACCAACTTTTGGAGGCTATTTACCTCCTATGTTTATTATTTTTTCACCCACTATTTTTCACCACATCACAGTGCATCGTTGGAAGGGATCTTCTTAGGTCCTGACGAAGAAGCTTGGGGTAAGCTTCGAAACATGTCGACACCAGGAGGTTAAGCTCATTGAGGCATACACCCTCCATCCCCCACATTTTTACTTATACCAGCTTAGATGGCAGAATAAAAATTTTTTCCTAGTCCAGTGAGCCAGGTATTTTTTTAAAATCACTCTCCACTCACTCCTGACCCTTCCTTGCACACCCCTGCACTACACATAGTAGTCCTACCAAGAACAGTGCTCCCACGTATACGCTGGTCGTAGCACGCCCCGTCCCGTAGAGGGGCGGGAAGACCCCTATGATGAAGCATGACACCAAGGGCCCTTTTGGTGTGTGAGGGGTATTTTAACAACTGATGTGTATTCTCCACGACCGTGGGACACACATGGTATGAACGGGAGTCTCTTGATATATTATACATGCGGGTGGATCCCTTTGTTTAAGTACGCTTTGTTGGGAGGAAGTATCCACCTCCACCACTCGTTGAGTGGAACCTCTCTACTCCCCCCCTTGTTTTTCTTTCGAAGTATGAGGTAGCCAGCAATCAACCTGCAGAAGATTAATCTGTGCCCCTCCTCATACAGGGATGGTAGCCAAATGTGTTGACACAGAGCAGGAGAGAAAGGCCACTCTCCTGAAAGCGCAACCGTAAACAAAGAAAACAAACAGTTTTTTAGGGCTCGCCTAGGCAGCACTTGCGCCGCCTCTTCAAGTTATGCTGTATTCAGGTATAGACTTGAACAGTTTCAGCACTCCGTCCATCATCTCCTTGTGTTTGCTTTGTTCACCCTAGTTGGCAGGGTATGCCCAGACGTGGGCCCCTTGATCAATTTGCCACTGGATTCAAGCTAGCCTGGATGATGAGGGGTGTTACCCCGAAACCGGTCCCAGGATGCTTGTTTCCAGTCCAGGGAAGACCTGGCTTGGCAGTTCGGGCTGGACTTTTCCCATAAGGAACAGGGTCAAGACTGATTTGCATATAGCTAGGTCTGAACTGGGTTGGCAAAGTGAGCTAAAGAATGATGATGGATTCAACCCAGATCTGTGAGAGGGGTTGAGTGCCTGAAAAGTTTCCGCACTCCATCCATCATCTCCTTGTGTTTGCAAAGACAAACAAAGTCAGTAGGTAATAGGATGAATAAAGCATTGCGATGTACTGTTGTTTAAAGAGGTGAGTCTTCAACTCTTTCCTAAACTGGAGTAGCGTTGTGGCAGTCCTGGCGGATACAGGGATGCTGTTCCAGATCCTGGAGATGTAGATGGAAAAATCCTGCTGTCTTGTTTTTTCGCTTTTACATTTCTTAGTTTGCAGTGTGATGGTGTCTTGGCTGTGAGTGGGCCAAGAACACCAGCGATGATGAGCTTGTCCGCAAGATAGACGGGGGTGCTGGTTGTGTTTGTTTTGTAAATTATTCCAATGATTTTGAAGATAGTGCGGGCGGGCAATGGAGTTTCCTGTAAACAATATAGTCCTGCCTCGATCTGAAGTACTCAGCAGGAAAACAAAAAGGAAAATATCTGGGTAATACTTGACATATAGAATACTTAAAAAGATAACCGATCATCATGGAATCAATTAAATATGGGACTGCCCGGGTGGGGAGGGCATACCCCAAACTACCAAAAGCTGCTGCAGTACCAAGCTAATAATATATAAGGTGTTAGGCATGTGACAATTAACAATAAGGACCTTTTTTCATCAGATTCAGGATGGATGGTAGGTCAGTCGCACAAAGTAACCAAACCACAGCATAATGTTCTATTCAATGCAACAAGTCAGTAAACTTCCCTAGGTGGGATGTGCAAGTCCCATGCAATATAAAGGTTCTCTATGCAAGGAGGCCCACATTATCTGCTTTGGAAATATTTATAAGATGACATTTACATGTGCACTTTGCACAGTGAGGAACTTCAAATTTATTTCAGTCACTGGTAATTACTTTGAGTTGGGTTCTGGGCCATTATTTGATGCTCACTGTGCAACTCCAGAAAATATCCCCCTGATGCAAATCGGGCTTAGTTCTACTCCTGCAGGAGGAATCCAGCCTGAATGGCTGGGCGGAATGGACAACAAGAAACCATGGACATGAAGGACCACTAGGCAGATCTCAATGAAGTGCCACTTGACTGCTATGACACAGTGAGCACACTTAGGGCTTCATACTAGTGGTACATTTGTGAAAAAAATAAGTGCCAGGGCTCTTGTCAGGAGGCAGCTTGCACAAGCTTATTGCTCCTATTAGAGCCGCCTATAACAGAACCAGCTACTAACCATGAAAACCTACAAGTGAGGAGAGGATGTGGCATAACAGCTAGAGCTGCTGACTTTGGCACTGGCGAACTAGATTTGAGACTCGGCGTCATGTTTTATGATTTTGGGCAAATAACTTAAACTCCCCATGCCTACCAACAATTGATTTTAACTTAACTGATACTCATGAAAAGCACTCCAATACCTTTGGGTCAAGTTTGCGCTATATGCGGTGGTCTTGAGGATTAGGTGCTGGTGCCGACCACCGGAACCCACCGGCTCAAATTAAGCAGTGCTTCAAAAAGTCTAACACAAAAAGATGAAAGGTGTACTTGAATTAATCTCAGCCACGGGTAATTACTCCGGGCCATATTCCAGTCCATCTTTTTTTGTGTTCACAGTTTTCTCCAGGTGATAATCAGCCTCATGCAAATTAGGTTTGGTCCTGCTCCAACAGGATTAGTGAAGCTCAAACTGCCAGGCTGGACTTTTGTGCACATCAGTGCAATCAAAGACCATTACTTGAACTCAGTCAAACTTTATTTCGGAGAGAGTCTCCATAAAAGGTACATAAGATAAGAATATAAAAGAACGTTTAAAAACATACATCGGGTAATTAAAAAATAGTTAAAAATGATTGCAACATTAAAAACACCAGGACATCTATATGTCCGCTAAATACAAAAATCATGTACAATTTAACCCAGTGCAAGTTTTAATCAGGTAAGCATTTTCAGGTACCATTTTCTCGTATGCCAGAAAGCCCCCAGAAATTTGGCCACAGCAAACACGATGTGAGCAGCCATTTCACTCTTAAGGATTCTGAAGGCTTCATGACACCTAATAAAACCCAAATTCCTACAAATGGGAAAGATCCATTTTCTGCGCGCCTCACTATAGCCCGGACAAAAAAATATAATGTGCAGCTGGGTTTCGTCACTTACTCTGCATGCCGGGCAAGTGCTGGGTGCAGACTCAGACCAATGGCTAGTAAGTGCACATATTGGCAAGGACCCGTGCCTCCATTGTAGATAAAGCTTCCTGATTAGTACAGGGTAAATATTGTCCAGGGTTGGTTCCAAACTGTAGGCATTTTTGATACAGAGAAATTGGTCCGTTAGAGTCCCTAGGGTTATAGAAGGACGGGATGTGGGAGCCTTAGAGTTATAATACAATTTAGTTAAAACCTTTTTTGGGAGCCTGAGGCAAGCATCCAGGCGGTCGTTCCAGAGAGCTTCAAGGCCTAAACCCACCAGACTATTCCTTACAAATTTAAGCCAGGCAATGTTCCCCGAGTTTGGGAGACTAAGGACTTCCTGCAGGCCCTGTCTATAGTGAATCAATTCGGGCACCGCCCACAATCTACGCCAGTAGATCAGAGGGCGGAGCGCCAATTCTTCTTCCAGGGGTCTGATGCCTAGGTCGAGTCTTAACGGCACTAGGGGTGTGCTTGAAGGGAGGGCTACTATGCACCTAAGGAACCTATTCTCCTCTTTTGTCAGGCTTGGCAGGACTTTATGACCCCATAGTTCGCTGCCATAGATAACGGCTCCTCTGGCTTGCACCCTATAAGTGTGGAGCAGAGGGCCTATGGGCTTGAGGGTCGACCTATTCTTCCCCGCCAACCTTAGTATCCCACCCACGTGTTGCGCTAGTTTCAGCCTTGCTTTCTCCTGGTGCGGACCCCACCCCAATTTCTCATTTAGGGTTACACCAAGATATTCAAAGGTGTTGACTCGTTCTAGCATATTATTCCCTATGCGTGGGATGCGGTGAAACCTAGGTGGCGGATTGAAGGCCATAAATTTGGTCTTTAGAGTGTTAATCTCCAATCCGTGCTCTCTACAGAAGTCCCCAAAGCCATCTAACACACGCTGAATTCCCATCGGCGACTTGGAGAGAAGGAGGGTATCGTCCGCAAACATAATTGCCGGAACCCTCCTTCCCGCCAGCTTTGGGACGTCGGAATTGGGGACCTCGTTAAGGTGGTCAATGACCCCGTTGACAAAGAGGCAGAATAGGGTCGGTGCAAGTACACACCCCTGTCTTACCCCTCTGTCAACGGGAAACTTGTTTGATAAGGTGCCATGCCTACCACACCTCACTTGAGCATAGGTGTTGGTATGGAGGCGGATGATCATTGACAGAAGATCACCTGGCACCCCGGCTCTAGCCAGCACTTCCCACAACTTACCACGTGGAACCAGGTCGAAGGCCGCCCTTAGGTCCACAAATACAGTATAGAGGCTGCCACCCTCCAACTGTATTGTTTTCCAATGTAAAAGGGACAGCCTGAAGACCTGGTCTATGGTAGAAATCTTTTGCCGAAACCCAGCCTGGAGGGGGCTCAAGATGTCCCCATCTTCAATCCAGTCCTAGAGACGATCCAACAGAAGCCTCGCGAAAAGCTTCTGAGGGACGTCTATCAGACTGATCGGTCTGTAATTAGCCGGGAGAAGAGGTGAGCCCCTTTTAACAATAAGGACCTTTTTTCATCAGATTCAGGATGGATGGTAGGTCAGTCGCACAAAGTAACCAAACCACAGCATAATGTTCTATTCAATGCAACAAGTCAGTAAACTTCCCTAGGTGGGATGTGCAAGTCCCATGCAATATAAAGGTTCTCTATGCAAGGAGGCCCACATTATCTGCTTTGGAAATATTTATAAGATGACATTTACATGTGCACCTTGCACAGTGAGGAACTTCAAATTTATTTCAGTCACTGGTAATTACTTTGAGTTGGGTTCTGGGCCATTATTTGATGCTCACTGTGCAACTCCAGAAAATATCCCCCTGATGCAAATCGGGCTTAGTTCTACTCCTGCAGGAGGAATCCAGCCTGAATGGCTGGGCGGAATGGACAACAAGAAACCATAGACATGAAGGTCCACTAGGCAGATCTCAATGAAGTGCCACTTGACTGCTATGACACAGTGAGCACACTTAGGGCTTCATACTAGTGGTACATTTGTGAAAAAAATAAGTGCCAGGGCTCTTGTCAGGAGGCAGCTTGCACAAGCTTATTGCTCCTATTAGAGCCGCCTATAACAGAACCAGCTACTAACCATGAAAACCTACAAGTGAGGAGAGGATGTGGCATAACAGCTAGAGCTGCTGACTTTGGCACTGGCGAACTAGATTTGAGACTCGGCGTCATGTTTTATGATTTTGGGCAAATAAATTAAACTCCCCATGCCTACCAACAATTGATTTTAACTTAACTGATACTCATGAAAAGCACTCCAATACCTTTGGGTCAAGTTTGCGCTATATGCGGTGGTCTTGAGGATTAGGTGCTGGTGCCGACCACCGGAACCCACCGGCTCAAATTAAGCAGTGCTTCAAAAAGTCTAACACAAAAAGATGAAAGGTGTACTTGAATTAATCTCAGCCACGGGTAATTACTCCGGGCCATATTCCAGTCCATCTTTTTTTGTGTTCACAGTTTTCTCCAGGTGATATTCAGCCTCATGCAAATTAGGTTTGGTCCTGCTCCAACAGGATTAGTGAAGCTCAAACTGCCAGGCTCGACTTTTGTGCACATCAGTGCAATCAAAGACCATTACTTGAACTGTGCTGCAGACAATTTCTGTGTATCGTCTTTGGCAAAGTGCCTGTGCTGTAACACAGCGCTGAAAATAGTTTCACATTGCACTACTGCTACTACGAGTGTAGGCGGTCATTTTCTGGGGAATTCTGCCTTCTCCCTGTGCCAGAAGTTGCTGTGATAAAAACGCATGCGATCAAACAGACAGAGTTCATAGTTATCTCTTTGTTATTGGCAGGCAGTAACCGTCTAATGCCTTAGGGTGACTTTTGCATTCACAAAGCATTGATGCATGTCCATAGAGGGGGAAAGGCTCAATTTCCAGCTGCCTTTTTCTGCTAATCATATGGATAAGCAACTTGTGAACAGAGCTTCACAGCACAGTTTGTGGGTTGATTTGCCTCTTTGTACATTTTGATGTGATAATTTAGCAATCTCAAAGGCAGCTGCATCACAAAACAGCGTAGTGTCATTGCAAATAATCCTCGAATAGTAGGCTCCTGGTTTGTAGATAAAAAAGTCAATTGCTACTCTCTTTACCATGAAAGAATTGATCCATTCCAAGGAAACTGCCAATATCTCTGGTAAACTAAACAATAAATTAAGGAGGCAGTATTGTCTGAGTGTATTCATTTCAATAGATTGGCAGACTTGGACTTGTATACCACACAGTACAATTCACGCAGCATTACTTCGTCTGCACGATACATCTTCAATGCAGACACTCACAATGCTCCACAAACCAGAATTTAAGGTACTTTCTCCAGCGGGTCTAAATAGGTCCCAGTAGTCGAGCCACACCCCATCACATTCGGTCTGACCTTGTGACTTTGTCCTGGTCTGGTACAACCAGATATCCACAGTTGGCGCTTTAGCACAGTTGAAGTCTTGAAAATTGCATATCTCCGGATCTACTGGTTGGATTATTGTCATAATGGTCTTGTTTCATTTATTAAAAGCTACTCTACTTGTTTAATTTGTGTAGGATCGTTTTTGTGCTGTATTTTATTTTTAGTGCTGTTTGAAGTGTTGCACAAATACTTTACACATTGCTTCCAAGTTGAGCCTGAATGTTCTCTGCCAAGCTGCCAGAGGGTGAACACAGGTTAATTTGAGGTTTGCTTGTGACTTCACCCTGACAAGGATTGTGAATGCTGCTTAAGTAGGGTTTCAGCCCCCTCAACCAGTACCCCGCTTTCTTACAATACTCAAACAGTACTTTTTTTTAAGGATGCCCGTTTTCCAGCTGTAAAAATGTCTCCTAGTTGTTTGCTTCCCCTGAGGTCACCTAACAAATCTGTTACCTCCTCCGAGGTAATAGTGTCCTCAGTTTGTGATTGCCCTTTCAGTCAAAAACCATTGATACATACCATTCCAAATTGAAAATGGATGGCATGCACCTTTTCACGCCATTCCTAATTGTAATTTGGAATGGACCTGCAAACCCATTTTGAAAGCTGAAAATGCTTTTCCAAATTACAAAACAGATTTAGTACAAAATTCAAACCCATTTTACGGTTACAAACACATGCATTTTGTGAACTGCATGGTTTGTGACTGCAAAATAGTTTTGTACACCTGGCCCAGGGGCCTGATTAGAAGCGCACTGGTGGGATAGGTGGTATTTAAGACACCCAATAAAATCAGACACCTCAAGGTTCAGATGCAAAAAATACCATTTATTTGGAGCATTTTCACTTTAATGGTGAATAACATGCAGATGTTGGTACTTACAACACCAAAATCTGTATTTGCCTGTTAATTCTAAGGGGGAACAACCTTTACAACGCAACTTTTACAACGCACTACACTTACAACGCATTTTTTACAACGCAACATCCACTACAACGCATTCCATTACATAGCATGACACTACAACGCATTTTTAAAAACTACCTTTACAACGCATTCCATTACATCGCATACTACCTTTACAACGCATACCATTACAACGCATAATATTACACTACACTATCCAACACTTACCCTACTGTTGCACCCCCTGGAGTTAGAATAGTAATTTTTACCCCTATACTATCCAACACTTACCCTACTGTTGCACCCCCTGGAGTTAGAATAGTAATTTTTACCCCTATACTATCCAACACTTACCCTACTGTTGCACCCCCTGGAGTTAGAATAGTAATTTTTACCCCTATACTATCCAACACTTACCCTACTGTTGCACCCCCTGGAGTTAGAATAGTAATTTTTACCCCTATACTATCCAACACTTACCCTACTGTTGCACCCCCTGGAGTTAGAATGGTAATTTTTACCCCTATACTATCCAACACTTACCCTACTGTTGCACCCCCTGGAGTTAGAATAGTAATTTTTACCCCTATACTATCCAACACTTTCCCTACTGTTGCACCCCCTGGAGTTAGAATAGTAATTTTTACCCCTATACTATCCAACACTTACCCTACTGTTGCACCCCCTGGAGTTAGAATAGCAATTTTTACCCCTATACTTTCCAACACTTACCCTACTGTTGCACCCCCTGGAGTTAGAATAGTAATTTTTACCCCTATACTATCCAACACTTACCCTACTGTTGCACCCCCTGGAGTTAGAATAGTAATTTTTACCCCTATACTATCCAACACTTACCCTACTGTTGCACCCCCTGGAGTTAGAATAGTAATTTTTAACCCTATACTATCCAATACTTACCTTAAATGCAATTTAATATTATGCGTTGTAATGGTATGCGTTGTAAAGGTAGTATGCGATGTAATGGAATGCGTTGTAAAGGTAGTTTTTAAAAATGCGTTGTAGTGTCATGCTATGTAATGGAATGCGTTGTAGTGGATGTTGCGTTGTAAAAAATGCGTTGTAAGTGCATGCGTTGTAAAAGTGTGCGTTGTAACGACATACATCCAATTCTAAGTCTTTCTCCTCTATCAATTTCTGGAAATTTTGACCTGGTAATTACTGGGTGTCTTCAACATTGAACGACTTCTAATGCAGGCCAGGGATCGCAATTTATCAGGTCTACTGTCCAAAACACCTCCTTGAATTGCTTGATGTTGAAAAAGCCTTGCTTTTGTGACTATCAGATTTAAAGTAGTACTCTTAAAGTAGGACGATGATGCAAGCAGTGGTGGCTGGAGACTTTTTTAAGTGGTGGGTGTGACCACTTGTCCTAAATTACATGGAGCAAGGGAGTGAAGTGATGAAGCCTGTCTGTTCTCAAGGGGGCTCAGATGGGTTCTGCCCTTTAGAAAATTTGGAAAATAGAAGGCAAATGATGCATTTTATAGCACATTTACCAAAGAAATTAGTTGACCATATATTCACCTTCCTTTTTGTGATTCTTTCCATCATGTGTTGCTGCTTTGGCGCTAGTGCTTTTTTACTTGCCATGTGTTCTGGTAGGGAAGAAACAGAACACAGCATATGAAGAATGAAAGCAGTTAACTGCGTGTTACCATTTGTTACTTCATACCATTACTTGATATTATTACACCGAACACAATAGGAATTGTCAGACATACAAATAAAACAATATGGAACGTGAAATCACTGAACTCCTTTGTTGCAATAAATGTTTCTTTGTTTACACAAGTCTTTCCGGAAGCGGTGTTCATCGACCTAGGATTTGCTGTTAGTGAATGCGTGTTATCAATCAGTGTAAATGTGTGCCATCATTTTTTACAGTTTAAATTAAAACGAACAAGACCTGAAGGTATTGAAGCACTTTACATGAGCACCAGTTACATTACCCAAGGTCTCAGTTATCATTCTCGGTATGGGGAGATTAAGTGATTTTCCCAGAATCACAGGATGCTGACCAGACGCCCAGGCAGACTCCTCCTGGATATCCAGTCCCATAGTCTCCAGCTCTGGCCATAACGCGTCAGACACTCTTTTGATTGAGTAGCAATTTCTGACAGATGTGTTAATGTGGACACAGATAATGTTCTGATTTTATTAAACACATCATTTTCTCATTCAAATTGGGGCTAGTGTACATTTGGCACATTCGGGTATTGCAGGACAGACTGCTCTGATTTGGAGAAAAAAACCTGTGACACACTGCAGCCATAAGACAGCAGCAATTGATTCAACCAGCATTAGGCAAATTCAGTATGCAACTGCCAGAAACTGGGATCAAATAGGTCTGACAAGTCTTGGGAAGAGTTCTATAAGGTATCAAAGTGGAAGTCAAATAAAATGTAAGTGTGCTTTGAGTTTCCCCTTGGAATGAAGAAACCATTTCACAAATGAGTTTCTCTTCGAGCTGCAAATTTCATGCTTTCCAATCAAAACAAAATTACGCTCCAATCACATACCTGTCTGATGCCAACTTTTTGTCAAAATACTTCTACTCTGAAAGTAACAGCCACTCACTAGGGCCTGGAAGCATGCATACTGTGCTGGAGAGGACACAAAAAAGCTAACTGCCCTCTCCAAACTCCCCTTCCGTTCATGCTGGGCATGTGACTCCGCATGTAACAGATACACGGCCAATCACTGAAAGGCTTAAACATAAAGCTATACCCTGATCGGCCATGTAGTACTCCCACTCTCGTGCTGCCTTCTTATCACGGGTCAGAGGAAACAGGCCAGTCTAAACTGCTGTGAACACAACCAATCCGTGCATTGCTCTCATGCTGTTTTTTCGATGTAAAGGGCATGAGAGCTTTGCAAGGACTGGTGTATGCAGGTGAACCTAGTGCTCCAAAGGAGACTGGGGGAGCTAGCTGTGCTGTGTTCCCCCTGACTCTTTTGAAGTATGAGTTCAAGAAGAATAAAATGTGCATATCTGGCTGGTCACAGGAAGAGACTTGACATGCGCACTTGACTTTATACCTGCTGTCTGCCAATCAGCAGGATTGGCCACACCCTGCCCTGACTGGTAAACAGCACAACACTGAGGTAAATCAATGTCATTAATAATTTATGGTAATGAATGTGTCGCTACTAGGGGGAGGGGGGCAACACCCCAACACCCTAAATTAAAAAAAAGTCCCTGGATGCAAGGTACCCGATTGATTTCATTGAGTGGATCTTATGAGTCAGTAATCAATGGAAACAGAATTCCATCAACTTGGAAGGGCATTAGAAGGGTTCCAGTTGTTAACAAGGGCTCACGTGAGCTACCAAAAAGTTATCAAACTACTGTTCTACTAGATATTCCAAGCAAGATATACGCAAAGCATCTCCTAAAAGCTTTGGAAGGGTGGGTGAAAAAAAGAGAATATCCTCCCAAAAATCCAGCTTGGTTTTAGGAAGGGCTACTCCACTGCTGATGGATGCCTCATTCTAAAACTACTGGCTGAGAAGTGTGCTATTAAGAAAAAATAGCCCCTTTATGTGTCCTATATAGATCTCAACCACATTTGAGACCATCAATTGAGTACTCCGATGGGAGAAAATGGTAAAAATCAAGGACACCCATGGCTTATTGAAACTCATAATCCAACTACATGAAGCCTCATGGACTAAAGTCGAGTTGGGCAGCAATCGGGCACAGTCCAGGAAAATACGGACTGCAAATAGCCCTCACCAGGCATGCATTCTGGATCCATTCTCCATATGCATTGCGGATGCTCCACTCATTCATTCCCTTCAGAATTTGGGCAGGAAACTATCTCTCACCTATATTTTACGCCGAGGATACACTCTGTAAGATCGTGTGCGGTCTAGTAGCTAGGGGGCGGAGAATCCGGGTAGGGGGAAGAGGAGGAGCAACGGAGTAAGCGGGCAGTTAGAGCAGGGACAGGAAAGAGTGAAGGAACGAGAATAAAGCTCTGTATAAAAGACCACTGTGTCGGTCGTCATTGGGGGTAACAAGACACGACAGCTGGCGACGAGGGTGGGATGAGCGGTATGCTCTCCCCTGAACCCGAAGAGAAGCGTGGTCTGTCCCTGGGCAAGGTGCGGAGAGGAAACCTTGAAGGTAGCGCTGTTCGCGCCAAACTCCGGGCTCGTGCCGGATCAGGTGCCCTGAAAGAGCTGAAGAGTCGTGGGCGAGAGTGAGGCCCTGACCCCTGCCCCTGGGGCGCAGACTGGATCGCAGCGTCGGTGGAAGGCGAAGAGTGACTCGCCGTGAGCAATTTAACCCCCCCCCTCCAGCGCGAGGCCGGAGACACGTGCGTGCCAGGAGGGGCTGAAGCCACAGCGCGCACTTAACCTGAGATTGTCGAGGTCCTGTGGAGCTGGTGAGTGAGGCCGTCGATGCAGCGTGGATCATGTGGGGAGGATTCTGAGAAGCAGCTAAGCCTCGTGTCAAGCCCCGTGTGTGGTGTCGGCCCGGCGGCCATCTTTGAATCAGGCGGCTGCATAAGGACACTCCCTTTTGAACTGAATAGGCAGCCATCTTGGAGTCAGGCACCCAGGAGCCACCAGTGATACTCAACAAGCCCAGGCAAAAGCAAGAAAGAAGTTAAACAAGCCTCGACAAAGGCAAGAAAGGAAATAAACAAGCACAAGCAAAGGCAAGAAAGAGAATAAACAAGCCCAAGCAAAGGCAAGGAAGAAACTAAACAAGCCCAGGCAAAAGCAAGAAAGAAGTTAAACAAGCCTCGGCAAAGGCAAGAAAGGAAATAAACAAGCACAAGCAAAGGCAAGAGAGAAAATAAACAAGCCCAAGCAAAGGCAAGAAAGGAAATAAACAAGCAAAGGCAAGAAAGAGAATAAACAAGCCCAAGCAAAGGCAAGGAAGAAACTAAACAAGCACAGGCAAAGGCAAGAGAGAAGAAAATGATGTCAAACCACAGATCGCCCACACGTGAGGAGGTGAAACCCATCGTGATGGGACTGTCACACCTGCGCCCTCCAGAGCCCCTGGCGCTCGTGGTTGGGGGCAGCATGGGGCCCCGATGGGAGGAATGGATCGAAGATTTTGAAGACTACATCAAAGGCTCCAAGGTAATCGGTGATGAAGATCAACTAATTGCGCTCCGCAATCTTGTAGGAAAAGACATCAGCAAAATGATCAAGGAGATTCCGGCTGCAGATGCCGGGACGTATGCCAAGGTACGAGAGGCTTTAGACAAGAAATTTCTACACAAGAAAAACGTAGACTACGAGAGGTACGTGTTCCAGCGGGCACACCAAGAAAAAGACGAGATGATGAGTGCATACATAACTCGACTACGCCGGTTAGCCCGCCACTGCAACTTTGAAGCGTTCTCAACAGACGACGTCATCCGGTTGCGCGTCATCGACGGCTGTCAGTCTGAGACACTCCGGAGGAAACTGTTGAAGAAAAGCCACAATCTTGACGAAATCGAAGAAATGATGAGACTACACGATCAGGCCGAGGAACAGGCCAAGAACATGGAAGCCGGACGTACGGAACACAGAGAGCAAGTCTGTCAAGTGCAAGCTAGTCGCCCCCGTCGAAGGTCCAGAGAGCGAGGGCGGCACTCCCGGCCATCGTCGCGTCACCGTCATTCTGGACACCGTCGGCCTGAGTCGGGGAGGTAGAGGCAAACGCCATGACCACGCGAGAAGGGCACCTGTGAGAAAATGCTACAGGTGCGGGTATGATTTCCCACATACAGGCGTGTGTCCAGCTATGGGACAGCAGTGCCGCAAGTGTGGGCGGAGCGGTCATTTCGAGGCCATGTGCGGAGAGTATCACCGAGAGAAGGAAAAGAGCACACACGAGATGTCGCGAGGGGACACCCGCTGGCACCACGCGCAAGCGGTGCATGATCGCTCAAAGTCCTCGTCACGATCTTCCCACTCCAGCAGGGAGTCGCGGACGTCGCGATGGTCGAGGAGGTCACCATCTCGAGACTCCAGATCAGTATCAGATGAGCGAGAATATTCGGTTGAATATGCGAATATGATTGCCGACCCGGATCAACTTAAGAAATATCCCCGACTGGACATCAGCGTCGGTGAACATAATACAACATTTGTTATGGACAGTGGTGCGTCCCTGAACTACATCCCGGTGACGGAGTACAACAAAATGAACCCTCGTCCTCGTCTGAGTCCGGCACATGTCCGGGTCTACACCTGGATGTCCAGGAAGCCACTTCCTTGCCTCGGGAAGTTTTCAACCGTGCTGAGACACAAAACAATATCAGTTCCTGCCGTGATCCATGTCATAGAAGGGCCGGAGGCTGACTGTCTTCTTAGTCTGCCAACGGCCGAACGACTGCGACTGGTGGAAATTCTTTATCGTGTCAGCAACGACAGTGACATTGTCCACAAGTTCCCAAAACTGTTCCTGGGACTTGGCAAAATGAACAGGGGTCAGATACGTCTACACATTAATGACCAAGTCCAGCCGGTCGCCCAACATCCCTGGAAGGTGCCGTTCCATCTCCAGCAGGCTGTGGAAGATGAACTGCAGGACCTGCTAGCGGCTGACATCATCGAACGAACGGAAGGTCCCACATCATGGGTGTCACCAGCGGTAATCGTTCCAAAGAAAGGGACTCCTGGGAAGGTGCAGTTGTGTGTGGACATGCGGATGCCCAATACCGCCATCGAGAGGGAGCGCCACCCCGGTCCTCATTTGAGCGACATGATAGCCGCATTGAATGGCGCTCGAGTGTTCTCCAAGCTGGACCTCAACAAAGGGTACCATCAGTTAGAACTTCATGAGAGCTCTCGGTACATCACAACATTTGCAACGCACCTGGGGTTGTATCGATATAAAAGACTGAATTTTGGCATTTCCTCAGCCGCCGAAATATTTCAGGAGGCCATTCGACAGACCATCCACCACATCCCCAACACACTGAATTACAGTGACGACATATTAGTGTATGGGGCTAATGTCCAGGACCATGATACCGCTCTAGACAGGGTCTGCCATGCCCTCCTGGAAGCGAACTTAACGCTCAACAAAGATAAATGTGAGTTTCATCAGTCACAGCTGAAGTTCTTTGGGCACGTCTTCTCGGGAGCCGGGATGAAGCCCGACCCTGATAAAGTGAGTACGTTAAATGACACCAAGAGTCATACTTTAGCCCTGACCGCAAGACTGAAATAACGGTGGATGCAAGCCCTGTCGGCCTAGGTGCCATTCTAGCTCAATACGACAACGACACGGATCAACGACACATAGTGGCTCATGCCAGCCGAAGTCTCTCCGACACGGAAAAGGCATACTCCCAACCCGAAAAGGAGAGTCTGGCGGTAGTGTGTTCATATATGGAAAACACTTCACCATGGTGACGGATCACCAAACGCTCGTCACCATCTTTGGGAATCCGCGCTCCAAAATGCCACCTCGCATCGAACGCTGGGGACTGCGCTTGCAAGAGTATACGTACACCATTATACATAAGCCGGGAAAATCAGCCAACCCGGCTGACTACATGTCACGACACCCCAGGGCAACCCAGCTCTCCAGACCGTCTGTCGCAGAGGAATATATCCACTTTGTAGTGGATCAAGCGCGACCACCCGCTGTTCCCCTGGAGGTCATTCAACAAGCCACTTTGCAAGATGAGACGTTACAAAGGGTGATTCGCAGGGTACAGACACACCGATGGCGGCACGAAGAGCCCAATGAGGGGAGTGATCCGACGACGCATCAGGAACTGCAGGCCTTCAGAAACGTGAGTGAAGAGCTGTCTGTCACTGCAGAGGGTCTGCTACTACGAGATCACCGGATTGTCATTCCCAGTCAACTGCGACAAGGGGTCATCAACTTGGCTCACGAAAGTCATCGAGGCGTAGTTGCAACAAAAAGGGCTCTCCGAGAGCGTGTTTGGTTCCCGCTTCTTGACAGAATTGTGGAAATATGGATTTTTATGATCAGTTATGTCCCCTATCTTGGACCCCAACGGTTTCATGTATGAATCACAAGTACATGTATGTTCCCTCCAGTTCCAGTTATGAAGACGCAAACACATGTGCGTCCACCGTCAACATGTCCTCTTTCAGATCCGCCATGAATAGGCTGGATATTCCATTCCTAAGTATGAAAGGCCACCGGCTTTATATGGTTCACTTATGCCATTTTACAGTCCAGGCAAGTAGGCCCTGATTCTGTCATCAAGCTCTTCTTGCCTTCTGCCTCTGAAAGCTCCAGTCTGAGCCTGCATCTGTGACCATGAACTTTGTCTCATTCCCTGCGCGGCTCACGAAGTCTGACATCAGCCTGTTGCCTGCCAAAAACTGTATTTCACCTTCGACATTATCTGCTCCGCTCCCTGCCCAATGCATTTCTGTCTAGTAGTTTAAGTAAACATTCTTCCAGCTACCGAGCAAAGGCCCGGCTTCTCTGTCTTTATGCAAGTAATTCATAGCCTTATTATTATGGAAGATTTCTGCCCTCGCATCTAGTGTAGACACTTAGACGCTTGTACACGCACTAACAGTCAGTATAGTCAGTATAGAATAAGATTCTACTCTAAGAGACCTCTCTTTTGCATAACATAGTTCTTTAAACATAGGATGTTAGATATGATTTGGGATTAGGTTGACTTGACCCTCCAGACTTCTGTCGCCACATGTAGAGCTAAATGTCAAGTCCCCTTCACCCCCTAGTTGCACGTCAATCACACGTCAGGCTGCTGCGCGCGCATTTCTGCCAAGTATTTCTGCTGACATTGCGAAATTCTTTCCTGGAACCACCCTATTATGACATCACACCTGATGACGTTCTTTAGTCACACCCAGTTACACCTACTTTTGCTACGTATGTATGTCTTATCTACACTATCAATTGTTACGCCTCTTGCATTTGCTTCACTATAATGCCTATTGTATAAAAGTGATTAATTATCAATAATGTATGTACTTCACTTCCTGAACCTTCGTGGTGATGGAACTTGGAGCAACCGATTCGAATCGTCCATTGGAATAAAGCCCATTCCGAACCTCTAATACCACGGATTCTGCCTCTTATTTACTGAGCTATTTCTATTATGTTTCTGTATCAAATTAAGTCCCGGTAATTAAATTATTTACCACATGAATGGCGCCCGAACAGGGACACTTTCTCATCTCACGCGCCGGCGGTGCGTTGCAGGCCCGGTCTCCTGCCACAGCTGGACGGACAACAACGCGTACCAGCAGGATTTCCTGTATCTCCCTCCGGTCAAGCGGGGGCGACTGAGGCTGCGATCAACACCCAGACGAGGCGGTGAGAAGTGCGAAGTATCCCGACCAGAGCCTAGCTGAGAGAGCAAGATCCGAGGTATACAGAGGCCCACCAAGTTTCCGATGTCCCGAAGCACCGAAGTTTTCGAGTCGAGTCCAGTCCGGTCCAGTTCAGTTCAGTTCCGTTCCGAGGCCTTCCGTTCCGAGCTACCCGGTGAGTACCATTACTGGGGAGGCGTTCTGACGTGCACATAGGTTGTGCCGGTCAAGACGGGTTTGGGTACACAAATCCGGTCTGCACTGTTTCAGCAGTGTATCTGTACTGTTTAGCAGTATATCTAGTATATCAAGTATATAAATTCAGAATAAATCAGTTAAATGTCGAGTATTATGTTTAGTGATTCAGTTTCCTTAGATCGTCATCATCAGCGTTGCTCAGTTAAATGTTAAATGTTAAATGTTTTAAATACGTTCTGCATATTGTGGTGTGAATGACTGTTCATTATTGTGTTTATTGTATTAAGTTTGTTCAAGATCAAGTATCAGATCAGTTCTCAATATGCCGCTCTTTTCGAAATTAAGACAGATCACAACTAGAAAAGGGGTACTCGAAGAAGCTGTTCCTATTCCTCCTAGGGACACTCCAGGGTACTTCATGTATCATAAACACGGCTTAGACGCTATATTATTTCTTGATTTATGGGTAGACTACACCAAGGAATTACCAGAAAGTCGGAGGTGGCCCGCAGCTGGGACCTGGGATGCAGAGTGCATCATGAAAGTAGAAGAAGAGTTATGGAAAAGGAAAGTCAGACAGTCACAGAAAGACGCCGTTGAGTTATGGCGTAAAGAATCTCATAGACGTGCAGAAAAAGCACTCCGACAGGAAGAGAAAAATAAAGAGAATTCAAATAAAGTCCGAGAAAATCTATTAATTGAAGAAGGTACACGAGTGAAATCAGAACAAGTAGACAGACAAAGAAATGCCCTTATGAATGGTATGTATCCCCTCCTGGCCGAGGGATTACCTAAGGCTACTCCGGAAATACCAAAAGACTTGCCACCCCCATTGTTTCCAATAAAAGTACATCCTAAGGGGCATCCTAGAACCGCAGAAGATGTTTTTCTTTCCTCATATTTAGATGACGCAGCTCCCGAGTATGCTAACCCCGCCCCACATAGACCGTCGGCCGGGGAGGTTCAACGCCAAGATCCTGTATCTGTATCTCTACAGCGACAAATCCTGACACAAGTTCCGGCAAGCACATCTGTTTCTACATCTGTTCCTACAGCTACTTCTATAGCTGTGTCCACACCTATAGTTGCTGTATCGCGTTCAACGAATCCTTTCACGCCCGATACCCCAGACGGGGCTACGGGAGGTGCTACCAACATTTTTTCTACGCCACCCAGAGTAAATAAACTTACCTTTCAAGAATCAGCACATCCACGTACCCCCAAACTCATAAATGCCCGCACGCTTAAGGAACTTCTTATAGATTGTAGATATGACCCTGTGCCCGGCAAAGAGGACGAAATGATCATGGCATCATTACGTATCAGACGAGCCGCGGTGTATTTAGGGAAGATACCAGGAATGACTGTGCATCTAGATAATATATACCATTTTGTCCAAACAGGGCGAGATTCTGAATGTATTAACAGAGCTATGGAATACCAGAAAGTGGAGATACAGGGGGAACTGTTACGTTTCCTCATAAATTGTGTGATCAGAAATCAAGACCGACCGGGGGTAGACCCGGAAGCAATGCAAACTCTTACCAGATGGAGCCAGAATATATCAGAAGGGAGACATGATAAGCAAAATTGTATAATAGCCATGTGCCGAAAGATCCGTAAAGAAATAGAACGCCTACACGAAGAGAGATTAGCGGTAGACCAGTTCGAACAAAACGAGGAGGAGGAAGGATCAGGACTGTCCACAGGACAGTCAGAAACCATAGCCTATGTAGGTAGAGGAAGATCTTGTAATAGTACTAGATGTTTTATTGACCCGATACGTCCGATATGTCCAGATAATAACAGGAATTTCCAAACACCTATAATAAATATAAGGTCCCCCGAGCATTCGTTCCAAGCCGCTGACAAATTACTCCGAGAACGAAGGGGTTATCATTTTCTCGATTCTATGGATGAACAAGAATTAGCCAGGTCAGCCGTTCATTGGGTTGACAGTCCCGGAAAGTATGATGATGATACAGTAGCACACACATTTTTGAATCTCACCCCAGATGAACAGCGTTTAGCTGGGATTTATATGATTCAACAACTTCTTATACTATATAAAAGCCAACATTCAGATCCTGGTCCCTTACCTGATATATTGACTGAATTACTCACGAATAGATGGAGAGGTTCAGGTACTAAGCTAATTAAAGAAATACTAGAATCAAGAAAGCAGTACATTCTTTTTGTATGCCCAGAGCATGTCTCACTGCCCATCAAGGAAAGAACGACGTATTACATGGACAGACAGAATCCCTTACGAGAGGTACACCCAATAAAGGGTGAGGACAATCAGTTTAAACGTGTATTTGTATATACGCCCATATCGAAAATAGAATTGTTAGAGATGAAGAAAGTGGTACCCAGTCATGACAAAGACCCAGCGGGTTTCCACCGAGAAATTAAAGACATGTTACTCATGGGAGAGTATACCTATCCCGACATTATGACAATATTAAAGGTATTAATGCCTGCTGGCATTTATGAAAAACTCAAGGAAAAAGAGTGGGAGGTGGGAGACCAAAAGATAGACTGGACAGCATTAGAAAATGAAGAAAAGGCCCGAGGTCCAGGTTCGGGGCTTGGGGATAAAACTAAAGCACTACCAGGTTTACTAGTACAGGTACTGCCACGTTTATTAACTACGAAAAAGGAAGACTGGGGTGCAATCTCAGCCTGTAAACAAAAGCAAGATGAAGACACTAGTGATTTTTATGCCCGATTTGAAAAATGTTTTGGCATAAATAGTGGCATAAAAGCAAGTAGCGAATCATACCCACATCTGTTTGTGACAAAATTAGTTGAAAATTCCTTACCCCAAGTGAAGAATAGAGTATTAAAATTCGAGAGTACCTGGCAAGGTAACACCCCATCACAAATGTTACAAATGTTACAGTATCATCACAATAGAATTAGAGAGGAACAAGAACATGAACAAAGACGCATGAAAGACACGAAAATGAAAATGCTAGTCTCCCAGACAGTTCCAGCTGAAGGACATAAAAAGGGTACGACACATTCCGGTGATTCAGCAGGACCTGTAAAAGGGACATGCAACTATTGTAAACAACCAGGTCATTATATACACGATTGCCCAGTCCTGAAGCGTAATATCGCCACAGGTATTACAAAAGAAAGACCACGGCCACCTAGACAGGATCAGAATGAACAAGGAGCCCCGCAGCATGCACAGTCCATGCCAGCTCCACAACAGTCTATACAGTTTGTGCCAGCTGCACCAGCGCTGCCGGTTGCTGCCACACAAACCACGACACGACAGCTGTACCAGACCGCACAGTACGACTATCCTGATTATCAACGATACGCATGAACAAGCCTAGAGAGGGAAGTTGACTTACCCCTTATCGAGGTCCCTGTAGACCAAGAAGGACCTTATGTACATAGTGAATTATTAGGCCAAGATAGAAAATTTTTACTCGATACAGGGGCAAGTCGAACAACCATAAAACGTAGTGAAGTTCCAGGGGCACCCCTCTCAGGCTCACAGAATATTTCCCTTGGTTTTTCAGGAAAACCTATTGTTAATGAAGTATCACAGCCTCTTCCACTTACGATAGGACCCTTGACCAGAACTACAGATTTATTGCTTACTAAATCATGTCCAGAAAACTTGTTAGGTATAAAAACACTGAAAGCTCTAGGAGCTATAATATGTTGTTCTCCGGAAGGAGTAAGATTGTTTTTACGTGATTTCAAAGGTCACTATGTGTCTAGAGACATGGATCCCCGACTGCAGACTTTACCTACACATCTATGGGCACAAGGCCCTACTGATGTTGGTTGCATGAATATTACACCATATCGAGTTACACTAAAGGCAGGAGTGGTACTACCACGAATGCGACAATACAAGTTACCACCAGATGCTGTAGTGGCTTTACTGCAAATCATTGACGAGCTCATTGTCCAAGGAGTGGTTGTGGAAACAGACTCCAATGTATGTAATTCCCCGATAATTCCGATTCTTAAACGAACAGATCCAAAGGCCCCGCCAGTATATCGATTGGTTATTGATCTGCGCGAATTGAACAAATGCATTGTGCCACAATTCCCTGTGGTCCCAGATATCTCGTCATTACTGACAGCTATTGATTCTGAAGCAACATTCTTTACTGTAATTGATCTCAAGAATGCCTTTTTCAGCGTCCCTATAGATCCGGAAAGCCAATACTTGTTCGGATTTAGTTTAAATGGACGTAGCTTTAAATTCTCACGCGCACCTCAAGGATTTACAGAAAGCCCCAGCATCTATAGCCAAGCACTGAAACGAGAACTCGACAGTATCCACATGCCAGTAAACACTGCCCTGCTTCAATATGTCGATGATCTGCTGATCACCGCTAGAAGCGAACCTGAATGTGAGAAAGCATCACTGACAGTTTTACAATTTCTAGCCGAAAAGGGGCACAAGGTGTCCCCTTCTAAGCTGCAATTCTGTGTCCAGCGAGTTGTTTATCTTGGACACTCGCTGTCCAAGGAGGGAAGGCAGCTTACACCCGACCGCATTCAGTTAATAGCTAACATGCCAATACCCAAGACACAAAAGGAGGTGCGGGCTTTCATAGGCCTCACTTCATATTGTAGGCAGTGGATCCCTCAGTATGCATTTCTAGCAAAACCACTCATTCAATTGACAACACAGGAGGCAGCCACATCGACTGTTCTCCCTTGGACTCAGGAACATACACAAGCTTTTGAAAGCTTAAAGAAAGCTTTATGTCAAGCACCGGTTTTAGCAACACCATGTTACAATAAACAGTTTACACTTTTTGTTACAGAACGCGAAGGTACTGCCTTGTCAGTACTCACACAGGAACAGGCAGGATCCCACAAACCATGTGCTTATTTTTCTAGTACATTAGATCCCGTAGCTCAGGCTTTGCCTGCATGCCTAAAATCAGTGGCAGCAACAGCTTTAGCAATCAGACAAAGCGATGCCATAGTGTTAGGACATCCATTGACAGTTCAAGTACCACATGCAGTAGAGGTTCTCGTGAATCGAACGCAAACACAACACTTAACTATAGCGCGACTTACAGGGTATGAATTAACATTGTTCCAGCCACATATAGAAATCAGACGTTGTAACACATTGAATCCTGCCACACTTTTACCCGTAATTGGAACAGACCCACTAGCTCATGACTGTATTGACGTTATTACAATCACGACGAAACCCAGACAAGACTTGACAGATGTCCCATTGTCAGACCCAGACCTGACGTTGTATGTAGATGGTTCATGTATGAGAACAAGTACAGGAGAGTTAGTGGCCGCTTACGCAGTCACAACAGACACTGAAATCATTGAAACAAATTGCATAAATACCTTGTCAGCTCAAGCCGCAGAGCTCGTCGCTCTGACACAAGCCTGTTTTCAAGCCACAAATAAAAGAGTCAACATATACACTGATTCACGTTATGCATTCGGAGTTGTACATGACTTCGGCGTGCTGTGGCGAGAGAGAGGTTATTTAACTTCTCACGGTGCCCACATTCAGCACGGACCCCTCATTCATGCCTTATTAGATGCAATACATCTACCCACTGCAATATCAATTATGAAATGTAAAGCTCATACGAAAGTTACTGATATCATTTCTCAAGGCAATGATCTAGCTGACAGAACAGCTAAACAGACTGCTCAAACTCAAACATTCGACATGACAAAGACAATAGTCCCGACGCCAACACATTGTATGACGATTAAAGATCCCGCTCTTGACGTAATTGACATACAGACACATGCTACATCAGACGAAATAAAAAAATGGACTGAATTAGGAGGGATTCAAACGGACCAAGGATGGATGACGAAGGAAAAATCTGTATGGTTCCTTCCTGATTCAATGGTCCAAGTCATTATTAACACTATACATAGTCCAGCACATCTAGGAGAAAAAGCTATGCTAGACAGCATTCAACACATTTGGTTCAACAAACATTTACGAGCAGCAGCTAAACAAAAAGTCCGTACCTGTATGATCTGTTGTCAGTTTAACCCAGGAAAAAGCGTTCCCGTAGAACAGGGTGGATTTCAGCCTCCTGATCACCCTTTTGAAGTCCTCCAGATGGATTATATCCAGATGGAACGATGTCGAGGATTCAAATATGTTCTCGTAGTTGTCTGTGCTCTTTCCCGTTGGACAGAGGCATACCCGGTTTCAGATTACACTGCCCCGACTACTGCCAAACAGTTAGTTCGAGAATTCTTCCCACGGTACGGTTTACCACGTGTTGTCTACTCAGATAACGGCCAGCCGTTCTCATCCGAATTAATGAAACACGTTTCACTTTTGTTAGGTTATCAGTGGAAGTTTCACTGTGTCCGACACCCCGAGGCAGCAGGTCTCGTAGAAAGACATAATCAGATCCTGAAAATCAGATTGTCCAAAATATGCAGAGAGAAAGGTGTCGACTGGGTAGTAGCGTTACCAGTTGCACTCTTTTACATGAGAATGGTAGCACACTCTCGAACAGGGCTATCCCCGTATGAGGTGATCTTTGGCAGACCACCAAATATGTGGGGGACGCCTATACCACGTAAAATAACTGATATTGACTGTAATATGCTGACAGATTATTTGGCTTCCTTGATGTCTGCACTACAATCTTGTCGTTCACAGGTAGCTGCAGCTTTTCCTGACAACACTGAGGTGAAACCCCATGACATAGTTCCGGGGGATCTGGTCTTGGTGAGGAACTTTGATCGAAAGACTCAGCTGGATCCTAGGTGGAGGTCGCCGCAACTGGTCTTGCTCACCACAAGGACAGCCGTGAAAATCGAAGGCAGAAAAGGCTGGATACATTCAAGTCATATCAAGAAATTTCATGGACTACCATCGGATGTAAATACCACACCTCGTGTGTCTTCACCCATTGACTCAAAACTTCCTTTGGTTGAAACGAGTAATCACAAACTATATAAACTAAAACTCAGGTCTAATCAGTCAAGCAATTTGATTGTTTAAGTCCTCTCCAAGGTGAAGCGGTTGAATTGTCTCTGACATGTATCCCTTAGACCTGAATAGAGAACAACCCCGAAAAATGTTGAAACGACATGCGTACTGTAAATCACTGCGTAGTCATTGCACAGTGACGTTATTAATTTTGTTTTTCTTAAGTCTTTTAATAATTACTGCAAGTATATTGTTGCACATATATTATCCTATTTCTAGACATGTTTATAATATTACTGCTGAACATTCTTTCAGTGAATTACCTCCGCTTGAGTTGTCTTATAGATTTGCGCTGCGCAATAATACGTTTATTAGTATGTTACATCATTCCCATCAGGTTAGCAATGCTACAAATTGTTGGATATGTGGCCGACTCCCTCCCTATCAGAATTATAAAGGAATTCTACCTCTCTTTCCATACCCGTTCACACACAACGGCTCCTGTGGAGCATGGTTTAGTTTAATTAATTCCCTAGATTCGAATTCTGCAGTTTATCAAGATAACTGGGTATGGGGAAATTTGAACTTAGTTTTACTTAAAGTCTGCTACCCTAACAAGGAGGGACTTCCCAAGAGAACAGGAACTGATCTAGAAAATGAAGTGTATGGATTAGGTAATTTTACGCTTAATCTTATGATCCTAAATGTCGAATCCGAAGCTACTCCAATTTTACCCGCCATGTCAGTATTTCCAGTAAAAGGTGAATTATGTGTAAGAAAGAATGGTTCCATACATATGGGCCATAGTAGATGCACCACTGTAATAGAATTCAGTGATCAAGGCAAGTCGACATTTAGAGCTTCCCGCCATTCCTATTTCATATGTGGTCAGACGGCATATGTACGCCTACCTCTAGATTGGGATGGTACCTGTTACATTGGATTCCTTTTGCCACCTGTTTTCCTAGCTCCTCCTGATTATCACAGAAATACTCATTTAGTACACAATAGAGAAAGGAGAGATCTCCCAATTGTCGATTACACTGAAACAGCATGGGAAAAATACACAGATTTCAATAAAGGTCTCTTTCCCTATATAGGTACCGTTACTAATAGTAAGCTGATACGTAGATTAACTAGAACCCTTGAAGCAGTAGTGAATGAAACTATTTCCGCCTTAGGCAATTTAACAGAAGAACAGTCTGCTATGCGGATTGTTGTGCTTCAAAATCGTCTTGTCCTTGACGTCATCCTGGCCGATAGGGGCGGAGCTTGTAGGGTCATCGGATCAAGTTGTTGCATTTTCATACCAGAAAATTCGCCATCTGTATATAAAGCCATAACCCGCCTTCATAAGATTGTAAGCCAGATACACCAGAATCCAGGCACCTGGACTTGGTCCGGTTGGTTTTGGAGTGTATTATCTACCTTTGGATGGAAGGTCCTATCCTTCCTAGGTATTGGCTTTCTCATACTATTCAGTTGCTGTCTATGCCTACAATGTGGACCAGCGATCTGTGGTCTGTGTGCCACATCGTGTATTCCAGCACCAAGATTTCATTCATCCCAGAAGAAAAAAGAAGAACAAATGATGCTATATGAACAGATCAATGGATTGATGAAGATTGATATCTCTTGACGGGCAAGTAGGGGACAAGGAGGGAATGTGGAAATATGGATTTTTATGATCAGTTATGTCCCCTATCTTGGACCCCAACGGTTTCATGTATGAATCACAAGTACATGTATGTTCCCTCCAGTTCCAGTTATGAAGACGCAAACACATGTGCGTCCACCGTCAACATGTCCTCTTTCAGATCCGCCATGAATAGGCTGGATATTCCATTCCTAAGTATGAAAGGCCACCGGCTTTATATGGTTCACTTATGCCATTTTACAGTCCAGGCAAGTAGGCCCTGATTCTGTCATCAAGCTCTTCTTGCCTTCTGCCTCTGAAAGCTCCAGTCTGAGCCTGCATCTGTGACCATGAACTTTGTCTCATTCCCTGCGCGGCTCACGAAGTCTGACATCAGCCTGTTGCCTGCCAAAAACTGTATTTCACCTTCGACATTATCTGCTCCGCTCCCTGCCCAATGCATTTCTGTCTAGTAGTTTAAGTAAACATTCTTCCAGCTACCGAGCAAAGGCCCGGCTTCTCTGTCTTTATGCAAGTAATTCATAGCCTTATTATTATGGAAGATTTCTGCCCTCGCATCTAGTGTAGACACTTAGACGCTTGTACACGCACTAACAGTCAGTATAGTCAGTATAGAATAAGATTCTACTCTAAGAGACCTCTCTTTTGGATAACATAGTTCTTTAAACATAGGATGTTAGATATGATTTGGGATTAGGTTGACTTGACCCTCCAGACTTCTGTCGCCACATGTAGAGCTAAATGTCAAGTCCCCTTCACCCCCTAGTTGCACGTCAATCACACGTCATGCTGCTGCGCGCGCATTTCTGCCAAGTATTTCTGCTGACATTGCGAAATTCTTTCCTGGAACCACCCTATTATGACATCACACCTGATGACGTTCTTTAGTCACACCCAGTTACACCTACTTTTGCTACGTATGTATGTCTTATCTACACTATCAATTGTTACGCCTCTTGCATTTGCTTCACTGTAATGCCTATTGTATAAAAGTGATTAATTATCAATAATGTATGTACTTCACTTCCTGAACCTTCGTGGTGATGGAACTTGGAGCAACCGATTCGAATCGTCCATTGGAATAAAGCCCATTCCGAACCTCTAATACCACGGATTCTGCCTCTTATTTACTGAGCTATTTCTATTATGTTTCTGTATCAAATTAAGTCCCGGTAATTAAATTATTTACCACAGAATGGTGGAGCTCACTTTGAAGGATTGTCCGCAGTGTCAAGTGGTAGGACACGGTGATCCTCCAGCCCCACTTAAAATGACACCCCTACCACCTGGAGTATGGCACGAATTAGCCATGGATTTTTACGGTCTGATGCAATCGGGCAAATATGTTCTTGTAGTAATAGACGAATACTCACGATTTCCCATTGCCAAATTTGTGTCCTCCACCAGCGCTGCTGCCACCATTACAGTGTTGGACGAAGTCTTTGCAGCTTGGGGTGTGCCCAAGGAACTGAAAACAGACAATGGTCCACCTTTCAACGGGCAGGAATTCAGTGACTTTGCAAAACTAATGGATGTCCGGCACCGGCGAATAACACCCTTATGGCCGCAAGCTAATGGCACCGCTGAAAGGTTTATGGCCACCCTAAAGAAGACATTCCAACAAACTACGCTTGATAAACGAGACTTGCAAATGGCCCTCAATGACGTGCTTTGTGCATATCGAACGACACCCCATGCTACCACGGGCAAATGTCCGGCTACACTCATGCTGGGACGCCCCATTCGAACACGGATACCCACCTGGGAGGGAGCTCTACGACCAGTGTCTCCAAGTCGTGTCCACCGAGAAGTAATGATCGCTGATAGAGCCGGCAAGGAGAACATGAAAGTATATGCTGACTGAAGGAGGCGAGCCCGGTCTCTCTCCTTTCATGAAGGGGACTGTGTTGTGGTCAAGCAAGAACAAAGCAGAAAGATAGATTGTCGGTTCAGAGCGGAGCCCCTGACAGTCACCCGACAAAAGGGCACCATGCTGACAGCGGAGTCGGAAAACAGGCGCATCACTCGGAATGTGTCTCACTTCCAAAAATGCAGTCCAGCCATGCAAGAAACACTTGCATCGGGGCCACTGACGTCCGGAACTGAACACTGTGAAGAACGTGTTGAGAATCCCACAAATCAGGAATGGGATGCCGGAGGCAGCTCTGGAACTATGGCTGAAGGCCGGTCTCTCAGGCCGCGACAAACAATTCAAAGACCCAAGCGGCTAATAGAAGAAATATAAATCTGTGTCACATGTTTTGTTAACAAGGGGGGAGATGTAAGATCGTGTGCGGTCTAGTAGCTAGGGAGGCGGAGTATCCGGGTAGGGGGAAGAGGAGGAGCAACGGCGTAAGCGGGCAGTTAGAGCAGGGACAGGAAAGAGTGAAGGAACGAGAATAAAGCTCTGTATAAAAGACCACTGTGTCGGTCGTCATTGGGGGGTAACACGACACGACACAGTCCTCCTTGATAAAACCCCAGTTGGTGAGCAAAGACAGCTAAACGAATTTGGAAAATGCTGTACTGTAAATGAACTATACATAAATGCTTCCAAAACAAAAGTTATGTTATTTACCAATAAATCAATATGGAATACAACTCAGAATTGTTGGATAAATCACGAAGAACTAGAATTTGTGAAAGAATGCATGTACCTAGGAATAGATTTTACAAGCAATTTTAAATTTGAAAGCCATATTGATCGATTGGAACAAAGAGACAAGATGACTTTGAGACGCTGAGAAGAATGGATTTCTCACTGGTTTATGATTCGGTGGAAGTTGTAAAGGTGACAGATGCCCAGAAATAGTAAATCTATTATTATATGGCAGTGATATCTTGGAGGAGAAAGCCTTTAAGCTGTCTAGAGGCAAATACCTGGAAGAATAAGGCTTGAGCAAGGCTTAATAGGTATTAAGTGCGGATGCTATCAGCTGTCAACTAATTACTGGATTAGCATTTTTAATTCAGAAGAGGTGGTCCTAACGTCACATATTAAAATTGCTCCTTGAATCTAGACATACTGTACTTTAGCTTCATTATATGGATTAAATAATGAGGATATCGGACACAAGGATTTTGGGGGAAAATGCGGAAACTACAACTCCATGTAGGAAAAAGAAGATAAAAAGCATGGTTATTGCTCCAGAAATAGGTTCATATTATTCAATGGGGAATAACGTTATTAAGGGTACAAAACAGGATTTCATCCAACCAGTTGTCAGCCTTGCCTAAATAGGCCTAAATGTTATTATTTAATGATCCCAAAAGTGCAGTATCAATTCTGTACACAGACAAAATAATCAAAATTAAATTCAAAACACTTACTTCATTTTAATATTTGTTTTTATTGGAATACTTTATTTTTTTGTACGTCTCGCTTCTCCAAAGAGCCTGTTTGGCAGAAACGGAGTCATATTTGCATGTTTGTTTGCAAACTTTGAATTGCATAAGCAGCAGTGAACACACACCTGACACACTTTTGCCTTTGTCTCAGCTATGAGGCGCACTCTACTGAGAGATGGGGCATTTCTGTTTCCATGCCCCATTAAACCTTGTCCTATTTGCTGAGTCTGTTAGGAGAACTCCACCTGTGATTTAATGTCACCGATAAACTCATTACACAGAGGTCTAGAAATTGCTCTAAGATGGTAACAACTTTCCAGTCACTATTGACCTGTTTGTGCTTGAAATGGCGACCTGGAGGTTAATTGCATGGGCTTCGCTTAAGAACAGACAATTGAACCATCACATCCGTAAGTACCCACCAATCTGACTAATGTGCATATTCGTTCTAATCAAGACCATGAAGGTGAACTAAAGGTAGTGCTCTAGTAATTTGCTGCGGGATCACAAATCTGAGAAGTGTGGGTAGCGAAACACTGACACAATATGTATTAACCAGTACTGTGGCGACCACGTCCATTTTATGTAAAACATGGAGGCATATTTAGGAGTTAGCGCCACCAGAACGTCACTTTTTCCAACATTCTGGTGGCGTTAAGTCCTTCGCCTTATCTACAAGGCGGCGTTAGGCCACTTAACGTGGCTTAATGCCGCCTTATAAACAGTTCCACTATTCACGTAGAACTTGGCGTGAAAGGGGCATGCAATGGGTGTTGCAATGGGCGTTTCGCTGCAACAACCATTGCTTTCTGACGCTGCCCCATATTTACAAGATATGGGGCAGCACCAAAAATATCCCCAAGGAATACCTGGTCTTAAGCAGGCGATACTAAGAGAAATGTTTTATTTCTCCTCGTATTTTGCTCTTTCCATGTGTGCTACATTCTGGAGCAAACATAGAAACAGCAAATCACCTGTAAAGATTGTTTATGTGCAGGAAGGTGTCCCTACCTGACATAAACAATCACCCCTGCAGCGTAGGCACCCTTGCAACATGGCACAAGGGTGCCTGCGCTAGTGCTAGGCACCTCCCTTAGTGCCAGCGCTAGGGGAAATGCAGGGGCGTGCCGCATTCTGGTAAATACGGCACATCCCTACGTTTTGAAACTGATGGAGCGCGGAGTTACCAATTTTGGCGTAACACCATGCTCTGCCAGTTTCAAGTAAATATGCCTCTTTGTGTCTTTGAATTGACACATCATGAAAAGCCAACCAATTGGAAGTTTGTTATAACAATATTAATACACAACACAATCTAGTTTTAGGTTAGTTTTTCGCCAAACGGTTGACATAACTGGAAAAATGACTTTAAAGTTAATTTAAGATTTCAGCCTGTGTTTTTCTGGACTTTGGTCATGTATAATTTACAGACATCAGATTGTCCCCGGCTAGGTTTTCCTTTTTCTTGGTTGTAAACATCTTTATTATGGACAAGAAAGTAGCTGCCTTGCACACATTGTTTGGTAAGGAAATGTGACATTATTCAAAGCTGTGTAATAAATTTGCACTCACCTCAAAATAGATACCTAGTAGAACGCACCGGAGCAAACAAACATGTTGATCAATGAGAAATCTGAAAAGTAATTATCTGGTAACAGAGTTCAGTATTGAAAACCTACTAATCTCAGCTTTCTCCTTCTTTTCGAGGGGAATGTCGGGCGTATCACCTTTCCAGGCTCACAACTTCTTTTCTCAAAATACTTATAAGACCCTTATTAACCTCGTCACATGATTTCTGAAAACACACAAGTTAGTAAACCCTTTCAATTTGGTTTAGGAATTCTACACTCCAAGACTCAGCAGCACAAGCGCACAAAGATGGCTGTTGCCCTGTGAGCTCCGACATTAGCGGTTTTTGACAAGTGTTAAAAATTGAGTTATTAATTGGGGTCCGTGATAAAACACCTCAAGGAATAATCACAACATGGTCCAAAATTAACCTGTTAAAGCCACTAAATTAACCAGAGCTCAACCCTCTGTAGCTGTGTCACAGAACAGATAAGCTTAATTTAGGGGAAAAGTATAAATTGCTTATTCAATACCATAACAGCAATAAAAATCCCAAACTGAACTTGAAAAATAGTAAACTTTATTGAACAAAAATGACACCAACATGACAGAAATCCAATAAAGGAAACAGAGATATGAACTCTTATAGTTTTAAGTAGGAATAGCGCCAAGAAGCACAATGTGCCAAAGACATTCAATGGTTGCGGTAGACCAGGACCTAGATGCAATTTGACACTAATTGCGATGGAGCGCAGGTCGGATAGATTAACCAGGTTCATCCTCATCAAAGGTTTACCTTCTGACTTAGTCCTTTAACCCCTTCGATGAGCATGACGGAGCGGTTCCGTCATGCGCGTCGGTTGCGCTGTGCGCATGACCGAACCGCTCCGTCATGGCCCCGCCCGCGCACAGAACCTTCAGCACAGCGCGGAAATCCGCGCCGCGCTGAAGGGGTTAAGTCCCAATGCACCACAGGAGTACACTTTTGCAGTGCACTAGGACCGTAGTGGAGACACTTCGAAGCTCACAGGGTGTCAGGCAGAGGCCAACAGCTGGGTCCGCTTCAGATACAGTTGCTACTAGTCAGCCAGGCAGTTGCATGTAGCCATACAAGAGGTCAGCCAACTGAGCATTGGAGTCCACTGCTTTTTGCTGGGTGCAAGACTCCACATGGTGTTTGGCACACGTTGCATGGATGTGTACAAAGTGCTCAATAACACTGTTTTTCAGCGTCTGGGACCTCTGACTCCATGTCGGGCAGCCCCTTTCCAGTTACAATGGCAGGCTCCTTATTTTTTAAGACATCATGCTATAAGGTAAATTATTATTGATTATGTGGATCACTATAAGACCGATAAAGGTTTCCTCAAAGAAAACATAGATATAAAATTATTATGCACAATGAAAAAAAAAATAATTGGTAATATTGTTTCCTTTCCACCAATAGGAATGAAAAATTGTGTTGCTATGTTGTTTGCCAAATAACTATATGTACACATTTTACAACTGTTTAATGATGTGGATTGTAGGTTTATATATGCTAAAATTGAAATTGATAAACATCCTTCATTTATCAAACCTATATGCACAAACTAGTTATAATCAGGTATTTTGAAGAAATGTCACCAAATAAATAATTTATTTTGGGAATGTACCTAATATAGCAGGAGGTGATTTAATTTGATCAGTGACCCATTGCTCGATAGACAATCATTTGTAAAGATTTACCCTTTCAGGTCTTATATGTTGTTGAAGACATTTTTCAGAACACAAAACTAAATGATCAATGGTGTTTACCTTTATCAATCTAAAAAATGGAGGGGAATGGGAAAAATTCCCAGGGTAAACCCTCCTCAGTTAATATCAAACAAACAAAAGATGCCCTTGGTCAAAAATAGACCTTTGGCCTCGTATGAGAATGTAATGAAGCCCTCCATTATGAAGGATGGCAGCTCTCATTTACCCAAAGGTGGCATACTACATCACTGAGTTACTGCTGGCTTTACAAACCGCCAGGAGCCAGATGATTGCTAGAGGGATCATCCACAAGGACACAAATTATGAGAATTATATGACATATTACATTTTCATATCGGACCAGGTATAACTATCTATTTCAGCAGGCACTTCTAATACCAAGAGTACATATACTTGTAGTGACCAAACAGGGTAAGCAAAATAACCCAAAGCTTTAGGACTTATAGTTTACTAAGTATGCCCTGTACTGAAAACATCAAAGTTTGTCTCACATATGAGTTTCTAGTGTTGCTAATCTGCAGGCATTATTTGTTCAATGTTCAAAAGTATGCTCGCTACCTGACCTTGGCATTGAACAATCATTACGAGATTGCCCGCTGCCAGAATTTGATTGAACATTTTACCCTACACTGTTCATCTAAACCATTGTTATTGGACTTGGCCCTCAATACATGGTCACCCTAAAACCTATTGACTTCACCACTCGTGTTTTTCTGAACTCTTTTTTTGGAAATAGGGACTCTGCACTTTACCACTGCTAACCAGTGCTAAAATGCTCGTACTCTCTCCCTAAAATTTGGTAAAACTAGCCCACACATGATTGGCACATTTAATTTACATGTAAGTCCCTAGTGTATAGTACTACATGGTACCCAGGGCCTGTAAATTTAAATGCTACTAGTGGGTCTGCAGCTCTCATTATGCCACCCACTAAAGTAGCACTTTTATTTATTTTTATGATACGGAAATAAACTTAAAACTTGAAACACTAAAGTAGCACTTTAAAACTTGTTTCAGGGGTGCCACTACTGCCTATAGTGCTGTTTTAAACTGCCATTTCGACCTAGCAAAATAAACCTCTTGCCAGGCCTAAACCTTCCTCTTTAATACACATGTCACTCCTAAGGTATGCCCTAGAAGCACATAGGCTAGGGTGCATTTTATTTAAAAAGTAGACATGTAGGATTGCGTTGTACATGTCCTGTAAATGAAAAACATCTAAATTAGTTTTTTACTACTTCAAGGCCTACCTCTGCCATTGGATAACACTGGGTTATATTATTACATTTAATACAAGCTAAACTTTGATTGGAAGCAGGTAGTAATATCATGTTTAGACTCAAATGAACTGTAATTTAAATCCCCTTTAATGGTAAAGTTGGATTTTAAGTAACAATCCTGAAAACGCCACTTTTAGAAAATTGCCATTTTGTTGTCCTAATCGTTTGTGCCTCTGCCAGTGACGAATGACTGTGTTGTTGGGCTTGTGCGCGACTTACCTAGTCCCTGTATTTGGCCCGTGCTCCATAATGACCAGCCTGAATTTGTGACATTCCCCAGGTCAAGTATGACCAGATGACCAAAAGTGGCGCCTTTTGGTTTCAGGCGCTATATCTACCTAAACCTTTCAAATTAAATATCTCTGGTTCTACTGATTGGATTTTTGTTGTTCTAGCATACTTTTATTTATTAAAATGTACTGTATTTTTCTAAGGTGGTTTGGGATTTTTCTTGTGTTCTGTTTTCACTTTATTACTGTTTATGTGCTGCATCGATACTTTACACTTTCCCTCTAAGTTAAGCAAGACTGCTTTGTGCCAAGCTCCCATGGGATAGACACAGGTTAAGTTAGTGACTTTTGTGGTTCACCCTGACAAGGATTGTTTGTGTTGCTTGAGTGGGGCTTCCACATAACCCTCGCCCCAATCAAAAAACCCAATTTCTTGCAATTGTGACCCACACCATGTTTTGTCCTGGAAAAATGCTTAAATAGGAATGAAATGTTGACTTTGAGCACAAAGAGACCTTCTTCCGAAACACAACTAATTCTTCTCCTTTTTAAATTGTTCTATGAGGATCAGAATTTCTGCTCTCATATCTTTTATTATTTTTTCTTGTCTTAACTTGTCTTGTTGTTAATGTAAAAGTTTTAAATGTTTGATACTGATAACATTGAGATGGGGCCCATTTCACATATTTTACAAGTATTGCTGCAATAAATTAGACATTACTCTAGCTATTTCTTTCTCCCTTTTTTCATTCTTTAAACTGTTTTGTGTATTTTATAGGTACTAATTAAAGGACTAATACCAACTACTCTTGCCCGATATAAGGATATATAATTATTGTTGACTGAAGTGAGCTAAGGAGCAATTTGCTTCTTTTTTTGTTTGTAAACAAACCTTATTAGGCATTTAGAAGACATGTCACATTGCACCATTAGCATACACTCTGCTGAGCTAGTAACCATATGTTTTCTTTTGGCATATCTGTACATGTCGTTTTTGCTATGCTAGTGCCCAATCTCTTAAATATTGTTCTTAGAAGCTTCAGCATTAGGTGTTTGCTAAGCACATGTCAAGAAATAGCACAGTGAATACTTCATCCCCCCTTCTACCACCCCCCAAGACTGTCCAACCCCCCAGGCCCACACGCCACCCCCCCAGGCGTGTCATGTGTCACAGCTATCTAGTCCTATTGATCCCCAAGCTCCTGGTATGGCTTCTGTTGGGGGTATACTTCCCTTCCGTCTCTCACCTCCACTCATGGTGTGTCCTACCGCTGAGCAACCATCCATCAGTGGCTATTCACGTTCCCCCTTTTCCGAGATATCATTGAGCAGCTTTAATTGCATCGTTAAAGCTTCCCACACCCTCGCTGCCTCTAACACCTTCTCACTCACCGTATGTCTAGCATTTTGTAAGCAGATCGTCCCCTCACAACCTGCCCATCTCATAAACTCTCTGCGCCACCTGCTTATGCTAGGTCCTCCCCTTGCTTTCCAATGGCTTGTAATGTCTCGCTTTGCTAACACCAAACCCAGGTCTTGAAATTTGCTGGTGACTTTGTTCTTAGAGGTATGTGGAAATCTGTGCATCAGACAGTAACCTGCTGTTAAGGCTACTTCTTTCTCAGTAATTTCCGCTAGGATTTCAGTCACTTCCTTCCAGTAATTCCCTATTTCCAGGCAACTCCAGAACATGTGTAGGAACTCCACCCCGCCTCTCCACAATGGGGGCATGCTGCCGTGTCCGTGTTGAAGTACTTATTAATGTGCCCTGGTGTAAGGTACGCCCTATGAAATACATAAAAATGAACCAACTGGAATCGGGCATTTCTGGTGACCTTGCTGACTCTTTCTGTTACCTCCTCCCATGCCTTATCCCCCATAGGTTCCCCTAAGTCCTCTTCCCATTTCTGTTGTAGTTCAGTGAGTGGGAGGAGGGTTGCACGACTCAGCCTTCTATATAGGCAGGTGACCGCCTTAAATGTCCCCGCCACCGTTACCACATATTGGCAGCCTTCATCTAATACAGGTTCAGTTAAACCAGCCCCCCCAGTGTTAACGTATTTGAGCAGTTAAAGCCGCATGAACAGGAAATCACCCCCCGGTATCCCGTTTTGCTCGCTGAAGTCATCAAATGGTAATAACATGCTGTCTTGATATAATTGCCCTATAGTGAGCATTCCAGCTTCTTCCCATGCTCCTAGTCTCCTCCAATCCGCCCTGTGAGACAGCGCCATACAATACATTAATGGTATCTCCGGCGCATAAGGGTGTCCCAACTTTAGCCCTCTGTGACCTTCTGGCCCAGCATTTGCGGACCACGTGTGCTTTCGCAGACAGTTCTATCTCTGGCACAGGTAATCTCAACACTATTCTGGATAGGAGATCTGAAGCAGGGCAACCATCCCCCTGCTATGCTGTTCCCCAAAGTTGGCTGGCCACCCATTGCGTTAGCCATTGCAGTTGGGCTGCAATGTAATAGTATTCGAAATCTGGTACTGCCAGTCCCATTCCTCCTTAGGCCTCATTAAGGTCATCAGCGCTACCCTTGCCTTTCCGCTCCCCACATAGTACGGAGCTGTTTAAACCTGTACGCTGGGATCCATATTGGTAGAACTCCAAAAACATAAAGCAGTCTTGGGAGTGTCACCATCTTTAACAAAGCCGTCCTGCCTGCCCTCCAGCAGATCCACTCTATTGTGGTATATTTGCACCCCTGGGTACTGAATGCATCTCCCTTCCCATTCGATCCTCTCTATCGTCTGGGGTTTCTCCCGTCCCTGCTTAGTAAGAACAAGCTAGATGTTCTCCAATTCACTTTGAGGCCCAGCGCTAGCAGCAGTCCTTTAGCCCCCTCTAGTTCTGCTTCCATGTTTCTTAGGAACAGAATTAAATCATCGGCATATAAGGCTATATAATGAATATGTCCCTCCACCTCCAACCCAAGAAACCAGTGTCCAGTTCTGGCCTTAGCGGACAGTGGCTCCATGGCCATTGCGAATAATGGAGGAGACAGCGGGCGCCCCAGTCGTGTTCCTCTCTCTACACTGTATTTGTTTGAGATGATCTTCCCTGTTCTAACCCGGGCCGTAGAGTCTCTATATAATAGGGCTGTCCATGCTCCGAATTCTTGACCTAATCCAAACTCCTGCATCAATCTAAATAAATACGGCCACTCGAGGCTATTGAACGCTTTTTCAATATTTAGCGTAAAAATAGTCGCTTCCTCTTTGCAGTAGGAGTCAGCTCCTAGCACCCGTAATAATCTCCTCACATTCGTGGCCGTATTCCGTGCCGGTATGAACCCAGCCTCATCCCTATGTATGAGATTTGTCATATGCGGTCAGAGTCGTGTGGCCAGTATCCTGCTCAAGACCTTATAGTCAAGATTAAGCATTGACAGAGGTCTATAAGCAGTCTTGTCGTGTGCCTCCTTTCCTGGCTTCAACAACGGGACAATCAAGGCCTCCCTAGTGGTCCCCGGCAGCTTCCCCTCTTGTTTTGCCTGGTTATATAGCGCTACCAGTCGGGGACCCAACACATCTGAGTACATAACATAGAATTCTATGGGAAATCCATCAGTACCTGGCGTTTTATTTCTAGCCATGGCCTTAACAGCACCCCGAACTTCGCGCAGCTCTAGCTCCCTCTCCAAGGCTTCTGCTTCTTCCTCACAAATTGTCGGCAAGTCAACACCTTCTAGGTATTTGTCAAGGTCTGCAGCTGTAGGGAAGGCATTACTCTTATACAGTGCTGTATAGTAGTTACGGAACTACTGATTAATATCCTGATGGCAATAGCGGGTCCCCCTTGGTCATCCCTCAGCTCTAAAAAAACGGACCCCCTCTTGGCCGGATTGGCAAGCCAGGCCAACAGAGCCCCAGGCTTTTCTCTCTCCGCATGTGCCCTTTTCATATAGTTCATATAGTTCTTGTTGTCAAAACAACGCAGTGTCTCTAAGTGCCCTCCCACCTTCTCTCTGGCTTCTATGATTTCCCCCTGCTTTTCTTCATTCCCAGGCCTGACACGTTCAACCTGCCTCAACCGTTGCTCTGCATTTAAGGTATCCCATAGAAGGGTCCTCCTCCCTCCTACCGCCTCAGAAATACATTGACCCCTATTGGAGGCTGTACCTGCATTCTCCACAAAGTATTGCTCTATGGCTGTGTGGATCTCGGGCTGGAACACCTGGTCCCCCAGTGCCTCAGATTTAAGGTGCCATGTGGGGATGTTCGTCCTAATCCTGGCCCAGCTGAGATCGACCAGCAAGGCATTGTGATCTGATACCGTATGTGCCAAGTATTTGCTATTCTGCACATGCCCATGAACATCGGGAGAACATAAAACAGCGTCAAGCCGAATGTGCAGATCATGCATAGGGGAGAAGAATGAATAGTCCCGTTCCCCGGGGTGTTGTGTCCTCCAAGAGTCTATCAATCCCCAGTGCTGCTGCCATTCTCTTCTGGCCCTTGCTATTCTGTGAGCAGGTGAGTCGTGGAGAGGGGGGTGAGAACTACATCCTCAACACTATTGTAGTCTCCCCCCAAGACAACCGACCCGTTAGACCATGCGCTAGCGACCTAGAGAGGTCCATCTGGAATGAAGCCTGTTCCGTATATGGAGCATAAATGCTCCGTATTTCGGGCATAAATACTGCTGATTGTAATAACCCTTCCGTCTAGCCCACCCATTACAACCACATACCTCCCATTTGGGTCCACGAATTCCCAGGTGCACTGAAAGGGGATCCCCGCGCTCACCCAGATCAATACTCCCCTAGCAAACACAGAGAAATTTGTGTAGAATAATTGCCCCCGCCACCTACGTTTCAAAGCAGCCCACACTTTTGCGTTTATATGTGTTTCTTGTAATAATGTAATTTGCACCCCTCTTTGTATCAGAAATGCTTGTATCCTCTGTTGCTTTGCCATAGAATACATGTCTCGCTCATTCCAGGAGATGCACTTATAGTCTACGTTAGATCCCATTGTACTAGTCCTAGTAAAGTGTTTGCCCCAGACACGCCTGATCCCCAGTCAACAACCCCAAAATAACTGAACAACCCATCTCTCCTTCCCCAGGACAGGCAGAAGTGATCCCCCTCCCATCTAACTATATTGAATATGTGGGTGTAGTGGCTGTCACCCAGCCCCGGAAACTCCTCTGCCCGGATCCCCCCATGCAAGAATCGTTAGACCCCCCCGGTTCCTCAGCTGTGTGTCTCTGAAAATGCCTGTCGCTGCCCTCCTACATTGCATGGAATGTGTCCTGCAAAAGGATATAGTTCGCCAAAATTTGCAGCCCCAAAGTTCCGGATCTTCCAGATCAGCCCAGTTTGTCCGTGGTATGGGGTGTCACAATGGGCATCTCCGTTTCCGATTCTTCCGCTGCGCTCAATATTGGAGAGTTTTCTGGTCTACCGTGGCCTCTGTCACTCCTCGTTGAGCTAGAACTGGACCACGGTTGGCTGAGCTCCACCACCGCCTTGAGGAACTTGCACCTTTTAACTTGAGTTTCTGTCAGGGTCGGTGCTCTTGCTTGTCCCCGACTCTTTTCACCATCCCCTGCAGTCGACCACGGCGAGCTGCCTCCAGACCTCCTTTCCGGAATAGATTCCAGCCAATCCCAGGCCTCTTGCGGCATCAGGAAGAACTGCACCCCCTTAGGCCCAACAATTCGTAGCTTGGCAGGGAATAGCACTGCATGTGGGAGCTGCATATGCTGTAGTTTTTTTTTTACTGCCAGGAATGTGGACCTTTGTCTCTGCACTTCCCTGGTAAAGTCCGGGAACACCATCACCCTGCGATTTCCAATTTGTAGGTCCTTTACATGTTGAGCCTGTTTGAGTATATGGACTCTGTCTCGAAAATGGAGCAGGCGAGCAATGATTGGCCTCGGTAACGCTCCTGGTCTGGGGAGTCTGGCCTGCACCCTATGCGCCCTTTCCATTGCATAGAACTGCAATAGCCCATCCGGCGCCATGTTTTTCTTGATCCAGTCCTCCAGGGATGTATGACGTTACAACGCACACTTTTACAACGCATACACTTACAACGCATTTTTTACAACGCATAATCCATTACAACGCATGACATTACAACGCATGACACTACAACACATTTTAAAAAAATACCTTTACAACGCATTTCCATTACAACGCATACTACCTTTACAACGCATACCATTACAACGCATAATATTAAATTACATTTAAGGTAAGTATTAGATAGTATAGGGGTAAAAGTTACTTTTCTAACTCCAGGGGGTGCAACAGTAGGGTAAGTGTTGGATAGTATAGGGGTAAAAATTACTATTCTAACTCCAGGGGGTGCAACAGTGGGGTAAGTGTTGGATAGTATAGGGGTAAAAATTACTATTCTAACTCCAGGGGGTGCAACAGTAGGGTAAGTGTTGGATAGTATAGGGGTAAAAATTACTATTCTAACTCCAGGGGGTGCAACAGTAGGGTAAGTGTTGGATAGAATAGGGGTAAAAATTACTATTCTAACTCCAGGGGGTGCAACAGTAGGGTAAGTGTTGGATAGTATAGGGGTAAAAATTACTATTCTAACTCCAGGGGGTGCAACAGTAGGGTAAGTGTTGGATAGTATAGGGGTAAAAATTACTATTCTAACTCCAGGGGGTGCAACAGTAGGGTAAGTGTTGGATAGTATAGGGGTAAAAATTACTATTCTAACTCCAGGGGGTGCATCAGTAGGGTAAGTGTTGGATAGTATAGGGGTAAAAATTACTATTCTAACTCCAGGGGGTGCAACAGTAGGGTAAGTGTTGGATAGTGTAGTGTAATATTATGCGTTGTAATGGTATGCGTTGTAATGGTAGTATGCGTTGTAATGGAATGCATTGTAAAGGTAGTTTTTAAAAATGCGTTGTAGTGTCATGCGTTGTAATGTCATGCGTTGTAATGGATTATGCGTTGTAAAAAATGCGTTGTAAAGGTAGTGCGTTGTAAAAGTTGCGTTGTAAAGGTTGTTCCCCGTCCTCCAGGTATGGAACCATATCATCACCTTCCTCCTTTTCAGGCACCCCTACTATGCGCAAATTATAGCGGCGAGAGCTCCCTTCACTATCTTCTGCACGCATCTCCAGGACTTTATCTTATGCCGCCACCTCAGTGAGAAATTTCTTTAGTTCTGCGATCTCTGGAGGTCCGTCCGCAAGCACCTTCTCCACGCCAGTAACCCTTTCTGCAAGCCGGCGGCGATCATCCTTTAGGAGACTGAGATCGGTGCCTATGGAGTCTATTTTAGTTTCAAGTGCCTCACGGGACGCCGCAATAGCTTCCATGATGTCTGCCAATGTAAGCTTAGAAGTTGCTGCATCCCTCTCCGAGTTCTGAGTATTATCTTCATCTGTTGGGACGCACCCTCCCCCCGCCATCGCGGTACTTTGCCCTTTGATCTTGGCCATTTTCCCCATGGTGGTCGTCCACCTGAATGACCGTGCTTTATATACGACACTCCTCCTCCGTGGCACCCCACCTAGGGCAAGCTCTCAAATGGCACAACGATTTCATGAAACCACAGGTCCCCAAGCTGCGAGACTTGTGGTCCACCTGCGCGGGCTCCCCTCACTCTTTCAGTTGCCACTGTATTTTGCAGTTAGGTTGCTACCTGGACTAGGGTTTCCTCTCCCACAGGGTAGCGTTGCATGTCTGCAGGTATCGTGGCTAAGTGTGGAGGTCTCGCAATCGATTGTCCATAACAGAGGCCCTTCGTTGGCAACCGGCCCCTTCCACACCATTCATTCATACAGCAGGCCGTGTATGCAATCTCTAAGTTCTTCTCCCTCTACTGAGATGACCGTTGCCTATGGGTTGTGGCTGTCCCTGTTAGCCACCAGCAGCTCCAAACAGTTCACGCCTCTCACCTTGGTCAGGCAGGGAATGTCTCTTCCACCCTCGTTCCTTGCCTGTTCGAGCGCAAATCCGCGGGAAGGTGCGGCCTCTCCAAAGCGCACTCCTGCGTACTCCCACCACAGCCTATCGGCACCTCCTCCAGGCCACACCGCAGGCCAGCGAGCCGCCACACAGTGCAATTGTAGTCCTAGAGGTCACCGTCTAGCAACTAGACCTCTCCGCTAGTATTGATCTGCACCAATCCGTTTACCCGGGGCATGGATTCCTCCTGATGCGCCTACGCACGCGTCCCTCAATGTCACTGTCTTACCCTGATTCGGTCTCCCATTGCGAATCTGGGCAGACTGCTTAACAGTTCCAGGGAGTGCCCCAGTGCCCTGTAATCATACCAGGCCTCTGTCAATTAGGGGGGTGCCAGCCGGGTGTGCAGCGGACATCAAGGCCACTCCGTCTTTGTCTCGTGGACGCAGGCACTCATTATCGCGGCCTGGGGCTGTTACACGCTGCACTTCTCACCTGGCCATGGTACAATTCTGCTGAGCTCGATGTTGGGGGGTCCGCCAATCTCCCCTCCTTCTGCCGTTTTCCCCCATTGTGCAAGGACTCTCATCTCATCGCTTCTCTCTTCCTGCGAATTAGCAGCATCACGATCCACGAGTCACATCCCGGGCGCCATTTTGCACTCCGCCCCGCTGGAATGTATCTGCCTCATCAACTACTGTTTCCGCCAGCACGCCTTACATCATCGGGCCTCTTCGCACCGGCTACTTCCCTGAAAGGGCAGCCGCTGATTTCTTCGCTATCCCAGGGGCTCAGGATAATGCCAGATACGGGAGCCTGGGGTCGGAGCTCCAAAGCCTGCTCCCTTCTACATGGGTGTCAAGCCCGGGCAATTTGCTTCTTTTCTTTTAATCTCAAAAACATATTTTGCTTGTCCAGTTCCAGATGGTATTCCTTCTGAGTTCTATCAAATATTTATTACCGTTGCATGAATAATTTCAGAGCAATATATCTGTACAGAGTTCATTTAAGGAATCATTAATAGCTGTCAGTCTTAAGGCAGAAAAAGATCATCTATCGGTAACAAATTATAAACCTATATCTTTTAAATCAGGATTGTAAAATGTATGCAAAAGTATTAGCTAATAGACTCTTTAAAGTTATGCCTTCTAAGATATATCATGATCGAAAGGGTTTTCATGAAAGGCATATTATTGTCATAATACAAGAACAATCTGTCCTATCTAATTCCAAACATCATAACACTCCACTTTTGTTTTTAGCACGAGCTGCTAAAAATGTTTGATAGCCTTCACTGGAAATTTTGGTTTAAGCCTATGCACTTTTCTTTTTGTCACTTCTTTTTCACATATGAATAGAGCCTTATATGCAGAACCTACTACAAACAACATAGTTATTGGTTTTATTTCAGACTCTTTTAGACCTTTTACAGGTCTTGGACAATGGTGTCTCTTATCCTCACTTTTATTTTTATTAGTAGTACAGCCTTTATTATGTTTAATTCATAGCTCCAATACAATCAAAGCCATCAGTATTGTGAATGTAACTTAAAATGTTAGCATACACAGATGTTTTACTCTTTGTTGACGAACCTCTGGTTACTTTGCCAAACGCTTACAAATTATTGACAAATTCGAAATCTCTGGGTATACCTTATTAATGAATACAACCACTTAATGTTTCCAATTAAATGTATACCGTACTCCAGATATAATACAGAACTCTGGTGTTTTCTGGTGTCAAGTCACTAAAGTTTTGGAAAACTAAATTCCTAAATATTTTAAGGTAACTGTAACTAAAAACTGTGGAATGATTCCAAAAAGTTAGAAACACAATTGAAAGTGGTATACCATTTTCCTAAGTTGGTGGAAGTCATTATTTTATTACAGGTATTGTACTTGATTTCAAAGCATCCTGTTAATTAAACTGATACGTATTTTCTGGTCTTGATAAAATTGTTTCAAAGTGTATTTGGAATAAGCCCCAGAATATGCTATAATCAACTTAAACTTACTAAGGAAAATAGAGGTTTGGGGCTTTTACATAGATGTGTTTGAACTTCTGCTAAATTGTTTAAAGCCAAACTGGTTGACTACCCATTATATGTTGCCTTAGTAAGGTGTGGGAGGTTGGTGTTAGTTCTTCTTTGCTAGGATGCTTTTAATGTTTTAAGTTTTAATCTTCTGTAATGTGCCCACATATAATTGTATTTTACATCACTTTGATTTCTATTTTAAATATTGTATCTGCATTTTATTGATGAACTCGTATATACGTATGTATGTATGTAGTTAATGATACCGATTTCACTATGCAAAGTACATATTATGTCTTTATTTGTTTTGTCATGCTGCAAAATGAATAAATACATTTTAACAAAACAACTTCAAGCTCCATATATGTTCATCACAATAAATTGCTGTTTTCACTTCTTGACCTGGCTGCCCTATTTGATGCTATTGATTACATGCTCTGTAGTCTGATGCCTGCCTGGGCAAAAGTGTCAATTCTGCAGGCGTAATTCACATAATTTCAGGAATTTGGCACTAAGTTTGTTACGTAAAATACCAACATTTACACCATTATACTACATTGTGCAATTGCGATGCTATTTGCAGCCAAATTAGAGCACTGGAACACTGCAAACAACCACAATGTAATCTGCCATTAAGAAATGTGTCTTCTTGTGAAAAATTGGCATGTTTTCTTTTCACGGAACTACACATAATTTTCTTGGCTTTGTACAATTACGGAAAAATAAAATTACACAAATTTCACAAACCCCTAGTGTTGTTCCTCTGCCAGTGGAAATTTCTGAGGGCTCAGTCAAGGACCTTGTGTTCTTCTATTTTTACGATAATGCCTTTTAAGACATAATCTCACCCTTTGGCTTCTCTCATCAAACAGTATTCATTTGTTTGCTCGGGTACTAAGAGCCAGTAGTAGCACAATAAAAACTATAGCAAATATATATAACATACATCAGAAGTTCATATATAATACAAATAAACATTGGGGTTCGCCCACAACAAAGCTAAGTTAACTTCCTTATCATGTGCCAAGCACACTGTAAAAATGTAGATACAGCAAAAGCTACTTGAACACAGGAGTCATTTTTACAAATCCTTAAGGCCACCCACCACTGTCGAATTCCCCAAATCAGATATAAAGGAGCAATACATTTGCATCTTTGTATACAATATACTCCGCAAAAGAATAAAAAATGTTCCTCGTTCTCAATTGTAAACTGGGCAAGAAGGAGAGCTTTGAGTATTAGATGACCATTTATTAGTGTAAGTAACCAATGGAACAATACCAAGCCTAAATGTAATATATAATGCTCTAATTATCGCAACATTAATGTAAAAATTCCCAAATTCTTCTCTTATCATTCTCATGGTATTAATATGCAAATATATTTTCCCTCCCAATTTTCGTCCCAATCTCCAAACCAATGTCTCAGATTGTCTCAAAGCTATTTGTCACTGGATGGCAAACTGCTGATTTATGCTCACCTCCTCTGAGAACAAAACAGCATCCTCACTTCTACATCACTGGCCAAAAACCTTTAAGCAAACTAGGAGTTTAGAATTCTTTATTACATATGCAACCAACCACCCATCTGCAAAACGTTGCCACACATACTTCCACATGGCCAATACACTACTCTATGTACTAGTCCTAAGCAAGTTAGTATTGGGGAAGGCCAAGTAGTAGGCTGTTGCAAGAATCTGATATGTACAAATGGATAATGCTCTACATTTTGCCACATGATCCACTTATAGCCTGCCTAAGCAACTCACATAAAAAGAGAAAGACAAACTATTGTTTCTAGTATATAAAGCATTCAATGCTCTATCACCTAATTATCTGTCTCAAATTCTTCAACAGATCTGCATTCTTGAACAGATCTGCACCCTAATGGTACTTTTAGCCAGCTAATAAAAGACTCCTTGACTCCCTAAGCCTCCGAACTGCCTTATAGTTTCACTCAGACCATACCTATGGAATACAGTCTCAGGTAAAATGGTACGAATTTCAACTTGAAGCAACATTAAAATGGACTTAAATTTCAGCCTGCTAAGAATTAAGTTGAATGAACCAATTCTTGATAGTTCATACTTTGTCTCCTAAGCTTCTTCAATATGCCTCAATGGAAAATATGTTGATATATCAATATTTACTAGCTTGTCGACAATGTTCATTGCTATTTTGAGTGTCAAGTCTGTTTATTGTCAAAATTCTCTAATCACTATGCATCTAATCTACAAAGTTTCTATCTGTATGCCACCAAAACGTTATGCGCTTATGAACTGTAATTATGTTGCTATATATATAATTCCTGGATGAAATGTTAATTTGGACTAAATATATAAATATTTAATCCTGCAAGAATCAGATTTGTATGTTGAATCATATCACAGCTAGTCATCCATCCATGGATTGCCCAGAAGTGGAATCTGCACAGGTTTAGGGTTTATGTTATATATATTTTCCATGTGGCAAATTCCTCTCACTCACAATCCCCTTAAAATTTAGGTGTACTTGGGACAGTAATTCAGTATGACAGCAGACTATTATCTGTACAACTTTCTGTGGCCCAAAAAAAAAAAACTTAGAAAAGCCATTGGAAATGTTCATCAAAATTTACAGTTATCTTGTGGGTGTTCCTGTCAAGAAGTACCTTAATTTCCACGGAAGCAGGATGGACGACTGATCCCAATGCCCCTGCACCAGTAGAGTCACCAGTTACTGAGTAACGTCACTGGTACAGGGGAAAGGGGAAGTGGGACAAGAAGAGACTGCCTCAGGATGGTGTAACTGCCTCCTCTCTACAGAAACGTCTCATGGAAGTTGCCTCTTGAAGTTTTCAATCATCCACTGAAACCCCTGGCGAGGAACACCTAATGCACAGATGGGAACAAAGGTTATAACAGCAGCCTACTCTACTCCTTTTCCTGTGTCAGTAATTATAATAAATAACTCCTACCTAGTACTCCTGTAGGCTTGCTTCTCTTCTGAATATGGTTATTCAAATGCTAACCTTTAAGATATTTATCAGTCTAAATCAACAACTTTTGAATTGGTAAACTCAGTTTTCACGCATCACATGGTGCAAAGATATATACTTTAGTAGCACAGGAAACTCTCTTGCATTTCTGTAGCGCTGATAGTCAGAAGCTGCTTCTTGCTTTTACCTCACTTAAGCATTGAAAGTTCCGCTTCTCCAGAAGGCAATAGGTCAACGCGCAAATAGGAACAGGGAAAGGGAAAGAAGGGCAGAAAGGAAAAGGAAAGGTCGCCAAAGGAAGGAAAGGATTACTGTTCCAAATGCGCTAACACTCTCTTACTGACTCGAGTTGTTGTTGCAGACTTGGCATCGGGAACTTCGCAGGAAACTTTAATTCTTACAGCGACCACACTGGAAAGCTGCTGCCAACTTGCGCTGAGAGTTTGAGATTAGCGGCAACTCGGAAAGCCCCTACAGACTTATGTCGGCTTCAGGAGACAGAAACCGCTCAGAAAAGCCACTGACGGCTAGCGGTAAATTCGGCTCTGTGACAAACACTGCAATGTCTCCCAAGAAAACAAAGAGAGAACAGCCGGAAAGGGTAATAACCCTTCTAGGGTGCTAAGAGTCCGCCTCCCACTCAATTAAGGGGAGCGAGCAAAAAAACGAAAGTCCTCACAGAAAATCACAATTGAAGTGCGCAGATTACCGCGCGCTCACCCGCCTTGTTACGTCCTGCCTCAGATGCACAGTAATTCAGGGAAAAGGCAGCGGCCATCTTGAAAGGTCCAAATGCCCACAGTAACACTATAAGTTCCAATAGAGATTTACCATTTGAGGCTTCACAAGAGTTCGCTGTCTTTTCAATTTTCGCAGTTTACACTGAACTACAAATACTACACTACTCTGATTCCAGACAGTTCCTAACACTTACAATTATTAATTTCAGGTCTTCCACTGAGAACTCACATTTCCCACCCTCAACTAAATTTACGGCAGCAGAAAATCAGCCCTCCTAGATATTTTTCTGTTCTCGGAGAGATATACAGAATCTGATTTTGTAAATTAGAATTTGTCATGTCCAAGTGCAGCGCATCTATTTTTCCCACACAATTTCACTTAAATGTACTCGAAAAACGGTCTGTAAATCAAATCCTACATCATTCAACATCCCACAATCAACAATGCAAAGAAGACAGTGAAAGCTTCAATTTCGATATTCCCAGTAGTCCCAGAATGGACTCAGCCCAATGGTATACAACATCTACATGACCCCCACTGGCTGAACTCATTAGATCACAGTACATAAACATACTCTCCTATGCAGACAGCACCCAAAACACCCTACCAATACTCTCTTTATCGAACAAGACCCCCATCATAAAAAACAACTTTGCCACATGCATGACCGCCATAACCTCATGGATGAAAACCAACTGCCTCAAGCTCAACACAGACAAACTGAAGTAGTGATCTTGGGAAAGAAAACAACCCCCAGATACTCCAACTGGTTGCTCACTAACCTTAGACCCTAACCCAATTCCACCACCAAAGCAAGAAATATGGGAATCGTTATAGACACCAAGCTAGACATGACAGTCCAAGTAAACGCAGTGACCTCCACCTGCTTTCACATCCTCAAAATGATACGAAAGATCTTCCAGAAAATACCAAGAAAACAGTCACTGAATCTTTGATCACCAGCAGACTCAATTATGCCAACAAGTTCTACACAGGTATCAGCAAGAAACTACTGAACTAGCACCAGACCATTCAAAACAGTGCAGAAAGGCTCATACCCTCACTGAACCCACATCACCCCACTTCTCAGGGAACTATACTGACTGCTAATCCACAAACACACCCAATTCAAACAACTCTCTCACACACACACACTTACAAAGCCCTACACAAAACCAGCCCTGCATACCTGAACAACCGCATACACTTCTACAGTCCTCCTCTTAGTCGGACTCTCACTAGATAGCATACTCAACACCTGCAAAGTGCCAGCCGAAGGCTGTGTCTTCTCCCATCTTTCCCTCAAAGTGTGGAACAGCCTCCTCCACCATGTCAGAGCCTCCTCGTCGCTTCTCAAGCTCTGCAAGAAGCTGAAAACCTTGCTCTTCGATTAACCCTCCAGGCATCAGCCGCCTGCCCACCTGCTACAGCACTTGGATACTCTTACGGGTGATTAGTGCACTTTAGAAATAATCATAACAACATTTTTAGATCCTCATTAATTTCCTAGATCTGTAATGTTTTGCTCAGACATTCTGGGTGAAGGACTTGGTGAATTACCAGGGGAGTCAGAAGAGGAATTACAGATTTCCTGATAACTCCTCATTTCCTCTGACTCGCATTCCCCACAGTAGCGGCTGCTACCGGACGGGGTGGTGAGGCAGGGGGGAGGAATGTAATAAAAGAAATGGACATACCTTTAATGGCCGGCCCCTGCCTTTACTCCATTTTGCGTCCGCTTCATCTTCCTGTCCCTGCCGGCAGCAGGAAGAACCTGGTCAGACAGGCTCCCCTGAGCCAATCACAACGCTGCAATGCAGCGTTGTGATTGGTCTGAACACCGTAGATCGGCGCTCAGACTGGAACTGGGAACCTTTGCCATTCCTCACCAGGCTGTGTAATGCAGCCTGGTAGGAACATGCAAAGGGTGCACCGACTGTTTGGTCGGCCTAAGAGGGCTGGCCAAACAGTTCATGCGCCCTTAGGAAGTGCACACCGCTCCTCCCCTGCTCTGGCCAGGCCCGCCCCACCACTGACTGCAATTGGGAAAATAAAATAACAACAATAAGTTATTACCATTGTATTTTTCCTTTTAAGCAGTGGGCGATGCTCCTCCGCTTTAGTGGAGAAGCCCCACTGATTCCCCCAGCAAATCCACCTCCCAGAGCCGCCCACATTCAGTATCATCTCCCACAGTCCATATCAGTTACGATAGGGGGCACAGTAAAGGGTGAATTTATAAGAGACCTGGAAAAGGGATCCTCAACTACTGTTTTTGAATTGTAGGTCAAAAATGAATTCGATTTTTAAAGTCGTACTTCAAAAATATACAGTTGTGTCAAAATGGCATCATGAACTTTTCGTAAGTGTTGTTTATAAATCTCAATCTGGAGCTTTAACAGTAATTTCTTCTGTGGGGAGGGGGGAAGGTGAAAAGTGGAAATCTAACTTTTCAGAACTGAAAATCTGCCCCACTGATGTGGTTCAATAAAGAAGAAACAGAACACCAGGGGTATGACTCCTTTCATGTTAATCTCTGAGTGAGGCAGCCTGGGATTAACTGCCTAGGCACATTAATGCAAATAGAAGCGCTCCCTGGGGGCTATCCTGCCCTTGGTGTTGGCTACACCAGCATTTGGTCTGTCGCAGAGGGCGAGGAGGTGATAGTGACTTTGTCCGCAACTGCTGCTCTGGGACAGCCGGTTCTGCCTCGCTCATTGTGTGACTGTAAAATATTGGTTTCCTCAATGAAACGACTGCGCTCTATCAAGTGCTTGCTTGGAATGCCTGTGATTCCAGAGTCCTATCAATGTCCGTGGACAGGGGCCTGTTTCAATCGTGTGGGAAGCCGGAAGCGCCATGTTGCATTTTTTTCTTATCAGCAGTTACTATAGCAATTTCTCAAATAATATACAAATACTTGCAAATACGCCTACTAAAAGGTATTTAAAACGTGTTACTTCAAATGTGGCACTAATCGAGATGCAGCATTTGACCTTACTCTTATGACATATCATAAACGGGATTATATGTGTGTTCTTCAATATTATTGAGTGTTTTATCTCCAAATCACAACAGTAGCAATTGTAATAAACAGTGAACATTATTAGAGATCTGATTTTTCATTTATTCTCTTAATTGCAATATCTTGAAGCGTGATTCGTTTATTTGGCTTGAACTGTAACATGATTTAATAAGTAGTCCGCACAGAGCCCTTCTGAAAAATGTCTCGTTTTCTTTGCTGATTGAATGCTTTGAACCTATCAGCGTTATTTCTGCACGTTACTCGTCTCAGTACTAACACAGTCAGGTGTGGCTTCAACTCATGAGAAAGGACAGAGCTGCCCTGGTTAAAAACTTAACCCATTTTTAACGCCTGGATAATTTTTTCCAAATCTTTAAACTATACATAGAGTAGAGTGCGCTCTGACTCTTGACCCAGAGTAGTATTACGCAAATCCCTTTTTTTGTATCATTCCGCCACCCATGGAACGCCGCATCACGACACATTGAAGTTTTTTGGCCAAGATGTACTAAGGTTGCGAGAGGGGGTGCTCTTGTACCATTTTGAGTTGTACCTGTGGGCTTTTATAATGCTAAGTAAATTGATGCAGTCACTTTGCGTCACGCTAGCACCTGAGCAAAACTTCATTAAACTCTTTCTTATCAAAGCATTTGAAACACAGCGCAATCCTTTTTGGGGATTTTTCCATTGCAGCAGTACATTTTGGTTGTAATCAGCCTGGCGTTCAGATTGAGTAGTCACTTTCCATATTGGGCCATTTCAAAGTCTTGTGATATCAATAAATAAAGCCCCACTCTCAAAAAACTTTAGGAGGGGGCCAACCATCTTGGGGGCTCGGGCCACCAGGACCAGTCAGGGCACATTTAACCATCATTATGACGAAATCCTACTTCAGCCTACACCACATGCCATAAGCCATATGCTCCTCTGACTTCGGTGAGATCAGCCACTCTCCAAATCTGCCTTACCCTACAAAAAGCATTTGTCTTAAAAGAAATGAAGCCCATCAGGCTCCATACCTGCAGTCTCACCCAAAGTCATACGGCTAAGGTCATATCACATTCTGCTCCTCTGTGAGTGTGAAATAGTCAGATGTGTGATTTTACATATTAACGTCCAGCAGATGAGACACCCTCCCCACCCAAACTCCAACCAAGATGCCAGTTGGCACCGCCTTTCATCTCAGGGTGCACAGTTTTTAGCAGAGCCTTGTAGAGGGTGGAGCTGAAGATAAGTGATATTGGATAACTTTCACAGAATGACACTGTCTCATCTAGTGTGGGAGGAAAGATGCCAGGATTCGAAGTCCTGCTTCCGCATTATGCAGTTAGATGCCAACCATCCTCTCCTCTTATTTAATACAGTAACTTTCACAGGTAAGCATTTGCTGAGCCAATAAGTCTGACAAATGAGTTAACACAGATACAGGCATGAACAAATGTGCTTGAACGTGTTAGCTCATTAAAGCCAGACCCATAGGCTTTGCCAATGCGTGATGAAAACATATTCTCTTTCTTCTACTCCTCATGGTTCCACACCTTACCTCAAAACTCCAGATGTTGCTCAGAGCAACTGCTGCCTGAGGTTCATTTGGTCAGCACCAACATATTGATGGGCTCCACAGGTAGTGTCAGCAACTTGTGCTAATAATGACAGTCATAAGTGTTGCAGTCAGCGCTCTAGCGGTTCTCGCTAGAGCGCCCTTGTTGGTTGTGACGTGCGTACGCTACGACGGTGGCGTACGCACAAGGTATAAATAAAAGGGGCGTGCCCGGGCTGGGCACTCGCGCACCGACTGAGAACCTGAATGTGTGGCCTCCATTACTGCGCGCCGCAACGACTAGGCCAGCGCTGCTCACAGCTTAACATTGGCGACGAGGCGGTCGGACCCGCCGTGCGCACCTTCAACGGCGCCCCGCCGAGCGCATCGCGGCAGACCCGCGATCGCGCGCCTGAGGCCCTCGAGCTGCTCCTGCCCCGGCGCCTCCCACGCTACTGGCCTGCCCGTGAGGTGAGCACGTGCACCACTGACACAGGCCACGCAGCGAGGCGGACGAAGATTCCCGCCCTCTGGCCCTGCCGCGAGCCTGCATCTGCCCTTGGTGTGCCGCGGTAGGCCTGTTTTGGTGCCCCTTCCACCCAGGGTCACACCCCAGCTGCTGCGCCATGGCGGATGATGAGGCTCCACCTCCTGCCCACCCGTTCCACCCGCCCACAGGTGTCCTGCCTCCGTTCAGCGAGATGGCTGACCCGGCGACCGCCGCTCCACGCTGGCACACGTGGATTGGGCGATTGAACAACTATTTCATCGGTACCAGAGAGACGGACGGCGCGGTGAAGAGGTCCCTTCTTCTACATTACGCGGGGGAGGAGGTCTACCTGTTGTTCAAACACCTCCCGAACACTGGTAACGCGGATGACTACGATGCCGCCGTGACGGCCCTCAATGCACACTTTGACCCCCAGACGAACCCAGATTTCGAGATGTTCAAGATGCGCCAGGCCAAGCAGAAGGAAGGGGAAACGGTAGACGTATTTCATGCGCGACTAAGGGTGCTGGCGGACACCCACCTGGCCGGCGACCGCGCGAAAGAAGAAATCAGAGCCCAGCTCATCTGTGGCATTCGCAGCAAGAAGCTGCGGACCCTCATCCTCCGCCAGCCAGATATTCCCATGGCCGACATCCTCGTGCTAGCCCGATCCCACGACCTGTCCGATGCTCGGGCAGAAGAGATGGAACTAGCACTGACACGAGGCCCAGGGCCGAGCGCGACAATCAAGACGGAACGCGCTGACGCAGTGCGGACGCACGAAAAGAAACGCAGGCCTGCAGCCGGACAGTCAACCACAGCACAGTGCGACTACTGCGGGTATGAAGAACACCAAGGAAAAACCTGCCCAGCAAAAGGAAAGACATGCACGAACTGTGGCACGATGAACCATTTTTCCTCCGTTTGCAGAAAGCGCGTCACACGGAAGGAGGCTCGGGGGAAGAGACCCACAAGAGGCATGGTGAGGCAACTCTCCCATTTGTCCCTCTCATCCAAAGCTGAAACGGGGCAGCGGCACGCGCAAGCCCTACGAGAAGGCGAACTGGAATCCGATGACGACGAAGAAACTTACGTGGTCTCGTTTACCAGAGCACTGAAAAGCACGAGACGTCCCCAGCCTCGGTGCGACATCATGGTCGCCGGATCAAAAGTGAACGCCGTGATCGACACAGGGGCGTCTGTCACCGTCATGGGGGTGCAACAGTACAACCGCCTCCGGCCCAAACCAGAGCTCAGAACCTCGAAGGCCCGGATCTATGCGTACGGCAGCGACGTCCCCCTGCCCCTCCTAGGCAAGATGACAGTGCCGGTAGGGACGGAAGATGCGGAGATCACCATTGAAGTGCACATCATCAACCAGGAGGTAGACACCCTCCTGAGTGGACACGCCGCTGAAGACCTGGGGCTCCTGGTGTTCCTCCGAAAGGTGCAGGACACGCAAACGGCCGACCTGTTGGATCAATTCCCCGAACTGTTCACAGGCCTAGGGAAGATCAAACGGCCACCAGTCAAGCTCCACATTGACCGCGCTGTTGCGCCCACAGCCTTGAAGCACAGGCGAATCCCGTTCTTCCTCCGGCCGCTGGTAGAGGAAGAGCTCCGAAAACTCGAAGAACAAGGGGTCATAGAGCCAGTCACCGGACCCACCCCATGGGTGTCCCCGATGGTGATCGCGGAGAAACCCCGCCAACCAGGCAAGATCCGGGTGTGCATCGACATGAGGCTCCCCAACAAAGCCATCAAGAGGGAGAGGCACATCACGCCCACCATGGATGACATCATTGCAGACCTGAACGGGGCGAGGTGGTTCTCCAAACTAGACCTCAACGCCGGCTATCACCAACTGACACTAGCCAAGGAGAGTAGGTACATCACCACGTTCAGCACCCACCTAGGGTTACGGCGATACCGGCGGCTCAACTTCGGAATATCTTCGGCAGCGGAGATATTCCAGAACACTATCAGAGACATCCTGCAAGGCCTGCCTGGGGTCATGAACGTAAGCGACGATATCCTGATTCACTCGACGACTGTAGACGAACACTATCGGCGAGTCAGAGCCACACTGACGCGCCTCAGAGAGTATGGGGTCACTCTCCACAAGGACAAATGCCAGCTGTTCCAACAGCGAATAGAGTTTTTCGGATACACCTTCACAAACGACGGCATTGAAGTAGACCCCCGCAAATCACAGGCTATCAAAGACGCTCCTGCACCCATGTCGGCCGCAGAAGTGCGAAGTTTCTTGGGGATGGCCACGTACTGTGGAAGGTTCATTCCTAACCTAGCAACCATTGCAGAGCCGCTCCGCCAGCTCACGAAAAAGGACGCCCCGTGGCACTGGGGCCCACAAGAAGACTCGGCGTTTCAGTCTGTTAAGACGGCGCTCCTCGACCAAGCCACGCTCGTCTATTTTGACCCGGAAAAAAGAACTGAGCTGATAGTCGACGCCAGCCCAGTAGGACTTGGTGCAGTCCTCACCCAGGAGCAAGAACCAGGCCGGTGGGCCACGTTGGCCTATGCAAGCAAGGCCCTCACAGCGACCGAACGGAGGTATTCACAGATTGAGCGGGAAGCGCTAGCCATACGGTGGGGTTGTCGACACTTCCACCTGTACGTCTGCGGACATCCCTTCACGGTCGTGAAGGACCATCAACCGCTGGTACCCCTGTTCAAAGGAACTGCTCCGCACCCCCCGCCACGGATAGAACGGTGGGCCATCGGATTGCAGCAGTATCACATGGACGTAGCGTACCGGCCTGGAGCCAAGAACCCCGCCGACTTCCTGTCGAGACACCCAGGCCCCCGTGAGCACATCCCAGAGGGGACAACCGAGGAAGACGACGCCGAAGCACATCTCGACTTCGTTGCAGCCTTAACATGTCCACAAGTGCTCACAATGCAAGAGATAAGACAAGCAGCAGACCAAGACCCCGTGATAACCAGAACCAAAGAAGCCCTCCTGCAGGGGTCATGGGCTAGGTTCCTCCAGTCCGCTAACGCGTGGACGCCGGAAGAAAGGGCTGACCTGCAGCAGATATGGAGAGTACGCAACGAGCTCAGCATTACCAGAGACGGAATAGTCCTCCGGGGGGCCAAGATCGTCGTGCCAACAACTCTGCGACGCCAAGCCACCCTCCTGGCCCACAACGGACATCAAGGGACGGAGAAAATGAAAGCCAGGATGAGGGAGAAGGTATGGTTCCCAGGGATGGAAGCCTTGGTGGGCGAGGTCGTAAGGAGCTGTTCAGCGTGCCAGATGACCAGCGGACCGGAACGTCCAGCCCCCATCGCGACTGAGGAACCCGGAAGACACCCGTGGGACAAGGTCAGCGTTGATTTTGGGACCCTCCCCGATGGCAGAGTCACACTGGTAGTGGTGGACAATTTCTCCAAGTATCCGTTGGTAGAGGCGCTGCCGTCCACGGCGTTCACCTTTGTAGGACCAGCACTGGAGAAAATGTTTCAGATGTTCGGACGCCCGTCGGAACTAAAAAGCGACAACGGGCCACCGTTCCAAGGACACGAGTTCAAAGAGTTCCTCGTCCGCCACGGAATACGACACCGGCGGATCACCCCACAGTGGCCTCAAGCCAATGGCGAGGTCGAACGGTTCATGAGGACCCTGAACAAAATCATCCGCATTGCCGTCACAGAACAGTTGGACCCCGAGCGAGAGGTCCAGCGTTTCCTTGGAGAATACCGAAGTACACCCCACTGCTCGACCAAGCAAGCTCCCTGGGCCCTCATGCTGAAGGGGGCCCGCCGGGATGGTTTGCCCACGGTCCCGGGGTGGGCTCCCCCACCGTTTGATGCAGAACACGCTCTACGACGACGAGCTCACCGAAACCAGCAGGTGAGCCGGACGAGAGGGTGCCGAGAACGCGCCCTCGAGCCGGGAGACAGTGTCCTTATCAAGGATCGGCGGCCGGGGAGTAAATTCAAGCCACGGTACGAGTCGGGCAGTTGGACAGTGGAACGATGTCAGGGGACAATGGTCACAGTGCGCCGAGGGAATGAGTCAGCCACCCGAAACATCTTGTGGTTCAAACGCATCCCCACGGCCACAAGACACCAGCCCGAGTCGGAGGTAGAAGAGGACAGAGGCGCACAGGGCCCCGTGAGGTTGCAGTCACCGCCACCCGACCAGCGTGAAGAGACGGCAGCTCAGGAGGGGGCCAGCTCCGGAACTGAGGAAACCGCCTGTGAGGACCCAGGGGTCACCAACACCCGAGCGACGGCCAGGTATGAGCTGCGGCGGAACCCCCCGCCAAGCAGCCGCCTCAGAGACTTTGCCTGTCAAGTAAGTGGCTGATAGAAGGAACTTGGGGTCTGAACTTTCAGCTAAAGTTGGATAGGGATGTTGCAGTCAGCGCTCTAGCGGTTCTCGCTAGAGCGCCCTTGTTGGTTGTGACGTGCGTACGCTACGACGGTGGCGTACGCACAAGGTATAAATAAAAGGGGCGTGCCCGGGCTGGGCACTCGCGCACCGACTGAGAACCTGAATGTGTGGCCTCCATTACTGCGCGCCGCAACGACTAGGCCAGCGCTGCTCACAGCTTAACAATAAGCACTTTATTTTGCACTGAACTGGCCCCAGGATGACGCGGATCGCGTGTATGCTTAGGATGGTCTTTGAGGACACTGTGCTGAGCTTAGGAACTGCTGTGCGTGATCTGCTGCTACCCTTCTTGTTTGCTCCAGGTAGTGTAGTAAAATATAATATACTAAACATGCATCAGTAATGAAGCACTTGGTTCTGAAGTCTTCATTGACTGCTCGCCTATTTCCAACTTGGTGTAATCTCAGGAAACTAAAAATAAGGACATAACAGCCCTTCAGGACATTCCCTGGCTAATGATTTCCACCAAAGTAGAACTACAAAAGCTAACCAATGCATCAGTGCTAGCTGCCAGAGTGGTCCCTGTTTCCTGAAAACCTTCAACGTATCAGAGTTCATTTTGTTTAAGAAGCCTGGACTATTTCAGGCAGATGGCTTTCTGAGCCCGAATAGCACTGCAGAGGCAGAATCCATTTTGATGCACAAGCCAATGAAAAGGGTTATGATGACAGTATGAAGGAACGTAGATATTTAGCAGCCATACTGTGCTTCTTTTAATAATAGCATACTCTAGAAGGGTTGGGTACAGAGTATCTAACGTTTGCTCACATTGCCCTACATTCCAATGTTTAGATGCACATCTTTCAGATCCCACATGCTACAAAGTCCAAGTAGCATATATCTTAATTTATCTATCTAGTTGTGAGAAGTTGGCCTGGCATATGCTGTCTCCTAGTTATAGGGGCACCTTGCACCAGTCCAATTCGACTCTTATTGATGATAAGTTTAAGACAACCTTTAAAGAAAGCTATCCTAGTGGTAGCTGTGGAGAGCAGCCTTCAGGCTAAGTCTTGAAGGAGTGTTAAGCTTATTGTTTTACCATAATAACCTCTTGAATAACCAAATGAAAGAGTAGCCCACACAGGTATATATATAAAATATATGTATTTATTCTAGACAGAATCCCACAGTCTCTTTGTGAAGCTGTGGCAATTTCAAACAAGCATTGATAGATACAATAAATAGCACTGTTAACATTGGGCCCCGGGGGGGACCAAACCATATACTAAAAAAGTTAAACCAGATTGGTCGCACACTGCTACACCTACCAGGCGTGTTCCCCCAATGAAAATGGTCCCTGAAGGTCAGCGTCGGCGGATACACCTATGCTCGAGTGTGAATGCAAGTATGCGTGGCGTGTGCCATCCCTGGACACGTGTTTCGAGGTAGTTGCCTCTCGTCAGCAGGGAGTAGGAAAATGTGTGGGGTTGCTGTGTAAGCTGCTAAAATCGTTATCAGGTCTAGTACCTCTCGTAGCGCGCAGGTGCGTAACCATGAGTCCGTCGACTCCACCGGCTCAAGGGAGCCTGAATATAAAGTTAAACCAGATTGGTCGCACACTGCTACACCTACCAGGCGTGTTCCCCCAATGAAAATGGTCCCTGAAGGTCAGCGTCGGCGGATACACCTATGCTCGAGTGTGAATGCAAGTATGCGTGGCGTGTGCCATCCCTGGACACGTGTTTCGAGGTAGTTGCCTCTCGTCAGCAGGGAGTAGGAAAATGTGTGGGGTTGCTGTGTAAGCTGCTAAAATCGTTATCAGGTCTAGTACCTCTCGTAGCGCGCAGGTGCGTAACCATGAGTCCGTCGACTCCACCGGCTCAAGGGAGCCTGAATATAAAGTTAAACCAGATTGGTCGCACACTGCTACACCTACCAGGCGTGTTCCCCCAATGAAAATGGTCCCTGAAGGTCAGCGTCGGCGGATACACCTATGCTCGAGTGTGAATGCAAGTATGCGTGGCGTGTGCCATCCCTGGACACGTGTTTCGAGGTAGTTGCCTCTCATCAGCAGGGAGTAGGAAAATGTGTGGGGTTGCTGTGTAAGCTGCTAAAATCGTTATCAGGTCTAGTACCTCTCGTAGCGCGCAGGTGCGTAACCATGAGTCCGTCGACTCCACCGGCTCAAGGGAGCCTGAATATAAAGTTAAACCAGATTGGTCGCACACTGCTACACCTACCAGGCGTGTTCCCCCAATGAAAATGGTCCCTGAAGGTCAGCGTCGGCGGATACACCTATGCTCGAGTGTGAATGCAAGTATGCGTGGCGTGTGCCATCCCTGGACACGTGTTTCGAGGTAGTTGCCTCTCGTCAGCAGGGAGTAGGAAAATGTGTGGGGTTGCTGTGTAAGCTGCTAAAATCGTTATCAGGTCTAGTACCTCTCGTAGCGCGCAGTTGCGTAACCATGAGTCCGTCGACTCCACCGGCTCAAGGGAGCCTGAATATAAAGTTAAACCAGATTGGTCGCACACTGCTACACCTACCAGGCGTGTTCCCCCAATGAAAATGGTCCCTGAAGGTCAGCGTCGGCGGATACACCTATGCTCGAGTGTGAATGCAAGTATGCGTGGCGTGTGCCATCCCTGGACACGTGTTTCGAGGTAGTTGCCTCTCGTCAGCAGGGAGTAGGAAAATGTGTGGGGTTGCTGTGTAAGCTGCTAAAATCGTTATCAGGTCTAGTACCTCTCGTAGCGCGCAGGTGCGTAACCATGAGTCCGTCGACTCCACCGGCTCAAGGGAGCCTGAATATAAAGTTAAACCAGATTGGTCGCACACTGCTACACCTACCAGGCGTGTTCCCCCAATGAAAATGGTCCCTGAAGGTCAGCGTCGGCGGATACACCTATGCTCGAGTGTGAATGCAAGTATGCGTGGCGTGTGCCATCCCTGGACACGTGTTTCGAGGTAGTTGCCTCTCGTCAGCAGGGAGTAGGAAAATGTGTGGGGTTGCTGTGTAAGCTGCTAAAATCGTTATCAGGTCTAGTACCTCTCGTAGCGCGCAGGTGCGTAACCATGAGTCCGTCGACTCCACCGGCTCAAGGGAGCCTGAATATAAAGTTAAACCAGATTGGTCGCACACTGCTACACCTACCAGGCGTGTTCCCCCAATGAAAATGGTCCCTGAAGGTCAGCGTCGGCGGATACACCTATGCTCGAGTGTGAATGCAAGTATGCGTGGCGTGTGCCATCCCTGGACACGTGTTTCGAGGTAGTTGCCTCTCGTCAGCAGGGAGTAGGAAAATGTGTGGGGTTGCTGTGTAAGCTGCTAAAATCGTTATCAGGTCTAGTACCTCTCGTAGCGCGCAGGTGCGTAACCATGAGTCCGTCGACTCCACCGGCTCAAGGGAGCCTGAATATAAAGTTAAACCAGATTGGTCGCACACTGCTACACCTACCAGGCGTGTTCCCCCAATGAAAATGGTCTCTGAAGGTCAGCGTCGGCGGATACACCTATGCTCGAGTGTGAATGCAAGTATGCGTGGCGTGTGCCATCCCTGGACACGTGTTTCGAGGTAGTTGCCTCTCGTCAGCAGGGAGTAGGAAAATGTGTGGGGTTGCTGTGTAAGCTGCTAAAATCGTTATAAGGTCTAGTACCTCTCGTAGCGCGCAGGTGCGTAACCATGAGTCCGTCGACTCCACCGGCTCAAGGGAGCCTGAATATAAAGTTAAACCAGATTGGTCGCACACTGCTACACCTACCAGGCGTGTTCCCCCAATGAAAATGGTCCCTGAAGGTCAGCGTCGGCGGATACACCTATGCTCGAGTGTGAATGCAAGTATGCGTGGCGTGTGCCATCCCTGGACACGTGTTTCGAGGTAGTTGCCTCTCGTCAGCAGGGAGTAGGAAAATGTGTGGGGTTGCTGTGTAAGCTGCTAAAATCGTTATCAGGTCTAGTACCTCTCGTAGCGCGCAGGTGCGTAACCATGAGTCCGTCGACTCCACCGGCTCAAGGGAGCCTGAATATAAAGTTAAACCAGATTGGTCGCACACTGCTACACCTACCAGGCGTGTTCCCCCAATGAAAATGGTCCCTGAAGGTCAGTGTCGGCGGATACACCTATGCTCGAGTGTGAATGCAAGTATGCGTGGCGTGTGCCATCCCTGGACACGTGTTTCGAGGTAGTTGCCTCTCGTCAGCAGGGAGTAGGAAAATGTGTGGGGTTGCTGTGTAAGCTGCTAAAATCGTTATCAGGTCTAGTACCTCTCGTAGCGCGCAGGTGCGTAACCATGAGTCCGTCGACTCCACCGGCTCAAGGGAGCCTGAATATAAAGTTAAACCAGATTGGTCGCACACTGCTACACCTACCAGGCGTGTTCCCCCAATGAAAATGGTCCCTGAAGGTCAGCGTCGGCGGATACACCTATGCTCGAGTGTGAATGCAAGTATGCGTGGCGTGTGCCATCCCTGGACACGTGTTTCGAGGTAGTTGCCTCTCGTCAGCAGGGAGTAGGAAAATGTGTGGGGTTGCTGTGTAAGCTGCTAAAATCGTTATCAGGTCTAGTACCTCTCGTAGCGCGCAGGTGCGTAACCATGAGTCCGTCGACTCCACCGGCTCAAGGGAGCCTGAATATAAAGTTAAACCAGATTGGTCGCACACTGCTACACCTACCAGGCGTGTTCCCCCAATGAAAATGGTCCCTGAAGGTCAGCGTCGGCGGATACACCTATGCTCGAGTGTGAATGCAAGTATGCGTGGCGTGTGCCATCCCTGGACACGTGTTTCGAGGTAGTTGCCTCTCGTCAGCAGGGAGTAGGAAAATGTGTGGGGTTGCTGTGTAAGCTGCTAAAATCGTTATCAGGTCTAGTACCTCTCGTAGCGCGCAGGTGCGTAACCATGAGTCCGTCGACTCCACCGGCTCAAGGGAGCCTGAATATAAAGTTAAACCAGATTGGTCGCACACTGCTACACCTACCAGGCGTGTTCCCCCAATGAAAATGGTCCCTGAAGGTCAGCGTCGGCGGATACACCTATGCTCGAGTGTGAATGCAAGTATGCGTGGCGTGTGCCATCCCTGGACACGTGTTTCGAGGTAGTTGCCTCTCGTCAGCAGGGAGTAGGAAAATGTGTGGGGTTGCTGTGTAAGCTGCTAAAATCGTTATCAGGTCTAGTACCTCTCGTAGCGCGCAGGTGCGTAACCATGAGTCCTTCGACTCCACCGGCTCAAGGGAGCCTGAATATAAAGTTAAACCAGATTGGTCGCACACTGCTACACCTACCAGGCGTGTTCCCCCAATGAAAATGGTCCCTGAAGGTCAGCGTCGGCGGATACACCTATGCTCGAGTGTGAATGCAAGTATGCGTGGCGTGTGCCATCCCTGGACACGTGTTTCGAGGTAGTTGCCTCTCGTCAGCAGGGAGTAGGAAAATGTGTGGGGTTGCTGTGTAAGCTGCTAAAATCGTTATCAGGTCTAGTACCTCTCGTAGCGCGCAGGTGCGTAACCATGAGTCCGTCGACTCCACCGGCTCAAGGGAGCCTGAATATAAAGTTAAACCAGATTGGTCGCACACTGCTACACCTACCAGGCGTGTTCCCCCAATGAAAATGGTCCCTGAAGGTCAGCGTCGGCGGATACACCTATGCTCGAGTGTGAATGCAAGTATGCGTGGCGTGTGCCATCCCTGGACACGTGTTTCGAGGTAGTTGCCTCTCGTCAGCAGGGAGTAGGAAAATGTGTGGGGTTGCTGTGTAAGCTGCTAAAATCGTTATCAGGTCTAGTACCTCTCGTAGCGCGCAGGTGCGTAACCATGAGTCCGTCGACTCCACCGGCTCAAGGGAGCCTGAATATAAAGTTAAACCAGATTGGTCGCACACTGCTACACCTACCAGGCGTGTTCCCCCAATGAAAATGGTCCCTGAAGGTCAGCGTCGGCAGATACACCTATGCTCGAGTGTGAATGCAAGTATGCGTGGCGTGTGCCATCCCTGGACACGTGTTTCGAGGTAGTTGCCTCTCGTCAGCAGGGAGTAGGAAAATGTGTGGGGTTGCTGTGTAAGCTGCTAAAATCGTTATCAGGTCTAGTACCTCTCGTAGCGCGCAGGTGCGTAACCATGAGTCCGTCGACTCCACCGGCTCAAGGGAGCCTGAATATAAAGTTAAACCAGATTGGTCGCACACTGCTACACCTACCAGGCGTGTTCCCCCAATGAAAATGGTCCCTGAAGGTCAGCGTCGGCGGATACACCTATGCTCGAGTGTGAATGCAAGTATGCGTGGCGTGTGCCATCCCTGGACACGTGTTTCGAGGTAGTTGCCTCTCGTCAGCAGGGAGTAGGAAAATGTGTGGGGTTGCTGTGTAAGCTGCTAAAATCGTTATCAGGTCTAGTACCTCTCGTAGCGCGCAGGTGCGTAACCATGAGTCCGTCGACTCCACCGGCTCAAGGGAGCCTGAATATAAAGTTAAACCAGATTGGTCGCACACTGCTACACCTACCAGGCGTGTTCCCCCAATGAAAATGGTCCCTGAAGGTCAGCGTCGGCGGATACACCTATGCTCGAGTGTGAATGCAAGTATGCGTGGCGTGTGCCATCCCTGGACACGTGTTTCGAGGTAGTTGCCTCTCGTCAGCAGGGAGTAGGAAAATGTGTGGGGTTGCTGTGTAAGCTGCTAAAATCGTTATCAGGTCTAGTACCTCTTGTAGCGCGCAGGTGCGTAACCATGAGTCCGTCGACTCCACCGGCTCAAGGGAGCCTGAATATAAAGTTAAACCAGATTGGTCGCACACTGCTAGACCTACCAGGCGTGTTCCCCCAATGAAAATGGTCCCTGAAGGTCAGCGTCGGCGGATACACCTATGCTCGAGTGTGAATGCAAGTATGCGTGGCGTGTGCCATCCCTGGACACGTGTTTCGAGGTAGTTGCCTCTCGTCAGCAGGGAGTAGGAAAATGTGTGGGGTTGCTGTGTAAGCTGCTAAAATCGTTATCAGGTCTAGTACCTCTCGTAGCGCGCAGGTGCGTAACCATGAGTCCGTCGACTCCACCGGCTCAAGGGAGCCTGAATATAAAGTTAAACCAGATTGGTCGCACACTGCTACACCTACCAGGCGTGTTCCCCCAATGAAAATGGTCCCTGAAGGTCAGCGTCGGCGGATACACCTATGCTCGAGTGTGAATGCAAGTATGCGTGGCGTGTGCCATCCCTGGACACGTGTTTCGAGGTAGTTGCCTCTCGTCAGCAGGGAGTAAGAAAATGTGTGGGGTTGCTGTGTAAGCTGCTAAAATCGTTATCAGGTCTCGTACCTCTCGTAGCGCGCAGGTGCGTAACCATGAGTCCGTCGACTCCACCGGCTCAAGGGAGCCTGAATATAAAGTTAAACCAGATTGGTCGCACACTGCTACACCTACCAGGCGTGTTCCCCCAATGAAAATGGTCCCTGAAGGTCAGCGTCGGCGGATACACCTATGCTCGAGTGTGAATGCAAGTATGCGTGGCGTGTGCCATCCCTGGACACGTGTTTCGAGGTAGTTGCCTCTCGTCAGCAGGGAGTAGGAAAATGTGTGGGGTTGCTGTGTAAGCTGCTAAAATCGTTATCAGGTCTAGTACCTCTCGTAGCGCGCAGGTGCGTAACCATGAGTCCGTCGACTCCACCGGCTCAAGGGAGCCTGAATATAAAGTTAAACCAGATTGGTCGCACACTGCTACACCTACCAGGCGTGTTCCCCCAATGAAAATGGTCCCTGAAGGTCAGCGTCGGCGGATACACCTATGCTCGAGTGTGAATGCAAGTATGCGTGGCGTGTGCCATCCCTGGACACGTGTTTCGAGGTAGTTGCCTCTCGTCAGCAGGGAGTAGGAAAATGTGTGGGGTTGCTGTGTAAGCTGCTAAAATCGTTATCAGGTCTAGTACCTCTCGTAGCGCGCAGGTGCGTAACCATGATTCCGTCGACTCCACCGGCTCAAGGGAGCCTGAATATAAAGTTAAACCAGATTGGTCGCACACTGCTACACCTACCAGGCGTGTTCCCCCAATGAAAATGGTCCCTGAAGGTCAGCGTCGGCGGATACACCTATGCTCGAGTGTGAATGCAAGTATGCGTGGCGTGTGCCATCCCTGGACACGTGTTTCGAGGTAGTTGCCTCTCGTCAGCAGGGAGTAGGAAAATGTGTGGGGTTGCTGTGTAAGCTGCTAAAATCGTTATCAGGTCTAGTACCTCTCGTAGCGCGCAGGTGCGTAACCATGAGTCCGTCGACTCCACCGGCTCAAGGGAGCCTGAATATAAAGTTAAACCAGATTGGTCGCACACTGCTACACCTACCAGGCGTGTTCCCCCAATGAAAATGGTCCCTGAAGGTCAGCGTCGGCGGATACACCTATGCTCGAGTGTGAATGCAAGTATGCGTGGCGTGTGCCATCCCTGGACACGTGTTTCGAGGTAGTTGCCTCTCGTCAGCAGGGAGTAGGAAAATGTGTGGGGTTGCTGTGTAAGCTGCTAAAATCGTTATCAGGTCTAGTACCTCTCGTAGCGCGCAGGTGCGTAACCATGAGTCCGTCGACTCCACCGGCTCAAGGGAGCCTGAATATAAAGTTAAACCAGATTGGTCGCACACTGCTAGACCTACCAGGCGTGTTCCCCCAATGAAAATGGTCCCTGAAGGTCAGCGTCGGCGGATACACCTATGCTCGAGTGTGAATGCAAGTATGCGTGGCGTGTGCCATCCCTGGACACGTGTTTCGAGGTAGTTGCCTCTCGTCAGCAGGGAGTAGGAAAATGTGTGGGGTTGCTGTGTAAGCTGCTAAAATCGTTATCAGGTCTAGTACCTCTCGTAGCGCGCAGGTGCGTAACCATGAGTCCGTCGACTCCACCGGCTCAAGGGAGCCTGAATATAAAGTTAAACCAGATTGGTCGCACACTGCTACACCTACCAGGCGTGTTCCCCCAATGAAAATGGTCCCTGAAGGTCAGCGTCGGCGGATACACCTATGCTCGAGTGTGAATGCAAGTATGCGTGGCGTGTGCCATCCCTGGACACGTGTTTCGAGGTAGTTGCCTCTCGTCAGCAGGGAGTAGGAAAATGTGTGGGGTTGCTGTGTAAGCTGCTAAAATCGTTATCAGGTCTCGTACCTCTCGTAGCGCGCAGGTGCGTAACCATGAGTCCGTCGACTCCACCGGCTCAAGGGAGCCTGAATATAAAGTTAAACCAGATTGGTCGCACACTGCTACACCTACCAGGCGTGTTCCCCCAATGAAAATGGTCCCTGAAGGTCAGCGTCGGCGGATACACCTATGCTCGAGTGTGAATGCAAGTATGCGTGGCGTGTGCCATCCCTGGACACGTGTTTCGAGGTAGTTGCCTCTCGTCAGCAGGGAGTAGGAAAATGTGTGGGGTTGCTGTGTAAGCTGCTAAAATCGTTATCAGGTCTAGTACCTCTCGTAGCGCGCAGGTGCGTAACCATGAGTCCGTCGACTCCACCGGCTCAAGGGAGCCTGAATATAAAGTTAAACCAGATTGGTCGCACACTGCTACACCTACCAGGCGTGTTCCCCCAATGAAAATGGTCCCTGAAGGTCAGCGTCGGCGGATACACCTATGCTCGAGTGTGAATGCAAGTATGCGTGGCGTGTGCCATCCCTGGACACGTGTTTCGAGGTAGTTGCCTCTCGTCAGCAGGGAGTAGGAAAATGTGTGGGGTTGCTGTGTAAGCTGCTAAAATCGTTATCAGGTCTAGTACCTCTCGTAGCGCGCAGGTGCGTAACCATGATTCCGTCGACTCCACCGGCTCAAGGGAGCCTGAATATAAAGTTAAACCAGATTGGTCGCACACTGCTACACCTACCAGGCGTGTTCCCCCAATGAAAATGGTCCCTGAAGGTCAGCGTCGGCGGATACACCTATGCTCGAGTGTGAATGCAAGTATGCGTGGCGTGTGCCATCCCTGGACACGTGTTTCGAGGTAGTTGCCTCTCGTCAGCAGGGAGTAGGAAAATGTGTGGGGTTGCTGTGTAAGCTGCTAAAATCGTTATCAGGTCTAGTACCTCTCGTAGCGCGCAGGTGCGTAACCATGAGTCCGTCGACTCCACCGGCTCAAGGGAGCCTGAATATAAAGTTAAACCAGATTGGTCGCACACTGCTACACCTACCAGGCGTGTTCCCCCAATGAAAATGGTCCCTGAAGGTCAGCGTCGGCGGATACACCTATGCTCGAGTGTGAATGCAAGTATGCGTGGCGTGTGCCATCCCTGGACACGTGTTTCGAGGTAGTTGCCTCTCGTCAGCAGGGAGTAGGAAAATGTGTGGGGTTGCTGTGTAAGCTGCTAAAATCGTTATCAGGTCTAGTACCTCTCGTAGCGCGCAGGTGCGTAACCATGAGTCCGTCGACTCCACCGGCTCAAGGGAGCCTGAATATAAAGTTAAACCAGATTGGTCGCACACTGCTACACCTACCAGGCGTGTTCCCCCAATGAAAATGGTCCCTGAAGGTCAGCGTCGGCGGATACACCTATGCTCGAGTGTGAATGCAAGTATGCGTGGCGTGTGCCATCCCTGGACACGTGTTTCGAGGTAGTTGCCTCTCGTCAGCAGGGAGTAGGAAAATGTGTGGGGTTGCTGTGTAAGCTGCTAAAATCGTTATCAGGTCTAGTACCTCTCGTAGCGCGCAGGTGCGTAACCATGAGTCCGTCGACTCCACCGGCTCAAGGGAGCCTGAATATAAAGTTAAACCAGATTGGTCGCACACTGCTACACCTACCAGGCGTGTTCCCCAATGAAAATGGTCCCTGAAGGTCAGCGTCGGCGGATACACCTATGCTCGAGTGTGAATGCAAGTATGCGTGGCGTGTGCCATCCCTGGACACGTGTTTCGAGGTAGTTGCCTCTCGTCAGCAGGGAGTAGGAAAATGTGTGGGGTTGCTGTGTAAGCTGCTAAAATCGTTATCAGGTCTAGTACCTCTCGTAGCGCGCAGGTGCGTAACCATGAGTCCGTCGACTCCACCGGCTCAAGGGAGCCTGAATATAAAGTTAAACCAGATTGGTCGCACACTGCTACACCTACCAGGCATGTTCCCCCAATGAAAATGGTCCCTGAAGGTCAGCGTCGGCGGATACACCTATGCTCGAGTGTGAATGCAAGTATGCGTGGCGTGTGCCATCCCTGGACACGTGTTTCGAGGTAGTTGCCTCTCGTCAGCAGGGAGTAGGAAAATGTGTGGGGTTGCTGTGTAAGCTGCTAAAATCGTTATCAGGTCTAGTACCTCTCGTAGCGCGCAGGTGCGTAACCATGAGTCCGTCGACTCCACCGGCTCAAGGGAGCCTGAATATAAAGTTAAACCAGATTGGTCGCACACTGCTACACCTACCAGGCGTGTTCCCCCAATGAAAATGGTCCCTGAAGGTCAGCGTCGGCGGATACACCTATGCTCGAGTGTGAATGCAAGTATGCGTGGCGTGTGCCATCCCTGGACACGTGTTTCGAGGTAGTTGCCTCTCGTCAGCAGGGAGTAGGAAAATGTGTGGGGTTGCTGTGTAAGCTGCTAAAATCGTTATCAGGTCTAGTACCTCTCGTAGCGCGCAGGTGCGTAACCATGAGTCCGTCGACTCCACCGGCTCAAGGGAGCCTGAATATAAAGTTAAACCAGATTGGTCGCACACTGCTACACCTACCAGGCGTGTTCCCCCAATGAAAATGGTCCCTGAAGGTCAGCGTCGGCGGATACACCTATGCTCGAGTGTGAATGCAAGTATGCGTGGCGTGTGCCATCCCTGGACACGTGTTTCGAGGTAGTTGCCTCTCGTCAGCAGGGAGTAGGAAAATGTGTGGGGTTGCTGTGTAAGCTGCTAAAATCGTTATCAGGTCTAGTACCTCTCGTAGCGCGCAGGTGCGTAACCATGAGTCCGTCGACTCCACCGGCTCAAGGGAGCCTGAATATAAAGTTAAACCAGATTGGTCGCACACTGCTACACCTACCAGGCGTGTTCCCCCAATGAAAATGGTCCCTGAAGGTCAGCGTCGGCGGATACACCTATGCTCGAGTGTGAATGCAAGTATGCGTGGCGTGTGCCATCCCTGGACACGTGTTTCGAGGTAGTTGCCTCTCGTCAGCAGGGAGTAGGAAAATGTGTGGGGTTGCTGTGTAAGCTGCTAAAATCGTTATCAGGTCTAGTACCTCTCGTAGCGCGCAGGTGCGTAACCATGAGTCCGTCGACTCCACCGGCTCAAGGGAGCCTGAATATAAAGTTAAACCAGATTGGTCGCACACTGCTACACCTACCAGGCGTGTTCCCCCAATGAAAATGGTCCCTGAAGGTCAGCGTCGGCGGATACACCTATGCTCGAGTGTGAATGCAAGTATGCGTGGCGTGTGCCATCCCTGGACACGTGTTTCGAGGTAGTTGCCTCTCGTCAGCAGGGAGTAGGAAAATGTGTGGGGTTGCTGTGTAAGCTGCTAAAATCGTTATCAGGTCTAGTACCTCTCGTAGCGCGCAGGTGCGTAACCATGAGTCCTTCGACTCCACCGGCTCAAGGGAGCCTGAATATAAAGTTAAACCAGATTGGTCGCACACTGCTACACCTACCAGGCGTGTTCCCCCAATGAAAATGGTCCCTGAAGGTCAGCGTCGGCGGATACACCTATGCTCGAGTGTGAATGCAAGTATGCGTGGCGTGTGCCATCCCTGGACACGTGTTTCGAGGTAGTTGCCTCTCGTCAGCAGGGAGTAGGAAAATGTGTGGGGTTGCTGTGTAAGCTGCTAAAATCGTTATCAGGTCTAGTACCTCTCGTAGCGCGCAGGTGCGTAACCATGAGTCCGTCGACTCCACCGGCTCAAGGGAGCCTGAATATAAAGTTAAACCAGATTGGTCGCACACTGCTACACCTACCAGGCGTGTTCCCCCAATGAAAATGGTCCCTGAAGGTCAGCGTCGGCGGATACACCTATGCTCGAGTGTGAATGCAAGTATGCGTGGCGTGTGCCATCCCTGGACACGTGTTTCGAGGTAGTTGCCTCTCGTCAGCAGGGAGTAGGAAAATGTGTGGGGTTGCTGTGTAAGCTGCTAAAATCGTTATCAGGTCTAGTACCTCTCGTAGCGCGCAGGTGCGTAACCATGAGTCCGTCGACTCCACCGGCTCAAGGGAGCCTGAATATAAAGTTAAACCAGATTGGTCGCACACTGCTACACCTACCAGGCGTGTTCCCCCAATGAAAATGGTCCCTGAAGGTCA